>NC_091498.1:21014780-21753225 GCF_947461875.1 Haliaeetus albicilla | reverse complement strand
ATCGGTCATAAACTGGATAAACGTTATGCAGTGTACAGCTTAGGAAAATAAATAAGAGAAAAAATAAGGAAAATTATGTATTTCTGGCAGCAGTTGATGGTCCCAAATTAAGCAGCACAGAGGAGGATAAGGCACATGCAGTGTACTGAATTGTGAAGTACTGAACTCTTACTGTTCAGGACTGTCTTTATGACCTTTTCTGTAAATCAAGTAGTTGTTAACTGCAGATGCATATTGGAAGAGAGGACAACTGATTTGTTTTAAAGCTTAAAGGCTTCCATAGGTGGATCATGACACAATACAAACAGCCACAGAGCCAGTTATAGATTTAGATGCTAAACCGCTTTAAAAATTATTCCTTATAGATGCTTTAGTATCATTATGCCTTAGCTACCACTGAAATTAGATTAAATATGGTAATATTCCCTACCCATTTAGTCTGCTAAATGCCAGCTGTTAATGTTATTACATGAGTTAACGAACTTATTAGTTAAGGCCGTATGAAACTTGAAGCAGCCACTGGTGTTCTCATGGTCTTTCTTAAATCTTGATAAGGAAGTATGAACGGGCAGAATCAGCACTTGCATAGCAGATAAGGCAAGAAATATATTGATGCAACATTGTTATGGGGTTTGTGTAGCGTAATTTTTTGGTAGCAGGGGAGGGGTCGCAGGGGTGGCTCCTGTGAGAAGCTGCTAGAAGCTTCCCTGGCTCCAAGTCGGACCCGCTCTGGCCTAGGCCGAGCCCACCAGCGATGGTGGTAGCGCCTCTGGGAGAACAGATTTAAGAAGGGGAGCCGGCAGTGAGTAGGGGAGTTTTGGAATGTGAGAGGAACCCCTCTGCAGACACCGAGGTCAGTGAGGAAGGAGGGGAGGAGGTGGATGCCCCCGCAGCCCGTGGTGAGACGGCAGGCTGTGTCCCCCCCAGCCCATGGAGGGGAGTGGTGGAGCGGAGGCCCCTGAAGATGGCCGTGACTCCATGGGAAAAGCCCGCGCTGGAGCAGTCTGTGACTGAAGATCGGCCCGCGGACAGGACCCACGCCAGGGAATTCGGGAAGAACTGCAGCCCGCGGAAAGGACTCACGCTGGAGGAGTTCGTGAAGGACTGTCTCCCGTGGGAGGGACCCCACGGCGGAGCAGGGGACGAGTGAGGAGTCCTCCTCCCCCTGAGGAGGAAGGAGCGGCAGCGACAAGGTGGGATGAGCGGACCCCAACCCCCATCCCCTGTTCCCCTGCGCCACTGTGGGGAGGAGGGAGAGAGAACCGGGAGCGGGGTTGAGCCGGGAAGGAGGGAGGGGTGGGGGGAAGGTGGTCTGAGGTTGGGGTTTACTTCCTAATACCCTTGTTTTGATTTGATTTGTAGTAAACTAAATTGGTTTTGTTTCTTCCCCAAGTTGAGCCTGTCTGTTGCCCGTGACCATAAGTGGTGAGTGATCCCTCCCTGTCCTTATCTCGACCCACGAACCTGCCTTTATTTTTCTCCTCATCCCACCGTGGCTGGGGTGGGGTGGGGAGTGAGCGAGCGGCTGCGTGGTGCTTTGTTACTGGCTGGGCTTAAATCACAACAAACATAAAAAATATACTGGTGACAAAACTGAAGACAGTCTTTCAAGGAAGGTTACTGCTAAACCTTTGCATAACCAATGCATCAGTGCTGTTAGAGGTGCTGTTTGTGGTTCTGAAAAAGATAGGCATTTGTTGGCTCGAAAATATCCCCATGTAATTAAATAATTACATTATGCCAATGGTAATTAAATAATTATGTTTTGCCGAGGTGCTTGAAGACTACTACAATTACAGTTGGATACAATAGTCTTCATTTCCTTCCTTTCACGACTTAAGAATGCTGTTGTAAATTAAGTGGTTGTCCTGTACTACCCTGGAAATAATTGCATTTTCATGGTGGGCAGAACGATTCCTGTGCCATTATTTGCTGTTATCAAATGATGCTATATATATGCTTTGTGGTAATCAAGAAAATCCCTTCTTGAATTCCTTACTGTCTGGTCAGATTTTTTTATTATGTTGTTCTTTGTGTACTAGTTGTATGAGTTGCCTTATGAAAACTGGCAGAGACAAATGTGTATTGAGAAAAACTTAACAAAGTAAGTGTAGGTTATAAATAGATAACAAATGAAGGAAGGGAGAGGAAGGAAAGGGATACACTGGTACCTTACACCAGTTGAGATCAATAAAACTAAATGCATAACTTTTGATGGGATAGGGACCGTCTTGTCTTTTCTTGTTGCTTCTAACACATTGCTTGTCTGCAGCTCCTTACTAATAATAAGGGATAGACATTTTATTGTTTGTTTGTTTGCTGCTTGGTTGTACAACCTCTGAAGAAAGCAAGTATTCGATTTATTACCAATTAACACATACATTTAATTACTAGCTTGGGTATTGGGAAACGAAGACAACATGGAGCACCTCCTACTCTCCTGACCTTGGTCTTAGAATCGTAGAATCATTTAAGTTGGAAAAGACCTTCAAGATCATCAAGTCCAACCATCAACCATGCCCACTAAACCATGTTATGGAGTACCCCGTCTACTCGCTTTGTGAACACCTCCAGAGATGGTGACTCAGCCACTTCCCTGGGCAGCCTATTCCAATGTCTGACAACCCCCTCAGTAAAGAAATTTTTCCTAATATCTAACCTAAATCTCCCTTGCTGCAACTTGGGGCCATTTCCTCTCGTCCTTTCTCCAGCCACCTGAGAGAAGAGACCAACACCCACCTCACTACAACCCCCCTTCAGGTAGTTGTAGAGAGCGATAAGGTCTCCCCTCAGCCTCCTCTTCTCCAGACTAAACAGCCCCAGCTCCCTCAGCTGCTCCTCAAAAGACTTGTGCTCCAGGCCCCTCACCAACTTGGTTGCCCTTCTCTCATTTCCTTGTTTCCTCTGTTGTTCTCTTTGCTGCCCCCTTGTACACTTGTTCCCTTTTCCTCATCATTTTCTGCCCTTTCTTAAATAGTTCTTCACAGAAGCACCACCAGTTTTGCTGATGGGCTCTGCTTTGGCCAGCAGTGAGTCTGTTGGGGAAATGACTATGTCTGACAGAGCAGCACCTGACCCTCTTCCACAGAGGCCACTCCTGCAGTCCTTCCACTACCCAAACCTTGCTGTTTGTACCCAGTACACTAGAAGAGGCTATTGAAACCTCTGTGTGTGTGTTTCGTTACAAGGGCAGTGTTAACTTCAAGTTCAAGCTTCAATTACTAATAAAAATATCTTTTATTATTAGGAGAGAGTTGGTTTCATGTCATGTACAACCTGGATTTCAGCAGTGTCTTCTGATTTGGTGTCTCTGACTTATTCTATATAACGAGCAACAGAAAGAGGAGAGGAATTTCCATCTTGGAGGCTGGTCAGTGAGATCAGATGAAGCAATAGATTTTATATTAATTGCATAACTAGTAAACATGATCCAGACAGTATGAGCTAAAGACACACAGATGCTTTTGGAAAACAAGCTGTGAGTTTTTTGAGTCAGGTAAGCAGTATGTGACCAACCCCATGCTGATGCCATGAACAGCCAGGCTTCTGGAAGGAGACTTCTTCCACCCGGGTGTACAGCCAGCTGACATCTGTGCGATTTATCTCTAGTACCAATTGATTTAATGGCAAAGTGTCAGTCTGCCAAGCGTTAATACTACAGGCTCAAATCTGTGTACACTGATGCTCTTTGCATGGTGTGAAAAGTGAATATAGAGAAGACCCCATGTTAATATTTGCAGCAATGTGCTGTGGATGGTAAGCTTTCTTCCCACAGGAAAAATGGAACTAATCTTTCCTTTTTAGTAATAACTGAGTAGATAAATGTGCCTACCTTTGTATTGCTTCAGGCAGTACTACTTACTGGTTCACCTTTGAGCCTTAGCTTCCCATGATCATTCTGCGATTGTAGAATCAAGTGGTAAGAAGAAGAAGAAGTGGCTGTGAGACTTCAGGCCGAGATCTGTTTACAGAGACTAAGGCATCAAATGATGCTTGTTGACTAGTCGAAAGGCAGTTGATAGTCTTATAATAATTGTTTTTATTTCTTGTGAGAAACTGGCTGAATGAAGTCCCAAGGGTTTTCAGCCAAATAAAGGGAAGAAAGACTTTGCCATCAGAGATGCGTGCTTAATTCCATTGATTGGAATTGTAATTGAAAGCTCTTGCTATAACGCTTTTTTCCTGTAGAATAACATATTGAAATAACATGTTTGCTTAGTATACAAAAAATGGCTGCATTTGACAAGTGGTTTATTAGAGCTTGTAAACTAAATTCACAGATATCCATTGCTGGAAAATATTAGTCTTGCAGATGCAACCTGGATTTGAGTGCTTTTTCAATCAAAAAACAGCAAGAGATTCATAGACCACTTTAGGAAATACTCCCTCCCACGTGATCGTTAGATAAAATTCAATAGATGCTTGTGTGAGTGTGATTTTGTGAAGGCGGTTGTTTCTGGGATGGCTCTTCATCCATGGAAAATGATCCTTGGAACTGCCCGTAGTTAGAAATGCATATGCATGCAATATTCTTACCACGAGTCTTATTTTTATTCAGATGTCTTCACGCATCATGCTGTCTGCATGTGGGTGGATCCTACAGTCTTCTGCCATAAGTGTAATATTATTATCAAAGTTAAAACCTTCAGGGAAAGTGTGCTTGATTTGGAGAAATCCAGGTTAATGTAACATACAACAGGTTGAACAAATACTTGCATGTTTTTCTTGATTAGCGTGAATGTACGTGTTCTTGAAAAGTGCCAAGGAACATTAATTTCTACTGGCCAGGATCAGGACTGTACCTAATCTAAATATCTCTTATGATGTGAAGGTAGTTTGTGAGATTCTTCGTGTAAATTCAAGTTGTTTTTGTGGAGATCACATAGTTATCAAAAAACAGAGATACCTGGGACTTTCCCCGTTGCTGTGATTTTTGGACTGGTATTTAAAAACTATACTGCCTTTCTCAAGTTAGGACCTTCTAAAATGATCTGAATTTATCAAACTTTTTAAATTTCCATTGCAGAGTTGTATGTGAACTCACAAGCTCCACTCTGTCAGATTTATCATGTGGTAGTGGGGGCTGTCAGTGTAGTTTCCTCATTTGACTGAGAGTTTAGTATGTCTTTTAGTCTTCGAAGAACTGGAGCCAATTCTAGGATTCAGGCTGAGAGGCAGTACTTCATCAAGTAAAGAAATGTTACATATTTACAGAGGTTGGAATGTAATGCAGGGAAGCAAGTGTCATTAGTTTCCTGTCAGTATTGTCAGGGGAAAAAGAAAAACATCTTGAATGAATCAAACAACTTAATCTTCTCAATTCAAGTTTTTGCATTTCAGGTTCTTTTTAGTAAGAGATCAAAGAATGTGCTTCCTGGCATTCTTTGGGAGTCAGGATTCTGGTGGTATATTCTACTAGTACATAAATTGTTGTCCTTAGGTGTCCTTAAGGCAGCTGTCAGCTCTGTAAGGGACTTTGGACACAGTTGAAGTGTCTGCCTATTGGACTTTTGAAAGATTCACTTTTATTTTTCTAAGTCTTTGCGTGACCCAGCAGTTATGGTTTATAAGTACAGCTCATCAGAAATGAGAGTTTTTATTTAGTTGGTTAGTTGTTAATGGCTGTGGAGACTCTTCATAAATAATTAGAACTTCCAGAAAATGAAAACATTTTTTCTTTGTGAAGCTCTAGTTTATGATGACAAATTGCAATCAAGTAAGGCATTTGATCTTTCTTCATTAGTGTATTGTATATCATGAAGTGTTCACAGAGGCAAGGGGTTCTCTGGGTTAGATTGTGTGGTCAACTTCATAAAGACTGAAGGGATGGTTGGAGGGGTGAGACGGTGCTGTTACAGAAAGCCTTACAAGTCACCTTGAACAGACTTCTTGAGCAACTAAATATTGAGAACAGATGCTGTGACTTTATTGTCCTGGAGCTCTTAAATTAAGTTGTAGGAATATAATTTCCCATCTTGTCTATTGGTTATTGCAGCCAGAGGTGTGGCCTTGTTGAACAAAAGCATTTTATAATGACACAAGTATTACAAAGTGATGATCCCAGTAGCATCGTTGCACACACCTAAATATGGACTAAAAATTTAGATAGGCTGGATTGGTGAACTGGACCATACAATTATTGAGTGACTGAAACTGGTTTGCTATTTAAACATGGATGCCAAGTGCAGGGAATTTTTTCTCTCTGTTGAATCTGTAGTTTCAAAGAACTTATTTTACGCACAAACTTTGCCAGCCATTTTGTGGTCTGTACAGACTCTCTCTTCTCTTCCTTTGGCTTTGTTTTTCCCCTTCAAAACTTTAATCTTTTTCTAGCAAGATAATTCAGGCTGAAACAAAATAACGTTCTTATTGTCTGATAAGAATCCTTTTGAAATTTAATTCATTTAGGTTTATTGGTCCCGGCCTTTAGTCTGATTGTGATGAAGAAGAATTGTTTTTAACTAATTGTATTTTGAATATTAAATTTTGAGCCTTAGGTGCTAATAGTTACACTGCCACAAGAGGTATGTGAGGGCATGTTATGTGCAGACTTACAGGCCACTGTAAGCCAGCAGCACATGCTGTTCTGTGTGGTGTTCTCCCTAAAGTTACGCTTTTTAAAGTAACGTACCCTAGAGCCTGTTGGAATGAGAATCTAAAATTGCTTCTTTTTGTCTTTGTGTTTTGTAGAAGCTCCACCAAAACTGGAAGAAAATCCTGCTGAAGCGTTCACTGATTCATCTCTCTTTGCTCACTGGGGCCAGGATCTCAGTCCTGAAAATAGACGTATCGCACTTAAACAATTCCAGTATTATGGCTACAATGCTTACCTGAGCGATCGCTTGCCACTGGACAGGCCCTTGCCTGACCTTAGACCTAATGGGTGAGTGCTGTAGTTCAACCTAGCATTGTAGATCCTGAATTATAGAGTCTGTTAGCTCTTTTTCACCTGGAAGTGTTATGTTGTTTGATCACGTAGAAGGTAGGTTACATACAGTGGCCAGAATGAGTAATTTCTATCAAATATATGAAGGTTAGATGTTTCAAATGTCTCCTGAAGTACCAGAGTGCTCAAATTAAGTCCTGTTAAAATCCCACTAAGTATCCATTAAAAGTTCCCTGAGATCCTTTGCAACCTTAATCTCACCTACAATTTACATTAGATAGCAAGTGTTTTATTGCTAAAAGAATAACCTTTTAATGTTAAATTTATCACAGTATCTGACTAAGGTAGGACGAAAATAAGAACTGCTCTTTTTGAAAGCCCAGAACTGCCTGATAAAGATCGGTAAGCAGGTGAAACTGTTGAGCTCTATTGGTGAAATATGTGATTTAATCAAGCAGTGTGTACCAGCTGAAAGCCCATGGAGCCTCCTTCAGTGGACTGTTCTCTGCTAGGAAGCATGCATGTCAGGTGGGGTTAATATGGCCACTGTTATTGCACAATGGCTTGGTGAGATGGATGGGACCAAGGGAGTGAACAACCTTCCCTTCAGTGCATTTGAGGCCTGGTCTGGTAGGACCATTCACACAGACAGTTAATGCTCAACTTTTTTTCAGCCTTGGTGATGCATCTGATCCTTTGAACAAACAGCAGCTCTGGGGATGGGGAAATGGGTGGAGGGAAAACTGCTTTTTTGCAGCTCATTAAAAAAAAAAAAATTATCAAAGTAAACATGATGGGTACTTACTGAATTGAAGATGTAATCTTACTTATTTGAACCAAATGTTTTAATAACTAAAGCAGTAAGCAGTGCATTTTGCTGTATATTAAGTTGTCTGATATTAATGAAAAGATATTAACACCACCCCAGTCAGCACTTTAGCAATTTAAAATATATCTATGCTATAATTATTATATATTACATTTTAGAAATATTTATGTTGTAGATTTGCTAAAATAACGACTTTAAGAAAATCAAAGTCCATGCAATTATGTTTGTATTTTGGTTAAATCAGTTTAGCACTGTCTGTAGGGACAGTATCTTTTTTTTTAAATTGTAAACTAATTTAGAGGAAAAATAAATCTTCTGTCACTAACAAGACATCAATGATAGAAACATTTCTGTTCTTATATCTCTTTTGAAATTACTCTCCTGAATGATTTCAATCTAAATTTTTTATAACTATAGGTTTTAAAAATGAAAAAGACAGAGAAAATGAATGTTACTGTAGCTGAAAGAAATAAATTATGGTTGGGATTTTAAAAGAAACTCCAGTTAGAAATGAGTCATGATCCTAATTTCTATGAAATTTTTGATCCTTAATTAACTATCTGCCAGAAACATGTTAGACTTTACAATGTGCTTATGGACGCATGCATACAAAATAATGGCTTAGTAATGGTAGCTCAGGAAGGTATTTTCCCCCTACCCCCTTTATTATTGTCCAGGAGCAGGCAGGTAATCTGACACTGAAATGTAGTAAATTCTGATACGGAAGGAAATGAAGTGTGTTGTCAGGTAGTATGTAAACTGTTTGCTGTATCTATGGCACCCTGTGGAGTACAGAGCTACAGGGTATTCTGAACGTCTTGTTGCTGAAAAAAGAATTCCCACTCCTGATATGCATATTCTCATTTGTGTGAGAGCACACGCATGGCTATTGTGGGAAAAAAGTCTACCCTGCAAGATTATGTTTTCCACTGTAATAACCGATTTTTAGCATCTGTTTTTAAAGCCAGTTGCATTAGTCACTTCCAGAGTCTATACAGATGTGTTTAAATTATCCATGGGCAGATACTAGGCTCAAGCAGCGTAGCATGAAAGCCAAGGACAGCTTGGTCTGAAGAGAGTACACAGCACATGGCGTGGAGACCGAGTTAATCAACTTTGCTAGACCTTAGTCAGTTGTGGTATTCCTGTTCTGACTAGAAATGCGTGAAAGCACGGGCATGACAGGGGTACCCCAATAGCTCTGGACGGAGTTAGCCTAGGTCTAACCAAGCTCATTAGCCTGCATTTAGCAGTGGTTCTGCAAGAGTCAGCGTGACATTAGAATCCCAGCAAGGGCTTGTGGGCAGGTAGCTAAAAGAATGGAGTTCACATAGATAGACCACAGCTGAGCCCAGACATATCATCTGTATTCATAACCTATCATATGAAGTATAGGAAGTTGGAAAGACAACAGAAATATATGTATAACTGAAGTCTAATGTAATTCATATATGGTTGGCCCCAGTTGAGACTGGGAGAATTAAGTGATCTGCCAAGAATGTGTAGCGTTAGTACCCCTTTTACATCACACTGGTATGACTCAGCCTTGACCTTCTTTCTGCCTGCAGTGCTCTGAGAATTCATGTCAAAACAACTTTGCAGAGGAGCTCAGTGTTTCTTTGCAAGGTTCTGCTGTGCGAAAGGCTATTCCACATATGTAATAACCCTGTATTATAGCGTAGAGGATTTTGTAGGGTTGATATTGTCAACATTTAATGCCACGAGAAAACCAGAGGACAATTAGAGATTGCTGAGCCATGATACTTGTGGAGGAGAGAGCAAATATTTGACCTTTCCCAGTCCTCCAATGTGGGTGGGATGCAGAGGTGGGAGACCGTATTTAGTAGTAAGGGCAGTGCACTCTGCCTAAGCCCCTGACTCTGGCTTCTCTGGAAAAAAATGACCATCAGTCAGACAGAAACATCCAGCAGATTGCAGCTGGGTCAGACTGTGGCAGTCGTCACACCTTGCAGTGGGACCTTCTTGTGTTTTTAGGTACTGCAGAGTGGTTTCTCGCCCTCTGTACAGCCACAAGCCTCATGTCCTGTGATAAAACATTCAGAAATGGGTTACTTTTCACTGTGAATATTTGTGCTAGCACAGTGGAGTCCCCAGCACAGTCCAAGATAATCTATTACAATACGGACTGTAATAAGTAACTCCCCTGGATATCCCAGCCTCCTGAAGTAATCGTCACATCCTGAAGGAGGCTCTGGTTTTGCAGTACTTAGTAGATAGTGCAAGCAGTATTGTGGAATATTGCTTATACTGTCTTTCCCAAGGCCTCCATTTATTTTCTGCTGCTGAAATGGGGTGCTCTGCTGTTTACCACCCTTATGTGGATCTGTTAGCCCATAACATATCTACATCGCAGACTAACAAATAACTACTGGCTCTAATGAACTTGGAAGCATCGAGGAAGGCAATGTTGCCCTTACTGTGTGCAGGAACAGGATAATACTTCTGTGTTAGTTATAATTCTGTTGTGCTCATTACTTTAAGTAGGGCAGGCAGTAAGTACCCACAAAGCTTGTTGTGATTGAAATGTTGAACGAGCTCACACAGAAATACATTATTAAAAGTGAGTTTGTTTAGGGATCCTAAAGCTGTGTACCAAATCTCCTTTTGAGTGGATGCACTTAGGATTCTACTTTGTTGGCTTGTAAATTTTTGTTGCCCAATCCAGTGTGGCAAAGCACATGTGGGAAAGAGAGAGAACATTCTTCTTTGCTTATGTGATGAGAGAGCGAGGGGTAGTGAAAGAAGAGGTATGCAGCAGGACCCCAGCAGAGGAACTATTTTTGCAGAGTTTTGCTCCTGCATAGCCCGTATGATATGAAGGAGCTGACCAGTAGGCATAAAGCAATTTTTTCAGTCAGTGTAACTGCAGTCAGCCAAACTTCTTTTGCATTGGTAAAAACAGTATTTATATGAAGAAGCAAAGGCAGGAAAGGTGGAGGGGGAAAAGAAGCATTTAAAGCTCAGACGTTTTTTCTTCTTTGGAGATTGCTAAATAGTATGATATAACATTTGGTGTGCAGCAGGTTTGCCCTTTTCCTAGCTGAGTCAGTGCTGTTCGGCATCTAGACAAGTGCAGAGGAGATGTCCTGTTTCCTGTGCAGAGAAAGGCTTTGTCCATTTTGTAAGTACTTCTTGTTTCAAACAGTTCACCAGTCCCAAATTGTATTACTTTGAGGCTCAGTTCAGCAAGGGACAATGGTAGAAGCCTTGAAGAGCAGCAGAATTAGGTTTGTGATAAAGTTGACACAAACAGAGCAGGTGGGAAATCACTGAATGAGAATATGACTACAAGGGAGAAAAATTAAGCATTGGCTGGTTGAGGAGATTGATGCGTTTTAGGACAAAAGCTGTTTATGTGTGTACATCTGTCCAAAATGTCCATCAGTGTTATGGTGGTATATGCAGTCCTGGATGTAGTGTGCAAGACATCAGACTTTTCCTTTATTAAAACTGATGTAAGAAAAACATGTGATCTCAAACTGTGAGGTTCAGGCTGGGCATTTGCATGTTAGCTCTGCTTCTCCCCCAAAACCAGCTCTTACAGACTTGCATTCCCTAAGTGTTTGCTTCCACATGTGTCTGTGAAATAGTTCTGTTTTACTGGGCTTATGTTGGTGATGGATATGGCTCCATGTTAATTTCTGACCCAGTTCTTTTGTTTCTAGTCATGAAAGATAGCATAAATATTGTATGTTCTATTTCATGTTTCAAAGGAATCCTTTAAAAAGAGCACAAAAGCCTAGTACTTTACGTATTGTATTGTTTGGGACAGAAGTCCTAAAATTACCAAATTATTCAGCATTCTTGTTAAATACCTAACGTTTAACTCTGTCATATTTCCCACTCCCTTGTACTCATCTCTCTACCTTTGATTCTGCTTTTTCTTGTCTCACTTTTGCTTGCCTTCAAACTGACTCATAGCAGTGGTGTGTACTGCCTGGGTAGCCACCCTCTGTGATTCCGATTTGTGCTTCATTTTGTCCTGTCTGAATGTATCTCCTCAAATGGCTGCTCTAGATGTATTTAATATCACCAGCAGTGATATCAAATCAGCATGCAATCTCCAAGATGCTACAATAACCTAAGTTAATAATGATGTACACTTGTTGGTTTTGATCTTCCCCATTGTTTCCTTTAAATGAAAGAAGATGTGGTGCAGTAATCTGCACACTCTCTCTCTCATTTTCTCTCTCTCATTTTCTCAGTCTCTTTTTAGTGAATGTTTTTCACTTGGCTTACATTTGCACTAAAACATACTCCAAATAATCCCTGGCATAATACTGTGAGAGGCTAACAACTTTTGGCCAAATAGCTGTACAGAATTCTTCTCATGTTCATCCAAAAATGAGTTTTATTGAGATAATCAACTCCCAGCTTACTGTTATTACTGCTTTATTCAGAGAAAGATCTTGTTTTTAAGTACCAAGAAAAAAATGGACCTTTATTGTATAATTTTATCGACATGAATAGCTTTTATTAAAAGAAGTGGGGAATCAGTCTGTTACAATTAAATCTATGCTGTAAGATGCTTAGGAGACCAAGAACTAATCACTCTTGTGTTACAATCTTGGAACTTATCTGCGTATTTATCAAGTTCCCTGCCTGTTATCTAATCTTCCCTTATTACAAACTTTTTGTTTGTTTTTAGGGGTTGGTGCCAGGTGAGAAAAAAAATGTTAGCCATGTTCACTTTTAGTTACATGGTAACTAACTCTGTATTCAAATTCCTCACGCAATTGTATGCCTGCCTTTGCTCCATTGTAATAGAAGATGATGACCACAAAGATTTCTAGATTTGCAGCAGAAGTACTGTCTTACTGGCTGTAGTTCTGTAGTAATAGATTGTAATCCTCAGAGATGAGGAAAAAAGCCCTTTTTATGTATTGTTCAATGCTGGCCTTGTTAGCATAGTTCAGTTAACACTTATAATAGCGAAAGGAAAAACGAAGAATGATCACAAAATGAAATTATAAACAGAAATAGTTGAGCTGGAATTCTTATAAGACTCGGTTCTTTTGCAAGAGTTTTAGTGCTATTTATTTCATTTATGCCAGAATGGCATTTTTTTTTTTTCTCCCATACATCTTGAACTTCCATTTGCCATTTTGGCTGATGACAAAATGTTACCAGATATTGAAGAAAATACGATTCTGTTCCTGCTTGTGCTTCTGAGAAATTCTTATTCAGTTGAAACTAAAGCTCCCTCCCACATATGTTCTTAAAACAATACTTTAACCCCAAATGTTTTAGTAATACACTGTATTGTATCCTGTGTTTTTAAAAAAAAACCGTGGAATAGATTACATACTTTAATGATTAAAACAAAAAAAGTGTTCTGTCGGCATTGTTGGCTGTGATACCTGTGTAACTCTTGGTGAAAGGTTCTCAAAAATTGCAGAAAATAATTCTTTTTCATAATTTTTATACATATTTGTAGAAGGTCTCAGAGATAAGTTATTAATACAGGAAATCATTCTGGCTCTGTTGTTCTTACTGCATAGTTATTCTAAACTAACTTTAATGTGACTGACTAAATATTCTTATCATAATGCATATATTCTAGAGAAATATAATTTTCTTGTGGACAAATATTTGAAAGAAGATTAGTAATGTATGCTGTCCTCCATTTACCAGAGTTGTGCTTGAAATAGAACACCAGGAATTTCTCTAAATTTCTGGTAACCATGGCAACTGTTACTTTAGTGTTATTAGCCCAATGTAATTTAGCAGAGTAGGTTGCTAGAGGTAATTTTTTAGCTACATTGGACTGATACTCATTATTGTAATTCTAAATAATATTTAGAATTTATGTTTAAAAATCACTTAGTCATAATACTGAAATACGCTCTATACTTCATGGATTTGTTTTGTTAGCGAGAGCCTCACTTTGCAGAGGGACAGGTTAGGGGTCTTGTCCAAGGCCCCTGGATGAGTCGGAGGCAGAGCTGTCATTGAAACTTGAACGTTGCTGGTTGCCATGCAACTGTTCAATTTTTAGGGCTTAATGGATCTAAGATTTTGATCCATGCAATTTCCTCCCTTTTTCCATCTTCAGCATGTTTTATACACATATACACGCACCCTTTCTCTGTAGCTATTTTGTTCTTTCCTAGAATTCTGGAGTTTTATTCCTCGTAAAACTTGGCATAAAGAAGAAGAGAGACATACTTGTGAAACTGCACAATTGCTCTGCATTTTGTGCATGATATGAGGTCTGTGGTTTCATTCTGATTTGTTTAAATAAAAAAAAGTAGGTAATTTTTATTGTCATCATCTGATACAAAAAACAGTGTAGGCAGGAAAATGCATTTTTTAAAAACTCTACACACATTGAAAAAGAAGTGAATTCAAGGTGGAAGTAAAGATGATAAATGAGTCTGAAGTGAAGAAGGAACACATGAACTCAATTTAGGAGTGTACCCTCAGTGAAAATGAATCCATTCGAAAAGACTCAAGAAATTAGACACAATGGGAGCCTAATTCTATTCACTTGTATTGTATGTATTTATCTTTTAATGTACAGTGGAGCAAAAAGGGAGTCAAATGACGTTCACAGCATTAAACGCTTTGCTCTTGTATGCACAAGGTGCCAAAGAATGGAAAATCTTGGCCAGTGTGATCTAATTTGTAAATATGTAAATGAATGCAGGTATGAAAACCAATAGAAATAATTTCTTTTAAATGGATGGAAGACATGTCAGAAGCAGAAATTTTGTTTGAACGTTTCAGTTTATACATGGATTTGTGGTAAGACAGCAGTGTTTTGGGGGCTGGTTTTGTCATCTGGAACATTTTTGGAATATAGTTTGTCACTAATGTCTTACAAAAGTATATTTTACATATATCTTAACCTTAGCTTTATTGACAGACGAGAAAAAAAAATTAAGGCAGCAACTTCTTTGAACTATTTTCAGTGTATTTTCATTGCCATTTAAAATATTTTCCGAAATCACTGTGTTACTCTTTATCTGATAGGTGACATGTCTTACCATTGAGTTTCATTTTTATCTTCTTTGTACATTTGTATGGCTGAGGATAAATATTACTATGCCTAACCTAGACAGCTAAAAGATGGATTGGCTGTAGCTTTTTTTGCTGGACAATTTTATTTCTCTATGCATTTTGGCTGCAAGTGAATCAGTAAAATAACAGGCTTTGTAGGTTCTTTACAGGCTAACACTGAAAATTATTTCAGTATATTTAAGCCTGTGAACTAGCTCATAGTCTGTTGGAAGCCCAATTTTCAAAACTCAGATGAAATATCAATTATTACATCAAACGGAAATGGGCTAGCTTTATAAAGGTGTACAGGAGACTAGAATTTTGTTAGTAATTTCTCATTATGCCCATGCAAATTTGTACATCTAACTTGCGTATAAGAGATGACATCCATATAATACCCAGATTGCATATGAAATTTTTTTTGTCAATGCAGAATGGCATGCACATGCACACACACAGTGTGGCATGAACATGTCTGTTCTTCAAGGAGCTGAATCTGTAATGGTCTTAGCATCTTTTGGAAAACTGTGAGGGTTAGTGTTTAAAAACTGTAGTGTGATCATTAAGTATAGGTACCTCCCAGCCACTTTGAGCCTGAAATGTACACATTGAAAATCCTATTTTCAGATGCCACTTAACCCTGGTGGCACCTAAAATTCACATTTGCCAAAGATTGGCCTCAGATTTGACAGTGCTGAGCCCACGTCAATTTTTGCCTGCTTTACCTCCTCAGTCATCTAGGCAGTGTTTTTAAGCAGAGATTGTTCACCACGGAAGGTGACCTTTCTTTAATGAATGATTTCAGAGGTTACAATACTTACGCTAGGGTACAGGAGGCAGGTGTGGAGAACTATCTTTTCTCCTTAAGAAGATTTGAAACCTTATGTGTGTCTATGGAGTTGGGACTGTTTAGCCTAGAGAAGAGGAATCTCGGGGAGGATGTCATCAATGTGTATAAATATCTGAAGGTAGGCTGCAAAGAGGATGGAGCCAGGCTTTTTTCAGTGGTGGCCAGTGACAGGACCAGAGGCAGTGGACACAAACTGAAACACAAGAGGATCTGTCAGGATATCAGGAAACAGTTTTTACTGTGACGGTGACCAAGCACTGGCACAGGTTGCCCAGAGAGGTTGTGGAATCTCCATCCCTGGAGAGACCCAAAAGCTGTCCGGATAGGGTCCTGGGCAGCCAGCTCTAGGTGATGCTGCTTTAGCAGGGGATTGGACAGGATGACCTCCAGAGGTTCATTCCAACCTCAACCATTCCGTGATTCTGTATTGCTTCCCAGCCCTGACACCTCATTTGCAGGCTCTGTGAAGGTGCCTTTATTCCTTTAGCCAAAGCAGCACTTCTTAAATGAAAACAATAAATATTAGCTTGCAAAGGAAAGAGAAAAAGTGATCACAAGAGTTACTGTGGTGTTATAATCTAGACGATTGGAAGATAGCTGTGAAGAGTGAAGCCCAGGGTTTTAAAATGCATGAACATCCATTGGAATGGGTACTACAATACAGGTCCTTCCTCCAAGAAATTTACCCTACACATGAGGCTAGAGAGGCTTACTTGGTATCGCTCCAACTTAGCATACATTTAATTGCTCCACAGAAAGTGGAATGTGTTCTGGTTTTGGCTGGGACAGAGTTAATCTTCTTTCTAGTAGCTGGTATAGTGTTATAGTTTGGGTTCAGTATGAGAAGAATGTTGGTAACACACTGATGTTTTCAGTTGTTGCTAAGTAATATTGTTTGAAGTCAAGGATTTTTCAGCTTCTCATGCCCAGCCAGCAAGAAGGCTGGAGGGGCACAAGAAGTTGGGAGGGGACACAGCCAGGACAGCTGACCCAAACTGGCCAAAGGGGTATTCCAGACCATATGACATCATGCTCAGTGTGTAAAGCTGGGGGAAGGAGAAGGAAGGGGGCAGGGACACATTTGGAGCGATGGCGTTCATCTTCCCAAGTAATCGTTATGCGTGATGGAGTCCTGATTTCCTGGAGATGGCTGAACACCGGCCTGCCAATGGGAAGTGGTGAATGAATTCCTTGTTTTGCTTTGCTTGCGTGCACGGCTTTTGCTTTACCTCTTAAACTGTCTTTATCTCAGCCCACAAGTTTTCTCACCTTTACGCTTCTGATTGCCCCATCCCACTGTGAGGGAGGTGAGCGAGCGGCTGTGTAGGGCTTAGTTGCTGGCTGGGGTTAAACCATGACAAATGACTCTGAAAAGGGGGACTGAAAATACTCACACCGAGCTGGCAAGTAGTTAGGTACCTCTCTGGGGAGATCAGAGAAGATTGAACTCATGCTCTTTCTGTCCTGGTTGAAGGTTTTAACTCCTGAACTACTGGCTAAGAGAGAAAACCAGTGCTGCCTTGCACTAGTTGTCTTCTGGAAGAAAAGGCACCTCCCTCTGCCTCTTGATGTAGTGTTTTATTTTTGCATAAAAACCACTCAGGTTCTTATCTCTAGGAAAGTACCTGTGCCTCTGATTAATTCAGAGGGCCCATAGTGCTTCATGGAGAAAGCTCCTCCTTTCCTGTCTTGGATGTGTGCTTCTGAGCAGCTATGTACTTTAGAGGTTACTTATCAATCTGCTGAAAGATGCAATATTTAGATTATTATTTAGATTTCTTTTGTGAATCTGTTGATAGTTCCTTCTTAGAAAATCTTCATTGCCAGCAAAACTCCCCAAAACCAGTAAGAATCATGACTGCACCTGCTTTTAAAGGCCAGGTATAGAAGATGTCCAAATGTAAGCCTTTATGAGAATACATGCTTTCAGCCCTCCTGAAAGCTTCAAAGAAAACTTTTCAGTCTGATGCTTAAAGCTGAAAGCTCCCTTACGAGTGAAAATACAGGAGTAACACACCAGTAGAAATACAAACTGACTTGGAAAGTAAGTTTTGATTTGTTACGCTGCCAAAAGATCAAGCTACAAGTGGGAATTGGTAAATGCAAACACCATTTTAATTGTTTCTCTCTTGTATTGAATGCCATGGAACAAAAAGCTGTGGATCTTTGTGAACAGGTTTCTTATTTGTTTCTGAAAGATGAACCAGCTTGTAAAACAATGTATTGTACACCTTTTAAGACTAAAACTGTTGTCATTACTTTTTCAAGATTGTGTTTTGGTTTACTTGTCTATATAATTCTTTCACATGGTCACAGAGAGAAAAGTATCTGAAATATTAAATAACATCTTTAATGTGATTTCTATCAATTTCAACTAATGACTGAATTGAGAAAATTGGTTGACCAGCTGAATTTTTGAATATTATATGTATCTCAGTGTTTTGGGATGTCATGTGTCCTGTACACTGACTCTTTTTAGAAGCTTTAAAAACATACACATAAATTCATCATCTTGATTGAACTTAATTTTTGTGCAACAACCAGCATGTGAAGAGTAATGCTTTTGCGATACTTCTCTGTATTTATTGACTACACAGATTACAAAATCCAAAAAAATGCTACGCTTTCTCTTCAAACTGAAGAACAAATTTATTTAAGGAGTCATATTCAAGCATGGTTTAAGAACTCTGAATCCATCCATGCTTTCTGTATGCTAAACATTGGCTGTTAGTAATGCTTTCCACAGCTTTCAGGAGTCCCTGGATGTAGTGAATCTAGACATCTTGAGAGAAGATAGCCACTTCAATGTTGTCAGGCGGCAGAGAAGAGCATTAACATCAATCTTTTCCATCTCCAGAGCCTATCTAGAAATGACGCCTGGGTCAGCCTGTGGCCTAATTTCATCCTAGTAAATAGTTTCAGATCTGAGAAAAAGGTAGAATTGCTGTTCAGAAACATTGCATTAAAATACTAAAAGTTTCAGAGAAAAGTTAATTACTTTTACTTAATTAACTTGTGGCTTTATTAGAAAAGCAACAGTTTTGCTGGCAGTTTAAAAGATATAAATTCATAAAAAGGCTTTCTATTCTTTTCTTCTTTTCTATTCTTCATAAAATTACAAAATCTGAATCGTTTTTGAAAAGAAGGAAGGAAAAAAAAACAATAAAACACCAAGGAACTTCAAAGTTGTGGGCAGCACTTCCATACTGCTGTTTGCATAAGCAAATTGGATTGTGGCTAAGATATATATTTTTTTAAAAAGCAAAGAAAAATCCACCAGGTTATGAGAGTATTCCTCATTTTGATTAAACCTCTTGACTGAGCTTACAAATAAGTTTTCCATCCTTGTACCTGTTTTTCTGGCTACACTGTCTGTCTTAGCTTTTGTAGCAGGATGTTCTTTGGACCTGGATCTTTACTGTGTTATTATTGAGTTGAGAAAGAAACCTCTGATTTTGACTGACATAGATGGTAGATTCTGTAGCAAAAACAATTAACGTGGCTATTAAGCAGATGCTTTTAAAAGTAAGGGGCTAAGTCTCTTGTTTATTCCTGTCTGCGCTGTCCAGAAAGGCATTGTGAACTGCTGTTGGAAGTTGCCTTTAAACAAGAGTTTGCATCTGGTTTGCAGTGTTTTGGGCCTCGGGTGGAAAAGTGAGCTCACTCTAGGCCTTGGTTGCACAGGCAGATTCACAAGATTGTTTTCAGGGATTCCTTTTTTTAGATAATAATTCATTTGGTTCTTGCCCATATGTGCTCTAAGCAGGTATGGGGACCTTCTGATCTGTGCCTACAAAAGCTCTCTTATCAGTCTTATGGCTGGGGATAGATTTCTCTGAAACAATTTGTGTTGACATTGTGACTTCCAACAATTTACATCTTGGTGTTTTGTTTGTTTGTTCTTTTTTTTTTTTTACCTTTTTCTTCAGGTGCAGAAACCTTACATTTCCTGACAGGCTTCCTGAGGTCAGCATTGTATTCATATTTGTCAATGAAGCTCTCTCTGTGATTCTGCGATCCATTCATTCAGCCATTGACCGGACTCCTGCTCACCTGCTCAAAGAGATTATTTTAGTTGATGATAACAGTAGTAATGGTAAGAGGTTTTGCTTCTGTTCTTTCCTCCCCCACCCTGAGGTTGGATCATACATGAGAATCCTTGAATTCAGGCTCATCCTCATCCCATTGGCATTTCAAACGTTGTCAGTGCATTTCCTCCCTTCTTCATCTCGGTCTTGCTGGCCTGTCTTCAAATATGCACAAGTGGGGCATGTTAAAAAGAGTATGCTCAAAGAGAGGATGCTATTTCTGTATGTTTAAGGTGTCTGGTAAGCAGAATTTTGAGTGTAACAATAGATGAGAGATGTAAGTTTTAGTACTTCAGAGTGCTTTCAAGATTATATGCTCTCTGTGCCCTTCCTGTTCCAGTTGTATGATTGCATGTGTGTACTCACTTTCTCTTTTGTATAAAACACCTTTCTGTGTTTCTTGGACATCTCCTTTAGGTTTCCGGTTCTCCTCTCCTCATTGACAGCATTTACTTTGCTGCTTTTCTACTGTATGTACCCAGATTTTGCTCTCCATGATCTGAAGGACTGGACTGCCCATATCTGATTGTTCAGTACTTGCCTAGGTGTTTGTCAATGAGGCCATGCTGGGCATTATTTACAAGACTTATTTTTTGGCAACTTTAGTGATGAAATTTTAATAAGCACAGGATGCTGAACTTAACAAAAACTTTTGCTCTGATGGTGGGTGAATTCTAAACTCCTAAAATACGAGGAGAATCTGAATTTATCCTGTTGAAGGAAAATGCTGAACAAGGGGCTTCTCTTATATTTGCCATCATTACAGCTGTTATGGGATCCCTGTAGCTACATCCTGTGACTCACTGCTGATCATAAATGTATCTCAGATTTGTCCAGAAAAGAAACTGGGAAACAAGTGAATAAGTTTCCCACCCCAGGCTATGCACTCCATCATCTCCTCTTCTGCTGACTATCAACGAAGGAAAAAGTAAAATCCTGACTCTTTAAAGTACACACAAAACCCAAAAACTTGATGTAGGCTTATGTCAAATATAATTCAAGTGTCAGTGAATAATACTATGTTTAGAGTTACTTAAGGCTGACCAAGCTTTTCTGAAACACCTGCTTATGGAACAGTGTGGGTAAATTGTCATGCAGGATTTATGAGCTGCTGTTCTTAGTATATGGCACAATTTATGATGTAGCAATGCAATGAAATAAACAAAAAAATCACATGAAACAGTAAACTATTAGCAAAGTAAAAAAAAAAATCAATGTGTGAGCAGGCATACATGTGATTCAGAAACATCTTATGAACTGAGGTAGACTTTTGATTTGCTTCAGCGTGTGGTTCAATCATTTGACATGTTGTTTTACTAATGCACTCTTGGTGGCCTTAATTTTTTGCCCATTCTGTCATGCAATATATGGCAGTTTGATAGGAGAAAATTAAAATTAAAATACAACTTTGGCTGGTGGACTTGGGCTCTGGAATGTGTTTGTAGAAATTCACTCCTGCAGCTTTCAAACAGGTACAGTTAATGTGATGCTAGGAGCTCAATGAATTTAAGTGGCTATTGGTGCCGCAGGGCCTGAGGCCTCTGGATGCAGAGGGACTGGCAACAAGGCAGCCATAGAAAAAGAAAAATAATCTGGCTGAAAAAAGTGCTTTCTAGAGTTTGAGTCTGATTTTCTATAATTTACAGACAGTTATTCCAGTGGGCACATTGCAGAGCAATGTCAGAAACATCAGTGGTCTAAGAGCCTGTCATCACTGTGATGAGCTCACTAACAAATACACTTTGCACTGTGCTCTATGGGCTTGTTGAAATTACTCTTTTTCATTATTTCTTACCTGAAATAGATAAGAAATCACAAGAACCACTTAATCTTTCAGGAAGACCTCTTCAGCTGCATTTTTTGTTAGTACCAATATTGGCACTGTACAGTATCATATTTTTATGGTTGGCTGTGCCTTTTATTCAGGCCTGCCTTTCTTACCCTCCAGTGCCTTAAATCCTTAGGTTCCTGGCCCTAAACAGGACAGAATTTGAGGGGAAGGTAACCTTTGGTTTGGCTGTCTTGACTTGGTGTTACATGTCATTCTATACAAAATCACAGTGTGCAGAGTGATACTTAGTCTCCTAGAAAAATTCAACTCTCTCCAGGATTTTCTGTGACTTCTCTAACCCTATCTCTGACGTCTCTTCCCCACAGTAGTAAATTAGATTCCTACAGTCCTCTTTATCCCATAATGTATGCTGACGACGTGGTAATAGGCATCCATTTGGAGAGGATAGATGTTTGGTAGGAAAGGCAGCAATTGTAAAGATGATTTATGGGCTTTTCTATTATTAGTTTAAATCCTGAAATATTTATTTTACAATTTGTTTTTGCTTTTACAATATTCTATTTTCAATTTTTTTCTCCCTTCTAGCATTGCTGAAACTAATCCTTTATATTTAGTGTCATCCTATGTTTTTGTTAGTAGCTCTTTAGCTTGCAACTATTGCTGCTTGTAAGATAAGTGGGTTACTCTGGGTTTCCCTGTAATGTTACCTAAGGGGGCAAAAGTTTGCTTTGTGCTTGCATCTGGCTCCAGACTCTGCTTCTCGCAGGGACCTGTCAGAATCCTAATTGTAAGCAGTATGTTTACTCTCAGGCTTTTGCTGGGGATGGCAACTTTTATAACTTGATGTAAGATTTTTTTTTTTCTGTGATGCCACAGCCTTGGATTTCACAGGCAAGAAACATTGCACTATGGGAAGTGACTAGAAAGAAAAAGAACAGAGATTGGGCAGAGTGCAAATGAACACATTTTTTTATTTTGAGTCTCTTGTGGTATTTGGTTGGATTCACATAGCTTAGTGATTTAAAATAAAAGCAGATATGATGATTGTCACTAGAGGAGGGCACCAGGATTTCCTGCTTTTGGGGGGAGGCAATATACTGGTAAATTGGTATAAATTCTTGCTGCAGGCCACATTCTGAATCTGGTAATCAACACTTGGATTCATCTCTAGTTTCAGTAGATCTGCGTTTCAGAAAAGAGCAGTGGAAGAACTAGTTGCTTTTTAAAATTCCAGAAGGCTGATTTCAGAAACCCTATATTCAAGTATACGGCCAAAGTCTGTTCATTTGTCTTGAACCATACAAGCTATAGTATTTTATTTCATGCATTTCAAGGTATGTCAAGCAAATTATCTATGACTTTCTCTAAACCTCAGTGCAGTTTTTCAAGTTCCCAATTATGTTTCAGGAGACCTCAATTAATCTCTTTGTGAAGTTTTCCTTTTTTTAAATAAATGTTTCAAGTTAGGGAACCGTGAAAATGCCAGTGTGTGCCATTTAAAAGCAGAAAATAGATTTAACAGGTCCCAAAATTTTGTTCCTTCATTTTAATAAAGTCATTTGCATGGCTTAATACGTGTATTTTGCCATACCATCTTTTCCGGTGGAATTCTGGTAAGCATAACACTGAAATGTTTCATATATGCTGTCAGGTACATTAGTATTAAAATTTAATTTAGTTGAAGGTTAAAAAAAGTGCATTTCAGTGAGTACCTGTGTACTGTATAATGAGAACAAAAGATTTATTAAAAAATAAACCAAATATCAGTGTTATTCATTTGGGTCTCATTCGGGTCTCAGTCACATCGGTGTGAAATAGAGCAACTGCACACATTTCAGCTGTCTTACTGTAGTTTTAAGTGCTGTCTGTCAGATCAGAATCCTTCCTATTCTCCTCAGGAGCACTGTTTGCTTTTCAGAGATAATTAGTTTATAACTTGGCAATAAAATAATTTATTCATTTTTGCCTTGAGAAGTAGCAGAGTTTTCCAGCTGACTCAATGCATTTGAGGAGAGGGATTTGCAGAGAAGAGGCTTTAAAAAAACTTTTAAGTGACCATGCCCATGACTGCTGGTAGTTAATTAGACCTCAGGAATGTATTCAGAAAAAGTATTGCCTGAGCTGGAGACTACTGGAAGAGTGTTTTATTCACTCTCTGGCTTGTTGCCTCATGCCCTCTGGGGACAGGGTGGTGACCTGCTGTGCCACTGGAGTCCTGTCTTGGCTTTTGAGTCATTTTGCTGGCATTGAGCCCCGCTGCATTATGAAGCACCTCTTGAAGATGTTTTAAGATGATTTGAAATCTCTCTAAAAAGCTCATTGTGAGCCATGATGTGTTCAGTTTCATGGGGAGGCAGTATGCATTAATGTGTCCAGAGTATGCCTTACAAAATTTTATATTATAGCAATAATTATCATCCTCTGACACTTTTTCATATTAAAGTTAATAATACATGTTGCAATAGAGGCTCAGATTTCATAAGGTTTCTTCCTTTTTCTTTGAATCATTACTTATGAATGAAATATTCTAACATGTTCAGTTTAACGATTCTCATTTTGTCTTGACATTTCCATGAATACAGCTATTGAATTGCAGTAATAATGCTGGGAATCACAGGATGCTAATTTTATGACTTGCAGCGTTGAAGAGAATTAGCACAGAGGGGTAGAAAGTGGGTCAGATGCAACTGTAACACCTTTGAGAGATTTGCAACATTGTCCTCAAAACAGTGAATAAAAGGAAACTTTTCAAAAAGCAGTTAGAGCTTTTCATTAGAAAGGTGTATTTCTTCTTTGGTTATTTTTAAGAGATATTTGGGAATAGAATATTGTTTGATTTTTTTTCTTTATAAAAGCAGTGATGAATAAACCTCGAAAGTATTGTTCAAATGCATGCTAGATTTCATATTACAGCATAATTTGAAGATGGTTTACTTGTAGACCAGACAACTATGAATATAAAAACCTATTAGTAACAATCTTATAGAGGAAACTTTAGGACTTGCCGTCCTTCTGTTTGGCTTCTTATTCTTCTCTTACCTGAATGCCAGCAAAATTCAAAGACAAATAAAAACATTTAAAAACAAGGAAAAAGCCAAACTTTATTCAAACCTGCTTTCACTTTTGGGCCATGGTTTATGCATTGTGAAGGCTTTGCTTTATCTGCCTAGATTCATTTCCCCCATTAGTTAAAGGTCTTGATGCTGAAATCCTTATTATTGCACAGTCTTTATACAAGCAAGCTTTCAGTAGTGTTGGCAGGGATTGACATGAAAGAAGGCTGTGTAATGCTCTTTAAGAATCAGATGCTAAAAAGCATATATTTATGTATAGACTGGGAAGTCTGTCTCCACTGTAGATTTGAGAACGTTAGCTGTTGTTACAAACTATGCATTTTACTTGCATAGTAACATTTAGCACTGAAACTTGAATAAATGAAGACAGTTCTTTGAGCGTATGTTTACTGCTACATGTTCTGCGGTGATGCTAGGACTGCAATGAGGTGGTGTGTTTTGGCTTGTGTGCCAGCTACTGTGGATGCATCTGAAGAAAATGGCCAGTGGACTATGTTTTGCTTCTGGTTATCTATTTCAGCAGTCAGCAGAAGTTAGCAGAATGAGGAATGTTGTTCGTATGCTGAGGTATGAGACAGAGGAGTATGTGAACACTGGTTCATGTCCCAACAATGCCTGGCCATGCAGCTCAAAACTCTTGTGGAAAAAATTAAGAACACTAATGTAAATGGACTGTGAGATTTTTATAAGGACAGTAGGTCCTGAAGATGATGTCCTAGAGTGGCTGCAGACTGCTCTCTCCTCTTACTTGTCAGTCCTTGTGACATTGTATTTGATCCCTGCCTTAAAGGGAAGAGGTTGTGGAGTAGGATATCAAAAGGAAGTGAGCAACAGAGCAGAAAAGAGAGGGACACTGCCAATTAAGAAGGCCATCTGTGCCAACTATTCTTGCCCCTCTTTTGCTTTGATTTATCACTCTTCACACCTTTTTCTCCTCCTGTGTTTTTTCCTTCTTTTTTCATCCAGAGGTGGTCTAAATCCTCAGTCTTTATTCCCTCAATCCACTTTCCTTTTCCTCATTCCACAATGGCAGTCTGCTTTTTTTGGATGTTCACTTCCTTGCACCCATTCCATACACCTCATCCTTCTTTATATAAGCTTGTGTCTTTCAGCTGGGGTCTCCGTTTTCCATGTTCTCAAATTCCAGTGTACCCACACCTCTTCTCTTCTCCCTATCTCCTCCATGCCAGTATTTGCTGCTTTTTCTCATGAACTGTACTCCTCCATTTTCCCCATCACATCATTCAGCTCCCCCTTGCCTTTAGCCACAGTAATTAAACTCCTGCCTGACATCCATCCATCCATCCATCCATCTCCCCCTCCTTCCCTCCCTTCTTCCTCCCCCCAGCAGTGTTCTGCTCCTTCATGGCGTATTTTTATCATTGTCCCGTTTTCCTCCTTTTTCTCTCTGACACCTCCTTTTCAGACATGTTTTTCCATTTTCTTTTGCTTTCATTTAAAAATAATTATGTTGTATTCTTTTAGATCAGTGTTTCTAACTCTCCCATGTCTGAACTCCATGCTGCGTCAGACTGAGACATTGCCTTGCATTCAGTCACGCATGGGGGTGGGGATAGCATCCCTTGCTGGAGGCAAGGCTCTGATTTTTTTAGCATTGTAATTATAGTTGTATGAAAGCTGTTTGATAACCAGCATGCAGTTTGCTTTGTTTCGTAATGGGAACTGTCACATTCTCCATTCTGTATAACTTACGGGGAAGGTCCTTAGCCTTCGTTTTCTGGAAGGTTGGGAAAACTGCAGCGCTGTGAGAGTGAGGTGGGGCTGCAGGACCACTGCAGCTAAGTGTGGCTCTTCTGGTGCATCCTGGAGAACTCACACATCTCTTGGACCTTTTGCCTCTGTGGAAGTGTGTGCTTAGCAGGTGTTTGCAGCGACAAAGTGGTCTTTCAAAAGAACGGTTACTTTAATCATCTGCAATATAATATAGTTCAGTCTCTTTCTATGGTTGGAGAAGAAAAACTTCAATGTGTGTGAGAGCTGATAGCCTAACTTCTGTCCACATTGGGGGTCATCAGTGGGCAGCAGAGTTTTCATTGCAGTCTCCTGACATGAGAGTTTTTGATTCAAACGTTCATATAATACTATGAACTGAATCTTCCCTAGCCAGCAGTTGCTGAAAGTTAATATATGGTCATCTTATCTTTTATTCCATCCACAAGGTAATTTAACGCTTTCGGTCCTAATATGCTTGCACTGTTGCAGTCTAATAAATACCTTCTTTTATGTCAGATTCAGTACAGCAAGTCCAAGGGGACAGAGCAGCCTCTTCTAAAACCAGCATTTTCTGTACTTGCAGTTTAACGTAGGCAGCAGAATAGGGAAAAAGTTATTTTATGCAACCCAAATCTTATCACCAGATAATTCTTTTTTTTTCTAATCAGACAAGCCCATTGCCATTAAACTAAGCTTTAAGATTGAAATAACAATGTATCTCATTTCAGCATGAGAGGAACTAATTTAAGTGTCATCTCGGTGGTATCTACATGCCAGATTTAATCCTAATGGCAGGTAGTAAAATGGGGTATCTGAACTACAGTATAGGAAATGCTGAAAAACTGGAGATAGGAAACAAAATGCAGGGATGATTTCAGCAGTAGTTTTAGAGATTTTTTTATATATTCTCTTTTTTTCATATAGCAAATGAAACTGAAAGCTATACTGGCATTTTTTGATTGTGGTTTTGTTTTAGCTTGAATCCCAATGTACCAATTCATACTATGTATCACTTTCACATATGCTGTGTACCCTATATATGTCAAGCAGCGCAATGCACAGTTAGTATTTCCTTGTTCTTCATCCCTGTGTCTGTTCTGCCATCCTCTAATGACACAACCCTTAGTGTGAGCACAGACATACGTGCTCTCAGGTTACTTACTGATCATATCAAAGCCCAATACAGACAATACAGCTGAAGTTTCTAGGTGGTGGTAAATAGCTGCACATTGGCACTTTGGAATCTTTTGGAAGAATGATTTGGGCCAACTTACAGGAAATAGCATCACCTGTGTCAGGTGTGCTTCAGAAACAATATGTGGCCCACAGTGTTGAAGGCTGCAGTCAAATTCAGTAAGAACAGGCTAGTTTTAAGTTCTGGTAGCAATGAGGAATTCACCCCATGTGCATTGGAAGTGCTATTGGCTGGTGGCATCCTGACTAAGAATGCCAGCGTATAAATGCTGCCTTGGTCCGCTTCTCAGTACCATTACTGTGATTTTAGCTTTTAAATTAATTACTAGAGATCTCTGAGAAATTGCTTGATTGAAAAAAAAAAAAATTCCCATTTCTTCCCTTTCTCATGTTTGTGGGATTATTTTGCCTTCAAGAATGCTTGAATGGTTTCCATTGATAACATTCTCAAACACATCTCACTAAATTTAAGTAGCAGCTATATGTGTAGGTCCAATGCAGTGACAAACAGTCATGTAGAACTTGTGAGAGAAGTGCTGATATCTGTTGATGGCAGTAAGGTAACTCTGGTTTGATCGGATTGTTTCCTTTTGACATCTTTCCTCATGAAGTATCCAGAGATCTCCTTGCATCCAGTAGAACTTGCATTTGAGATATTCTAGTAATGTAAGCTGTTAAGAGCCTGAATGACTTTTTAAAGGATTTTGTTCTCTTTCCTTATCAAGAGAATGGTACTTATATTTGCAAGAGTTTGACAGGGGGTGGGGAAAACACTCTCTAGTGTTACGCAAAGGAGTTAAAGGATAGAGTCCTATACAAAGTGAGAAATACAAACTGACTTTTAAATGAACTTCGTTAAAATCTACCTTTTCTGCCTAACCCAAGCATACTTTTCTTAAAAAGAAAAATTAGTAAAAAGGTAACTTTCACAAAATTAATGCTGATTTCTTAACTTAAACTAATGGTAAAACTTCCTGCCAGAGCTGAGAATTTCAAACACTTCAACTTCTTTGTGATAGAACCTGAAAATTCTTAATGTGCTGAAGCGTCCAATACGTGACAAGATATTTGCCTAAGGAAGTATTTAAGGGTGTTTGAGTGTATCACCAAATGATAAAAATCAGTTAGCACAAATATATGAATAAATTACAGACTCTTCTGTGTTTACCTAATAGGCATACACAAAGGCACATGTATAGGCATTGCTAGATGTTTTAAAGACATTGCGGAACCTACTGGAAGTCTAAAGTTCAAGTATAGAACCTTTTATCAAAGGATATTTGAATTCTTGTTGTGAATAAAAAAATCAATTCATGTTGACTTTTCTTTTGGCATACTTTTTCTGTAGATATGCTTGGCATTTCATTTTTGAAAGTGTTCTCCAAGTATATTGGATGATCAAATTTTAAATTATTTGCTGTTAGTTATTTGTGGGGCCATTACTCAAATGGTGTTCTTTCCTTTTGCACTGGAGAAGTAACATAATTTAAGTAGTATACTTCAAGTAGCAGCCTGGGAAGTTTGGGAAAGCTCTGTTTAAAACTTTATGGAAACTGTGATGAAACTAGACATAAAAGCTAAAACTTCCATTTACGATGGTGGAATTAACATGGGAAAAATGAAGACTTAGAGCTTAAGCTGTATGAGAGTGAAAATTTCTGCTTGTTTTTCCTCACCCAGTTTATTCGGAAAAGATGTTTTGTTTTTTCTTGGGCCTCCATAACCAGAGTCCTTGTTAACAGCACTTACTGGAAGTCTGTTTTGAGAGTCTGGGTAGAGAGAAATATAGGTGCCAGCCAAATGGAAAGAGATACAGTTTATATACTAAAAACTCACCCTTCATATTCTTTATGATCTTCACATATGTCTAGAAGTCTGTTAGTTTTCTGAGTAAGTTCTGCACCTACTTCCTACAGGATAAGGCAAATCTTGCTCTCCTGGCAGTCTGATAGGCAAAGACTTCTGACTGGGGGACCTGCATGGAGCTATGTTCCCCATTAGCCTCCTGCTGCGTCTCTATGGTATTTTGCAATGGAATAGGTGAATAAACTGATGATTTTTTTTTTTTTTTAAATATTAGTTTCACTTCAAGTGTAATCTGAGAGAAATGGTAGATGCTTCAAAGCATTCTCACAGATATTTTTGATGCCAACTCAAAGGATAATTTGCCTTTCATTAAATGTAACAGGGTTTGTCTGCACTGCAGTATAAACTCTCCAATAAATGATTTAGAATCATGATGAATGCTAAATAATATGGCAGCATGAATCGTTGTTGTTTTGGTTTGGCAGCAGAGAAAATCTTGTTGGAATTGCTAAGTGCTCTCAGTTCTTTCAAGTTAGCTTACTATCTGCTGCTGCATTGTTCCTTTGCTCCTAACTGACACAATTCTTTGGCCCAATGCCTGTCTAATCATTGTTTAATGTTTCAAAAGCTGCCATCTTCTATTTGAGGCAATCTTTTCAAGCAGTACAAATACCAGCAGATTTCCATAAAGTAGAAATAATTGGAAAAATAAAGTAAAAAAAAAAAAGAGAGATGCAAACAGCATTAATGTTTTATGAAGCTGAAAAAAATACCATACACCTAATCAAATTATGGTGAAGTTTTAGGAAGCTTAAAGATATTTCTGTGGCTAAATACATGGTCTATCAGTTTTACATGCTATGGAATGATTGTTTCTCCTGACCTATTGCCCCTAATCTCAATCCTTGCTCATGTGCACAAACTGGAAGGAGAACAACAAGGTCTTCTAAAATGGAAGACAAGTTTACAACTCCTGTGCCAGCAAATAAACAATGATTTCTATTTTTTATTACCATGAACAAGTGCAATGTCAGTACCTGAAAAATGTGCTTACATCCCCATGTCAAATAAGTGACTATGTCTCCCTGCCTTGTAGTAGTATTATTACTGCATGAGCAACAAGTTTAAAACATTTCCCTGTAGCTTGCTGCTTATATGAAATACCTAGGATTACTTTTTAGTGATATCTGTGTGCTTGAAACTTCGTTGTGCCTTTGACAATCAGTTTTAAACATGCAAGTGAAACTGTGTAGCACTGGCTCTGGTTTTGTGTTCTCTCATCAGATATCTCTGTTTCCAAAGGAATGTTTCTTGTCTTTACCCATTTCCCACACATACAAATAGATAAAGCTTAAGGAATACCGTGACAAAAGTTGCGTGACTGTGTGTACAGTTTATATCTCACACACAGGATCTTATGTACTGAGACAATCCCTGATGTAAGACAAAACATATTCCACAAATAGCATTAGTTTTAATTAATGCTATTTGTGCTGCACAGTGTTGTATAGAAGGGCAAGAACTGAATGAGGATGTCTCATGACAACCTCTGGAATGCCTTGTGTCCAAAATGGATTCTTGCCGAGACCATCAAATTATGATCTCTGGGAACACTGTCTCCAGGATGTAGAAAGCTGGAGAACTACTGGACACTGAAGGTTCCCATTCAGCTAGGAATAAATCTTATGGCAGCTTGACTTAGAGCATTAGTCCAATGTTAGAAAAGAGATTTGAGGGAAGCTTTTTCATCAGAAATTGAGCAGAGAGGTTAGGAATTCATAGCTGTTGTTTACCAGCATCTCTAGCAAACTGGAGAGATTGAGAGAGACATGGAAGAAGGCAGTAGGCAGAATCATAGAATCACAGAATGGTTTGGGTTGGAAGGGACCTTAAGGATCATCTAGTTCCAACCCCCCTGCCATGGGCAGGGACACCTTCCACTAGACCAGGTTGCTCAAAGCCCCATCCAACCTGGCCTTGAACACTGCCAGGGATGGGGCATCCACAACTTCTCTGGGCAACCTGTTCCAGTGCCTCATCACCCTCAAAGTAAAGAATTTTTCCTAATATCTAATCTAAATCTACCCTCTTTTAGTTTAAAACTGTCACCCCTCATCCTATCACTACAGTCCCAGTTAAAGAGTCCCTCCCTGTCTTTCCCGTAGACCCCCTTTAGGTACTGGAAGGCCACTATAACGTCTCCCCAGAGCCGCCTTTTCTCCAGGTTAAACAACCTCAACTCTCTCAGCCTGTTCTCGTAGGGGAGGTGCTCCAGCCTCCTGATGACCTTTGTGGCCCTCCTCTGGACCATCTTGAGCAGGTCTATAATGAAGTTACAGGAAACCTCAATGGCTTGGTAAAAGAGCATCATCACATGTGGATATAGATGGCATTCCAGGAGAATGACCATATTGATCACAGGAAGAGAAATGTGTCAGGTGAAATAAGAAAATTTGTACTTTAGCTTTATTCTACAAGCCTGAAAAGGTCAGTTGTTATACACTGATACAGCAGTATCACTCAACCCTGAAATGTAGCAGTATTTTATGCAACTGTGACTAAACTTTCACTGATCCACTCTTCTTTTGACTTCACATTTGAAAACTGAATAAGTGTATGCCCCAGTAGGACCTCTGGAAAGAGTTTGGTGGCGGGAAATAGTGGTGGTTCATATCCTTGAAAATACATTGAGCATGTGAAGTACTCTGTGTTTCTCTCTCAGATGGTCCTACAAGAGCCTGGAGTACTCTACAGACCTTCAGGCGTCATGCAGAACTGAGCACTTCAGCAGAAGAGAGATCAGTAAATCCAGTTTAAGGCAGCCAAAATTACCATTTTACTGCACACTGTAGAACTGGATTTTCTGTTGGTTTTGCAGATGTACATTCATAGTCCCTGAGGTGAGGATGGTACAGTAATTGTAGTGTTCAAGCTTCCACCACAAACAGCTCTTTTTAAGTTGTGGTGTGCTGCCTTTCTTAAAACGATGCTGAGATTAAACCAGGCATGGTAGCAAATCTAAAGAACAAGATTAGATACGAGAGCTCTCAGTTGAAAATTATTCTTGAAAATGAGAGGGAAAGAAAGAGGATATTCCTTTATTTTAAGAGTTTTGGGGTTTGTTTTATCTTTTTTTTTCCCAATAGGAAGAGCCTTTTTACCCTTTGCTTATGTCAGCACTACACCTTTACCAAATATCTAAAGCTTTTACGTTTTGTTGTTAGTTTAAGGGCTGATCTTAAAAGGCGTTGACTGCCTTCTAGGACTTCCTTTTTCATGAATAGGTTGCAATTTACAGTGTGATGTAGGTTCGTTCTTGTGACATAGAAGAATATTATCCATGAAGTCATACAACTAGTCCAGAGAGTATTACCGCAAAATGAAGGAAATCCAATCCTTCAGTGATGTTAGGTCAATATAGAAGCTTACATATCCCACCTCCTCAAATTAGAAACGGTTCATCGTTAAACAAAAGAGTTGTCTTCCCAAATAGATGTAACTGGAACCTCTGTGGTCCTGTCAGTTCTTATCAGAAGTTGCAGCTCCTTGGAGCTCCTGTCTGAGGGACTGGCCTGCGGAGACTGTAAGGAAGATGAATGCAAAACTATGCCTCAGTCGCTTTCAGAGATAAGTACTTCTGACTGCATGCTCAGCATAGGTTAGCTGTGTCCAATATTTGTTCTTTTTAGCACTCTTTTAATAAGGCATAAAAATTAGGAAGTCGGGGTCTTTTAAAATATCTAAAAAGAAAAACCTCAGGGGAGGTGAGTTAATAAAATGGTCTGTTTAACTAACTTTCATTTTATGGCCCTAAACTAGGAACGCTGAGAGATGACTTAGTTACAGTAAAATGGAAAAAAGAGTCTAATCAGCTTTTCTTATAATGGAAAGTGCCCTAGAAAAATATGCCTGTTGCATCAGAATATATCAAACTGAGTTTAATCAACTGTGGATTACTGCACAATAGCTCAATCAACTTTAGGTCAGGAAGAAAGAAAGTAGAGGAATTATTTAGAATTATTTAGTAGAACTGTAGAAGAAGATGTATGCTCAATGGTTCATTTGACTTCCTGGGATTGGATTATCAAAGTTATCAAAGTAACATGAAAAACAGCAGCATGTGATTTATTTCTCTCACACAGGATCTTATGTACTGAGGCTTAGCCCTGATATATGACAAAACATATTCCACAAATTGCATTAATTTTTATGGTGCTGCACAGCGTTGTATATATCCTTGGTTTTGAGTTCATATAGGGTATTTTCATGAAAAACGCAAAGCTCTCTGGATGGACCTACTGCTCTGGCTGACTTTCCTCTTTTTATTAGAGTAGTAATGGGGGTGATTCATTTAATCCAGAACAATGATCACTTAACTTATACCAGATATAGCCTGAGTTAGCAAATCTGTATGCTGGAGATGGATTTTATTTCAAATAAGTTTCAGTCCACACACAAACTTTTTATCGCAGCAGGTTACTTTGGTTATAAGAGCCAAGTTTTCTGCTGGCTTAACCTCTCCTACCTACCCATCTCCAGTTGAACTAAGTGGATTTCTGATTCTGGCAATTTTTATAGGTTCCTATGAGTGTGAAAACTGCATTTCTGCCTGTGCCATATGTACCCTTTACAGTAGAAATTCCTGTGATTTATATAACTGGATGTGATAGGGGAAAACTGTTTTCTCTGCTTTTGTGTTATATTTTTAAAGTTTGATACCACTTTCCGTATCATGTAGTTACCTGTGTAATCAGTTATCCATTCAGTAGTTTCCTGACTAAAAAAGGCCCATAAAACCATCAGTAAGTATAAAATAAATATGTTCCTATTTTTTAAGGGATTCTTTTAGAAATGGAAGGGAATTCTTTGTGAGTTTTGGATAATTTGCTCAAAGATATTGTTGAAATTGAGGGGTAAACTCTACCTTCATTCTCCTATTAACAGCAGAACCCTTTCTGATATAAGCTTCAGCCCAAGGGCTCAGTAGCATCCCAAAAGGGGCCTGACTAGTGACAGCTGAGAAATACACAAATTACATAGAATAAATAGCCAGTTTTGAAGGGAGTATTGAACAGATTCTTGGCCTGGCACTTCATTTCGAAGAACTCCACTATAGGTACTGTACATTAATCTGAGAGTACCTGTGTAGCTGTCTAATAGTTCTGTGTTTCTTTGGTAGTATGAGGCACCATCTATGCTCTGTCTGGGAATTTTTTGGAAAAATTTAGTCTGATTTCTCTGTAAATATTCTGCAACGTGTACTTCGATACAATTCTGATTCCAACTGTTCATCTCCCGCAGGAGGCAAAAATTTACATTGTTTCTGTGGGTCAGCTGCCTAGTGAGTGAAGTAAGTGTACAGGAGTATGCAGGACATGCCTGCAGAGCAGGAGGACCACAATTGTTAGGGGATGGATCTACACTGCGCACACTGCTTGGAATAGGTGAGCCTTCCCAGGGCAGGGAGGAGTGATGACAGATAGCTGTTGTGGCCCTGCAGGATATTCCTTCCTTTCTCCCTAGGAAATAAATGTCTCTCTAACATGTGCCAAGTCACAGTTCCACTGAAGAAGGCTTGAGAAATTATACTGCTTGCTCAGGTCTGTCCCTGGAGTCAGTTTCCAGGCTCCTCAATGTGTTTATTTGGCATTTCTGTCAGTAAACTCATTTGCTATTGTGCTGTTCCTGGCACAGATGCAAAAATGGGAACAAGTCTCCTCAAGACAGTCTCACTTAAAATTTAGTGCCCTTTTGAAAAGTGTCTAACCCTTTTAACTGTCCTGGATTGCTTGTCAGGGACTGAACACTGTGTCACCCTAATCATAAAGCCTAATTGGTCACAGCCAATAGTGTGTATTTATAATAGATTGTAAGCCTGATTTAGTTGTGTGATTGTCGTGGTTTAACCCCAGCCAGCAACTAAGCACTTCGCAGCCACTCACTCACTGCCCCCCCATCCAGTGGGATGGGGGAGAAAATCGGGAAAAGAAGTAAAACTCCTGGGTTGAGATAAGAACGGTTTAATAGAACAGAAAAGAAGAAACTAATAATGATAATGATAACACTAATAAAATGCCAACAGTAGTAATAAAAGGATTGGAATGTACAAATGATGCGCAGGGCAATTGCTCACCACCCGCCGACCGACACCCAGCCAGTCCCCGAGCGGCAAATCCCTGCCCCCCCCTTCCCAGTTCCTAAACTAGATGGGACGTCCCATGGTATGGAATACACTGTTGGCCAGTTTGGGTCAGGTGCCCTGGCTGGGCATGAGAAGCTGAAAAATCCTTGACTCTAGTCTAAACACTACTGAGCAACAACTGCAAACATCAGTGTTATCAACATTCTTCACATACTGAACTCAAAACATAGCACTGTACCAGCTACTAGGAAGACAGTTAACTCTATCCCAGCTGAAACCAGGACAGTGATTTATATTGTTTTGTGAGATATCACATGGGAACAGTGAGGTACTCTTTGGTTAAGGTGCTGCTAAGCAGTTAGACTCATAATGGATCCCGTCTTCCTTAATGCCATTACATTCAATGAAAATATTTACACCATACGGTACCGTAAGTCATAAATAGGAGCATCAGTGTCTTGGCTTTCATAAACACAGTGCTAGTTTACCTCTGATTTGGTATACACATGGGAAAAAAAAATAAATCCAAGGGACTGTAAGTACTGTGACAACTGCAGGTTCTGTGACAACTGCCTGCAATATTTATTAGACAAGCTACAGATTCTTGCCACCCTGTTCCTTTTAACATAATTGAGGATAATTGAAATAACTGAATTATTTTTTATCTGAAAGGGAAATCAATACAAATCACAAAACAGCTGTAGACATTTTGTCTGAGATTGTAGATCAGTTTCCTTCTTAGTCACCTGATTTTAGTAGATTTTGATTTTTTTTATGGGCTGTAAAATACCTTTCCCTGAATCAGTTATGTCCATGGTGTGATTTGATGTATGTGGTTTTTTTCTGGTTTAACTTTTAAGTCTTAAATGATTCTTTGTTTTCTCCTTTTGTTGAAATTGACAGCTTTATATCTTAACACTTTCCCTGTGTTTCTCCTGCAGTTCAGTATTTGAAGTGTTTTTTGTCGAACTAGTTCTTTGCTTTTTTTTGTTGTGTTCAAGTGATCTGGCAGTGAGCGAATTTGGACAGTTTTTCCGTGTTCCATATAAAAGCTGTTTCTTAAATGTTACTGATGACTGTGTAGTGTTTAGAGCCAGCTATCCGTCTTGCCAAATTGTTAAAGCTATCATCCCCCACAGGCTGCTGGTGTGACTATTCAATATTGCTCGTGGGAGGATACTGCATTTTCCAGTGAACTTCTGTTCCAAAAAAGATATTCCAGCTTGGCGATGAGAGATATTGCTATCTGTCATTCCATTTCCCCCATCGAAGGGTGATCCTGAAATACCAACTCTAAAAGCAAAGTTGCTACAATGAATTTTCTGTCTGAAATATGTTAATTTTTATGAATGTTCAAAAGGACTTGTTACTCAAGATTTCTTCTCAGTCTTCAGATTTATGAAGAAAAAATATTCTTGTCGGCAGAGAGTTGCGGAAAGAGTTTTAGATCTTTTATTGCAGTTTTTTTGTTTTATGGCTTACGGTTCTTGTAAGTAGTTAGTCTAAAGCAAGTTATTTTTATGGTTTCAAACACACAAATATCTAGGTTTAGTCACCATAGGCTTGGGGTATTGTGATTTTTAACTGTGCCAGACAACAAACTAGTCTGTACTGTTAACATACTTGTCTTTTCTGTATGCTTCATTTCATCCATCTATAAAAAGCATGGGGCAATATTTGCTGAGTAAACCTAAAAAGAGATGAGGCAAGCTTCTGTCAGGATTAATTGAAGCATGATTCCCTCTGTGTTGGGGCAAGAAGAAGGACCAGACAATCTCTCAAAAGTCTGTTCAGTGCTTCAGTCTTTGATTATCTATTTGTCAAACTATTTTTGGTCTTTAAATGGAAGAGCTCTAAGGTGCAGTTTATAAACACTCAGTGATTAGTCAGCATGTGGATTTTCAGGGCACATTCTAAGAAACCTGTTATAGATTCTGAGTGTCATAAAAATATCTTGGGAGCTGTTCTTCCTGTTGAAGGGAAGGTGGAAAACTTGCAACCAGTAGTAGAAAGTCCTCTCTGTATTTGGTAGATTTATTTTTATTCTACTATAAATAATTTCTGACCTCAAATTTTGTGAGGCTTAGGCAAATATGGAAAAATTAGATCCTCTGAAAGCCTTTAACAGTCCTGTGAATGCTCCTGTGCCAATAGGCAGAACCAGAGATATCTTTAGTATCTCTCATGTTGTAATATTCAAAGTCATTGGTAAGTATTGACTGTGTCCACACTACCAAATTTTCTGAGACGTGCTTTTGAACAGAGATTGCTGTATATGAAAGAAAAACAATCAGTCAGGCTCTGCAATCCATTTGAATTCTGTATGGAGAATATATGTTAAAAGGTTCACAGCTTGTTCTTTGTGTAACAGCCTATGGTGCAGTAAGATCACCATCTGCAAACAAGTAATTGCAAGGCTCAATTTCTTTAGCAAACTGTTGCTGTTGGAAGACTCGTGACAGAACAAATTCATCTTGTTTTGTATTTATTAACTGATGTATATAGTTTTAAAGTGGAAGGGGTTTATAATTTTACTTAGCTACTGATATGCAGAGTTTCATAAACATTAGTGAAACAGACTCACTTGCATTATCTCACTACTGGTGAACCCGTTCATTCAGCTGAATGCTATAGTGGTTAGTCTCTGTGCAGATCTATGAAAATCAGAAAACTTCTCTTCAATCACCTGACCATGGGCTTAGGAGTCAAGCTTCAGATACCTGTTTCTAAAACCTTGACCCTACAGCTTCAGAAACATGCACTTAGTTTCTTGGCAAGGTTTTACTTTGTGTGTCTGAAATTTGAAAATATATTATTATTAAAATCAGGTTTGGTGACTTTATGACTGGATGTTGCAAGCTCATGGAAGTGTTCAGGGGCTAAATCATAGGCATCCCAATTCCTGTATTGCTCTCAGACCATCTATCCAATGTTGTTATTTGTTCTATGGCTGCTTGTTTATTTTATCAGAAGATAGGTGTGCATCAAAAGAAATTAATGCGTTCTCTCCAAGGCAGCTGTGAATTCTTATCACAGAGTCACAGGATGGCTGAGGTAGGAAGTGACCTCTGAAGATCATCTAGTCCCACCCCTCTGTTCAGAGCTGGGTCAGCTAGAGCAAGTTGCCCAAGACCATGTCCAGTTAGGTTTTCAAAATCTCCAACATCAGTAATATCTTTGTAACACTAGTAAAAAAGATTTAAAGTGACTGGAAATTTAAGCCAGAAATACAAAGTTAAAAGATAAAAAAATTTGGCTGCGTTTTTGCATGTGGACATAATCTCTTTTGATCTATGAGCCCAGCTGAGCCTCACTGACTGTATTTGCTTAATTCAGACACTGGATAGTTCTTACCAAAGCTGCTCTTGTCATCTGAATTCACAGAAGTATTTCTGATGGCTAGATGCTAAGCAGTTGTAAAAGTGCATTCCCTTCAACAATTAAAAAGATAGAGCTTCAGAGCTACATCTCATGACTAAAATGTTGTTGTTATTAAAAATACAGATTCAAAGAGAATGGTTACTAGTGTTTTAAGAATGGCATTTTGGCATGAAAAATTAAAATGATACTGCACTTGTCAAAGAAATGGACCTGAGATAGCTGTGCATGAACCAGCTCAGGTGGTTTTGTACTACGCTTCAGGGTCTGGGTAAGTAAAGTCAGCCCGAAGAGTGTGTCTAGCCACAGGCACAAATGCTGTCACTCCTTGCCTGGACAGCTGTAGTGTGAGAGATAGAGGCGGCATCTAAGGGAACTAGCGCTAATTCAGAGCACTGCAGTATGTTTCTTCAGCCACAGTTATGTTATACTGTACATAGCAGCCCATCCCATGCTCTGCATGAGCTTCTTTTAACAATTTGAAGTGGATCTAAGGTCTCAGCCTTTATCCGTAAGGCGTGCTGCATGGCCTGGGGCCGGGATAGCTAAATATTTGTTCGGCATTCCAGTCGGAAGACTGTAGCTGACGGGTCATTTCCTCTGGCATTACAGAGCGCTCTGCCAGAGCTCTCACACAAGTCTGGCTGGAGTACAGTCTTCCAAGGGAAATGCAGTCAAAACCTGTAGGGTGGACTTCCCTGTGAACTGCTGCTATTACAAATGTTACTGTTCTCTTCTACTGGAAAGACCATTTCTTTGTCATTGCCATCTTAAACATCTACAAACTCTCCTCCCAATCCTGTACTGTAGGCTCAGTCTTGCAAGTAAATCAGTCAAGCTGCTCCCAGCCCTGGAGGCGGTACATCTGCACAACGCTCCGTATGCAGACATAGCAATTCCTTAGTGCTAGCTCAGGTGGCTGTGTGTGCTGTGAACTGCACAGTATAGCTGTGTCCTTGGATGCCATGGTGCCCTGTCCTTATAGGACAGAGTCTTCACTCGCTGAATGGTAAATCCCAATCATGTATACTTGATAATACTACGCTAGTGGATATTTTAGGCTTTCAAACAGAGAGGTTTTAATGGTGATTGGTCATGTAGTAGTGAAATATGAAGTGTTTATGAAGAGTAAGAAATGACTGGATTTTAGTGAAGAGAATAGTGAAGAACCTTTAAGAGGTATGCCTTGGTACTGCTGCTGATTTTGTTCAGTACAGTGTCAGTCAAACCAAAGGGATCAATGAGTTCCAAAACCAAAGTAGCAGAAGGGTGGAGAAAAATAAGGTATTGTTTGATAAGTATAGATGTTGCATGTGGATACAGATGAGGAAAGAGAGACATAGGTCATCTCACTTCTAAATTTTATGTATGTTTGATGCCAGCTAATTTCAGAGGTATTTGTGATGCTAGTATATATCAGATACCAGGTCCATTTCACATCATTAGGGAAGGATAGTCTTCATGAGAGCAAAAGGACAGGGAGGACTAGTTCATTAGGGAATGGTCACATGGAAGCAGTGGTGGCATCAGTTAGTATTGGAAGGATACACAAAACAGTTTTGGTTTGAGATGAAGAGCAAAAGTTTATGTCAGTGGAGTATTTCAGAACCTGCCAGCTATGTTTGAGGTGGCTGATCATAAGGTAGCAACAGCTTGTTTCCAGACTGTAGCCAACCTGCTTGTGTGGTTTCTGACATGCACCGATACCTTTCCAGAAGTGGTGTTGCATGACTGTCTTCCCCAGGTATGTGCTTTCCCAATGCTTATCTTGACATCCCTTTGTGTAAGAGTTGTATGTAGCTGGGGATAACTTGTACCAAGGTCCCTAATTAATGGCTTTAGATTCAACTGTAAAGAAAATCCTCTGATTAGAAGAGAATTGCCACTCCCTCTCTTTGTTAAGATATGACTGATAGGTTCTTTGTTTATCTACCTGAAGGGATTAAACAAAGCATGTACAAGAAAAACAAATCTTTATTAGGATGTGATACAAAAAACCTTTTCTGAAGCACGGTTGCCGCACAGCAATTTTAATTAGTTTTCACAAATGCTTCCAATTAATACCCACAGTGTTTACTTTTTTGCTACAGAGAAGATTCTCTCACATAGCAAATAAAAAAAGGAACTCTGACATAAGTTTTCACAGGCAGCTTAGCAAAAAGACTGAGAGTAACTTGCGAGTTGGTGGTCTTCTTGCATTTCAGAAGGTTATTTGCTTTTGCTGTGGAGTAGGTTTGGGGGTTTTTGTTCTTCTGGATGGTCTAACAGAGACAAAAAAATATCTGCCATGTTTTTCAAAGAGATGCTATGAAACCTACTAGTTCTCTGTGTTTTGTTTTCATCACCCTGATCTGTCTGTGGTGAAAGACAGGAACATTGACAAGTCTCCGGTTCATAGTATTTGAACTGTGACCACTTCTTGTTTACCACTTCAAGCATTTTGTCTTCCTCCGTTTATGGCATTTACTGGAGTTTCTTATTTTCCTGGTTTGACTTCCCTAATTGGAACTGCAGCATGTGGTTCAGGTTCTTCACGTGAGCTGCAAATGTAGCTCTGGTAGCAAACCCTGCCAGTTCCTTTGACAACAGCTTTGCAAATAGCTCTTCTGAGGAGTGTGTAAACTTCTTTGGTGGAAATACTGTGCAGAATGCAAGCGGTCAAGGGCTGTATAAAGCTGTGCCACTTTGCTATCCAAAGGCAAAGATTTGCATGGTGATAAATTTGGTGTAATCACACCCTAACTTTAGTAAGCAGATGTGTTATTGTATAAACATTTTTGGTGCTTTGTAGATTGAAGTAGCAGCTAGCCAGTGCTAGTAGGGCAGTGAGCATCAAAGCAGCATCTCCTTTGGTTTGGTCAGATGAAATGTAACCTGCTGGTTCAGGTCATGGATGAGGTGACAGTCTTGGGATCAAGGTGGAGTCCAAAATGTCCGTGTTATTTTGATCTATCTTGCCTTCTCCCAGTGTGGCAGGGTGGCTATAACTGTAATCTCCAGTTTTGATGGCAGAGAGTGAGAACTTGGGAACATGCATCAGGCTGGCTGGCTGTGTGAAGTTCATATACTTTTATTGGTCTGACTCACAAAACATCACAGAAGTTTTACCTTAACTTGCATTTGTTTAGGCTACTTAACTCTTTCCAACATGGGCAGCACAGCTATGTTTGCTATGTAGAGTACAATTTACACATTTGTAGCTTCTCGTATTAGGGCAAATTTAGAAAGGGGAGTGATGTGAGGCCTTTGAAGATAGAAGAGTCATGTGCCTCAAGGAGCTTTTTGCTGTGCAGCTTTCTGAGACACCCATGTCTGAGGCTTTTTGAGCTTTGGAAAGATCACCAAAATTTCTATGGAATAAATGCTGCTTAGGATTTTAAAGATTTGGATATTAGTTATAACTCTGAGTTTACTACCTTCTGGAGCAATCTCCTCCTGCGAGGTAATAATAACACTGTAGCTGTATAATAACCCTCTGAGGTTAACTAAGATGAATGCCATATAGGAAAATGAGATCATTACCCGGTCTGAAGTTGTCAAGTGGTCTTCAATACAACATATTGCAATATGCAGACAAGGTAGAAATTTAATGCTCATAGTTGGAGAGAATTTAATCATGGAATTTCATTATGAAATTTAGCTGTGCAAGAAGCATTCTTTTGAAGATGCTAAAAGGTTTCAATCTGAGAAGTCAGACAGTAACTATTCTGAAAAATGTGGATATACTGCAAATCAAATTGCAAATCATTGCAAATCAAAATCCAGTTCAAGGAAATTAGCCTGTATCTGTGCAAAATCATTATTCACAATGAAAGGTTGAACGGTATACTGGAAGAATTGGATAGGAGGTGATAGTTTCAAGCCTTTGAATCTCTATAATAAATGGAGTCTGGTAAGTTTATGGTGCTACAGGCCACATCATGGCTAGCTAAGTGAGATATAGACAGTACTTAATGCTAACAGTCCATCGTAAAAAGATCTCCTGGAAAAGACCTTAAAATTCCCAAGCAATATTTTATATAAATGTCAAGAATCAGAAGTACAATGTGTATAAGAAATAATAATGTCAGTAAAAATTATGCTGGGAGCTCTTCATGAAGTCATTTAAATTTGCTGCATTTATTGAGAAGATGAAGCTCTCTGAAAAAATGTGGTAGGGGAGGGCCTGGATACAAATGCCTGTGTGCATAGTTTTCCACATGAATGATAAGTCTGACACATCCAGAGTTTTACTTACTGGGCAGTGGCTGATGAGTCCTGAGAGTCTCTGCTTTGACCCAGGTGTTAAAGCATTGCTTTAGAAGATAAATTTTGAAGTAAAGAGCTAAAATTAAATGACAAAAAATAATGAGAAAGGAAACAAACTAAAATTAATGTAATCTTTACCAGAACACAAACATTGAACAAACCCGTTGTAAAATCTCTAAATATTATTAAGAGAAACTGCAATTCCAGAATATTCTTCTGGATTCTTGTTTGCCTAATACTCAATGAAAAAAATGTAAGTTAGAAGCTATTTAAATGTTTTTGTTAAATTTAGGCATTGCCCTCACCTATGCAAATTTTCTTTAGTAGGATGTCCCAAGATCTAAACTTCAGTGCCCAGTTAGTGCTTTTGATTTCAGTCCATTTTCTGGGACTGTTACCCATAGCACCTCCCGAGCTGCTGTGCTCGGCAGCGTCAGGTGTTGATGCGTGACTGCTTCAGAGAGAGGACTGCTACCTGCTGAAGCCCGGGCAGCAGCTCCAGAAGTGCCGCACGTTTCCTTCTGGGTTTCTCGGCCAGCGCCAGCCAGCTCTGCTTTTGCTGACAAGATGGGAACTTGGAACTGGTAGCCCAGCCGGCTTCCTGTAGTCTGGAGCAGGGACTGTCCCTCCCTGGTAGTTCCAGCCATCTGCGGTGTAAAGCAGAAACCTGGAGCAGCCCAGTCACCTGAGCCTCCAGCTGCTCACTCGGTTGTAATTCCAGGAGGGAGTGCTGGAGTCGATGGGATTCTGTCCTGTCTCAGCACTGTGAAAAGCCACTTTCACTGCTTATAATGTCAAAAAATATTGGCACTACTGCCAGTTATTTCTGGGGAGCAGGAAAGGCAAGGCTGGTGTGTGTTCTTCTATGTGCGTGTTTTATGCAAGCGAGGCTTCCACCCTGCTGGGAGGCATACTAATAGCCAGATTAACATACTTTAGTTTTAAAATAACATACTCCCAATTAAGCAGGATTTAACCAAATCTTTCCCAGACTGCAGTAGGTTGCTGGTAACAATGCTGTTCCTGTGTTGTGAATTGAAAAGGTAGTATGAATTTTACTTTCAAGTTACTGCCTGGGTTATTTTTAATGTCTTGCATATTTTCCAGAAAACACAAGGGTTGCTGCTACTGTCCCTCGCATGTTTCTGATGCAAAAAGGCAGGACATGAACAACAATTGTAATATAACAATTAAACCGCAAACATTTTTTAAAACTAACGGATAGATTGTGATTAGGTGCTTACGGAGAAATTTTCCATAATAGCTGATGAAAGGCTTGGAATAATTTGTTGCATGCTGATATATTTCATCTAAAGATACAAATTGTATGCTATTGTGTTCTCTTAAAACTTGGACTCTGGGATTTTTAGGAAGCAGTGGATGATACACTATTATAATAAGCAGTCCTTTACTTGGAGATCATATATGCCGCATTTAGAGGTTTTCCACAGCTGCCAAATGGCGTGGTCCCAGAACTGTGTTACAACTAAAGAGTAATCAAATATGCTGGGAAAGAAGCAGGTCAGAATTTGTTGCTTTAATTTGAAAATGTACATAGTTGATTCTTCAAAAAAACCAGTTTCTATCTTTAGATAGAAACAAATCCTGCAGCTCTGATGGTATTCAAACCAAATCATTTCTGATTTGAATGGGTGCTTTACAGGAGTAAGAACTATTTGGATTTTGTCCATATTTTTTGGAAGTTTCTAAAAGGAGAAATTGTAACTTCCAAGTTATTAAAACGATGTGAATTAAAACCCATGACTTAAATAGCGCAGTAGATACCTACCAGATTGTCCCAAAGAACTTGGCAGTGGTCTGTGAGGTGACATTCCTCCTAGGACTGTAGTGGAAGTGCACGCTGCTTGCTTGGTAGGTGATGGGATAGGTCCTGCTCCTTCTTTTTATGCCAGATTAGCAGACTCTGGTGGATGTGCAATTTAATACGTTGTATTCAGCAGAATTTTTCAAGACTATATGGTATAATACGAGGGCATGTGAGAGACAGCTTTTACAAGGGCTAATTATAACTCGCACTTGCTACGACATGGTGCATTCAGGGCCTGGACGTGTAACATTTTTTTCTGAAAAGTTCTCATTGGCTTCAGTGATATCAGTATTTCACCCTGTGAAATTTTTACTTGCAAGTGGTATTATCCAATCTATTCTTGTTTGCATTGCCAGCAACATATTAGCCATTAGAATAATGAACAAATATTGCTCATATTGGTATAATTTGCTTTTTTTTTTTCCCTTCTGCCTGTTGACAGGAACATCTTGTGTGAATGCAGCTCTGCTGATGTAAAAACAAGTCCTTTTTGTGAACTAATCCCATCTGTTGAAAAGAGCCCTCCTGCCCAGGCAGGCTGTCTTTTTCCTTGGTGTACTTGGTGCTGTATTGCTATTGCTGTGGTGAATTGCATTCTTCTGCAAGCAGCAGTCCGCCTTTGAAAGGAGAAGATAATAGTAGGTCACACACAACATGATCACAGGTAGTCAAGAAATCAGTCTTTCTGACCTGGAGTATGGATGGAACATTTTGCATCTGATGTGTAAGAGTTGTCTGGTAGAATAAGAGTCATTCATTCAAAAAAAGAGCTGGTAACTCTACATTTGGACGTGGTTAAAAAAAATGCACCACAGAAGGTGGTTGGTTTTCGGTTTGTTTTTTTTTTTCCTTAACTGCACTTTGATTTGTAGAAATAGTGTTATTGCTGTCCTGACCCTCAAGGATGTTGTCACAGTATCATCAGGTTTGGTGCATGCTGCCTACTGTTTTGCTCCCAAGGAAGTAATTCTCTGCATTGAGTACAAAGTTGGATTATAATTTCTGATACAAAGTAAGTTTTTCATAAAAAACAATGTGGCATGCAAGGCTAAGTCCTATTTATTAAAATCTATCTTTTAATCTCTCTGGCATTCTTTTAAATAACTCTTTAATAGTGAATGTTACTTAATATTGTTTAGTTGGACCTGCTTTGAGTCAAGGCTTGGATTGCAGAGGTCCCTTCCAACCAGAAGTATTCTGTGATTACTTTCTGTTTCTTCTTCCTTTTATAGTCCTGTTCCCAACTTCCTTGCTGTTAGAGGGAGATGTGATCCAGAGAGGAATGTAAGCAGCTCTGTTCCATACATTTCTAACTGCATATTTGCGTATTCCATTTTTAATGCAATTTATGTGACTGATTTCCTCTGAATCCACTCCAGAAATAAAGGAGTTACACTTGAACTATTGTGTTTTAATTGGCAGTTTCCTTTTCCTTATGAATCTGTTATCATAATGTGAACTGCCACACTGTTTCTTAGAGTCATGATTGTTTATCAAGTTTACAGTACAGCAGGCGGCTTGCTGCGCCTTATGGTTATAGAAATACAGAGTATTTCTAATGTGCTCTTCAGATTGTATTTTTCTAGATTTATACAGTCTGCTCTGGCTCTGGTCAGGCATTTAGTTTCTTTTTCTGAATAGTGATTTTTCTGTTCCATACACGTCCAAGAAATAGATTAGAATTAAATACTGTATATCGAAAAAAAGAAGAAAAAAAGCCACGTGGATTACTGGAAACAGCTGCTATCCAGCTGGGACTAGAATGTATTTCTCAGGCACTTCTCTTTAACATTTAAAGGTCATTTTACAAATGAATCCAGGAACACCAAGAAATGAAATTATGAACTCAGAATTTTGGCATTCGTTCTTCCAGCAGTGTATTATATTCACTGTGTCAGCTCTAATGCATGGTCTTGGTGCTTGGGACTTCTTACTTTATGGCCCCTTTCTAAAACTATTGTATCCAAATAAGCATCAGAAGTAGTTCTTGCATCAGATGTGATATGAATATCTAATTTCAGTGATAGTGCTTGTTCCTGACCAGGTTTAACCATTGTTGTGATCACATTATTGTAACCATAATATATCCAGTAACAGTCCCTAAACAGGAGGGAGTCATACACAGTAAACCAGAGTGGAACGGTGTTTCTGCTGAGTTTAATTCAAGCATCCAGCAATCAGAAAGTTGAGTGGAACAATTAAGATTATATAATTACAGGTCTGTGTTTAAAGATACTTTGAAGATCGAAACACCTTTCCGTTCAAAGGGTTTTAGTTATCGCCATGAAGAGATACGTAGCAGCCTCTGTACCCTTGCTTTGTTGTTTGTATGGCAGTTGGTAACTATTGGCAGTGCTTGGAAAGACCCTGTTCTACTTTTAGCTTGTGTTTGCATGTTCACTGGTGTAAGCACGTATACGCCCAACTGGCTTTTATTGACAGTTGTCAACTTTCTAATTTGGGAATTTTGTAATCTAAGAAAAGACACTTTGTGCTTTTTTTCTTAGTCCTGCCTTGCTGCATACACTTAAATTCATTAAAGAGCTGGAAGAAATGTTCACCTGGGAGCAGATTTATTTTCTTTTTCTCTCTTGATGTTAACACTTTAGTAAGCTCTACTCTGTACTCGGAGGTAAGCACATGAGTCTCTCCCATTGTTAGGGGAATCGAAGGGCCATGTTTAATTCCTTTGTTGCAATACATTTCTGCTGACATTAACAAGAGCTCCAGATATCAGATATCAACTCCCTCTTAATCCTGAACAAGTGATGTGGATGAGCTCTTACATCTGCACAGAGTTCTCTGGGCTCCATATGGGCCATGGCTCAAACTGCAGAATCACAGCCTCAGGGAAGTCATGCAGTGTTAATATGCTGCCCTGGGATTTGGGAGACCCAGGTTCTATTCCTCGCTGTCTGCAACTTCTGGTGTGACCTTGCAGATTCATCTGGCATCTCAATTTATCTCTCTGTCTTGCAAAGTGTTGCGAGCCACTCTGCTGCTAGAATGTGGGCTCGGTGATACTTATGATAGGATGCACCTTTAGACAGAAATGGAGTACTGTCTTTGAACACTACTCAATAAATAATAAAAGGCAAATAAAAGGGATTTACAGCCCTTATTATAAAGACATTACTACAAGAGAATAGTACTGACAAAAAGTAACAGGCTTAATATTTCTTTCTCCAGTATCCCTCTCCTCCATAACATGGTGTTCAGCTGTCACAGTTTCCAAAAGATGATTTTCATTGTTCTTCCCATACTATTGGGATTTATTAAGATGCAGCAATATTTCTAGGTAGGACTTAATGAGCTGGAGCGTGGTATCCCACTTTCATGGCTGGGATTGGAACTATGCATCATTTAGGAAAAATAAAAATGAACCCAAGTAGCGTATGTGTCAGATCACTCAAGGAATAGTCGCTGGCACAGGTGTAGAAGACAAAGCCTGTTTTGTGTTGGGATGTGTGCTAGTTTACTGATTACTGGTTTGAAGTGGAATTTTTTGCTGGTATGTCGTTCTCGTGCTGTCAGATTCCCAGGACCCTACAACCAGCAATAGGATTCAGTAAAGTGTCCACCTAAGCTCTTTCCATGCATAGACGTGATGTTTGTGGGAGGACCTGAGAACAGATCAAAGCAGCCCCCACCAAACCCTTTGAAAGCAGTGTGCTTCCCATTCCTCTGTACTAGATTCTCCCGGGCAATTGAAAGAGTGTGTATTTGTGTGTAGGGGCTGAGAGGGGAAGTGTATATTTTTCCTACCTTTATTGTGGGAGAAGGGTGCTGTTCATGTGCTAGACTGAAGAAATCCTTGGCTTGTAGTCCGAGATGTGATCTGGAGTGAATTGTTGTAAGCGTCATTTATCTTAATAGACCTGGGGAGGTTTGACAGCAGCTGAGACTTTGGATTGCTGCATGTAAGGGTTGTGACTGTGAAAGTTCATTACGCTATCTGGCTTAACATGTGGCTAGTCTGAACTTCTGAGATTAGATTATGCATCTCTGTCAGCAATACAAGTTAGGTGTAGTAATGGAGGAAAAGGACTGTACTGCTTTTTTGTTTTTGAGGTCTGTCCAAATCAATTCCTTGCATCACGTTAGTAATTTCCCTTGGGTGGTTTATCTATTACCAGATAACATGAGGTTATTAAATACGTGTGCACAGCAGGCCCTTGTTATCTGTTTGTGCATTGTTGCCCTCTGTTGCAAGCATTCTATATACACATGTGCATTACTAAAGATGATGCCTCTATCTGGTTATAAATATTTTCCATTTGGAATTATCAGCTTCTGCTACAGAGATGAGAGGTGATCACTTGGGCATGAAAGATAAGGGGCCAGAGGAAACGAAAATAAAAATTACAAAGCACTGAGCTGCATACGAAATAAGTGACATAATCCAATGTACAAGCCTATTAGATAAAGTGCAGCAAACGGTTTTTCTCACATGCCTAGCTGCTGCCATAAATTCAAGTTATTACATGAATTCAGGTTGTATACCTACAAAGTGACTGAGAGGGAAGAGAGAGGGTTTTTTGCCGCAAATCTGGTGTAACAGGCTTTCTTTATTTGCCAGAAAAAGTTAGCTATATTAATACATTCTGTTTTCTGAAGCCTATAAAACTGTTATTGGAAGAGTGGAAAAGCAGCTCTTCCTGTTCCTAGGATTTTGGGCCACAAATAATCAGCTAAAGAAGATGGAAAAATCTTGGTTTAAAATTGATTGGTTTGTGCGAATTCTGTCTTTTTCACCAATGTACTTACCTTTCATGGCAGCAGCTCTCATGGCGTACTGTTTTCTTGTGCTCTGCCAGTTGGCTGTTTTACCGTGGTGCAAGGCAGCGGATTCCATTCTGACCTACTGCACAGGGTGTTCAGGAGGGCCCTGGGATCCTTGCCAGGAGCAAGCTGAACAGTGGTCTCTTGGCTGCGAGACAGGCAGTAGGTCCAGTGTATTCCTGCAGCTGCTGTAATGATTTGCCTTTAAAAGTGTCCTTTATGATCCCAGAAAATATCCAACATGGTTCTTTACCTGGGAACCAGAGTGTGCCTTCTAGATGGCTCAATGAACACAAAAAGCTAAAGCATAAAAATAATGATTGGCAGGATTTTGCTCCTTTCATATAATGTGTCAATCCACAATTTCTAGCGCAGGGAGGATAATTGTTACATTAAACCCCATTCTGTATTGAAGAGTAATTTCTTTCCCTTCACAGTAAAAGAAGCCATGTTTGTGCTCAGGTTAAAGAGGGACATGCTAATTCCTGGGCCTTTGACATGGAAATAAATTTTTTCCTTAAGGTAAAAGAACAAGGCTTGCAGAGATGGCAATAACATCTAGTGTGCATTCTGCTGCACCGAAGTCAACAGGGACTTGTAGGCTTTAGAAAATGCATAAAGTTATGAGAGAGCTTTTATTTATTTATTTATTATTTTAGCTCTGTTGGCAAACTTATAGCTAGAAGAAGAGTTTTAATAAGTCAGTAAAATGCATCTGTCTCAGCAAAGCATGAGGTTAGACTTTACAAATGTAATAGTTCAGAGAGATGTGAGGACTCATTTAAGCACTCAGAATGGGAGTACCTTAAAGCATGAAAGTTATTGAAAGTGAGGCTTAATTGACTGTTCTCTGAGCTACTTCTCTATGAATGTGAGGCAGTAATTCATTATTTATGACAATACTGTTTGTATCAATAACTTTAAAATTTGAAGTCTGGGGACAGATCCACAGCTGCTGTAGGACACTGGAGTAAGGGGCTAAGGCACCTTACATCATTGAGCATCTAGCCTGATAACTTCCCAATTTCAGGAGGGTAGAGGCATACAAAATGTAGGCCACTTGCACCCAACTGAATGAAGGGCATTATCTGTAGATGGTTTTCCTTCTGAGAAACTCCCTGGGGCATATTTGAGAAATCTTTTCCATATCGTATGGCCTGCTGCAACCCTCCCAGCGTTCAAAGAGGAGGCAGGGCTGCGGTCCAGATCGCCCCTCTGAGCTAGGACCAGCCACTCGCACAACCCAAGCAAGCTGCAGTATTGCAAGGAGAGCAGTTGCATTGCCAGCACCTCTCAAGCCACCATTCTCTCAGACCATATCCTGAAAGGAAGATGGCTTGTGAAGGGATTTTCATGAACTAAGTGATCCCTTCATATACAATCTCTGTAGCTGTGGGATGGCTGATGTCTTCTGACTCCTTATGCTCCCTGCCTCCATCCTGCCTTGCTTCTGCCCCTTCCTAAGAAGGCAAAATTACATGAATTCTTTAGCACTGCTTTGTCACGCTCAATAGGGAAACTTGACAAACAAAATCTTGGTGGGTTTGTTAAAAACAAACAACCAACCTCTTAGAAGTATTAGAACTTAATTATGTTAATATTAAACATAATTATGGCACATTAATTATGTTTTCTACATTTATGAGGAGAGTTGTGCTGTGCTCTCCGGACATCTGTACTGTATAGAGACAGGTGATAGAGTGCAACGTTTCCAAGTGCCACATCGGCACCATCTTCCCATTCCATATACGGCTGCTCTTTCTCTCCAATTCCAGATACTCATTCAGCTTAGTCAAATTTGAATCCTTATTTGAGAGATTCTGCGCTGAAAGGCATATGCATCTATCTTTATAAGCCTGTTTGTTTCCACAATTAGAAACCGAATCAACAGTGTATTGAAGATGACACATTTGCTCATTCCCTTTCTTCTCCCTATGGTGGCATAAAGCAGTGAAGCACAATAATTAATGAAAAAGACTGTTTATTATTCAGGCAATGTATCTGAAATGGAAAAAAAACCAAAGCATGGGTTAAAAATATATTGCTGAAGACCATCAGCGCCATCACAAAGTGTATGATCAGGTCTAGGGGGAGAGTCCTGTCATTCAGTCCAGTTGGGCAGGGTGCTCTAAAATTGTCAAAGACAACTGAACTCGGATTTCTCATGTAAAACTCAGGAAAATGTGGAATGCATGAAAAAAACTGACTTAAGTATCCTGCTAGGGCATCTTTAATGTTCTTCCCAAAATAGTGAGTTTTTTAGCTTCATTTACATGTGTGCTGTGTCCTGTGGCTGAGTGAAAATGATACCTTTTTTTGTAGACTTATCTTTCCTTCTGGGAGAGTCTGCCCAATAGGTTTTGTAAGACGAAGGGTGAACATAATGCTCTGCTCAGCACTCTGCCTTTGCAAAGCAAGGCTAATCTGTTTTAAATAACAAAGGCCAGAAAACGCCTGACTGCAAAATTATTGCTTTGTCTCCTGTGAGCATGCTACAGAGTAAGTCACTGCTTGTGGGCCAGTATTGAAGATTAGGTAAAATGCAGCACTTCGCCTCCTGAGGCTGATACTGAAGTCCAGGGAAGGATTCCTCCATACTGACTGACTATGGGAAAGCCTTCAAGGTTCCTCATTCACTTAATTTGCAAAAAGCTGCAGTGTAACCGGAAAATTAGAAGTGTGTACTGCCTAGTAAATGTCACAGCTATAATGTGCAGCTGAAGTCGTGCTGGTGGCAAGCCAAGATTTGGGTTCTATTCCATTTCCACCTATTTCTGTACTACACCTAGCTATGAAAAAAGATTTTGTATTTACTCAAGCTTATAAAGTCAGTCCACATTAGGAAAAGTATATGACAGGAATAAGAATAGCCCGCTAGCTAAAAACGAAGGTGATTGAGAGAACAATGACTCTATCAAGGGTACTGATTTTCACGTCCTTGATTAGAGCCTGCTTTCCTTTATAGATTTTATACTCAGTGGTGATGCTGCATTGTTGTGGCAAATAAAGCTTCCTGGTCTTGCAAAGCTATGAACAGCCACTTACACTGAGAACAATGCTTTGATCTTCATGTTTTGATATTCACCCTCCACAATGTTACATTTTGGGAATAGAGAACTGTTTTGCACTATTTTTAGGTGGGCACAATTTCAGTACCGTAAATGTCTTCTTTTGAATTTAAAGTGCTCTTAGCTAGTGGTTGGTTTGATAGTTTTGTGCTTGCTACAAATCTCTCTGTGTTAGGGGATGAACAATAAGAAAGTGTGGCTTTGCACAAACATGGTAGAAAACCTGAGTATGATTTTTTGACTTTATAAAGGGGAAAAAGTGTATTGATCAATACACAGCAAATCTAATACAAAGCAGAATAGTGCTCTATGCTATGTGTGTAGGTGCATCATATTGTTTATTCAAGGCAATGCAGTCATAGATAAACAATTTGAATAGATATTGGCAATATAATGTGGAAAATTCTAGGAATATATTGAGTCCATTCCTAAAATATAGCTGCAGTTTAAGTACTATGATGGACATGGCCATCAGATTATTTCTTTTTAATTCTTGTTCTTTATGAAAAACTGTAAGTATCAGCACTTTTCTTAGGTGTCCTCTCTCTTCCATGCAGAGTTCATTTACACAAATGTATGTGGCATGCACAGTCCTGCAATGCCATGGAACCAGCTGCAAAAGCATCTACACCTGGTGGCTATCTGAGAGTCTTTACAATGAGGGGTGTATTTGAGGAGTCTTTGTACTTGACCATCTTGTCCTTTCCTCCATATCCTCAGAGCAGTAGGTCCACTGAGGTCATACGGGTTGTAACAGTCTTTAGGTTAGAGGACCCCTTGTGAAACAGCTCTGTTCTTCTTTGTTAGTCTAAGAGAGAACACATCCATCTCCTTTCCAAGGATGAACACTTAATGTGGCTAATAAAGTGCGCTTGCTTTTAATTTTCTGTTGCATTAACCATTCTAGTGTGCATGTTGCCCAGATCTGTTTGAGGTGACCATTTCGCAGCGTGGTTGGCTTATCATGTTGAGAAGCTGCCTGGGCTCAGTGCAGAAATGTCCCCCTGGCACCTAGTTAGGAGCAGATTGTACCTCTAATGTCAGCAAAACAATAGACGAGGAAGTCTCATTGGTTAGGTTTAAAAGAAAAACCCTGTTGTATTTTATTGTGAAGCAATTTGGGCCAGCGAACACGACAGAAGTTGTACTCCCTCCCACACCACTTGATGACTGGGTGCTGCTCCTTCCTCTGCTGGGCTCTGGTGCCATCCCTTGTCTGATGCAGCCTCCCCTCAGCTCAGTGCCCCAGGGCACTAGGTACTGGCCAAATGCAGAGAAAAAGAAAACTGGTGTTCTCTAGAGTTTGAAGTCTAAATAGACTGAAAAGAAGAAATAAGTGTGGTGATCCCATTTCACAGATGAGGAACTGATTATGGAGGAGTTAAGTAGCTTGCTCAAGATTTCACAGAAAGGGGTAGGCAGCATTGAGCTTTTAATGCAGATTTGATGATAGCCAGTTTAGCATCGTAACCACAGGAACGTTATTCTGCATCACAGCAAAGACTTTTCTGGATTTGTGGAGAGATTTGGAAGAAAGGGAACTTAATATCACCAAGGGAATTCTGAGTGGTACCTTAACGTAAATAGAACATAGCAATGCTAATAAGGAATAGTAGTGAACAGTATTTTCAGTTAATAGTAATAGTGAACAGTATACCTCAGCTCTACCTATTGGATTTTCTCATGCAGTGGTCTTTAAACCAGAGAGATGATAGCTGTTTATTTAAAAGTTACCATATTTTAATTAGGAATTGTTCTCCTCCAGTACTTTTACTGGTCTTTGTTCTGCTGAGAAAAGGGCAGAAGTCATGGAACTTTTTTTGGTATAGATAGAAAGAGTTGTTGAAGTTTACAAAGAAACATGGAAAAAGGATAAATAATTCATTTTATTCTTACTTTTTTTTCTTGAAATATTGGTAAAGAAAGTTCATGGACAATACTTGGGCATATTTTTCTGGAAATATAAAATAGTTATCTTGTTTGTTGCTACAGTAACTTAATATGCACTTATGTAGCTGTGGTACTTGACGATTGAGTGCTTTATTTTGTGGCACATTAAACAGTGGCAGGATTCTGATGTCAGTCATGTAGACTAAATAGTTACACCTGGAATTCTTTATTACTATATAATTTATGGTCCTTCTACTTTTTGGTTGCCTCCATTTAGACTTGACTGAGAATTCTTAGTAGTTGCATCAAAAGGGAGTATTTCCATGTGTGAAGACTCCTGTTCTGCTGAAAGAACAGGTTTTTACATCTTGTCAAGCTGATACTTCTTCTTAACATCCAGTTCTTTCCTTTCCACAGAAGAACTCAAGGAGAAACTGAAGAAGTATGTTGATGAAGTGAACGCCCGTAAGCCTGGTTTCATCAAGGTTGTTCGACACAGCAAACAAGAGGGGCTGATTCGATCTCGAGTTAGTGGATGGAGAGTAGCCACAGCACCAGTAGTCGCTCTCTTTGATGCTCATGTGGAATTCAATGTGGGATGGTATGTGTCTCTTTGAATTTCTCTGACCAAGGGACCTTTTTCAAGCACTGTTTATAAATTACTGAATGGCATTTCTCTTGCATATAGAGGGTGAGTTAGCATTCTGATCTTTTTCATGAGGATTCAGACACAATCATGGACACCAGCATGGAAAATATATTTGTGCTGCGTAACATAATCTAGATCCATTTTTATAGGCGAGTTATCTGCTGGTCTAATTACAATGTATTTAAACTATATTGGAAAACTGCACGTTAAAAACCTCCTCTGATAATGTAGTCCTTTGCCCATAAGGGCAAATTTACCTTCTTTTGATTAAAAATATTATGTTTCTTTTATGTTCTACAGTGTAAACAAAGCAGTGTCATTTTGGCACTGAGGTTGCCGCTCTGTGCAAAAGTAGCGCATAACTAAAACTATGTATTTTAACTTGTTCAGTCTGGATTTAATATCTCTGTTGCTTCTTGAGTAAAAAGGTGGTAAAAAGGCAGGAGCTTCTGTCCCTAGGGTAGATCTGTTATTAACTTTGAGGTTGATGTCCTTGATAATGTTGACAGCCTGAAGTTATTGTTATTTGGTAGCAAGGGTGTAAATGCTCTATGATATGCAGATTCTTATTTCTTCCATTTACTAGCTAACATGAAAGTTAATAATAGGGCATCCTAGATAAAATATTGCAGTGTGTTATTTTGGGGGAGATCCTGCTCTGTCAAAACTCCATCTCAAAGCCAAGGGAGCTCTGAATGAGTAACAGCTGTAGAGTTTGCCCCTTCTGAAATATACAGCATAACCTGCTATTTATTTGATGGGTTGGACTAGATGACCTTTAAAGGCCCCTTCCAATCCAGACTATTCTATGATTCTATGATTTCCATAAGTGCTAAGCTTCCACTGATATAATCTTAACATTTTGTTTTTCTTTTTTTAGGGCTGAACCAGTGCTCACTAGGATAAAAGAAGACAGAAAAAGAGTAATTTCTCCATCATTTGATAACATTAAGTATGATAATTTTGAAATAGAGGAGTATCCCCTCTCAGCGCAGGGTTTTGACTGGGAGCTGTGGTGCCGATATCTGAACCCTCCTAAATCATGGTGGAAACTGGAGAACACAACTGCTCCAATAAGGTAACATGCAGCTGTGACCTAGATTAGTGTGTCACTGGCAATGCTTATCTAGATATGACAGATGGTGAGTGGTCTCAGCTATGTAACAGGTTTTACTGACTGTAATGTTAAATTAGTTAAATGTCCTTGAGCTGTCCTCTTCAGCTTTTGTCCTTGACCTCTACACAGTCATCAAGAAAACTGTTGTTTTCAGTATATCTTTTTAATAAGTTTCCTTGTTATTAGCATGGGGCAAAACACACAGTTGAAGTGAAATGGTAGACTTGAATGCTCAGCAGCACTGCTTTCTCCAAATGTCTTTTCTACTAATTTAGTGGTAATGGGCCAGAAACAGAATTTTCTTTACAAATACATTATATAAACAGAACTGATCTGACAGTTATATTCTTTATGATACTGTCACATAGCTTTACAGCTGTGTTATGTCCTAGGAGTTAATGCTGGTCCGTTGATCGTGTGTGAGCAAAGATTGTATTAGATCCTTGCTTTGGTGCCATCTAGCTCTGTACTTTCATATCATGTCTAGAATATTGTTAGGTTGGTACAGAACAATACCCTTATCTTGGGGAGGGGAGTAGGTGCCTCTGAATCCCCTCAGCACTTCTGCTGAGATTCCAGGCTTTTTTTCTAGCCACGCATTCATACCAAGGAGGTCACTGGTACCTATACTCTAGCTCTCTGCAGAAAGAAAGCGTGAAGATTGTTTTCACTAGCTGCAAAGTAGAACCTTAAATAGCAGTGGCAGTGCGAGGGGGTCATCACTACCAATCAGTTTCCATGCAGTCAGTGTAAGGGGTATCTTTCATCCAGTAGGTCTGTCTTTTCAGGCAGACAGCTTTTTTTCAGGAGTCGTCAGCTTAAACTCTCTGAACTGCCTGAACAGGACCTAGAACTGGAAAGTAGGAGATAAAAATTCACAGGTTTGCCACAGATATATGTAAAAAGGGGTGGTAATTTCCACATCATTAGAGATGGTTGTCAGTGTTAATGAACTCTGATAACATTATGGAAATGCTTTGAAATATCGTACTAAGTCCAGGAGAGGCAAACCTTCTATATTAATTGTGGTGACTTTTTAAATTAAAAGTATTTAAACTCAGAATAAAGAGCAAACATACTTTTCCATTTTACTCCAAAACTCTGTTCTATGTGAGGATTGTGGAGTGAATGTCCTTTATGAATACTGGATGTTTAGGTTTGTTCCCTAGCCCTTTTCCCTGGTGCCTTTTATTCAGTGCAATACACTGCATGTGTGTGCTGGATAATTAAAAGAAAAAAAAGCCACATGTATTGATTGATGGCTTCTATCATGCCTCCAATATGCTTCTAGAATTATAACAAAGGAAAGCAGGTACTCTGAAAAATACTTTAAAAACACCACCAGCAGCAAGGTACTTTGTCATAAAAGAAGCATAATTTTTGAAGTGAACCGCTATTTTCTTCATTAATAAATATATCAGAAACAGCCTTTCATTGTTATAAAGTGGGTACTGTAGCACTTCAGGTTAAAGGTATAAATGTATAGATTTCTGTAGAATTGTACAGTTTGTGATTAAGACATCCTATAATCTGTTTGAAAGCAGATGTCTACACTTACTGCAGCTTGAATGTTCCCAGTAAATACAGGATGATTTCCCCTGTACTGCTAATTAATATCCTGTTACCAGAGTTCCCGATACCAGCATAGTGATCAGAAAAGACATTTTTATTTCTTGCCATTGTGCATTATAAGATAGGAGAAAAATGAAAAGGCTAAATTACTCTCTATTTTCTTCCACTGCATCTTATAAAGGTAAAATTGTACTCTCTGTGCATGAACTCTTACCTTCTTAAGATTGGCTCTGCATAGTAGAAGTTGGTTAATTCAGGTCACGACATAAATAGAGCTTACTGATTTGGCAAAGATATGTGACTTGTTTAAATTTGGCTCAGGACAATGGACTAATGTTACAATATGCTGGTAAGGGCAGACATTTCTTGATTCTGTATTACAAAACCTTATCTGGATGTTCCTATTCAAGAAATAATCTCTTTTACCTAAGCTTACAGACACAAGTTTTCTTAGCTGTAGATGAACCTAGCTTCTGGCTGAACACACAAAACTATGCATCATTGTGTATCCTTGTTAATTGTTACAGACAAGAAACCTGAGGACTTAGCAGGGACAGAGGCTAGAATGGCTGGTGCCTCAGAAACAAAGTTGGGGCTCCTGGATCTAGTATTGTTAGCACTGAAATCCTACCTGTTCTGGAGAATATGTACATCCAACAATTTTGAGTCTGTTTTCCTTCAATGGTGCTTATTTTACCATAGAATCAAGAACATTAGAAGACAAAGCTGAACAAATCTGTTTGAGAAACACCTCCCTAAGAATCTGTCTTGACACACCATTTGACCCAGCAATTATAATCTATGTCTGAGTAATACAATTGTCCATATTCTATCTGCTAATTTTGGTTGCTGCTGGTTTATTCTTCCAGAAGTCCTGCATTGATTGGATGCTTCATAGTAGATAGAGAATATTTCCAAGAGATTGGCCTATTGGATGAAGGCATGGAAGTATACGGAGGAGAAAATGTGGAGCTTGGAATCAGGGTAAGGAACATAACCAACCAACACTGGTGGCTTATATTTAAAATAGAGCTTGCTTCTTATTGTGTGGGGAAAAAACCAGTCAAAAATGTATGGATTATGGCATGCAAAGGAGAGCCACAGCTCTGCAGTAGTATACATTGTTGTATTTGAGGAGGGAGGGAAAAAAAAAAGAGCAAAAGCTCCTATATCTTTTTAAAGAACTTATCTGGGACAAGGACAGAAATACAAAATTTGGTATTATTCTTTCATTAAAGTAACAATGCTAGAATTTGGCAGAGATGATACCTAAAACTCCCTGTTTACCTATGATCCTGGACTCGGTAAGGAGGATAGGTTCTCACAGGCATAATGGGAAAAGCCTTTCTAGATTTCTCAATTTATTTAAATTAGGAAAATCACTATGGAGCAAACTGGAATATATAGACTTTTATGCTGCCTTCCCTCTGGAGGGGAATTAAGATATTCATAAAGTGCATAAGTGCACATATTTTCTTCTTCCATCATACACTCTTCATCTGTTTACTATATGCAGTGTTGTGTGTGATTTGTGTACTTCCTTCTATATCTCTTCACAGCTAAATACCATTCTGAAAATACAGTGCTGTTCTCTTTGAGAATCTTTCAGGTTTTTGATACGAGAGAAATTCTTAGATAGGTGGTAATGAAAAATGGTATGATGTGCGTTATAAAATTAAATTCTGAACTCTGCTATGAAATGTTAGTGGGAGCTTTTATTTTGTGCTTTTTAGTTGCCATAATAAAAGCATACTGTTATACAGTAGCAAAAAAAAAGGAATTTATTTTAAAAATATAGGATTTTCTGCTAAGTCTGTGAGATATAACAAAAAATACTCATTTTTACTTCTGGGTTCCTGAAATTCTTTTTCTCCCACCTGTCAGAGATGAAGTGTTATTGCAGCACAACTGAAGCGCAGGTCCCCTCTCGGTTACATTAGAGCACAGTTTTAAGGAAAGGGAGAGAGAAATGCAAGACTGCTTCTTTTAATAACACCATTCTCCTCACTGTGAGGGCCAGAGAGCTGCCTTCTGTTCCCAAAACCTGATTTTGCAGCTCAGCGTTGCGATGAGTTGAAAATTAGTGTCACTTTGATTTTTTCTTTTCTTTTTCCAACTGACAAAACTATTGTCTCCGTGTGAGTGCGAGAAGTTTTATCTAGTTTTGCATCATGAGGTGCATGCTGTCCAGTCTGCTATACTTAGCCTTGCAGAAGTTGATTGGGAAGAGTACTTTGATAGACAAGACCAGAGACACAAATCTTCTGCATAATTGAGACTTTGGAGTAGACTGGATCACTGGAATAAGGCCCAACACTGCTCCGATTTCCTTATGGCTTTTTGTCTGTCTCCAGGGAAGCAGTGCCTGACCTACATAAAATACTTTCATCTGTAACAGATTGTGGTGTGCAAGGTAGCATAATGTATGCTGCCTCATCTAACTTTATCCTGACTTGGATCTGTGTTCCTGGCTATATCAAAACAAATTACTGTGCTGTAATGAACAGATTTTTCAGCAGTTTATTACCAAGTCTTCTCACAATTCTCAGCATATCCCAGAAATACCAGGATGAATATAAATGTACAATGCAATACTAGAGCTTCTGGGAAGCACATTATTATTTCTACAGATGTTAAGCTTGAAAAGCAAGCTCCTTCCCTCAGCCACCTGCTTCTGGCACACACGTGGGACCATACACCATGTCTTGGCAAAATACAGGTGGCTGCTTCAAACGTGCTCTCATGTTATGGTGGGCAGCCATGTTATTCAGGTGCATCCTAAGCACTTGTCTGTAGAGGTGCAGCTCCCAGGGGCTGCCTCTCATTTCCTTTAGATATGGCTACATGGAAAACTGTGGTCACCAGGTGATTTCAGGCTAGATGGTCCATCTCTGCTGCTGAACTATATTTTCATCTCTGCAGCACCAAAGTAATCTCTAGATTACCTGTGTTGCTTTCAACTGCAAGGCCTATGATGAATCACTTAATAAAGACAGTAATTGTTCTACAAAAACTACATTATAATTACAGTGTTAGTGCAATAAATAACGTTTCCAGTTTAAAATGGTGCTCTCCAATCCATGACTACAGATTGCTCACTGTGCTTCATCTTTCATTGCCATTTTCTTTTTTTAAGAAGTATCTAGCTTCATTGAGTATTCTGCTGTGTGATATGCATTATCATGTAGGGGTGGAGAAGCAGACACCGTCTGCCCAAACTGGCCTGGTATTCAGGCTAGCCAGGAAGTAGGATGTTGTGTATCACAGTCTCTGATATGATGGAGTTGATATCTACTGAAAATTCTCTAATTTTTTTCATGGCTTAAATTTCTAAGCAAATTTCACACAGCCCATTTCCATTCTTTGCAGTCTTTCGGCACTGGAAGTCAGTTCTTTCATTGGGAAATTTTGTTCATAAGCACATAAGAGCAAACATTTACAGGAACAGGAGAGGTTACTTTCAACTCTAGAAATAGCACCAAGAGTTAGGATCATTTGAGTTACCTGTTTATGTTCAAGATGCTAAGTAGAGCATGGTCCCCTGTCCTTATATTACTAATTTTGTTCCAGAGGATGTGAAACTACTGTGAGCCAAACTCATATGCAGACCCACTGCAGCATCATTTGATGACAGGACTGGGTAAATCACTATCTCTGGGCCTGTGCACAGAGTCAAAGCCTCGTTCTCCATTTGCTTTGTTACCAGCTGCATCTTCAGTGATGTGAGATAAGATTTAATCTCCCAGCTGAGATGCTTCTGGGAAGCAAAGTCTACCTATTTAGGATTTCTTTTCCTTATAAAGGAGAAACCATTATCGTGTCTTCTAAAATCTTGAAATGGTTTGTTTTCAGCTGAACTGATGGGGTTTTCACTGTGCAGGGATGGGAATTAGACCCTGATGAAATGGAGGCTTATCCCAGTATCCTCTCCCAGGAGGTATTTTTGTCACCTCATTATCTGCACAAATATCTAGTTCTTTCTGTTATGTGAGTACAAGAAAATCCCCAACTATTGGAAACTGTATCTGAAGCATTCATTGTTGGTAAACCATAAAAGCCACAGAAAACAGGTCTTTGATTAGAAGATTATTCTCTTGACTCTGATGAATTAGCATCTCTACTCAGCTCTATTCATCTCTAATTTGGTGTATTATTTTAACTTCTAAGATTTTTACCCTTGTCTGTGGCTTTTTAATAACATTTGTAAAATATTAAACATATATTATTAAGTAAATACTAATAGAGTTCTGCTGCCTTGAGCTAGAAGCTGACAGATGAGTTCAAAATACGAATGCATTCTGAATCTTTGAAGCAATGCTGTATTTTTTCCTCAAGCAAGTATTTTCTTGCAAAGCTACTTGGTTGCCCCATAAGAAACTAAAGGCAGGGTGGTTGATACAAGATTTGACAGCATCCTTTTTGAGCAGCGTGGTCACTTTATCTTGGATTTTTGAAAGATTCATTTACTGTGCCCCAGAATCATATTCTTAAATTCACGTTAGGATGAGTAATGCTTCTTTTTGGTTTATGTTCAATCATTCCCAATTGAATGGACTTAAGTGTGCTTTTAAGGGACCAGATTGCATTTGGAGGGCAAACTGGAATCTTCTTGCTTATCCAAGAAACCAAACAGGAACTGTGTTGGTAACTGCCTTATAGCAGACACAAAATGTAAGGCTGGTATTTCTCACCGTTATTTGGCCTCTGCTTCTGGGTTGTGCTTGCACAAGCAGTACTTGTAGTTACGGAAGCCCCTACCAATCCATTGCAATCAATTAGATCCTGCATTAGATGGTTCAAGTCTGGTTTTCAGTAGGCTCCTTAAAGGCCTATTCCAATTCCTACTGAAGTCAGCAGAAGATTTTCTATCAAGGGCAAGCCTGTAGCAATCATTTTGTCTTTTAAAGCAGCCTACATGTTTGATAAAGCTTCCAAATATCTGTTACAACGAAGTTGTTTGTACAACTTTTAGGGATGCCTGAATAAATATTCAGTGATTTGCTTCAGGTCACAGACTAAGTCCTCATCAGAGTCAAAGGAATGTAAGCCCAGGCTTTGACTTAGAGTAATTATGTAAGTCACAAAGACTTTGTGCTTGCAGATGAATTCGTGTTCACAGGGATATAATGGCCCTGTTAAATGGGTAAGAGGAAATTTTGTTAGAAGGTAATAGCTCTTTAACGTGAAAGGAATAGAGCTTGCTCCCACTAAATGATATATCAAGACTTGACATCAGCTGACCCAGGAGGAAAATTGCGTTTATAGTTCAGACTGAGTATGGCACACTACTTTTATAGTAGTAAAATTAGTTGTATTTGCAATAAAATAACATTATAATAAATATATCTGCTTCATTTCTTGTTAGTCTGGTGGTTTGTCTATAGAACTTACATGAAGCTGATGCTGATGCTTTTTCTGTTGGTGGAGAACTAGCGTAATGCAGTTTATGAAAACAGGTGCAGAAATTAGTTATTTGATCAGAAGATCGTCCATACAATAGGATCCCTCTGTTGCGAAGCAAGCAGATGTGAAGTCTGTCATGCCTCTCCCTGATCTATTTTTTCTTAAATTCCAGAGGTGACTTCCTATGTTTGCTTGTTTGGGGATGGTGTTTTCGGGGGAGTGGTTTGGGGGTTTTTTTGAAGGTGCTTCTGGCTCTATTTTTTTTTTTTTAACCTCCCCCACCCCAACTTCTGGGATCATGATTCTTCATTACTGACCAGTTGACCCAGTCTCTCCCATGTGGTGCGTAGAAGCCTACTGCTGGCTTACAAGTCCAGTGACTTCCAATCCAAAGTGTTTGTGTATCCCAACTGTTTCTTACCTGAGATGTCTTTCTTATAACAAGCCCTTGCAAGAGTGTTCTTTTTGATAATTATGAGCAAGTGCAGATATTTACATTTGCCCCCAAATCTCCATATTTATCTGGAAACATTTTGGACTTTTTCCTCTTTCCCTAGAAGTTTCCAGCAATTTTACCTGTTTCTAATACAGGCCATCAATTATATGAAATCGTGAATATATTACATGTAAATAGATGTCTGTTTTTATTAAGGAAAGTCTTTGCACAGTGTACAAGCTAGGGTGTAGTTTCACAACACATAGGCTTAAACAGCTACGTTGGTTTACATTTTCTCCTCCTCCTCCTTGCCATCCTCTTGTTCTCGCTCTTGCAGCACATGAGTGCTTTGGCTCTGCCAGCACAGTTGTCTGAATGGCTGCCCCGTACCCACTGTCTCTGAACACCTCCAGTTTAGAAGTAAACCTTTACGTTGTAATTTTTTTCAAACTGTAGGGTTAATTTTAATGTTAATCAGTTTGTGATTTACCATGCTGCCTCACAAACTGTTGTGTTAGGAAAATTGACAGGCTGGTGTGCCAAGAGGTAAAAATGACTGGAAGGGAACAAAGAAAGTGAGGGGATTTTTCCCTGAGCTGCTATATTGTGGAACTGTTTGCACAGAGACTGAGCAGTGGGATGTGTCGTCTGTGCATAGCGTCCCTTTTTGTCCTTGCTGCTGGGTCCCCTTTCATGGCACTCCACTGAGCAATGTAGATCTTCCCTAAATTCCCTTCAGGAAAATGAATCTAGACATCCCCCATTCTTGCACTTACAGCTTCCGTCACTTGCTGTGGTCTTAAAGCCATATTCTTAACTTGATTTTAATATAGTAGGCCATAGCCCTTGCCACTAGGGAATGATTTGCTGTAAAGAAAAAATCCTTAGTGTATGATCACAGGTGCTGTTCAACAGTATTAGGTTGATGATGCGTGAAGGGGAAGGGCTGAGAAGTACAAAAATAAGAATATTCTTTTTTGCTACTTTTAGATAACATTTAAATACTGATTTTTAAGATAGTGATTTCTCTTTAACTTTACATTAAAGCTTTAAATAGAGATATGTCTATTTTATTTTTATCCATTTTGTGAATTAAGAGGAGATCATTTCTAGACTGAACCCTGCAAGAAAAATTTGTAAAGATTGACCAAATGTTACTTCTTACAAGATGTAGATAATGCTTTTCATAGCCCGCACTTTCATCAAGATAAAAATAATTCCTTGGCAGTGCAAGTATGGTGTTAAGTACTTGCCTAGCACCCTGTGTAACCAGTAGTGGCTTCTCAGTGTGGCCAGAATCGTTGCTAAGGTCAATTTTGTTTTGGAAGGTACCTCACTGTTTCAACAACCTGAATCCCAAGATGACACAGACTAAAATTCTCTATTTACAGGGTTGTAATTCCAACAGGAAAAAATTGCAGCCTCTATTGAGAATAGAATAAGGAATTGTCATGCCTCCAAATGGGTGTCAGTCATGACATCAACAGAAACTAGTTTTCTGTGGCTCGTTCTAGTTTTGTGTCAAATCTACAGTGGAATAATTGGTTCTCCCCCCCCCGCCCCGGTTTGCCCATGAATGCCTCAGCAGGTAACCTGCAGCTACAGCATGTGTAATTATACATACAGACAACATTACCAGTGAATCATTTTTGTGTTTTTGCTCTTTCTGGGGAGAGAACATTTCATTACCTGCTCCCACAGGAAAGCAAATGATTGATACAGCACCAGCTAACGCGTGGCATCACTATACCTACAAGGAAAGAGGATGAGGCACTTGGAGATTTCTCACAGATGTTTTTTCACCAGTTGTGCCTGTGAGATTGCACATTACCAACTGGGCAGTAATATAGACATCTTGATGGTTTATGAGAGGAAACTGTTGTTTATAGTGGTATGGAAAGAAGTAAAACAGTTTAAGTCAATATGCCCTTACAAATCAGTGGACTCAGGTGAGATGCAAACTAATTAGTGCATTATTATAAAATAGCCTCATGTTTAATATCTTTCTGCATTTTAAGCCACAGCATGGTGGCAATGCCATTGCAGTTTCTGGTATTACAATTCTTCATGGCCTAGTTTGTGAAGATTCCATATTTAACGTGATACTGACATGAGATCTCTCTAGAATTTAATTTCATGCAGAGTTTTTAGTACTGCAAGACTGATTTAGTAATATAACAAAGATTAGAGGAAGACTAATGTGGGAGACCAAGGGATTGTTGTGGTGTAACAGAACTGAGTAGATGACTGGGTTGGATTCACCAGGATGGATCCAGCATATTTGGGTCAAAGCTGCAAAGGCCAGACACCTTTACATGTGTCACAGCACCTTGTGTCATAAGTCAAGCAAGTGGGGCAGAAGACCAGCTTGGCCTAACCTTGGCTCAGGGAACTCCTCATGGAGCTCAAGAGGAAAAAGAAATTGTATGATCTCTGGAAGCAAGGTCAGGCTTCACAGGAAGATTACAGAGCTGTGGTTCGCATATGCAGGGAGAAGACATGAAAGGCCAAAGGTCAGTTAGAGTTGAAACTGGCCAATGTTGTGTCAGATAACAAGGGCTTTTTTAAGTACATTAATAGCAAGAGGAGGTCTAAAGAAAACATTGGACCGAACTTGTTGAAGATGGTCATCGGACTAACAGGGATGAAGAAGCAGAGGCATTCAATGGTTTTTTTGCCTCATTCTTTAATAATATTGGTAGACCTTGGGCTGCCCGGTCCCCTGAGTGTGCAAACAGTGACTTTCCATTTGTGGACACTGACATTGTAAGGGACCAGCTGTATCAGCTGAATGTTCACAAATCCATGGGGCCTGATGGGATTCATCCAGGAGTACTGAAGGATCTAGCTGATGTTATGGCAGGACTCCACTTGATCATCTGCCAAAGGTCTTGGGAGGTCCCTGCTGACTGGAAGCTAGCCAATGTTATTCCAATTTAGAAGAAAGGTGTGAGGGAACACCCAGGAATTACAGACCTGTTAGTCTAACCTCAGTTCTTGGATAATTGTGGAGAAGATTATACTGCATGCTATTGAAAGGCATTTAAAGAATAATGGAATCATCAGGCACAGTCAACATGGGTTCACAAAGGGAAAGTCCTTGGATGAAAGGAGGGCAGTGGATGTAGTTTTTCTGGATTTTAATAAGGCTTTTGATACTGTCCCTCACCACATCCTTCCGGACAAGTTGTCCAGCTGTGGGATGAGCAGCTTCATGGTGCGCTGGGTGAAGAACTGGCTTAAGGGCAGAGGTCAAAGTGTTGTAGTGAATGGGGCTACATGTATGGCTGGCGACCAGTCACCAGCGGTGTTCCTCAGGGTTCAATTCTGGGGCCAGTATGAATGATCTGGATGCAGGAGTTGAAAGCACCATTAGGAAGTGTCGTGATTTAACCCCAGCCAGCAACTAAGCACCACACAGCCGCCCACTCACTCCCCCCTACCCAGTGGGATGGGGGAGAAAATTGGGAAAAGAAGCAAAACCCGTGGGTTGAGATAAGAACGGTTTAATAGAACAGAAAAGAAGAAACTAATAATGATCATGATAACACTAATAAAATGACAACAGCAATAATGAAAGGATTGGAATGTACAAATGATGTGCAGGGCAATTGCTCACCACCTGCCGATCGACACCCAGCTAGTCCGCGAGCGGCGATTCCCCACCCCCACTTCCCAGTTCCTAAACTAGATGGGACGTCCCATGGTATGGAATACCCTGTTGGCCAGTTTAGGTCAGGTGCCCTGGCTGTGTCCTGTGCCAACTTCTTGTGCCCCTCCAGCTTTCTCGCTGGCTGGGCATGAGAAGCTGAAAAATCCTTGACTTCAGACTAAACACTACTTAGCAACAACTGCAAACATCAGTGTTATCAACATTCTTCTCATACTGAACTCAAAACATAGCACCGTGCCAGCTACTGGGAAGACAGTTAACTCTATTTTGCTGATAATACCATACTGGGAGGTGCTGTTGACTCTCTTGAGGGACAAGATGCCTTGCAGAGGCATCTAGATAGACTGGAGCATTGGGCAGTGATTAAGGGGATGAAATTTAACAAGTCCAAATGCCAGATCCTGCACCTAGGATGGAGTAATGCTGGGCACAAGTGTAAATTGGGAGAGGAGTGGCTGGAGAGCAGCCCTGCAGAAAGAGGTCTGGGTGTGCTGGTTGACGGAGGCTCAACAGGAGTCAGCAGCGCGTGCCCCGGCAGCCGAGAGGGCAACCCGCACCCTGGGGGCATCAAACACAGCCGGTCAAAAGAGGGGACCATCCCCCCGTATTTAGTGCTGGTGCAGCCTCCGCTTGAGCACTGCGTGCAGTTCTGGGCCCCACAATTTCAGCAGGACGTGAAGGTCCTTGAATGCGTCCAGAGGAGGGCAACAAAGGTGGTGACAGGGCTGGAAGGCATGTCCTGTGAGGAGCGGCTGAGGGCTTTGGGGTTGTCTGGTTTGGAGAAGAGGAGGCTGAGGGGCGACCTCGTTGCTCTCTACAGCTTCGTCAGGAGGTGAAGGGGAGAGGGAGGTGCTGAGCTCTTCTCCCTGGTATCTGGGGATAGGACGCATGGGAGTCGTTCAAAGCTGCGCCAGGGGAGGTTTACGCTGGCCATTAGGAAGCATTTCTTTACCGAGAGGGTGGTCAGACCCTGGGACAGGCTTCCTAGAGAGGTGGTCGATGCCCCAGGCCTGTCAGTGTTTAAGGGGCATTTGGACAACGCCCTTAATAACATGCTTTAACTTTTGGTCAGTCCTGAACTGGTCAGGCAGTTGGACTAGATGGTCATTGTAGGTCCCTTTCAACTGAAAATATTCTATTCTATTCTACTATTCTATTCTATTCTTAGCTTGGTATTCTGGTACTGGTCAAGTCTTTAGGATTAGTGTAAGATTAACAAAACTGATCAAGCTAAGTACAGCTGTGGTAAGGGAGAGAGGTAAAAATGTAAAAGATGGGCAGTACAGTAAGTTGCTCCATGAATACTAAACCAGTAGTGATCTGGTTATTCAGTTTGCTGCTTTTTTGCCTTTTAAGATGAAAAGTGATTTCTTTTACTTCCTATTCATGACTTAAACTTGGCAATGTAGTGATTTATGTGTCAGTTATTTGCTGTGCCTAGCAATGAGATAGACACATTTGAAAGAGAACTGAATGAAGCCGTATCCTTTCAGTGACCCTTGAAGCATGTTATCTCCTAGTAATGCAAGGCATAGAGGAGTTCTTGAAATGGTAAACCAGCAACGCAACATACGTAGTTTTAGAGTACATTGTAAAAGTTTCACAGCTCATGAAGATATGTGCAAAATTAATCCCTGCAGAACAAAACAATTTAAAAAGTACATAATGAAGCAATTAGCTAAAAGAGGAAGGAAACTACTGACAGTTCAATATGGGAAGAATCTTTACATGTATTACTTTTTCAATGAGAGTGTTTTATAAAGGCACAATTAATGTAAAGTGAGGCCTATGAGGCAATTAATGGTGACATCAAAAGTAAGATTTAAGGGATAATTTAGATGTTAAAAATTGAGAACAGCTCTAGTTATGTTAAAGCCTTTATTTCCTTTAAAAAAGTCTTTTAGATTGTCCATACCATAGGGTCCCTCTGTTGCAAAGCAAGCAGATGTGAAGTCTGTCATGCTTGTGTGTTTTTGTAGGTTGCTTACAGTTTCATGTTAAGATCGTCAGCTTGGTTATAGAAAAAAGCTATTCTCACACACAAATAGGTAAGTTTACCTGAAAGTATGACAGGCTTGTATGATGATGGTAAGTAGAATAGTCTTCAAAAACCTCACAGGGTTTCAGTAAAATGTATAAGTAATTGTAAAAATCTCTCTCTCCAGTCTCTGATTTCTCTATGCGTACTGTTCTGAGCTGTGACTATAGGCAGTCACCTCTTGAAACGAAGTTACACCCTGACTTCCCACTCTGCAGGGGTACACACCAATGACATGATTCTCTTTTCCAGCCCATTCAGCATCTAGAAGCAGGGAGTAAACCAGAATCATAGCTTCTGTAAGCAGTGTATTTTCCTTCTCTTCCTGTCCACCTATATTCTCATTTTTCTAATCCTGAGTTTTTGTGACTCAGGCCAGGATTCTGTGTTTAATTCTACTGTTTGGGCAGACTTCTTTGGTGAGAGGAAGCTATTTGAGACCAGTGGAATAAGCAAAGCTGTGCATGGCTTCTTGCTGAATTTGGGGAAGGTCAGCCAAATCCATCAGTACTTCTTTTCACTACTGCAATTATTTAGTGAAGATTATCTGACTTCAGTGGAGATATGACCTAAATAAAGTTTAACGTATTTCATCCAGTCAGTATCGTTTCTAGGTTTACAGAGACAGATACCCAAATGTACATGACAATCCAAAAACTTACAGGGTGCAATCCAAAAGCCACAGATTGCTACTGGAAACATGAACATTGATGTCAGTGATCGCTGTATCTGACCATTCTCTCTGTCCTTTCTGCAGTCACCTGTCAAGATACCACAATAAAAATGCAGACCCAAAATGATCACAGACTTAGCTCATGGTATTGAATAAAAATAGTTTTTTCATACTTGCCTGTAAAGCAGCAAGCTCATTATTGGTTATCAGTAAACAATTAATGGTAATGGCAAAGGTTAACAAGATTCTCAAATATTTTTTCCATTAAATTGTTCCCCAAAATATTTTTTAAATATACTGGTGACTATTTGTTTGTATCCACAGTAGTAATTAATTCACACTGACTATTTTTTTAATCTTCAGGGCATCTTCAATGAGTTCTAATTTTGTCATTTGCAGACTTCACAGAAGCTAGAAATTGCTTCAGCTTTTTGAGAAATCACTTAATTATTAAAAAGTTTTGTTTGCAGTCCAAATGAAATGATGGTTTCAAACAAGGTCACATCAGTTCTTGGAGGAACTGCATGATCTGTGTAAATTTAATGAATGCAGTACATGCTAATAAACTGCTCAGCATCGTGTAGGGTTTATTTTTTTATTAGATTAAGCTTCCATGACATGAAAAGAACACTCAGTGATTAAAGAGATAAAAAGAAACACTTTTAATGTTATATCATTTTATAATGAAGTATAAATTAAATATTCGAGAGAGGCATCAGCTTCAGAGTTTTATTTGTTTTGATTAAATATGCAAATTCAAATATGTTTAAATGCAATTGAAAAGTATTTACTAAAGGATGTGAATTTAAAAATAAAACTAAATAGACACAGAGCCCCTTTGTCTAGTGAAACAGATTTTCCAGATGTGAATGGAATTTGCTCTATAAAAATTATAACCAGATTGATAGACATTTCTAAGGATGTGTGCGTCACCCGTCTCTGCTGCACACTGAAGGCTGTGCAAACACTGTCACTACTGCCTTCGTTTTGGTGGGAACGAGTGAGTGATGATAGCATAGCGGTAATAGGGCTTATTCCTTTGCAAAACGCTTAAGGAAGCCCTTTGGTGTGTTAATGCTTCTGTAGCCACCTCACTTGTGCCATCTCGCTGGACTCTCCAGTACTTTGGTCCTTTACTCCTTTAGCAGAGGGGAAGTTGCAGCTGATCTGTTGTGCCACCACCTCTGTTCTCTCTGCAGTTTTACGTGTCCTCTGCTCTCCTGGGTCTTCCAATGTGAAGAACATGTTTTCTATTTGCTCTGTGGGGCTACTTTAATGTTAGCGAACATAAATTGACACAGATGTAGGACCACAATTATAGCTTATGTGTAAATGTACCTTCAGTAAATTAACAGTAAGAAGTGCTTAGAGCTTGGACACATTCTCCACAAAGTCACAACAACTGAAGATTCAAAAGGAAGATCCACCCACCCACCCCTTTTTTTCCCCCCAAATAGATTCTCCATATTCATTTAGTGTTCCTATCATCTCCCACTTGCTTTGCTTAGTTTAGGTCACAGGCTTTGCTGATTGTAGTCTTTCAGCTTTGTAAGTGTTAGAAGTCGCCTTGGCACTGCTACTGTCCCTTTACACCTTGAATTTTTTTATGGAATTTTACTACCTTTTGCTAGGGGTGAAGGAACTCTTTCAAGAAGAGGAAGCCCTCTAAGTCCTTCTTGGGACTATAGCAAATGTATGAACCTCCTCAGGAAATTCAAGAATAAAGAGCCTTTCTAAGGTCCTCTTGGAAGGGAGCATTGAAAACACACTGAAGTCGATTCTGAGAGCTATTTGGAAGGGAAACTCCAGTTGGTGTGTTCTTTTTTTAAAAGACTGTTTTTGAAAAGTGAATGAGCAGGACAGAACCTCAAGAAATTCCTCCAAAGAAAAGCAAACTTTCTGCATTGCTGGGGATCAAGCAGTCATGCTAAATATTCCCAAAGATAAGCAGTCCCTCGCACTTGAAAACCTTCTAAGGTCTTTGCTTTAAGGCAAAGCCTGAGACCTATTGGTACAGTTTTGCAGTTGATACTTTACAGAATGAAATGTGAATTGCTATTTATTGTATCACAATGGTGGAAGCATATGTTATTTTTGACAAGTGTATATGTATGTTTAGGGATTTGGCAGGAAATTGAGACTATTGCTAGCAATTTCCACCTCTTGCTACCATAGGTAAAACATCTTCATGGGCAACAGGAAAAGGTGCTGCATTTCCTTTTAACCATAGTTTAGGAAATTCATCTAGTTTCTTCCTTGCAATTTGTACAAGTGGGTTTGTCATTAAGTATTACTGATTGCAGCGACAGTATGCTCAGAGAGATAACATTTTACTTCAAACCATTCCATTTATCTTTAGACTTCCTGCTAAAGCAATGGGTGATAATTTGGAAGAGCTTCACTGATTTTAAACCTTTATATTTATTTATAGCCATCACATAAAATAACAGTGCTGGAGAAGTAGAGAGGTGCTATTCAGTATGGATGAAGCCTGAATAAAGATTACTAATGACAGCAAAAAAATAGCTGTGAAATTCATAGGGAAAATGTGTGAAGCTGTGAGGAATTGACCCCTCAATTGCTATTCCTATTTCTTAACTATAAAAACAATCTCTTGTCTACAGGAATTTTATTAGATGAAGAACAGACCGCTCTAAAAGGCTTCTCAGCTTCTCTCGGAGTTGAGTCTTTAAGAAAATATATTTCTTAGTATTAAAATATTAATTAAAAAAACAAAACTAAACTAAAAATTGTCTTTGACCAAAAGGTGTTGGTTCAGAGTAATTAATGAGTCTCTCCTGTGCACTTTTGATGTGAGATTTATATCTTTTCAAGATGTCTTGAAAAACCATCCAACCATCCACAGCGGCTCCCAGCACAATGGTTGGAGTACCATGGATTTGTTTACACGAGTAAAGGAGATGGGGGGAGGTAGGAGTGGTCAGATTCAAGAGGACGGTTGGTCTAAGAAGGAAAGAAAGAAAGAATGGATGGGTGTTCTTCACCTAGCTGCAAGAAATTTCCTTATTTCAAATATAATCAGGGAAGAATGAAAAAAACCTAACACTTTCTGTAGCAGTCAGTTAATCATATTATATTGTGTAGTATTCACATAATCCTCTTCAGTATAGTGTTTAATATTTAGTGTATGACTAGCAAAGCCCTTCATTCCTTGGCTGGAGATTTTGTACATGTTTTGGGGAGTTGGGAATCCAGAATCCCTTCAGATTTCAGGAGAGTTTCATGCTGTTTGAAAATCCCACTTTAAGGCCTACCTACATTTTCTTTTTTTGCAGCTGGCCTCTCCCTAAGTGCAATGAAGTGTTTGGAGAAAAGAGCTTTCTCACCGTACTGTAATCCCACTGGCAAAGAATGCTTGGGGGAGAGAAGGGTACTATGGCTTGTCCTAGATGTGACCAGCTGAGCAAGTCACGATTGTGCTTTCTGCCCTTACAAAGTATTGCATCTGCTTTCACTCTGTGAGTGCTCTGCAAGGCTTCATAGCCTACATCTAGGGTAGTGCTACTACAGGTTTAGTGCTGTAACTGCAAGCTCTGCGCACACCAACTTACAATTCCCGTATCTTCAGATCACATGTGTTTCTCATGTCTTCCTCTTTAAAAAGTCATTAAAGGACTTTTATTCGTCTTGATATGTGGAAATCATTAGCATGTATCTCTAGTCCAGTTTTGGTACATGCTAATCACATTTTCATGGATTGCAGGAGATTTTTGCTTAGAAATAATAGGATTTGGTTTTGAAGCTGTTTAATACAACCCGCCTGTTCTGTCAACATCTGTATTGACAGCTCCCTCTTAGCATTAAGTTTTTAAGTGAATCCATGGTTCTCGCAGAACAATTAGTTAGTCTTTGGAAATAGAACAAAGACTGACAGTGTCTAAGAGAAAGGAGTGGCCACCAGAGTTGATTAATTGGTGTTTATTCAGGTAGTGGGTAATTGTTATTTACAAACTATATTAAAGACTTCGTCATCTCAGGATGTTTTTGAAAACACATATGACTTCATTATAAAGTCAAATTTGATTTTACTGATTACTGAATCAGTACTAAAATTATAGATGAGTATGCTTTTGAGATTTTCAGATCCTAGAAATTTACCTGGAAATTCATCTTACTATAGACTGTGAATTTTTGGCTCAGCTTGTTGTCAAGATGGCATTCAGATGTGACTCTGAAAATCCTACAAAAGATATGGTGTTCACGTGTTAGACTTGGATCGAGGCCATTCCTAGTTAAAATGAGCAAAGGCTAGGCAGAGTAGGCAGCATATGCGGTATGTGAATTGTCTTGTCCCAGGCTAAGTTATGACCATCTCTACATCTTCCTTGTCTTTTATGATACTAATTTAAACAGTGTACAGTGAGTAACCGAAACAATTTATAGCTGGATGTCAATGCCATACTGAGAAATGGCTTGGACCAAAAGCAGGTATTGTATGAGCAAAGCCTGATGATACTTCACATTTAAACTTTATTAGGAAATGTAGCTGAACCATTTAGAACTAAATGTTTGACAAACTATTATTTTTGTTAGATCGTTAAACCGGATTGCCTACTGTATATGATATTTAGAAAGACAGGACACAAGTGTTGTTTCCAGATTTATTCTTGTGCCAGATCAATTGTCCATTTATTTTTAAGTATTTATGATCATCTCAGTTTTGCCCTAATGTTGGTAATGGTTATGTTTATTTACTCTTACGGTTTTCCAAGTTCTGGACATGGAGACATGCTGAAGTGTTTTCAGCTCCCTTGACTGTACAGTAGGTTAATGGGATAGCTCATCTTCCAGAGAGCTCTGAAAACCAAGGCTTTATCTCTTCTCCCAGCATATGCTGAATGCAATTAGGCACCAGTTCAGAAAAGGCTTTGTAAACATTCTGAATCCGTGCCACATCTTCTGGTCTCAGGAGCTGCCAAATGCCTAAATGCTGTATTCAAGCCAGATGTCTAAATACATAAAATGAATGGCTGAACAAAGTGCCTCCTTAGTAGAGCATATGCCTATAGGATGGACAGACCTGAGGGGTCACAGATCAGCTCCAGAACATGATGTTCTGCCAACCTACATCCCTGGCTACTAGGAGGGAGACCAGAATATACTGTCTCCTGGATGAGCTGTACGAGGAAGGAGCACCCCCTCACTCTCACTTTTTGCTCTCTTGGTATGGGATACCAAGCCTCAGGAATCTCTGCAGTATCATAAGGCAAACTCTGTCACTTCTTAGTGAGTACACCTGCCTCTGGGACACTGAGGTTCTTGTTCAGCAGGAGCAGTTTGAGTACATCTGGGTTTTCACCTGAGCAGCATCCACCCAACTATTATGAATGGGCTGCCTTGATCTTGTTAGGAAGTTTACATAGTACAAGGTACACAGAAGAAGAGCTTCTTTGTAAAATAACTGAAGTACTTCACTGACTGTTAAGGCTGCCAAAGTGGTTTTCTCTTTTGTTGAAAGCAGAAAGAGAGAAAATCAGAAATGGATGCAATACTTATGATTAACATTAGCTCAACTGTGGTAGTGGGCAAAACTGAAAGCAAAACTGAACCACACTTGAGCAGGTACAGTAACCTACATTATAAATGTATTATAATTTTATAAATCATATCGTGTGTGTAGTATGTAGCGTGTGTTGAAATTGTTCATAGAACATTTTCACTAGGCAGTCTTAGTCTCTGTCACTCCTTCTCAGAAGAAATAAACCTGATCCCTTCCGAGCTGTGTTTAAAACAAAGCATAAGATGCATTTATATTCCTAGTCTTCCTAGAACCTGAAGCTTTAGTGATCTTAAAAAGCTGATTGGCTTAGTTTTCTTTCTACGTAAGGCTGCCTAATTCAAGGTTCTGAATAGTGCGTGTATGCATTGAGATGGACTGTGCACAATCTTAAGAGAAATGCCTGCAAGGCATTAAAACTTGAACACAGACACTATTGTTTTGGATGCCCTATAAATAATTTTATTAATAATCTTGAGAATAGCTAAATTGATCCAGGAAGTTTGTGATGAGAGGCTACTGGCAATGTAATAATTCTGTAGGAAGGTTAAGTAGTAGTAGTAATTCATGGTAAGGCAAGGTAATAACTCTCTCCTCTCACAACTGTCTAAGAAAACCCTCTGTATAGTCAAATAAGTCTTGAATAGTTATTCTCCTTTGTAACAATGACAAGCATAGAGATAAAATAATTTCAGCGTATTTATTAAAGGATAGCAGTGATGTAGGGTGCTCTCACTAGCAGAATGTCTTTTTTCCTACTAGGTATGGCAGTGTGGAGGAACTGTTGAGGTTCTACCTTGCTCCAGGATTGCCCACATTGAAAGAGCACATAAACCATACACAGAAGACCTAACTGCTCATGTCCGGAGAAATGCACTAAGGGTGGCTGAAGTCTGGATGGATGAATTTAAGAGCCATGTCTATATGGCATGGAACATACCCCAGGAGGTGAGTCACAAAGACTGGTGTTTACAAGCTTTGGATTTAGATCCTTTTGGGTTTGGTTCCTACTCCGAATTTTCATTTTTCTGCTAGGATTTTGTTATTTGTATACACATATGTATGTATTTATGTCTTACATATAGGCATAAGATATGCCTACACCTACACACTTATATATATAAATACATATGTATTTGTGTCTTATTCTACAATAATTTCTTTGTCTTCAGGTTCCTTAAAAATTTATTTCTTGTCAAGTTCATCATCCTCACTGATGACTCTTCATGGAGTTTTTAATCTAGTAGCTGCAGAAATGTGGAAAAAAGAGGCATCAAATCTATATTACATATCTTATTTTGAATTTAAGTTTCTTATTTACCCTCAGCTATAATTCTGCCAGATTTGTGAGGGAAGTCCTGCCAAGGGGTGTTAACATCTATCAGTTCAAGTGTGGGTGTATCACTCTTGAGTAATTTCACATCAGAGTAAGGGTGGCTGGATGTCTTGACATATGGCAGAATCTAGCTGCAACTCCCTTTTGGCCTGCTTGTCCAGATTTCTTTTCCATAGATGAGCAATGATTGGTCCATTTTGTATTGAAAAGATAATGTCAGATGGCTAACCTGAGAGTTCAGTATGACGTCTGATTTTAGTTGTTCTTCACTTCTGTAGTCAATCACATTTAATCTATGAACTCTTAAGAGCTATAGGGACCTGTTCTAGAAAATATTCAGGATCCATGTAGAGGGTGGAAACCATGGCTATAGTTGAATTTGAGGTTTGACTTACAGTGTACTGTTCTCGTTACAGCAAAAGCAAATTTTCTAGATTTAATTAATTAGCTTGGTCATTTATTTTTTCTTTAATAAAATCTCTCTGAGTCTTTTTGCAACTGTTCAGAGAAACTGGTTTTGCAGTGATTTCTGGTTCAAGAAATAAGATGCTGTACTTCTCTTCCTTTAGTTTAATAAGGAAAAAAGGTTAGAAACCAAAAACCAGCTAGATATATCAATGCTGATGTTGATTCAGCTGCTTTCAATAGTTTCCTTCATCTCTCAGGGTTAAAATTAAGTAATTTTGGTGAAGTGGGGAAGAATTGTCGTATTTTCAGGTTACAGAATTAGCCACATAATATACCATGAAAGCACCAGGAAAAAATCCTCTATGATCTGATATAGGGAAAGGAGGTTTCTGGAAGACAGTCCCTTGTTCACAGAATCCAAGCTACCCTTTAAGTGTCCCTGTTTTGAGTAGTCGCACAGCAGTGCATACAAGAATAAAGACATTTCTGGAAGATAGGGTTACTTATTTTACATCAAAACAATTTCAAATGAATTTTATTTGTGATTAACCTGATAGATTTAAATTTCAGTTTCTATTTTTTATTGTTAGTTATTTTCCTGAAGATTGGTTGATCTTCATTGATTGATCAAGTTTCAGTATTTTGACTTGCAAACATAGCATTAACACAAAACTTAGAAATTCCTTTTGTTAACATATATTTGCATAATATTCATCCAGATGTGATGGTGGTGGTTCTAAATCTTGTGCAAAGTTGATATCTGAACACAATTTGGAAATCATATTCATAAAGAATACAAAGATAAGTTGTTATTTTTGCTTGTTAAATGGAAATTTAACAAGTAATAACACAGTCTTGACTGTGCCAATAGATCAGAAAAAAAAAAAGCCTGTTATGATCAATTTAAAACTCATTTATTCAACAAAGGGAAGAGATATGTGTTATTAAACAAAGGAAAAATAAATGCAGTGTGTGGATTGAACCGATTTCTTCAGGTCACAGAGTGCATCAGGGTGTTTGCATGGTAGATCTTGTACTGCCAAAACTGATTTTGTTCATAGTTTTGAAGACGAATAACAAGTTTTCTTACTACTTCAACCTCCAGTCATTTTCCTACCACAAATGTACTAATCATTGCACTGAACTGCCTGAATAAATTGCAATGCAGATTATATTCTCTCTTCATCTTCTCAAAGGCTACTGCTGTCAAGCCGTAGAGCAGACTTAAAAGCTGGAAATGGCAAGTGCTAAATCAGCTTTTAATAGTGGTAGCCTCTTCTGTAATGTAATGAGATGCCTCTGTTGTAGGGGGAAATCTATTACTGCATGTATGTACGGAACCTGTAGCACAAAGAACCTTCATTTGTATTTCTCACCGCTGTAGGAAACCAAATAAACACGCACATATAAAAGATAGGAGACAGCTTAGTTTCCCCGGTTGTAACAGGCCTATAAAGCCTGAATCTGCTCATTACCTAGTTAATTGCTACAGGATGTTCAGAGGCAGTATGGCACCTTTGTGATCATCAGAAGGCTTTCCTGTCAGACGGGGTCAGTGACTTACAGCTGGGTACATTCAAGTGTTGTTCACCCAGCTTCCATCTTTTGCCATGTGGAAAATAGGAAAGGACTTAGAAGAGTGTCGGGGCTCTGTTTTGTTCTGACAGCCTGCCAGGTGCTCGAGTGTCCCAAATCAGTTGTGTAATTTGAAGCTAGCTGTGTTCATTGTGTGAGGCCTGGTGCCAAGAATCAGGGGAAGAGCTCCGAAGACCTGGGACCTCCTTTTCCTTTCCCATGCTAAACTTTGCGAGTACTGAACTGATTGTAGAGCAGAATTAAGGAATTTTAAATTAAGGAAAGCTTTTAGCCTTTTAAGGGAAAGAGGAAAATACAGTACAAAATTACATTCCCAAGCACTGTAAATGAATCAGTCAGTATAAAGAAAACCTACATCATTAGTGGGAGTCCTCTTTTCCTCTTTTATACATCAAAAGGTTAGGAGCATTGCAGTCTCTGGTTGGTATAGAAACACCAGTAGAAAGAGGGAATATTCAGTGTAAAGCAGCAACCTAAAAAATAACTTTGAGCTTGTGGAACACTTGTAATACAGACTTCCAGTAGGCAGGGGGCAAAGAGATGGTGGATTAAAAAGGCTGGGCATGGATTAGGTCAAATTTAGATATCAGACTGGATGGCAATATTTCTGTTTCATCTTCGCCTACCTCAAGATTAAATTAAAGGTGAAATACCAAAGAAGAACAATTTTCAAATCAAACTTAGCTTCAGCTTAGGCAAAAAGATGCTGAGACATCATTGTGAGAGATGTGCAGAGAGGAGAGACAGAGCATAGCCAAATATTGGTACACAAGTGGATAACTACAGGAGTAATTCTCTATCTGGAAGCTGATGAAATAGTGCACTGGTAATGGACTGAGTAGGTAATAGAAACGTATTCAGTTACAACAGTCAGGACTTTCCATGAAATATGTTATTCCAAAATGTTAACCACAGGACCTGTTTTATTCCATGAAAGAATTCCCAGATCTCCAAGAAGCCCCATAGTCAGATGTTTCCAAAGGTTTTAGTCTTTGAGAGCTAATAATAATAAAAAGGAGTTAGACTCATTTGGCACTGTGCTGTGACTGTCCTCTTGGGATCTCTGTGGGTGGCTCTGAAGTACTAAGCGCTTCATATGGCAATCTCAGATACCATGGTGATTTCTGCATTGCAACTACTTAGATAAATAGATTCAGAAAAGCACTTAAAACCCAAAGGAAAAAAGAATTCAAGTCCCAGAAGCAAGAGCTGTGCTCTCCTTGTGTCCTCCCCTATGTTTCGGGGGTGTGGACCAATTTAGTACCTGATCCCAGGAATCCTTGTTAGTGCTGGAAGTCAAATGTCTGTGAGCTGGCATCCTCCTTTTCCTTCACACGAGTGGAAGATACACTGGCAAGTGCAAGTGCAGCCAGAGCGGCGCATGCGCGGGATTTGTCCATGGGACCAGTTGGTTGTCTTGCAGCACCCTACACCATGTTCCTCTATCTAGTCACTTGCTAGAAAAGTCAGGAAAAAATGGTCGCTTAAGGAATAGTTCCATATAAAGTTTTATGAATGGTATAGGGCTTGAGGGGAGGGGAATCATCATTTTTAAGGATTAACTTGATTTATGCCTGTTTATGCCAGACCTCAGTTTCCTACTTTTTAGTATACTTTGCTAATGTGGAAGTCAGTTTTACTTTAGTTAGAAAATGCTTCCATAATAAAATATACTTGTTCTAGATTAACAATAATTCAGTGCTTTGGGATGTAAGAAGCAGTCGTTGCTTCAGCAGCTTATAAACCTCGGTACGTATAAAGATACCTTTTTGATGTGTAACTAAGAAAATTCAATGCTTCCAATGTTATTTTTAAATCATATTTGGTGGCTGCCAAAATCTTCAGGGTGTTTATGGCCCAGTAAAGACTGTTGTTTAAGTCAATAGATTATAGGATTTCTCTATGAAAATTTATTTATCCTGAATTTTATTCTGAGGCAGAAGTGGTAGAACACAGTGTGGACCAAAATGTCTCATTTTACTTTCTGTCAAATAGCAGCCACGGATTTGCACTTAGATCCCTCTCTCAAATTTCCGTTGCATGATTTTAATGTGATAAATTATTGATTTTTATATACAGGGACTTTATGAAACTCACGCGTTATGATCTGCTCTTATGATAAGCAGAAACTAGGTTAGCCAGAAATGTAAAGGAGAATAAAAATTGGGGGAGAGAATATTCTGGAATTGCTTTTAACAAAAATAGCAACTTCTCTTTTTACGTTACAAGAGAAATTTAATAAGCAATGCTTCAGAAAGGTGAGCAGAGCTTCTGCTCTTTGCAGTGAAGCAGTAAACGCAGGCTTCAGAAATGGCCAGAAAGTGTCATATACTAACGATTAGGCCACAGTGAGACGCCAGCAATAAAGTGGTTTCTAGGGTAACTTGCTACTTCCTGCCAATTACTTTTGGATTTGGAAAGTGCCAGGAAATTAGAGAACAACAGTGATACTCCTTGGAAGCTAGATCTAAACCCCACTGAAGTCAATAGGAGTGGTTCCATTGACCAAAGACGACTTTGAAAGAGACCCCGCCATGGTGACCTGTATCATGTTTAATTGGGGCACTTACAGAGTGTGTGTGGGTAACAGATGTACTTCGCAACCAAAAGCTGATAATTATCATAGGTCATAATCATCTTTGCAATGAGGGAGACTATGGATGATTAGTTTACACAGAGGTGTATCGCTGATGTCTTTTCTGCTTTTTCTGTCCTTTGTTTTATGTGCAGGACTCTGGAATTGATATTGGTGATATTTCTGAGAGGAAGGCCTTGAGGAAAAAGCTCCAGTGCAAGACCTTTAGGTGGTATCTTGTCAGCGTGTATCCAGAAATGAGAATGTATTCAGATACTGTCGCCTATGGGGTGGTAAGGAACTTGTTTACATTTCCAGTTCTAAAAAGGTGGGGGAGAAAGGTGTCATAGTGGAAGCAGTTCATGAGGACAATGCCTGGCTCGAAGCAGAAGAATCAGATAAACTTGAAGTCGCTAGTTAAATAATTCGTTAGACTGGTTAGCTGACAGAGAGAGCTGCTCTGCTGTAGTTTATGCTGAGGTATTCTGAACGTTATCTTCCTCCCTGATTTTTTGTTTGTTTGTTTGTTTCATGGCTTGCATTCCACTCAGAGATACCCAAGGCATGATTTTTTACACATGTTGGAGTTGTCAGTTGGAAGGTTTGTGGCAGCAGGTGAATGAACAAAACAGGCTCAGGATTTCAACTGCAAGCTTCTTAATATTGTACCCAGAACCTCAATGCCTGTATTTTGGGATCATCTTCATCATTACTTGTGTGACAGTAGTACCCGTCTATGTTGAAATCACGCTTGAGTTGTACTGTGCTAATTAAAGCCCCTAGAAAACTGGCAATCTAAACAGTGAGGGCAGGTGTGCATGACATTGAAGATGAGCACAGCAAGTTACTATGGGCCCATAAGCTAGTAGAGCTAGGACATCCTTTTCACATTCTCTATCCAGTGTCATAGTCACAAAAATTGATTCCTGTGAATTAAATTCACCTTTTTGCATGCAAGTCCCAATTAGGAAACATAACTAGTAAGAGCAGATTATACAAGTGAAAGATTTGGGTTGAGACATTCCTCCTCAAAAAGAAGTCTGAGTTACGCAGTTTGCCAGGCTCTGAGAAGACCCTTGAAGGTGCCGTAGAGCAGCTGCTCTGTTTTGGCAAATGAAATGATTGTATGCCCCACAAAGTTCCATGACCCCTTTGATGATCAATTGATGATCAAAAATTATCATGCTGGCTTTTCATACAATCAAAAAAGCGAAGAAAAACACTTCCAACAAAGGTTTAGGTCATTGTTAAATGCATGAGATAATGGTTACCTTCCAAAGTAGTTCAGAACAATGCCAAAATCACCCCCACACCTACCTGTGTTCAAGGAGCCTCTTCCATAGACTGTGTGGAATTGCCCTCAGCAACGCCATGATCTAATCAGGTGCGGAGTTTCCTCAGGAGAAGGAGGTATAGCAGCTAACGGGTGCATGGTTCTGCTTGTAGGTACCTCTGGCTAAAAAGTCTTTGATTGCAGGTAGAAGTGATACTAGATAAAAAAAGGAAGACCAGTGGAATAGCTAAGGTACTTCTTGTGTAGTCTCAGGATTAACTCCACATCATGTAAGTCGAAATAAAAATCAGCGAACAGGCACCCTATGAATTTATATTCTGCTGAAACTTTTTCATTAGCCTTTGAAGGTTCCTTGCTGGCAATGTACAAACCAAAAAGAATCAGAAAAGTTTGTTACAGAAATACTGAACTCACTGGTCAGCAGAACATGCATAATAATGCACGAGGCAGTCTTTTGTCTGTGGTATGAAAGTAGCCTCATCAGTTAAGAAAGGTGTGAGGAGTAAGTCTTATTTCATCATTTGTACTATCACAAAAGAAGTAGTGGACAGCTATGGTAACGTATCTGTACAGGTAAAGGGGGAGTGTTTTATGAAATACACAGCTTACTGTTTTATGAAATACTATTGTATGAAAGAAAAAGTGCCCCAGTCTTTTTAGTAAAAGAATTGCTTGGATCTCTAATCTTCCTTCATGTCTGCTTTCCTGTTCACTTGAATGTCTTATAATGGAGAAAGATGTGGTATTTCAAAGCAAGCCAGCTGCTTGCATATTCTCTGAGTGCTTCCATTCATCAACTGTATTCATTTTTTTTTGTAGAAAACAGAGATATTGCTACTATAGGATTATCATTAATTTAAAAAAAAAACTGAGTAATTACAAAAGTTCTCTGAATAGAGGTGAGGGTTAGGTATCACCACCCACATTTACTTCCTGAATCCTAAATTTCCTCCCGTTTTGTGAGAGTTAGGAAAATAGTTGTATCATTCATATCTAGTTTATGCTGTGGCATATAGCTAGGATTAGGGTTGGTGGCAGAGTAAAGGTTTGGGAACCAAATTTCTTTCTGAATTCTGCAGTACCCTCAGAGTTAGGAGAAAGCGATGTCAGTGGACCACAAGCTGATGTATTTAGTGTAGCAACCGGCTGCCTGACTTCAGCTTCACGTTTGAGATAATTTTGCAAATTCAAAATTTCAGTAGTCTAGTTTATCTCTGTGTCCTGTAAGGGTCTTAAGTTTGAAAGGGAGCAAATGGCAGTATTGACTAATTATTTCCGTTTTTCAGCGTGGGGACTGGTGACCTGGTTATATTTTGGGTTGTAATAAAGTCTTGGTAGTCTAAAACTGCATTATCCAAGTTAATTGTTGGTTGCCACAAAGCCACTAGATTTTGGAAAGGGATGGTTCCTAAGAGTCTGGGCCTCAGATTTTGAAACAGCATTATTAGTTAACAGGCCAGTGGCTTTTTTGTTTTTCTGTTTTCTGTAAGGATCATTTCTCTTGTCATTGGGATAAGAGTTTGAGAAATTAAATCTGAAGAGTTCATTTTATTTTTTTGTTTTCAAGATTCATAAGAGGAGGACTGGTGTTAAAAGGAATATAGTGTTTTGTCTCTTTCTGTAGTCCCTGATCACCAGACTGCTGCTGCTAGGGTTAGGGTCATGTTTCTTTTTAGAGCTTGGGACTCTAAAGTCTCTGTATCTGTTTTACTGCTGGGTTGGCCCTCTCAGCTAAGTCGTGTGCTAATTTTGGTCAAGGCAAATTTTTTTGCTTCCTTTACTATGGGGATTGTTGTGGAAAAGGTTATAACATTAGGGCTAGAACAAGCATTAGAATTTGAGTTTGTGGAAGAAGTTTTGAAAAGCCGAAGGTAGTGATGGATACAGGCATGAATTAATAAGGCTGATATTTATCATTCATTTGGATAGAGAGTGGTGCCTAATATCTGATTACAATTAGAGTCATGGTTGTGGTTATGTTTATGGCTAAGAAATACAAAGCTTTGAGAGAGGAAACTATCTAATTCTCAAGGCTTGTGGCTAAGAATAAGGGCAGTATTGATACCTAACGCATATTTTCTCTTCAATGCTGAGATTTGTCCTGTCTGTTATTGAAATTAGAGTTACATTTGGAGTTGGAAATCTTGTAGAGATGAGTTCATGCTTTTGATTTTATTCACTGCCTGGCTTCAGTCACTCACTTGTCCACACTTCTTACATACTAGTGCATTTCTAGACTTCCTTTCTAAGCATATCAATTTGTTTTCCTCAAAGGAGGCCCCTGTACACAGCTGACAGGACTGCTTAGGTAATCACAGATGGTTGCAAACCACATCACCTCTTCACTCCCTCCATCAGACAATTCTCTCATGTTCTCTGAACTGATCTTATACCACTGAACACCTTTATACATGCCCAAGGGTAGGCAATCCACATCTTTGGCCTCACACTCTAAAGAGACCTTCCAGCTATCTGTGCTCATTAATTTAGCACTTCACTTTCAGAAAATTCTGTCTCAGCATTGCACAGTAATATATAGGGCTTTGTGATGAACAGGGCCAAGTACTTTGCAGTCTGTTCATAGCTGGATTGCTGTGCGTGGGTTAGCCCAGAATAATGCAAAGAAGAGCTAGTGCATACCAATTGGCCAGAAGTCTCTAAGCATCAGTAGAAAGGATTTTTTTGAATTATTTCCAGAAATCAGAAGACTCTTCTGAGTGATTCTGAAAAACTGTTTAATTACAGGGCTTTCTCCTATGTTTGAAACTCCATCCATACTGCTCCACTAGCTGCACTGATAAAAAAATTCTTTTGTATATAGTGTGTACCACAGATTCATTAGACTTAATATTTTAAAAATGTATATCAAAAATCATTGTTACCTCTGAAGGCTTTTTGAAATCTACCCTCCCTGAAACCTTGTGCAATGTTATTGAAATCAGTAGTGTTAGATTATCTACAAGGAAGAATTTAGACTAGGTGCTTTCTCTTCAATATCTTCACTGCAACAAGTATTTTTAATTTTGTGTATTTCCGTGTTCAACTACATATGATTTTTTTGCAAAGAAAATAATCACACCATCTTTTTCTTATGTAAGATGTGCTTGATTTATTTTTCTTTCTGTTTATTTTAGCTGCAGAATTCCCTGAAAAGTGATTTGTGCCTTGATCAAGGGCCAGACACGGAGAATATCCCAATCATGTATATTTGCCATGGAATGACACCACAGGTTAGTTTGTCTAATGATCTCTGATATTGCTGCTGCTCTTAGTAGACTGTGTAGGAGGAACCATCTTGTACCTGTCATTGTTTTCCTGCAACAATACCTCTGTAAGCTGTTTAGTAGCTCTTTTATAGAAAGCTAGAACATTATTTCTGCTGTAAATTGAGAATCACTGGTACATTAGCACTTTGACAGTGAAGTTTGTTTATTCATTTTGAAAGAATGTAAGGAATATGAGAGTCAGCACTGACCCAGATTTGTTGATAAAAGCTTTCATTTCTGATCTTTAACTGTGCATGCCATATGAATGAAACAATGCATTTTAAAACATTTTACATACATACATATGTATACTCAACTCACAGTTTATTTACACATCTGAAGCAACATCTTCTTTACTTGATGCATTTTCTGTCTCATTTTCACAAATCTGCAATGTACAGCCACCTTCTTCACACCATACAGCTGTGTCAAATTCCACACACTGCTCTTGTGAAAGCCCTTCTTCTAAAGCTCCTTTTTTTTTTCTCTGCTGTTGTCCTGTTACTCTAGCATGTGCCAAAGACTCAAATTACCAAAACCTTTCCATTGTCTTACACAACAGCTGGATTTAACTTGGTAAACACAAGGGTTAAGACATTGTATCTCCCCAAGTAGCTCAGTATATGGGCATAGGTGAAAGTGTTTCTAGACAAATCTTGACCGTAAAAATAACATCACATGGTCTAGAACATGCTTGTCAAAGACAGATGTGCAGATTACCTAACTCTGAAAAGTAACATAAGCAAAAATGACATAAAGGAAATAGATGTATTTGTGGGAGTGACTGAAGAAACTGAAAAATCCCTCCAGTTTGAATCACTTTTTTCTCTGACTACCTTTTATATTTGTTTTCTCAGAAGGACCCTATTATGCTCCACTTAAGTTATGCATTGTGGTTTTACCCATGGAATTGTCAGTTACATAATTTGACTATACAGCAAATGAATCCTCCTAATATCTCAGAAATAAACACAGAGCAACAAGGTAATCTTGTCCTCTGTACCTGGATCTCATAGTGACCTGGAAACACAAGTTTGGTGAAATGCAGATATGATTCTACACTTCCTTGCCAAGTTACACGTGCTGCAAACTGTGTTCTGTGCTGGCTTCCTTCGCTGAGGGCCTTTAATATTGATCACTAGTGGCATCATGCTTGAGTAAATTATGAATGATGAAGACAAAAATATCTGAAAATCCCATCCATCAGACTCGCTCACTGCATAGGCTGTGGCTTATTTGTCACATAATTATGTGGTAACCACTGTTTGCCTCCAGGAGGTTTTTAAGCTAGTCCTCAGTGTTCGCTAAGGAACTGTGTAATTCACCCATGCGCCAGAGCCATTATTCTTCATCTTCTGGGAGGACGCCATAACTCTCTTCTGGCATATCATCTGTGATAACAACACACTACAGGCATGGCTGTAAATTCCAATTAGAAATTTTAATTATAGTTGAGACAAACAACAACAAAAGTCACTTCAATTAGCACAGTTCAGTATTCACCAGATCAAAAACTACCTTTGAACGTCAGATAAGGTTCTGTTTAAATGACATAGCAGCAAATAAATGACAGAGGGGAAAAAAGGCAAGGGAGACTTTTCTTGCCAAGATTCCGCTCCTTTCATAATTACAAAGTTGTGTCTCCTTCCCATTACTATGTATTTAATTTTGTAACTAATGATGTTAAAAACAACCCCCAAAAAGGCCCATATATAAGCAAGATCCTGGTAATGAGTGAGAACTTTCTTTAAAAAAGGAGTAGACTTTCTCTTTGTTAGGGATTATGGTATTAACAGGGAAAGCACTAACAAACACTATTTGGCATACTACTATGAGATTTCCATTGCACATATTGCATCTCTTGGTTAAGCAGAGCTGCAGCCATTTACATTTCCTCTAGCATATTGGAAATATATGAATAAGCACTACTTTTAATCTTGGTGAACCTGCCAGTAACCACAAAAGATATTGGTGAGATGCTAATTTTATTCTAGTAGTGGTGAAATGCTATATAAAGGGGGGTATTTTGCCCATCTGGCAGTCCTTATCAAAATAGATCAGTCAAAAAGATTAGTCCCCTGATTCAGGACTGCTTGTATAACTGAGGGTTTTGGTGATGCCATTCTTAGCTCTGGTGCAAATTTTTACTGTTGCAGCTATACCATTTATGGTTTTAGAGCTGCCACCGTGGAGGACTTTGCACAGTTGCATCTAGATGTGCATTAATATATCTGGCTGCCAGGAACCATTCCCTCATAGGCAGTTTAGGTTGCTGTTCTTAGTTACTGTTGTAGCCTCTCTTCTAAATCGGGTAACTTCCTTTTTTTTTTTTTTCCCCCACTAACCTCTTTCAGATGTTTTGTGATTTTCATCTTTTTGCATGGGAAATGGCTTAGGTGGGGTGTTTGACATCAACTGATAGTTTCAGAATTGTACATATGGCTACTGTTTTCTTTTAGCATGTTTTATACAAGAAAGAAATCATTGAAGTCAACAGAAAGGGAATTAAAAATCCATGCTCCATTTTTTGCAGACAATATCGAGAACATCACGTGTAGTTTCATAATTAAAAGCAGTAGAAAATGGCAAGGAAATATCCTCAAATATTGCAATGAAATGATCAGAAATAATTTTTCCTGCCATACTTCAGTTTCATGTTAAATAGACATCAGAATTAGTGATGGTAAGACTGCTGTGATTCAGATTTCCCAACCTTTCAGCAATCCACTCCATATGTCTACTGTAAGTAACATTAGCATATTCGTAGTTCATTCCTGCAAGTATCTTAGAGTGCTTTATAACTGTGTTTATTTTGTAGTACTGTTCTACAAATAGAGAAAATGATGCAAATCTTACATGTGGTTAAATAGTAGGATGGAATGGAAAATCAGAACATAATCTGTCTGTTTCCTTAGTCCTCTGATACTACTAATGAGAAAGAATTTCTCACAGCACGTTATTTGGCTTGGTCTGAAAAGACAGAGGGCACTTGAAAAACTAGAATTTGCAATTAGCTATGTTTTGTACCCTTTTCCTGTCCTCAGACAGTGCTTCCTGGGGATAGCTGTATTTTGTCCTGGTCCCCAGGAGCCTGGACACTTGAGGAGTTATGATACCATCCACTGAGTAGAGCAACTTGCACGGTCAACCAGTGAAAAAAACAGAACAGGTGGCAATTCTCCAAGGCATTCTCATGAATCTAAGGGAAGAATTGCTATTACATTAGTAAGAATTATTTCATTACAAAATGTTGCCCAGATAATTATAGATTCTCTTGAGAACTTCTCTGTCTTTCTAAGTGGTAGCATCTGAACAGCATAACTTTCTAAGTTGCTCATCCTCCGCTGATCTGCTGCTGCTGGACTGTATTGCTTCCTAAGCATCACATCCTTCCATTTCTGCCTTTGGTCGCTATCTGTCCAAAATAAACACTGTTGTTACTATTCCCATGTGTACAGCAACATACAGTATGTTGGTGTAATTTCCCAGACTCGTCAGCAAGAACATCACTATCACACCTGAGCATCTGCTATTACTTCTCATAGCCGCCATGGGTACCGGCCAGCTATTAGATGTGCCTGAAGCAAGGCCGTAAGGTGGTTTTAGTACCTTTGGTGTGCTGATGGTCAACTGTTTGGAAAGGGCTTTTAGTGTATGTCTTAGCCTGCCATATCAAGCCTCCTCTGCTGTGCAGTGCTGCTGCTTCTTAGAACGGCTGAACAAAACTGACTTTTGCAACTATTAAAATAGCTAACATAGTAAATGCAACATGGTAAAACAGTTGACAACAGTAGTTAAAATAGGTTCCTACCACACCATTCAGTGGTGGTAAAAATCATGTTGCTTTAATTGCATGAGAACAGCTCAGAGGCAAAGCACAACAGCCCACAGTTGTTCTTGGCCAAAGAGACTACACTGGAGACAGCTGCGGGGTGTGAGGAAGCAGCCCCCCTTCAGTGTAATGATAGAGGGAAACAGGAAAATTGGGAGATGAGGTGGAGTGACAGTAAGGGAGAAAGTGAGAGGAGATGAAAGGAAAGAAAGGAAGACAGAAGAACAGAGTGGCAAAACAGTACAAAACAAAGTTCACGTCAGGCTGTGAGGTTTTGCTGGTTTTTTAGAAGTGGTTTGTGCAGAAAAGGATAAAGGTACTGTTTTAATTCTTGAACTTGTTGAAGCAAAGCTACAATTGAGTCAGACACTTAGGCCTTAAAAGGTCCATTTCCAGCAGTGCCCTCATTTTGCATGGAAAAGATGGTTGCTTGTAGCTGTAGCAAGCGAATGTCCCAGGCCTGACTGCATTCACTTCCTAATTCTGGGAACCACCTGAGCCTGGAGGTTTGTTGTTGTTTAAGACTGCTGTTTAACCAGGTGTTGCAAATGAGTGGTTTGGGCTGCTTAAAGAATCACTGTCAAGGGTATTAGCAAAAGTGATTTAATAGGAGTTTATAAAAGCGCGACTTCACGAAGTTTGATGGCAAGGTTCACTCTATTACTTAATACATGGATGAAACGTACAAAGGCAAATCAAGTTAGAATCAAACTAGAATGATTTATATAGAGACCAAAGATGCAAAAGGGTAAGGTAGACCCTCCCGTTGAGCCACAAGGTTCAGAGAAGATCCCCTTGCTTTCTGAACTCCTGATGGAGCTTAGGTGTGGCTGGATCCACTCCTACTCCCACACTCGGTCAATGTTTTATGTTTTAAGGGATTATATGTGTGTAGCAGCAGTCTAAGGTTCATTCACAGTTTAAGGTGGATCACAGGATTTAGCAGCACTTAATCATTGACTAGTTTAACATTTACAAAGTGATTCAACAGAATTTACTACAACCCCAAGTGACTTAATTATAGATTCAAAATGGTAATATTTATTCTATACTTTTTATCAGATACCTAAGTCAATTCACACACGCATGCACACAGACACAGAGAGAGCTACATATATAAATAAAGGTATACCTGTTAAAAATTCATCTCGAGTCCAGTGAAATACTCACTTCAAATGTCTTGGCATTTCTCAGCGGGTGAGGGTTGAGCCTCAAGGAGTGAAGGGTTTCAGCCCAGGTCCCATCATCAGCTTTCAGTGACAGTCGTCCGAATTTTGCAAACTGGAGAGTTTGTGAGCTGTGAGAGATGTCCCACTCAGAGGGAGATGCTGGTCACAGCCCGATGCAGTCCAGGAGAGCTCAAAGGGCGTCACTCAGGACCGCTGTTTATAGGTTCAGGAGATGATTGACTTCAGTCAGTGTATTTCCATTCTGGCCACAGTTCTTGTCAGGCACCCTCAAAGGTGGGCCATGATCCAGGCAGCAAGAGTTTCAGGTACAGTTAGGGAGTGCCTAACTGTCCTAATTCACTGTAATGTAGCCAGGTGTCCTGGTTTCAGCTGGGATGTAGTTAACTGTCTTCCTAGTAGCTGGTACAGTGCTATGTTTTGAGTTCGGTATGTGAAGAATGTTGATAACACCGATGTTTGCAGTTGTTGCTCAGTAGTGTTTAGACTAGAGTCAAGGATTTTTCAGCTTCTCATGCCCAGCCAGGGCACCTGACCCAAACTGGCCAACAGTGTATTCCATACCATGGGACGTCCCATCTAGTTTAGGAACTGGGAAGGGGGGGGGCAGGGATTCGCCGCTGGGGGACTGGCTGGGTGTTGGTCGGCGGGTGGTGAGCAATTGCCCTGCGCATCATTTGTACAGTCCAATCCTTTTATTACTACTGTTGTCATTTTATTAGTGTTATCATTATCATTATTAGTTTCTTCTTTTCTGTTCTATTAAACCCTTCTTATCTCAACCCAGGAGTTTTACTTCTTTTCCTGATTTTCTCCCCCATCCCACTGGATGGGGGGGGAGTGAGTGAGCGGCTGCGTGGTGCTTAGTTGCTGGCTGGGGTTAAACCATGACACCAGGATAAGAAAGTTCCAGGTTGTCCCAACTCACTGCACAAGAACACAATGTTGGCTGGTCCTGACATTGCAACATGGCCAGGGGGGGCTGCACCACCACACGAGGCCTCTAATCTTGAAGGCAGACTGATGACAGTGTGTCACTTGCATTAAAACTACTCCCGAGTGATAATTTGGAAGAATCTTTGCTGAGAATGAAACACCACATTATCAGAGACTTTACAACTATTGTATAATAAACAAGTACCATCAGTCAATGAAGTGATATTTTAAGTACAGATTTACCTTGAAAAGTGCTTGTGATTGAGGGGATAATGGGCAGTTGTGTGTTCCCTTGTTCAATAGCTTCTGGCTCATATATTTCTCAATTTATAAGCAGTTAAACCACAAAGCTCATCCAGGGATGTGGAAGTCAATACAAACCAGTTAGATTTTGAGGAATTCAAGTTGAGAACCAGGGTCAAAAGACTAGACTGGCAGAATTATTAAAAAGGAAATGCAGGCGAGAAGGGACACCCGTTCATATCCTTTCATATTCTTGCAAGATATTGCAGAACTGACACTGGGAAACTGATGAGTACAGCCCTATCTGGTATGAATTATTGCATCTCTGCTGAGGGCGATGAAAGGAAGTCATGCCAACAAGTAGAGCTATTCCAGTTTACACTGTATGAGACTCTGACATGAAAGCTTAATCTTGTATTCCAAGCACAGTGCGTGAAGTACTGGAAACAGCAGTTACAAAAAACTCCCATGAACTTCTAAAAACTCTTTGTATGATTCTTAAGTGCTCCTTTTTTAAATGCTATTCATATGTTTTTTTGTAAAAAATATTTTTTTTTCTTCAGTTAACCTTCTTAGCATGGTAGTTGTTCATACACAGATATTTGTTATTTTGTAACCAAGAATACCTATGACTAAAATTGGCTATCACTGAAGGCATTTACATTCTGGTAAAAAAGTACAGGGTTGATCACAAACACCATATAGTTATTAGTGCAATCTGTAAAACCTCGGAGAGGGAATGATTCATAGATGTTCAGCAAATAATTATCAAGAGAACTAAAATTGCTTTGCAAATAATTGGGGGGGGCAGGGGAGAATAAGAAATTTGTCAGTTTATTTTAAATGAATAATTTAGACATCTCTAGAGTAAAGGTAGTGTGATCTTCAGGTTATTGAGACATTGCAAATATAAACATCTCAAACCTGAGTTTTAATAGTGCCTTAATTTTATGTATGTTGCAATGTTAAAAATTTTCTTTAGATTCCTGTGCCTAATGAAATTCGTATTGTATCGGACAATCGTCAATGCCAGGAAAGCTGGGAGAAGAACCATGTACTTTGTCAGAATGAGTGTTAAGGGAATTTGGAAGCAGAAACAGTAGCCCTCTTAAGACTGGCTTTCTGTGTATGTGAAGTATCCTGACCAAGAAGCATTATATACCATTTTATGAGGAGAAATTAATAGACAAAATGTGATTATCTCATTTACTACAGGTCAGGCTTTCCATGACACCTTTCCATTTACTTTTAAAAAAAAAAAAAAAAAAAAAAAATCATGGAAATACTGAATACTGCAGCTGCTTTTCCTTGACAGTCTTAACACTGCTGCCAACAGAGCACCACAATACTGCTGTCCCAAGAAGTTTTAGATAAGGGAGATTCTGAAGTTTAAGAATAGCATATAGCTGTGATGACTCAGATCCTGAGCTGGCTTATGGATGAATATGTATTCTTTTTCTCCTGCAGCTGCAAATTAAACTTATAGTGAAATCGTAATTATTCGAGGTCAAAAATACAGATTTCTAAGAAACTACAATGAAATACATACGTTTCAGAAAACAAGAAATCTTCTGGTATTTAGAAGTAGGATCAAGTTCTTAAGTGTGTGTGTAAAACACATAAGCATTGCAAACCGAGACTCTGTGCAAGAAACAGTTAAACAGAAGGCCCCACATCTAGCATTTTTCAGTGGTTGTCAGGGAATAAGGAAGAACAGAACAAAACCTGCTGATGCGGATCAATGACTGACCCTTCAAACTTGAAAAATCACTGCCCTGAAGATGAGATGTCTACAATAAACATTTTCAGGGAGTCTTTTTTAAGCAATAAAAAGAAGCACAGCAACTGTTTGAACAGCTGTCAGTCACATGCAAACTCGGGGTTGATGTTCATGTTTGTCTTCAAGGCAAATGTTAGACACGTTCAATGTCTGTGTATAAAAGTCTGCTCTGCATAGTACCATTTCTTTCTAAGGACCTGCTAACGCATTGGTCTGAAGTTAGCAATTACCTGGTTTACGATGATTATTTTATGTATGCAGACACATACAGAGTGGTATACACAAACTGAACTGTACAAAACATCCAATTACATCTTGGTCCAGATACTTCGCAGTGAAAAGTCACACCATGCGGTAGAGAGAGTAGTCGTTCCTCTCTTTGTACAGCCAAAGTGGGTACGTCATTATTCATTCAAAGTGAAGCAGCTGCATCACGAGAGTGGCAGCTTAGCTGGTCGACCTGATTCTTAATGTCCCTGCACAGGGGTCTCTTCATGTTCTTCCAGAGGCTGCATCTGACAGAGCACAGTCAGGCTCATTGTTTTCCTTTGCTTTTTTCACTTAAGTCTTGTGGAATGATCCAAGCGCTGGGCCTAACACTAACTTCATGTACATACAACATGCTTTCTGAGAACAAGGGTATTTCCACAGTAAATGCTTCTGGAACTATAATAACTGTTTTTTTTTAATCTAGGTTGCTCAGTTTAGTAAAGGTCCAAGTAATAGAAGATAAAGGTACAGAGTTAGTGAAACTGCCTAGCAAGGATGGTTATAAGCATTAATGAATTCTAATTTTTATTTTAAACATATTCTGTAAAAGGCCTGCTTGCTATGGCATTTAATGTCTTACATAAAAGACATTCCTGCTGAGTAGTTTATTGAGGCTATTTATATTGCTGTTAATTTCTTTCAGTGCATAAATCCTGATTTTGATCATAGTAAAGATAATGGAAACTGTGACCGTATTTTCAATGGAAGCAAAATCTAGTGTTAGTTTTTTGCAATCCCTTTCAAAGTAGACAGTTTTTCTGGTGTATGCCCAAGAAGCTAAATCCAGTGAACGTTTTTTCAAATCTGCAGCCTCTTTAGAATATGACAGGTGCATGAGGGAGCTACAGAGATGTTTCAAAGGTTTCCATAACCAACCAGTCCTTCCTTGGCCTAGCACAGGCAGTACAACACTTTCTTCTTGGGGGATGTATTGTGGATGAAGGCTGTAATATATAATTTCATGTTGTATATTATTTTCTTTTAAAAATCTTTTTCCTTAAGTTTGATTCTGGCCAAATTCTCATTCTTTACTTCAGTGCAAAGTTTCAGAGAGAGAATCTGTTAATCTAATTTCTAGTTTTGGAGCAAATTTTGTACTGAACCATTTGCCATGAATAAATTATTTCTGTACTTGCTGTGGTTTGATTCAAGAGGCTTTCTGTTGATATAAATAATATGACTGTTACCCAATCTTCTGTATTGCTTACCTCATTCAAATTCAGTATCTATTGCCTGTCAGGAGAGATTATTTTAAACTGAAGAAAGTTGTTCATTCGCAGGTGAAAATCAGTGGTGTTGAATTATTAGCTTGTACAGTACAGGTATGGATCTGATCACTAGGTCCATTCATAGAATCGTTTAGGTTGGAAAAGACTTTTAAGATCATCGAGTCCAACCGTTGATTGGACATTGTCTGAGCATAGACTGGTGAGTGATTTGTAGACTGTATCTTGCAACTGACTATAGGTCTTTATGATGGTAGGACCAGAGGCTAACCTGGCTCTTCATTTTATGAAAGTATCAGACACAGTGAACGTCATTCTCTGTTCACAGGGTAAAAGACACTTGAATTCAAAAGAATGGGCACAGAGGTCCTCCTTCGGGTTTCAGACCTAGGATAGGTCTTTCATGTGTTCCACTTCACTGATTAAAAACAAAAGCAAAGACAAATAGCTGTATAACTGCATTACACTGGATCAGCAGAAATATCTTCTACATCCCTCAATTAGGAAAGAATGGAATAGATATTGCAGCGCATTTATTTTTGCTTTTGAAACTATGTAGTGTAAAAACATTATGTATGCTTGTGAGAATTGAGAGAACTGATCACTTGGAATTGAAACTTCAACCATAGCGAAATGAAATAGTTGAAAAGCAATCATTTTTTTCCTAAGAGTAACATCGATTTTCTCATTTGAGAGTGTACAGCATTTATGTACTCTTGGAGAAATGGGGTTGTGTTGAAGAAATTTTTTTCTTTGCTTTGATAGGATGGCCTAGAATTAAAAGACTTATAAATGTCTTAGATGCTTTTGAAATCTATATTCTTGCCTAGTGTACAGGATCACTGCTGAAGGTGAGCATGAATAATGAAAAAGGAAAATACCACTATAAGCTGAAACCAGTGATCTGGCTAAAGTAGTAATCTTGACATTCAGGTTCCGGGACCCAAGTTGAAGTTAAAAAGCAAGAATTCAAAAAGTAGTTCAATTCTTTTGAGTCCTATGAATATTCAGGACTAGAAGGAAGAACATTAAGAACTTGAATTACTCGAAAACTTAGAGCCAAGAAGGCTCTAAGAAAACAAAGGTCTTTTTTAATTAATATTGGCTAATCAATAAGTGTTTTCCTGAGTGAGACATGTCTGACTTTTATGCAGGTAGATGCAGCAGAAGAGTCAAAGGTAACTCGGCCAGTGCCACAGATGGCGTGTTTGAAAAAGCAAATAAAACCCCTAACCACAAAATGTAACAGGAATAAAAGCAGTTTTCTGTAATATGCCATATCTGTTCAATCATCAGAGAATGGATAAGAGTTCTTTTAAGATAGCTGTACTATGTAATATTTTACAGTTAGAGGTACTGGTGCAATTTTACATACATTACAAGATGTGCTGAAAAGATACAGAAGCATATGTTGACCTTTAATGGGAGGAAAGATTGCAAATGCTGATCAAAAGTAATGTCAGAAGGGTACTCAGAAAGTGCTATCAAAGATATTCAGTTAGAAAGCTTTTGCCTAGTAAAGCAGGATTTCCATAGAGATAATAGAAACTGCAACTGGCAAAAATTCTAATGTAACTTACCTAGAACTGATAAACTTAGCTTTCGTCATATTACTGCAGAAAAGAATAATGCATCATGTCAGCAAAAAATAGCAGTAAGCAAGCTCGTGGAGTGCACAGAGAAGCACGCTGGGGGCCACAAAAAATGCTCGTGCACAGAAACAATAGGATTAATAAACTAACATCTCTGTTCTCCTCCATTGTACCATATAGCTCACAGATCTGGGGCTTTTTCAGATTGTTTTGGGGGGGTTTTGTTTGTTTGTTTGTTTTTGGTTTTGTTTTTTTAAAGAAAAAACGGTTAATTATTATTGCTGTACATTACAGAAGTTTCTTCCCAGATTTTTTTTAATAATTTATGAAGAATTTCCATTTCATGTTTTGTGTATCATGTTATCATTACCTTGCATGTTTTCTGCATTGCTTTAATTTTTGTATTTCCCTCTCAGCCCTGTTCATCTTGAATTCTGTTGCCTTTCTATATGACTAAATCCTGCTTTAGCATCACTGTCATCTTTCTTGGTTAGCTTGTCCACTGTTCATATGTCTGTCATTGATCCAGGAGGAGAGGGATGTATATGTGTTGTCTCTATAGTTTTGACTGAAAACAATTTATTCAGCGTTTTGTTAAATAGGTGAGGCTGATGCAGGAAAAGAGGGTAAGTGGAATATCAAAGGAGCTGGTTTTCAGGCTGCTTAAAGTTAATGTCTTCTTTTGATTTTTTTGCATTTTATAAAATTCAAAACATGATTATTGAGACTATGATGGTCACTGCAAGAACTTTCATCCCTAGTTTACATTTTTAAGGCAATTTGCCCAGCATATCTGTAGTAAAAAAACTGCCTTGAAAATGTAATTGAAACAAACTGTTGTGAGCAACTGCAGTGCCTAAGAATTTTAAATTATCAGAGCCTTTCAAGCTCTCATGTAGTGTTTTAATTTAGAAGAGATTAGAGTTGTTAGCCTGAATATTATACAATAGTTCAAAACCGTTCTCATCTGGGAAATAAAAATGCACACGCATTTCCAGGCGGGGTTTTTTTTGTGTGTTATAGTAAGTAATTTTTTTGTATGGATAGTTTTGGCCAAAAGGATTCAACAAGTTAAAACATCAAAACATTTGAAAACATGAAGGTGAAATATTGCTGAGCTCTAGATGATGAGCCTGGCACTCGATTTTGGATTCAGATTCTGTGCTTTTCATGTTGAACACTAAGCCGATTAAAGGTAACACTGCCTTTCATATTTGGTTCAGTTCGGGAGTACAGGCTTACAGTAGTCTATTACATACACCCAGTGAGCTGGTGCCAAAGGGCTTTGCAGCTAACACCCCCAAAATATACTGGCTGTTGTGTTTTTGAAGCTGCTGCTGACTTCTGCAACGGTTGGCTAATACCCTGATCTTGGAGCCTAAAGTTGGCCCACTCGGAGATCTCACTCAAGCACTTTGCAAATGAGCACTACTTGTATGGAGCGACGAGTGGCGTTTCCTCACCGTGGGTGCTAGACCCAGTGGAAGTAATAAAGGGCTGCTGGAGAGGGACCACGTATCTTCAGAAGGGAATATGGCTTGTAGCTTGGCATCAGTGAAGTGGTATTCGCTGGCTTGAGGCCATCAGCCATGTTGCTACCAAGGCTCTAAACACCTCGTGATCTCAACAGAGAAGAGCAGGCCTTGGGACAGCACAGCTCTGCTATGCCATGTGGTGCTCGCACCCAGCGGGGCCCTGCAGAACACCCAGCCTTGGGAGCTCCTGAACGGGCCATAGGAACGGTACGCTCTGCCTTCCCCAGGGTGGAGCCAGCTTTACTCCACCTAGAGGTACGCTTTTGGTGTCTGGACAGAACGACTCCTCTTAGGTCTTGTTCATACTAGAGTATTGCTGTCAACGGCATAGCAGTTGAGAACTGCTAGAAGCTGTACCTCCTGTCTATACATGAAAGCGGTAACTGTCTCTGGCCTTGGATGTGATGTAACTGGTGAAAAGTGTGCTCCATCTTACTTGGTTATATCTTAATCATTTCAGTGGTGCTTCACAAGTGTCCATGTATTTTTTTTCTCTTAACAAAAATTTATTAAGTGGGTATCCTGAGGCTACACACCCACAGTACCCTGATATTCCATACACTACTTTAGCGTTGAGTTGAAAATTTTTTAAAAGTGACATTAACTTCCCATTTTTTATTAACAATCTTTCTCTGCCAGGTGGAATAGGTTTTAAAATTTCCATACTTCAGCTAATTTTAATCTCAAAGATATATAGTACAATCAAAAAAGGACAGGGCTTTCCTATGCTAAGTTGAAAATGTTTTTAATTAATTAATGCTTTTGGAGAAATAAAGCAGCTGTGTTGGGTACCTACAGTGTCTCATAATCTAATACTGTTTGAGCATTTCACATTTTCTGAGTGCATTAATTTGAAATAGATCAGAGTTGCATATTATGTAGCAATTACTAGAGTTATCCATATTTTAAAGATGTCGCTTCTCTTTGCAAATTAGCATTTCAATCAGCAGTTTTTTAAACCAATTGTTGCTTACAATATAAATTGAGCATAAAATCAACATAGTTGACACATGTATAGAACTTGGAGATTGATGTTGTAGTAATTGTTGGATGGTTGTCAATTTAAACATTCTTTTGACTGATGTTATACTATCTCATTTGTTACTTCATCAGAGTTAAAGTTCTGAAGGTCAGATTTTTGTTTGTCAGATTCTTGACAGTATGTGAATAACTGTTACAAAAGGTAGTTAATACAGTAGATGGAAGATTCACTTTATAATTTCTTTATTTTTATTGATAATTCTATTGTGTCATTCCCTTAATTGAAGTCATCCACTGGCTCATTTAGAATTCATGGACCAAATTCAGTCCCCAGGAAAGCATATTTAACTCCCTCTGTAATTACACGAGCCATATTACTTTCACAGCATTCATTCAAATTCTGATCAGCAATACAGTTTCAGCTTAGTTTCTCTCTAGTATTGTCCACCACTAGCAGAGTAGGGTTATTTGCAGAAATGTTTATGGAATGGTTGTATCCACAGTGTGTTTCTGTGAAGAAGGGATTTTTTTTTTCTCCTGTTCATTAACCATCATTTTTCCACTCAGGAAGCAGACAGAAAATCAGAAATTATTTGTTCACATAAAATCTTGATTGAATATTTATGAGTAACTCTAAAAAAAAATCTGCATTGATTTGTAAGCCAAGAAAAGAGCTGTTTGTCAGATAATTTATTTGAAATCAGCAATCAAACTAGCTCTTAGGAAGAGTGGAGTTCAATCTAAACCTGGTTATATTTACAGAGTAGAAGTATTTTCCCCAAAAGAAAATATGGGATACTAGAGATTGTTTCAAGAACCAATGGCTAGAATTTAAAGCCAGTTGGATACAAATTAGGAATAAGGTGCATATTCATACCAGAGCAGATGACTATCCATTATAAGAAGCAGTGACAGTAACTGTCGAAGTCATCAAAGCTGATACAATTCTGGAAAGTATAATTTAATGTGATACAAATTATTGAACTTAGAAGTAAGCAGGTGGAAGTATATAGCCCATGGCATATGGAAGATCAATGTAAAAAACCTAATGGTCCTCTCTGGCTCTGAAATCTACTAACATGTCAACTAAGTGGCAATCACAGCTAGTACTTCTTTGAATTTCGATTCAATTTAGAATGTACAGAAATGACACTGTTACACTAGAAGAATAATGGTATGCCTTTAAAGGAATTGGTATTTTTTTTACATGTTTTTGTAAGGTAAAGAACCTTATAGCTTTAAAAATAATTGCTCAATTTCTTGAATCATTTGCCACCTTTTTTTTTTTCCTTGTCTTTTCTCTTAAAGTGTGATTAAACAAATTATACAGGGATAGCTCTGTTATGCCAAGCCTATCTGCTCAGCTGCCTGTCCATAAAAGCTTAGAGCAATCAAGTGAAAAAGCTGATGAATGCATTTAAGTCATTCAGATGTTACTACAATATTAACTTTGTATTTGTTTAGCAGGGAGCTGCACTGATTGCGAACGTTGGAGCTTTGTTGCTCTTGCTATGTTAAAGATGTAGTGATTTATTCAGTATGCATATTCCATTTCAGCATTTATTTTTAGTGCTTTCAAACTCTGAAATTAGCCTTAAAACTGTGAGGTCTGCATCGACTGGCTCACTAATAGCATCAGTTTGGGAAGGAAAAAAATAGCAGTACAGCTTATGAACTCACAAGTTTTGTTAAAATAACATGAAGTTTAAATAAAAGACTAGAGAAAATGAGATAGGTTACCACATTAAACCTGCAACTTTTACAGATCATGCTGTTTTGCATTTAGTATGGAGGTCTATGACCAAAGGGCAGGGACAGAACTCAGTATGTAAGATGATCATGCCGATGATGGTAAATCAGAGCTGTGAATTTCAGGTGAGTTTTGGGTTTTAGTCAGATCTTCTATTTTATATTAACACTGAACCAAATCCTTAAATTTTTAATTTGTCCTGAAATGTGTTCAAATGAGGAAATCTCCCATTGTTCAAACAGAAATTATCAATACCATTGCATTAGTGTAGCACAATGTGATAAAAAGGTTTCCTTTATTATAATGCACCTGCACAGTGTTTTCACAATATGGTCATATAGTGGGTACCGACTGACTTCAAATTGTTGTGTGATGTCAGCATTATATAAGCATCATATAATTGCTTCGTGGATAGAATTATGACAATGACTGACTAATCATGTTGTTTACTTGTGTCCAATGTAGTCATGACACTAAGTCCTTTCACCTATTGGATTGATTTAAAGCTTTCATCAAGTTTAACCTCTTTCTTGTTAGTAACTATGAATTTGTGGTTTTTAAGAATTTCTAGAGCAATCAGATTGCTTTTTTCCCAGATCACATTCTTTAATTCAATATGATAAGTAACAGGAGTTAATTGTGTTTGCATAGCGATGGACTGTGAGAATTGGGACCTTCTTGAGCACTCAGGGCAAATTTAAATATGAACTGTAAAGTGAGCTAAATGCTATTCTGCCAGATGTGTGACATACATGGTTAATACTCTCAAGTACCTAATTTCTCACTTTCAATAGGAGTCATACTGAATAATTATGGATTAACTGTTTGCTGCAGAATGCCCATTTCTGACTTCCAAATATATTTTTAATACCCTATGTAGCTTGTTTTCAAATGAAGTTAAATATGCCCACTGCAGACTCCATTCATAACTGCACATAAATAATTTGAAGGAATACTGTAATCTGAGAAACACTGCCTGAGATGGTAACTCTGTAGTTATGATCACTAAGATGAAAAAACCACCACCTACAAGAACTGTGGCAGGTTTGATGTTTATTTCTCTTTGACTTCCTTGGCATTCTTCAAACTTCTAAAGATCAATGCTGATTAACTTTTTTGTTAATCAGACAAACTACCTCTTAGGATTCTTCCTGTCCCTCCAACTTTGTTGCTCTCCAACTGTTTGCAGTCTTGTGCTTATGGGAGACTATTTCTCAGAGTCACAGAATGGTTGAGGTGAGAAGACACCTCTGGGAGATCTTCTAGTCCAACCCCCCTGCTCAAGCAGGGTCAGCTAGAGCAAGTTGCCAAGGAAAATATCTCATGATACTTTTTTTTCTTATTTTGTCCGTACAAAGCAGATGAAACCCAGCTCATCTTGGGCAAGCGAAGAGTCCCCTGTATGAGCAAATATAAGTGGCATTGAAATAATTCTGTCTCTTCCCAAATTTGCTAACTCCAAGCCAATGATTGTGTCTGGCCAGGGCTGAAAAAAAGTTCCGATCAAGAAAAATGTTCCGTGGCCTCATGTAATCATCACTTCTCCAAAAGGCTAAAAGTTCCCCATGAATTGAGACAGATATAAAAGAAACACTGATATTTCTGACACCTGTTCTTTGCTCTTTAAAGCAAGCCAGCCAAGCTATTAGGGATATAAGGTATCTTTTAACCAAATGGAGTAACCCATAAAACTGTTACATCTTCAGAACAAAACAGTAGCAGCTGTGATTCAATAGTCCATACAGCAGTTGGGATGAAGCCTCCCAGCTGATAGTGAAGGATAAACTCTGAGTACTTTAGGCTAACAGGACAATGACGAAAGCTCTAATTTCAGTAAGGCTGTCCCAAGGATTTCAGTCAATTCGTAATGAAATGCTATCTGGCTAACACCCATGAAATGTGGATCAGGCTTTAAATGTGGACCACATTCAGACAACTCAGAGAGATACTTTGTGCAGCCAGGAGAGCAAATCTAGTGCCCCATGTGCAGTAGAGAATGCAAGATCAGTAACAGTTTTATTAAGAGAACGCAGATCACTTCATATACATACTTTGAGATAATGAAATCTGAGGAAGTTTGAGTTCATTAGTATGAAGTTGATTGTTGAGGGAAGGAAGCATCAAAATAATGTAAATAAAGAGTGGTACTCCTGTGAATAGGGAACATTTTGTATCACAAGTGCAAACGGATGCAAGTCATCTAAGAAATGCTACTTCATTAAAAGGAATCGCTTACAAAACCAGGCTTTGTCCAGGAGATTCAGGAGTGCTTATGAAGAGATGCTTAGGGAGACATGTCAGAATTTAACCTCTCCTACTGAAAGGTAGAACAGCCAAGTGAAAACCTACATTAATGTATATGAAAAGGCTGCTTGGGAGCAGTTCTGCATGCATGAATTTCTAATCTTACAAAATGGAAGAACTTTTTCTCCAGGTTTGTAAACTAAAAGCTGGAAAGTTGGATCAATGATTGGCACATGTTGCTCTCACTTCTCTTCGATGCAAAAACAGATGGGTCCACATGGACTCAGATTGTTTTTCTGCCCGATCTTCAAAACATTTTTCTTCCCTTCAATGACTACAAGCACAAAATTATAATAAATCTCTACAGATCTTAACAGGTCAGATTGTGCTCAACACCATATCAAGATCAGGTACATTAGTCTGATTCAGCATCTCAGATGAGGATGTAGCCTGTCACCTCAGCTTCCCATTCATCTCCCAAGTTGTTCTTTGAATGTTGCAGGAAAAATATTTTCTGGTACCTGCTTTTAGGGCCAATGCAGTTTAGTTAACAAGGAAAGGGTTCTGTTGGCTTGAAGCAGACCATGAAATTTCATCCGGAATTTCTGAGAAGTTGGTAGTGTAATTTTTAACTCTCCAAGTTTCTTTCCTACTGTGAATCTGACAAGTATAAGTCATGGAGTGAGTTGTACTGGAGATTCTCTTCACTAATTGTTCCCCTGTGATTCTGCTTATGAGGATAACAACAGTGTTTTTTGAAAGGAGCATGCCAAAGGAAATAACTTGTAGTTGGCTGTAGTTCTGCCCTCCAGATGCATACCAAGGAAGGATCTGGACCAGCAGTTTGTTGACTGAAAAACTGACATTTTACTCCAGTCTGGGGTTTTGGGGGAGGAAAGCTAAGCACAATTAATGTGGCTTTGAGTTAAACTTAGCTCTGCTCTTTTGTGGGTTTGCTACACTTAATTCCTGTCACGGACCAACAAAATATGTACAATACAGAGAAACCCACCCAGTGAAATAGGTATTCCCATATAGTAATCTTATTGTAAGCAGAGGTTCAGTGTAGGAGAAATCTCACTTTTGCAAAAAATCCAAGAACTTTGAAGCGGTGTGAGGCCAGCATGTGTCTCCCACAGAACAGTAAGGTTTGCAAAACACACAGCAGGAGGCTATAGACCCCACAATCTGCAGTCACCTGCTCCATTGGGGTACCCATGAAACTCAGGACATAGCTGCTGGGTCAATGGATTACACTAGCTTTGTGGTCACAACCACCCAGTTATGGAAAGGATAGTGAATTGCCTCTTTCATAAGCTTCTGCACAGGCTACCTGGGCCTTTGAGTCAAGTGTCTAAGAATCGAGAAGGTTACTCCCCTCCTTCCCGGCAGTTTGGCATGGGTGCATGGGTCAGGACTGCAGTGGTGTGTCTCCCCTTGGCAGTGTCTTTGCATGGCAGTTCCTCTGTCATGGGCATGGGCCGTTGTCCCCTGGGAAGGAGGGGAGGAGCAGGGAGACAGCAGTTAATTCCCAAACCACTATTTCTCTGGTGCATGCCCCTGCCACCCCTGCACTCCTAGGGAGGATCCGATCCTAGAGGGCCCATGTAGGGACACAGATTTGCTCTTTAGGGAGAATTAGCTGTGCAAAATAGTACAAATCACTAAACAGTTTATTGTACAATAGACAATTGTAATAATCCTTCTTAGTGGTTTTATTCATATGCAAACCAGGAAGCTGCTAACAGTAGTAATTGTTGTTTTAGAACAATCAAAAGGATGTTGTAAAATAAATTTACTTAAAAGAGTCCCAAAAGAACTGTATTATTTATATTGCAAATATTCAGTGACTTTTAATTGTGAGTGACTGATGTGCCTAGTTTTTGTATTAATACTAAAGAGCAAGACAGAGGGGTTTTTCTTTTCTTTAGGTCTGTGTGCTGCAGATACCACTATAGGATAATCTACTTCAGATAATAAAATAAAGGCTCCTAAGACAGGCAGAAAATGCGAGGGAAGATCTGTGACATAATCTGCCTTTCGTGATGAAGGCAGCTTAGCCTCACAGCTGAGTGATACCTCGGCAGCCTGAAGCTTAGCATAGCTATTTTAGCTATTCAGTGTTGTACTTGAAGGTCATTTAAACAACCTGGTTTTAGAGTTGTTGGTTTTACTTTGCTGCCTCATCCACCTGGTAAGATGTTACTCAGGAACACAGAGCCTCTTCTACTTGGCCGAGGGTACCTGTAAGGCCTAAGTTTATATGCAAGCCTTCACAGTATGATTGAAGGACCCAGAAATCAAGCCCTAATGAATGAGAAGGGGGGGGTGAGTATTGTACTATTTGCACAATTAAGCAATGTGCCTTTGCATATCACGGCATTTACTGTTTCATTTCTTGCCAAGGTTTACAGCCTGGTTTGTGCAAGGGGCACAATACGACGTTGGCAGTGTTCTTAGTCCCAGGAGAAATGAAGCTCACTTGGCCAAGCACAGTAAGGCTTCCCACACAGCTAGAACAGTTGAATTGGCATTAATGTCCTGCTTGACATGAAAGCAATTTTCTGCTTTTTAAACAGATTTATTTATTTATTTGTTCCTAGTCTAGAAAGTCTTTTTAAGACTGAAGTAATCGTGGTAAGAAATCTTGGTGTATGGTTACTTCTAACATCCTTCCTCATTTCAATCTTTCCTGTAAAAAATGTCATTAGCTCTAGAAGTACATTCAGTGATGAAAATGTATCAGATGATGCTTTTCTCTGCCCTTTTCTTGGGGACCAGAAGAGCAGAAGAAAGGAGGAATGTCTGGGATGTGAGCACAGTATTCCAGCCCAAGACACGTTTCGATTTTATTTGCAGAGCTTTGTGAACTTTGCAATTTATTCAAGAACACAGGCAAGATCGAAGCTACAGTTTTTGAATGAGGTCATAGTATACAGACTCTTCATTTAAATTCTAGTTGCTGACTTCTCTCTCTCTGTCATTTGCTGTCAAACAGTGGAGCCACTACTTCCAGACATTTGGTGGGCAGGAAAATTACCACTTCTATTAAGGTACATATGCTTCTCCACTTGCCTTGGAAGGCTTAAAAATGTTTGAGGAAAGAAATTTCCTTTTAGGATACAGTTGGGTTGGATAAAATTTCATGAGTAGTCACTACAGAGAGACCAACAATAAAGATTGAAACACATCAGTTGAAGTGATAGACTTTGTAGTTTGAAATAAATCTCTACAGCTAAGGAATAATGTTTTTACTTTTTGTGGGCTAGTGTACTTAAGGATTTGTTACGATTTTGATGCTCTCCATTTAAAATACTAGAAATTCTTTTCTTCTGCTTAATGGGCTTAACTAGGCAAAACACTACCGAACGTGCCAGGGTGGGAACACTGAGTAACTTTCCTTTGTGCTCCACAGGACTGAGAGCTGCACCAGTGTGCCCCTCTCACCCCTATCCACTGAATTACCATGCCACAGGCCCTCATCTGTTAAAGCCATCAGCACAAACTTAAAAGTGAAATGTAAATGACGCTTTGACATTTTATAAAAAGAGAAAAGCTTAACTGTCAGTGACAGAAATGACCAACAAGAAATAGTACAGGTGCTCTTTCTTTGCTTTGGTGGTTATCAGTCATGTCTGCATCACCAGTATTCAAACTAACTCATCCTCCATTAATAAACTGTTGTGAGGTTGGCTGTTAAGTCATATAAGTCATTTAAAGTCATTTAAAGAAAAGGAAATCACAGCACAGACATCAGATATCTGAAATGTTATTCATATTATGACAAAGTGCCACTGGTGCTTTTAAGTACTAATGTATGGCTACTAAACCTGGCAGAGATTTGTTATAGAGTAGTTTATTACAAATAATGCTACTGAGCATGAAAGTAGGCCATATATAGCATTTGCCTGTTCTGTAATTATAGACTGTATATGGCATGAAAACTTGAGGCAAAACTTCTGCACACTTTAATAATGTCAGGGTTTTACTCTGAAAAATGACTAATTCTAACCTGGGGAAAGACTACAGAAGTATCCACTGAACAGCTCAAGTGGCAGAGCTTGGTAAAAGAACTGCTTACCACTGAAATTGCAGCACTAAATATTCTGTGTATGGAAATGCACAATATACCTGCAAGTAATAAGCCTTTAAGGTGGAGCTCCCAGATGACAATATGTCACAATCTCAGCCATACAGTTCCTGAAGCCAGGCGAGAGCCTGAAAACTGAGGAAAATTGTCTATGCGAGTGCTGTACATCTGTGCTGAGTTTCTCTCGCACTTCTGGGTTTAAACAAAGAAAAATTCTTTTCCTTGTTTTGGTGTTTGAGGTCCTCTGCTGCACTGCAGAGATCTTTCTAACTAGTCACTGTGTTAGAATTTTGATAGTACTCCAGATAGCTAGTGCTGCTTATCTCACAGGTCGCTATATGGCACTCCTAACTAATTCACGAGTTTAATAATACCCATAATAAGACTTTTAGAGTATAATTATTTAACACCAAGCACTGAGAGGTTAGGAGGTCAAGTGGGAGGTTAAAACTGCTGCTGAAGGAAACACCGCTAATAGGACTAGGTGAAACCTTCAGAGCTTCCTTTTTGTCAGAGAGCAATGACAGACTGTGGGATGTCCTAGGCTCTTACTTCAGCTTTAATTTGCACATTAATTTCAGCGTATTCAGTCCATTGTAACTTAAGTCTCTAACTGGGTTCTTTATAGCTTTGTATCAGCTACTCTTCTAGCCTAGACTACACGGAATGACAGGTAGCCCACCTTCCCATAAAATCTGGGGTGATTTTAAAAATCTCAGTATGATGCACCTTTTACTGTTTTACATTCTGTGATTCCTATAGGATCTTTAGGTTCCAGCTTCACCTCAGTCTCAACAAGATGTTCCACTTGTGTTCTGACTGCAGCCTTTGTAGAGTAATATCAGTATATGTTTTCATTTAGGTCAGTGTATGGTGCTGCTTGGTATATATCATCTATAAACTTTATCACATGCAAAGGAAGAGGGGGAGAGACTCTTGGATCCTGACAGTTCATTTGATTTCAGTAGAATTATGTCAGACTTATTTTAGGTTTGCTGTGAATGAATTAAGCCCCATTCTTCTTGCTGTGGGATTTACTCCTCTGCATGTTGTAGAAGCAGACTAAAAAACTACTACTGAGACTTTCTAAGACGCTAAGAGGAGTTGGTTTTGCATTTCGATTTGTTCTTCTCTCAAAGGTGCTTGCAGGAAGGTCACTTTATAAACTTAAGTTTGACTGATGAACTCTTGTGGGTGTTTCATTTTGTTTTGTGGGGAAAAATAAGTATGTCCCTGATGGTAGCCTAAACAAACAAACAAACAAAAGATAACCAGACTTTTGCTAACCAGCTGAGGTTGAAATGTTTTGCCTATCTTTTTGTTTTTCTTTTCTGTACATAATGCCTCACTTCCATGTAGACGTTTTAATGTCTGTATTTTATTGTCTTCGGCACCAAAATAAATAATTTTTAGACAATTTTTTCTTGTATTTGCATATGTTGGTATCAGTGTGGTACCTCTGGAAACCTTAAATCAAATGCATGCATGATCCTAAGAAGAATGGGTGAGATCTGCCTCATCAGAAATTAGAAACAGATTTGAGATTGCTTTCAGTGAAGCCAGGAGAGCCAGTAGGCATAGGGGTTAAGTAATGTCTGTGGGGAGCTGGGAATTCTTCTCAAAGTTGTACATGTAACTACCTTACTTTGTTCCCTTCACAAAATGACGGAGGTTCACAGCACTTGTTGAACACAAGAGGAATTGAAGAACCTCTGTATCCATAGTCATTGCTCACTACCATACAGGATTAAAGATGATAGGACTGGATTTAAAAAATAAATTTAAAAAAATTTTAAAAATCAAACAACAAAAAACCCCCACCAAACCCTCAAGATCAAGATGTTAGTAGAGTATCTTCATTTAGAAGGTGTGGCACTTACTTACTTGTAATTTGCCTGACTTATCAGTTGCAGACACAAAATTTCATCAAATTCAGTTTAGAAACGGGTAATAATAGTAGAAGTAACACAATTTATTTTAACAAATGTTCAGAAGGTTATACCAGTAGGAAAAACACGTACATTTTTTCTGACAAGTGGTAAGCTACCTGACTCACCCCTGGCACTATATATTTTTTATTGTTATGCTTATTATTGTAGTTCTATGCATCCCAATAATGACCCAGAAGTATATTCTATGGAGTGCTGTACAGCCTCATAATAAAAAGTACGCCCTTGACTTGAAGAGCTGAAGGCTACACATAGAATATTAGGAACAGGAGACTGTAGGACATTGTGGGAGAGAGGGGAAAGGAATGCTATCAGGTACTGACATACCATTCTTGGTTAATGTTTTTGGTACATCAGCAAAATTATCGTTTGGTTTTTGGGTTGGGGTTTTTTTGAGACATCTGGGCAAAAGGGAAATTCTGTGGAATGTGCAGAGGAAGCTAAGTTCCTTGGAAGATGCCAGCATTACTTTTCCTAGCTTCCAGGAATACTTGCTTGAAAAGTGTGACCAATGAAGGCCAGCATCCTGATCTAATTAGGAGTTAGAAGATAACCTATTGATACTTGCTAGGCTGATAAGTAAAAGGAGGGGTTGAGAAGGGCTTTGAAAATGATGACAAGCAGTTTGTGCAGCATGGGAAACACAAGTGGAAGGATACTGCCTTCCTGAAAGGCAACCTGAAAACCAAGTTTTCAGAAGCATTCAGGATGGATTTGAAGAGGGCATGAGTGTTGACATCAGTGAGGGAAGCCAGCAGGGGTCAACTCTGAGTAGAAAAGCTGTATTTTAGAGGTGTGTTGCAGGAAAAAAAGGCTGTATAACAAGATTTGATGACTTTGGAAGAGGTTCAAGATGAAGATGTGTGTTACATAAATGCATGATTACCTGGATGTGACTATGCCCATGTTAATGTGAAACACTTGGGTGTAGCTGTGAAAAGGTAAAAATCTGCTTTTAAACCTGTTGATGCTGAGCTACCAAATGCTTATACACAGATGGTAATGAACTAGCTCAGATTTTAATTTGGCCAGAGTTGACTGGCCAAATGGTGTAAAGTATGGACCAGTGCATCAGCATGTGGGGACGATGGCTGAGTTTGTTTGCAGATGAGTATGTGTTGAAGAAGAAGAAACTGGGTAAGAAAGGCAAGAGATTCTGTAGGAATCCACAAAGAAAACTGTGAAGGGTAAAGAGGGATTGGTGGGAGAGGGAAAATTCAGATTCAGGACAAAGTCACAGGAGCTGTAAGACAGTGTGCTTTTTTTAAAAAAAAAGGACACCGTTGTCTATGCTAGAATGGTTCTGATTTTTTTTTTCTACTGCCTTTTATTTTTTTCCTGTGGAAGAGTGAAACCAAGAGAAGCTTTAGGAAGTGAATCAAGTAAAATTTTAATTTATCCAGGCCTTGTTAATTCTGTAGTTACCAGCATTAGGAAAACTATGGAAGTAATTACTGAAAGCATATATAAAACCAACGATTGACAGTTCTATTAAGTTTAAAAAGTGGAGCTTAAGTAAGAGGATTTTTATTTGCTTTTTTTAAATAAAACCAAAGCAGAATAGCAAAGTAGGCAACAGCAGAATTAGGTATTCCACTGCAATATAGGTTCATTAATTTAAATTAAAAAGTCTGGCATTGAATTCCTGTCTGTTTTCTATTAAAATAATGTTAACATTTTTGTGTCTTTAAGCCTGTATTTATAGCATCACACTATATTATTTAAAGTTTCTGAGCACCTTGGGTTTATTGCTATCAAATATTGATTGTTGCTTAGAGTTCAGAAGTTAATTAGTGCACAGGCATGAAGAAGAGCAAGTAGGTCAGATAATCAGTATGCTGGTGGGTTAATTCAGTAGATAAAAATCTAAATACTGAAGTGAAATAGCGAGTTGTTTTCTTCTTACGTGATTTACAGTTTAAGTCTAAACTACGGTGTTGCTACACTTGGTACGCTAGCTGTTTGTCAGGTCATCAGTAAGGCAGGTTTCATAGTGAATAGATCCTCAACATGGATAATATATGGTTATAATTGGTTTAAAGTTGTATCATCAGGCTGCACCAGCTGAAAACCTACCTCAAAAAAGTAACATGAATCTTCTAAAGGTTGACCTATGGCTTAGGGATAACTTTCTGTACTTCTCAGCCTGTGTTCTTATGCTTGTACTTCTTCAGCAGGACGTCTTTTAGGGGAGCACAAGACGCAGCGATGCTGCTGATTGTGGCTACAGGACAGCACAGCCTCTCTCTCCTGTCGCTTCCTACATGAACAGTAAATGGGAAAACGCTTGATTTTTATCTTAGTGATGTATTTGTTTGTGTTATTCATAATGAATTTGGATTCTGGCAAGAGTTTCTTATCAGGGTTGGAAAGTTCTTTTGTTCAGATGTGTTTATGTAACAAGAAATGCTGGAATAAAAGTCAAGAACAACATAAATAGCCAAATAACAGCAATGTTAGCTAAATCTGGATTTACTGGAATCCACCAGACTGCTCTTTAGCTGGAGTTGTAGTCAAGTATGAATCTGCTGTGAGGCTTTGGACCTAATATGTTAATATATTACTCCTGACAATAAATGACTTCATAGACTCATTTGAAGAAAAATACAGTTCAAAGATGGAATAAAGTAGCGGTGAATCAGGCTTCTTATCCCTCGTAGTTATTATGCCAAAAGCAGGGTAGCAAATAAATACTGCTGGTGCTGAGCATTAAGTTTGCTCATTATAAATGCAGAGTCATGTACCAGTCTTCAGCGTGATTTCATCTGGGAACATTGCCATAAGGATTACAAATGGCTTTCAGCCTGAAAATTGGTGTGTATTGCTTTAAACTTCCAGTGGGGAGTTGGCAATTTATCCTTCAGATAATCATCTTGTGTTAAGTTGAACATCTTACTGTAACTTTTTGCTACATGATAAACCAGCTCCTATGAATAATTTACTGCAACTGGCAACCCACTTCAGCTCTGAAGTCTTTATCAACTCTGGTGGCTCTTCAAAGTTTAATAATAAACTTGGAGCCAAAAATGTCATTGCACTTCAAGTCAGCAGAATTTCAGTGTTAATTGCAACAGGAATCACATTTTGATCTTTTAGGGCAAACTTCTCATGAATAGAAACTACATCACATCATTGTGAGGACAAAGCCGTGTATTTGTGTCCAAGTCAGCAGAGCTCATGTACCTTCCCTTGTTCTCTACAGCATCATGTTTGTGCAGATTTTATTTCATGTAGGTGTTTGAAAGATTTTCACTGGGCAAAAAAGTTGGCTGAATTACCTGGGCCTTCATTGCTCTCATGGCAGATTTGGGGTGTCTTGTGTACTGTACCACTGCAACACAGCACGCAAGATGTGAGTATCCCACAAAAATTATCGTTCCAGCCCTACAGGAAACCTGCCATGGCAATCCTTTAGTAATTTTCTAGAAAGAACAGCAACACCTTTCAGTCTTCTAGGCCCTGACTGACTAGCTGATCTGTACCAGTGAAGTCTGTCCCAAGGTTTTGGTCTGCTCCATCTCGCTACGCTGAGCCTCGCTGCTGTTAAGAAGGAACTGAAGTACTAACTGGGGATTTTGCAAATTGTGCTTAGCATGATTCCCCCCGTGTAAACAAAGGTAGCCAAATGTTGTCAGATGAGCTCTAACACCACGAAAGAAGTATCTGCTATACCTATATGCTAGATTCAGTATGCATTATCTCTGCTCTAAGCTTCGATAAAGCACAAACTCATTTTTTTCTGATTTTGAGCATTCTGCTGACACAGATCTCCTTTTGCTGTGCCCACTTTATGCCTCTGGCACTTGCATCTGCTGTGCACATGTTTTTCCCAGTGAGGATTAGCTTAGCAGAGGATGAACTCTTTGGCAGTTAGATGGCTGGCTGTACAAGTGATATTTCAAAATTACAGCTAAAAGCAGAATTTGTCTAGGAGATAGGTGGAACAGAAGGGCAAAAGGACCCTTTGTTCTGAACGTAACAATTGAGATTTAGAGGAGACTGTGACTCCAAGTGTGAACTCTCCTTTTTCTCTTCCATGCTGATTTGCTACGTGAGATTGCATCAAGAGGAAGGGGGAGTCCCTGCATTCCCCAAAAAAGAGCAAGGGTGTGGCTTGGTCCAATGGCAAATAAAGGGTGAAGCTGCTGCTCCTTTATTCTGGAGCTTGTCTGAGTATCAGTACTGTATACAGCTTTTGTTTTCATTGCAATACTGTATTGCAAGTTTTCCTGATATTCAAGCAAATTTTCTGAAAAAGTTAGGCTTAGGATATTAAATAGAAAAAGTAATATACGGCAAATTAGTTCACCTGAAATGCAGGTGGGGAGAATATTTAGGACACCAAATTTTATCTAACAGTTCCTAGTCATCACGAAGATTTCCTAAGAATCCTAGGCTATGCACCTCTCAACTACCATTCATTTCTGTTTTCATCCTTTAGCTGTCTCCTTAGGACAAATAAATTTTGTTCTTAAAAAAACTGCTTAGAAAAAACAACAAGTATATAAGTATGCCTTGACTAAATGATCAGGGGCTGGAGCACCTCCCCTGTGAGTACAGGCTGAGTTGAGGTTGTTCAGCCTGGAGAAGAGAAGGCTCCAGGGAGACCTTACTGCAGCCTTCCAGTACCTAAAGGGGGCCTACAGGAAAGACAGGGAGGGACTCTCTAACTGGGACTGTAGTGATAGGACGAGGGGTGACAGTTTTAAACTAAAAGAGGGTAGATTTAGATTAGATATTAGGAAAAATTCTTTACTTTGAGGGTGATGAGGCACTGGAACAGGTTGCCCAGAGAGGTTGTGGATGCCCCATCCCTGGCAGTGTTCAAGGCCAGGCTGGATGGGGCTTTGAGCAACCTGGTCTAGTGGAAGGTGTCCCTGCCCATGGCAGGGGGGTTGGAACTAGATGGTCTTTAAGGTCCCTTCCAACCCAAACCATTCTGTGAATCTGTGATTCTAAATCTCACTCTCACCTTATTTAAGGTGAAATTAAGATTTTGGGAACCATTTTATAAGTTTTATTAATGTGATACCAATGTCGGTTTGCTTGTCTTATATTATGTCTTAATGTGAATAATCAGATTATTAGGTGGAGCAAACAAGAAATGAAGCAGTGGCCTTAAATAGGACACTTCTAGGAAAATAAATTAAAGAAAGCTACAGAATTATTGGGCCTTTAGTTGGAAGATACCATTTTACAGGCACAAGGATATTTGCAGGCCAAGTTTCTCAGCAGATGTAAAAAACCCCACCTTTTACAGTCCAGAGGAGAATTAGTTACGAAGGTGATTAGTTATGGGGCTGTTCTCCAAGAACACAAGGGAGACTGAAACAGAAGCCTTGTGGCAGAGACCTGTGTCAAACTTTGAAGGCAACTGATATGGGGTTTTTTTTCAGACCCAGGTATGAAGCCTTTGTTACTTTAATCATTTGCTTGCTGTAAACCTTCAGATTAATAACACCAGGTTTTGTTTTGAACAACTTCTTCTGCATCACTTTAATGTGCTGCAAGCCCCAGGCTTCCAGAGGAAATTTCTTGAGGACACTGAATTCAGCTGGACCTGTAGCGAGGGCAGGGAAAGCAGGCAGCAAGCAGCAGCCTCCAGAGCCAGCCTGTCAGTGTGTGAACAGCACTCATCCACCCTTGAAAAGCACCTGCTGGGAGTGTGGTTGAAGGAGATGTGGAAGTGCCTAAGGCTCAGGCCCCATGTTGACTCTGACGCTTTGCAGATCACAAATCCTGCCTACGTTTTTACAGAGTTTCTAACTGACAGTAATGCTGAATCCTTGTAATTTCGCTTCTTGAGAAGATAAGTGCCTTTTGTAGAACCTAACTGATTTCCTGAACAAAGGTGCTCCCTTCCAGTTGCCCAGGAGACACAGTTGTACATCAATACTGTTACAGTGAAAGAAATAGATGGTAAAGTGCTGTGGGCTACAGCAGACTCATGAAATGTAGGGAGGCTTATTTTGTTACAGAATAAGGGAGTGTTGGTTTTGGGTTTTTTTTAACCATGTGCTTTGGTACCAACATCCAAGCAAGATTTTTTTCTGTGGGAGTTCAGGAGCTCCTCAGGGAGTATGCATGTGATGGTGATGCGAAAATGTGTGGCTGTGTTTTGCTGAGGTTGCGTCTTCAGTGAAAGTGCAAAGGAACTTTGAATGAATCTGTATATCAGCATACAGCAAGTGTTTTGACTTCAGTGGAACTAAGCAAATGTTTGGTTATTGAGTCTCCAGTCCCTTGAACAAGGACTGCTGTGACATTTGCTGTTGTAGCAGAAATGAAAGGTCCGAGTTCTTGGTAAAATTTTCAAAGTTACCATAATGACTCAATAGTCCGTATTCAATATTTAGTTGTTTGGACTTCCAAGAAAGTACTGGAGTGATTGTTCAAAAGTTACTTTCCTAAATTACTGCAGAATTTCTATTTTGTTCTGTTAGTTGATGGTGATGTTGCAGTATTGTAGGAACAGATGTGCTGGTAAAATGTGTTTTGCCTGTATCTTCTGAAGTGTTTTAAACAAAAGTGCCTCAGTTGTCCATTTTGTGCTGAAGTGGACTGCAAAACAGCTAGCGTACTTGTTGATGCTTGTTAAAAGCATCCTCTTGAAGAAGTAATGCTGTGGGCATTTATCTATTTAACAACTGATTTAAATCACAAGTACAAACTTTTTTATAGGGCTACACATAAGATGATGAAACGTAAGCATGGTTTTAATCTGTAAGATTGTATTTTACCTGCAAGTCAATTTAAAATATGATCAATAAAAAAGCATATACGTGCATACCTAATAAGTACGTGAGATGGTAACTCAGTTCAAGCAACTCAGCTGGTTAATCTCCTACTGCCCACTCTAGAAAGGTAATTTGTGTACCATCTTAAAAAAACAACCAACCAAACAAAACTAAAACACACACAAAAAAAGAAACAAAAAAAGAAACCCCTAAAGTACTCTGGAAAATTAAAATAATCAAATAGAAACAGGGAGATATAGTGTGAAAGCAATTAAAATACTTTTCTTAATATATGAAATTATTTAAAGGGAGGCTTTACCATGGTTTCAAGTTTAATAGCTTTAGGTTTCAGCCTAGAAGAGCATTCGAGTTTGATCAGTAGTCTCAACAGTTAATTCTGTTTTACCAAATGAATGTCCTCCCTTCATCCTGACATAGTTATTATTATGCTGTCTCAGTGCAGGGACTGTTTTATACTTGGGTTGGGGGAAAGGAGCCAGTTCTAAGAAAACTTTTCTGGCCAAGTGCAACACAAACCGATACCTCACTGTTTGCTAGCGTGCTGCTCAAGTAGAATTTGTAGATGGTATGTGCTTTTCATGTGATTCCTCCATTAGGAAAACATAGCAGTTAAATTACTAGGTTGTGCAATGTTTTCAATTCTGAAAAAAGATAGGATATTATTGGGTAAGATATTAAAATATTTATAATAATGAATATATAGAATAATTAAATAATATCCATATTACTGGATAAGCAAAGCAACATCCTGAAAGAGCCTAATTAGAAGGACTAACTGCCACCGTACCACAGTCTGTTTCAGTTTGAGCTTATTTTTACATGCCACTTAAGAGCTGAAAGGTGCTTTTCCCAGTACTAGGTGAGAATACAAGATTTCACACCTCTTTTTCTAAACTGGTCCATAATAAAAAATGAAGTGAGATTAGTAGGTAGGGTGAGCTCTCTAAAGATAAAGATCAACCTGCTAATTGTCCCTATTAAGCATAAGTGCATTTGATTGTTCTATTTCTATACAGTTTTGCCAACAAACAGAATTGGGTAATTCCCCCAGCCAGAGCCATCGTTCTGCTTCTGCCCAGAAGGCTGCCTAGACTGAACCATTGCTGATTTGACACTAAAAAAACACCTGGTGAAGCTGCACTGTGAATTGGGCTTGCTTTATCCAGGAAGATGAAATTATTACCTTCAGGTCACTCTGTGAAAGGCTGAGGAGACTGAGCTAATAAAAACAGCTCAGCCCTGAGGGTTTGCAGGTACACCACTTTTTTTGCACAAGCAACCCTGAGCTATGTTGTGGACTTCTCAGAGTTACAGCCAAGCCTGCTCATTTGTTTTCAGTGACTGATGTGTATCTTTAAGAAAAGAAAAGAAAAAAATGCAAACCCCCTTGATTTTCTTCTACCATGTCATCTCTGGTGACAATGTGCTGAGAAAATTGAATTAACAAATAACTTCCTGTTAGTAAAAAAAAATGCAAATAACTGACAATTTCCCTCCCATTTTTCTAGTAATTTTAGGTAAGAGGCAAATGAGCTGCAACAAAATGTTTGTCTGTAGAGTCAGTGTATTAACAATCCCCTTAAAAGATCATCTTGATCTTACTGCCTTGCTATATCATTACCTCAATCTCTCTACAAAAAAAGCATCTGGATAAATCTTAAACATATCTAAAATAGTTGCCGTTGGTCTGTCTAGAAAGTGCATTCTCAATGTTTATTGCTCTTCTAAAGCACCAGTTTTGTTTGCAGGAATGTTAATTATCTAACTTATGGATGGAGTCTGTTGGGGTGTGGTCTTGTTAGCTCTTCTACAGTTCTTACTGTTAACTTCAATCAGTAACAACCAACCGCTTTGGAAATGTGCTCTGCTAGGTCCTTTTATTTACCCTTCTCTTCTTCTGTAAGGCATCACTGAGCTATTCAAATTTTCTCTGTTTGGACTCTTAAAACCTAGACTCACCTTGGTTCAGCCAGCTCAGATTTCTGTTATCATTTCTGTGGGGTGAAAAGAATGAAACTGGATGAAGGGGGTCAAAACTTTGATTAGTGTAAACCATTAATGGTAACTTCATTAACTTTTATGCAACTATGTCAGTTTACATTTGCTGTGCATCTGCCCCAGAAGTGTTCCAGGAGGGTAAACAGAGGACATAGTCTTGCACAGAAACACCACCATATAATTTCCAGCTCTCCTTTTGTTACAGACACATAGAATGGATACAGTAAGATGACGGGGATATTAATTTGGTGCATCTGTCCAGCTCTTGTCTGTTGTGACTCTGATACCACTAGAGTTGTCAAAGCCTTAGACCTACCCTTACCGGATAAGGTTCCTAAAGCATGATGTTGCCATTTCATCTTTCTCATGGTCCTCTCAGGAAAAAGGTCTGATTTTAGCAAAATAAATTCTGTTTGTGATTAGCAAACAGACAATCCCAGCATAGTCCTGTGTTAACCTTTCTGGACTTATATGTAACCTATTATCTTCAAGAAGACACGTTATTGACTCTGTCTGGCAAGCTCACCTTCCTTCTTCCTTCTAGAGAAACCATCCACATATCTGTTTGTAGTCAGAGTGGAAAGAATTTGTGTACTATAATAGTGTCATGCCTTCAGTCATAAGTATAATCACTGAGGCCGATGAGAGCACTCCTTTGCTACAAATCCAGAGCAGTCAGCATCTGGTCCCTTTTTCCAGTCTCTTGTGTCTGTGTGTATTGACATATACAAAATAAAATGAGAACAAATAGCCTGAAACATGGCCATTCTGGTCTCTTTCCTGCCGTGTATCTGTCTGTCACCAACTGCTAATAACTTTTTATTGTATATACTGGATTCTGGTTAGCTGTCTCAAATTTGTTTTTTAGCATTTGTAGAAAACCTTCCATTTATCTTTCTATGTGTCGTATAAAAGATTGAGATCCTTCCTGCTGAACTGTTGTGCTGCCGTTCTCTTTTCTTACCTCTCCAGTTAGGTATTATCCTCAGATGAAATAGTCTAATCAGTTGATGGCAATACTCAGACTAACCCCACTTCCTGCTAGAGGGTGTACATCTTGCTCTTTGAAGACCCATGGTGCATGACCATAGGAAACAGAAGTAAAAAGGCACACAATAAGACAACAAGCAGTTTTGTTTGCATATTTCTTATTAAATAGTTAACCAGCATTTACTTGTTGGTAACAATTAATTGTTAATTTAGAACAACTTTTAAATGTTTTGTTGCCTCCTGCATGAAAGGAAATAATTTAAAAGCCACTATGGGGTCAGCCTACTGCTATTCAGCATATTTATCTTTGCCATTAGCTTTTTGGTAAAAGTGCTGCTTCTGTCTAGAGGCCACAAATCTTGTTTGTGCTTCCTGTTGCAGAATGTTTATTACACAAGCAATCAGCAGCTCCATGTGGGTGTTCTGAGTCCCACTATCGACGATGATGACAACAGATGCCTGGTGGACGTGAACAGCAGGCCCAGGCTCATTGAATGCAATTATGCCAAAGCCAAGAGAATGAAGCTTTACTGGCAGTTTACTCAGGTAATTCTTACTCAGCAGACATTTCAGAAAGTTCAAAAGCTCTGTTTCTGCATCTGAAGTGTGAGTAATCTCTTTACTAACAGAACTGAACCAGATTTATCCTTGCTTTCTTTGCACGGAAGCAGGAAGCTATGTTTACATTTGATCCCAATGTCAGCTACCTTAGGCGGTTATAAAACTTGTGTTCTATTTTCTGAGTTCACAAGAAATTATTTGTTTCTAAGGCAGAGTGACTGCTACAGAATTATCTCAATTAAAAAAAAAAGTTATTTTGGTAGAGTCAAATGCAAAGTAACCTATTTAGGAGCAAGAAACAGAAAGCGTTTTTGTTGTTTGGTTTTTTGGAAGTGGCAACTCAGAAAAGGGGATAGTGGGTCATTGATGATAACAGCCTCATCATGAGCTACTTGTGCAGTTCCTTACTTAAAAAGGCTAATGCTTTTATGTGTGAGAGAGAGAGATAAAAAGAAGTGCAAGTGAAGGCTGAGAAATGGTTTCACAGTGATGACAATGCTGATAGGACACTGAGTCCAGGCCTGGTGTCCGCATGTCATAACTGATTTAGAAATACAAGGGAGAACTACAAAGAAGCCACAAAAGTTATGGGGCTAGGAAACACACTTTGTGATATAATGCTTATGGAGATCACTCTGTTCAGTTTAGCTAAGAGGAAGTGGCAAGGTGACTCAAAGCATACCAGTGTTTCCACAGAGGGACATAGGTTATCCTGAAGACAAAACAGGTTCCAATGGTTGGAAGCTAAAGATAGTCAAATTTGGTCTTTCAAAGGAAGGTAAGATTTTCCTAAGGTAAGAATTAAGACATCGGAAGTTTACCATGTCGGGTACTGACATGTCGGTTGCTTAGGATAACTAAAATTTAGATTACAATGCTTTCTAAACCAAGTACCTGACTTAGCTTCTGTGAAAAATTTAATAGCTAGTGTGAGTTTGGTCACAGTTGCTCCTCTGCAGTTGTGAAGCTACAAATCTAGTTGTGTACTCCAGCCCATGGGCTGAGGCTCACCATTAAGGTAATTCTATCCCTGCATTTAATTTTTCTGTATCATCCATGTGGGTTTGCGAATATCTTTTCTGCCAGCTCATTAGTTTGTTGTTTTTTTTCTTTGACTTCAACAGCCATGTTCAGCCTATTTTAGGACATTGGTAATACAGTTTCGCATCCACCTTAATGCAGAGAGCATTTGGACAGTAATCAATAAAACATACTATTAACATAATTTGTATTTATACTTTGAAGTAATCCAAATCTTTGTCTTTAAGGGGTAGCTCTCAAGCAGCAGACCTTAAATCCCTAACCTGGAAAGACATCCCAGCTTTCACTTTCAGTCTCCTCAAGGGCAGAGTTTTAATTATGTCTTCTCTGAAGTTGTAAAAATAGTCTCATCATGAGCGCAGGGGCTCACTGTGGCCATCTCTGCACTTGATTTTTGGTACCATTTAAAAAAAGTATAATTAACATTTATTTAAATAGTATTTCAGTAACATGTTAGTACTGTCCACCTATTCAGTGATTGCTCTGTATAACCCAACCCTTTGGTGACAATTAACGGTTTCTACTCCAGAATATTGCTGCTGTTTTGTAATACTAATTATGTTAGATCTGATTTGGGGAGCAGCAGTAGAATGCATTGATAATTTAGCTATTAAAAGCTTCAGAAATAGTATTTAACTACTTTAGGTTTGTTTTCTGTCTGTATTTCCATTCCATGTTCCAAATACATTTTCCCAGTGAAGGTGCAGTGCTGTTAAACTAGGCTCTATGGACTGTACTTAAGTCTTCTACAAAGAAACTTCTGCCCAGGAGAAGTGAAAGCTAATTAGTTGTTTCCTTATGATAAATTAAGAGACAAATGAAATAATTAAAAGCTTGCTGTTCAAAAAGGATTTTGTTAATACCCAATGCAATTAAAATGCCATTATTTCTCAACATACAGCATGGTACACAGCCCCTCTGTAAGCTAGAAGAAAGTTAATGAGAGTAATCAAGGATTGCCAAGATCAGCTGATGAACTCCATTTGAAATGCTCCCATTTAGTCTGGTGAAAGGATGTGTTTCTGTGAATACACTGGAAGCTGTTTATCTGAAAAGAGTCTTTTTTGTTATGTTTTTAAAGCTCTGGTATTTATTTTCCATATTATGCAGTGAGCAGAACTACTGAAAATAAGCAGGATTGTAAGTATTGATGCTTATGTAGTCTTGAAGTTTGTGAAATATTAATTAAAAAGTAGATGCTGGCCATAGCTTTTTATAGCACCTTCCTTTGGCTGCAAGTATGCTTTCACTTCTCTGGATTCTCTAGCCATTCAACAAGAATGTCTGATGATATAGATAAATAAAAATATAGCAGTGCAAGTAGAGAAATTGTCTCGGAAAGGAAATGGGAACAAGACTTACCAACCAAAGCAGGGTAAACCAATTGAACTAGATTCCCCTGACCAGCACAAAAATCAGTATTTGCCCTGCATTCCAGACATGTATCTTAAAATTTGAATGAGGAAGCTTTCTCACTTTTCTGCAAAACACACTATATATTCTGAGAGGCACCATAATAGTGTGTAGTGGGACATGGACTTCAGACGGGTTGATAGAAGACTGTACAGCTTTTTGGAAAAAGGATTCTTCAGTTAACATTTTCCTCCTCCCTTGCGTTGTTGAAATCTAATGATGAGAGAAATCCTTATGACAGAAGTAGAAAATAGGGGTCATCCTCAGCTAGTGGTCTTGCTTCTATAGTTCTATTACAGAATTATTTCATTCTTAATTTGCATCTTTGATTAGAAGTGTGTGTGTGTGTATACACATATATACACTTGTGTGTGTGTATATTTAAATTTAAAAAAAAAGAAAGCAAGTTATCTTTTACTTTGGTTTTAAAATTTTAAGTTATGTTGCTACCTTCAATTGTAGGCAGCTGGAGTCAGACACTCAGATGTTCACTGCCATGTTGTGGACAAAATAGTCGTTTAATGGGCATTCATATGGAGGGAACTGCCACCAGTACCTCAAACTGTTTTCATTATACATCATACTGGCTGACTGGACAGAGGCCTTGGGAGACTGTGGTATCCTTCTGTACTGGACAAACTTGCATTGAGCATTCAAAGCTCATATTATGTGTTGGTATAATCAGGATCCATCTGAGCAAATTTCCATGCTCCACAGTTTTGTACAGCTGCCAAATGCAACAACACCCAATAAAATGTAGGCTTCAATGACATTCTTCCTTCCAAGGCTTCTTCAAGTGTTTATAACTGTAATTATGTCAAATTATGTAAATTAGCCCTGAAAAGACTCCAGTCAACTGGGTAGTGTTCAAGAATTTTATTGTTCAGGTTGTTTGTCAAGTCTTCTCTTAAGGGAAATGCTTATTTTGGGAATACTTTTATGCTGAAAAGTCTTCTAGGTGTTTGCCAGTTCACCTAGTTCAGTCTGTCTCACCACTTTTTCATTTAATGGAGCAAAACCAGACCTTATAGCAAAATGGCAACTAATCCCCAGAAATTACACAAGGCAGAGAGGACAGAATTACATGGTAGTAAAATGATCAGAATTTTACTAAAATATTAATTTAAACATGGTATCGAGGAAGCTGCTCTGGCATCATGAATCATCAGGAAAGCAAAAACTAATCTCAGTTGCTACTGAGCACCCCTTATGTAGTACTAAACAATTAGTCCTGCTCACACCCTGTGAGCTCTTTACGGCGCGGAGCAGGTGCTCATGCAGTGTGCTGGCAGCAGCAGCCTGTCCCCCCCCGTAACCAAATGCTTGCAGGAAGCATCAGGTCAGCAGCACATCTGCATGACAGTCACTGTCCACATGCTCAGTCAAGCTGCTGTCCTTGGGACTGCTGTAGTGGTTGCATTACGTGGTCTGTTGTGTGACAGAGAAGGGGCACTGAGATGTAGGAGAGTGAGGCCAGTGCACCTGGTCAGATATCTCCTTGGGACATCTTTCAGTAGAAACTGCTTATGGCCAAAACCATGCTCTTTTGAACTGACTATCTTACATTATTAAGGTTTTTCTGTGTGCTAAGAAATAGTACATTCTAAATGCTGCAGTCAGGGTTGTTTTTTTTTTTGGGGGGGGGGGGGGTATGGGTTTGTTTGTTTAAGAAGTTTCTCAGTCTCCAGTCTGATTTCTCAGGTTTATTGCTGATAAAAAGGCAGTTGTGATGTAACACCTACCCTGTGAGTAAAATTCATCTCTACATACATCACCTGGGTGACCAGCAGGTCATCTAGAAAGTACACTTACAGCATGTTAAGACTCCTCCAGCAGCAAAACAAGGGCAAAAGGAGGAAGTTTTTCCGTAATTACTCTTTATCTTGAAGTGTCTTCATGTTTATATTTAATTGGATAGGGATGCGACTTTCTTATGCTTCTAACCAGACTAGCTATGCTGTCACTATTTGCTGTTGTGAGAAATGTGACAGGTGAGGGCTCCGTGTAACAAGAGATATAAGGATGGACACGACGCAGACCTAAAAAATGAAGAGATGAATGTTTTTAAGGCTGTTTCATGTTGAATCCTTTTCAGTACAGCAAGCTCTGTTAATTTAAGTAATTCAACCAACAGTGTGGTTGCCATAGAAAGGTAAGAAGAGTGGACACTCATCGCAGACCTCATGGGAGGGAGAGGCTGTGCAAAGCCTATGCTCAGCACTGTCGGGTACCCATATCCAGTAGCAGCTGCATCTGCCTGCGATGCTAACGTTGCTTTTACATTTTATGGAGGATTGTGATTCTAGTCAGTGCTGGAGGTTTCCACAGGAAAGCTTCCAGTTCAGAAGTGTTCAGAGGGGGTGGTTTATGCTATCCTGAGAAGCTGTAAATAAAATTTGTTGCTGACAATTGTAGTTACCATATGTATAATTTCCGAAATATCACAGTAGGAATTGCTATGGAAGGAAAAGGGAAGACAGACGAGAGCAAATGAATTACTCAGTTGGTACAGTATTCCACAGATAAACGTGATGATTCAGATCACATTTAAAAACGTATTAGATAATAGATATTCTGTGTGGCTATATAAAGAAAGAATAGACCTTAAAATTACTGAAAGCATTTACATCTTGCTCCTCCTACAGATTTTGGCCTTTGCCAGACAGTCATTCTGAATTATTCTTACGTGCCTTTATCTTACAAAATTAAAGGATGTGCAATACTACTGCTAGCTGGAACCATTACCCGAACCACATCCCAAACAAGTAAGGGAATACAGGGTGCAGATTGTGTGGTAGGGTTAAACTGGAGGCCTGTGAAGCAAGCAGAGAATCTCTGTACCAATATCATATGATCCTTTGCTGAGTGTACACAGTGCAGAAGTGGAGGCTAACACCATTAAACAGTAGACAGTTTCCTTCTAATGTCCACTCCCAGTTTTCAACCCATATATTAGCCAAGGACATCGGTGTACAAGAGGCATTAATTTCAGTAGAACGCTGTCTCTAAGGGAACAATGGTCCCCATTAACTTCTTCACATTCTTGCATTATGAGAGCCACAGGGTAGAAAACCAGCATCATTAATTTATCAAGAATTTGAATTTATACTGTACTTCTAACCCCAAAGGATGCAAATACACTCAATATGTATTTGCAGTATAGGACATGCTATACTGCAATACAGCTATATAATAATGCAGTGCTATCTGTGTAAGAAGTCAGAACAGAAAGTGATTGTGATCCTGCAGGAGAAATATAAAGAAAAACAGAACCTAATTATTCAATTAATTGAGCCAACAGGCTAGGTTAAGCCCTGTGTTTTTACTGAGGCTATCTGAATTTTAAATGACCAGTGTCACAGAGTTTTCAATTTTAAGCCTCAACCACAAAAGAGCACTTCCACAAGCCCCAGGGGCCTCAGTGCAGTGTTGGCATATGGGTCCAGTACATTAGCAGCACTTTTTTCTATACTTAGCTACTCTTTGCCCATCTTTGATCAAATATTTCCTTAGCTTGCCTGTACTTAATATTTGAACTAACTGGATAACTGCACAAGGTGTTATAGCTGGAAGACAAGGAACCTGAACCATTGTTCTGCTTAGACATGAAAGTGATAGTTAATGTTTTAATTTTCTTTTTGCTCTAGTAAATTTGTCCCTAATTCATGTGCAACTTAACCAATATTCTTGTTATATTAAACACTTTTTAAAACCAGGTGTATTAGAGTATTTGTTTTTCATACTCCTTGAACTATGTCTTACTATAAGCCTACAAACTCTAGTCCCATTCATGCAAATGGAATTGTTTAAAAGTACAAAAATCTGAAAGCATTCAGTCTTTCTCCATATTGAATGAATACCTGACTTCAACTTAAATATGAAAATGTATATGCAAAACACATGCAGAAAAAATATTAAATACAAATATTACTATATAATACTGTGTTTTAGTAATTGGTGTTAAATTTGCTTGCAGTTGCTGCTGTAGTTAACGGTAACCAAAATTTCCTTGTATAAGTTTAGTCTTCTATTTGGAGTACTTCTTTAGTAGCAAGTTTTAATTTTTGCAAATTAGGTGTAGAACTTGCCAGCTAGAAAGTTTGTGTGTGAATAGAGCAGTAAAATGAGCTTTTAGTGGGTGCATTTCAAGTCTTTTCCAGCATATCACATTATGCAGTATTTACTCTCTCGAGGACTACATTTAAGCTCCAAGGACACTTGTGCTGAATTAATTTAGAAGGAAGTTAACACATAGCCATGTTTTTCCTTCAAAACAGATACCCTATTTGCATATTTTAGCATATAATTTTAAACACCACATTTATTTACAAGGAAATTATTTGTCCTAGTTCCACCTGATTTTCCCTAATTTCTGATGTCCAGATAAGCTCCATCCAAAAATCGCAGATGACAGCTGCTGCTGACAAGGTATTGCATGGCATTATAATGAGAGACATGCAAAACAATGGTCAAATCCAGAATGTTTTCCACAACTTGACTGATAACCAACACTTACCAAATGAAGTGGCTGGGTTTCAGGAGATCTGAGCTCTGTTCTCAGTCCCTCTTTGGCATTACTGGACCAATCACTTCTTGGGTTCTGCATTCCTCAGCTGCAAGATGGATGGAAGTATGTTTACCTTTAGCATACATCTTTTATTATTTCTAAGTTCCCAGACAAAAAACAAAACTCTGTCCTGATCAAGTCCGTAAAAGTTGCATCTTTAATTTCAATGCAGACAAGAACAATATCTATGTAAGTAAGGTTTGGCTACCAAGTAACACCCTGCAATCCAAGATGCAAATAATTGAGAAAAATGTTCACTTGGAAGGCAATTAAATCAGGATACAATAATGCTATACATGACAAGAAAAGAGCGTTTGTTATTTAGTGAGATGATCGGGGCATCACGTCTAGTATCCTGACAGTGACAACACCCAGTATAACAGACAAAAAATAGATTATTTCCATTATTGTCTGAGTAAACTGTGCAAGGTTTGTGCTGCAGCTGCAAGGACATTCCTTTCCCAATATCAATTATAATCAGCAACAGATTTGTGTGGTTACTAGGGAAAAAGCCATTTTCAATAACTAGATAGTGTGACCAAAGTCCCAAAGAGCTCAACCTAAATTCCCACATGAGAATATGCAGATCAGTTGAAAAACTAGCGCAAATCATTCCTTAATTTTCTTCAGTCAGCACTCAATTTATTTCTTGGTCTCTAGGGATTGGTTTAATCCTAAGTATATAATGACAATGCAAACAGTTCAGTTTCTGGGTTAAAATGAGTTAGGAAGCCTTCATATTGAGCACTCAGATTAGAAAACCTAGGCTAATTGAATACACCACACACACACAAGAAATAAAATTGTCATTCAGTATTTTTGTTTTCCAAAGGAGTTACATTTTAGTAAGAGTTACATCTCACAAAGAAATAGGAATCCATATTTTCTCTCATCTAAAATCCATAAATCTTTGGAAATCTGTTCAGGTGTCTAGGGAAAACATCTCATCTTTCCTAGGGAAAATATAAAAATCTTGAGTTTTCTAATTGTGCTGAAAGGAGTTTCTTTTTTGTCTGGCTGAAGATGAATAACTAGGTATCCCCTGTGCTAAGGTTGGGAAATAATAATGTGAACTTTTCTTCTTTACATTAGTTTTCTAGGTATGCTATGTTAGAACAATATTTTTATCCATAAGGAGAAAAAGAGAAAGAATAAGACAGTCAGGTGCTCTTAGACATGATCTTCAGGTGCATGCGGTGAACAGATGTTCATTAGCAAACTAATCTTGCATCTTGTGCATGCTCAAAAGTAGGGAGGGAAGACTTGTTAACAAGAGTTCGCACAGACAAGCAATGCAGAATAAGCCTTAGAAAGCAACATATACAGAAGTGATGATTGCTTCAAAACCAAACAAAAAGGCAAAACCTAGGAATACACAATTTGCCACATCACAGATCAGAAAATTAACTAGATTAATTACGCCATCTAGAAGACTCCCTCAGGCAATGGTCAATGCTTGCTGTTTCAGAGAAATCAGCTCTATTCTGAGGCAGCAGTTCACTGGAACATCAGGAGGAGGACTCCCTTCTTGACCCCTAATGTGCTCTCTTCATGAAGACCAAGATTTGATTTGTCTGAATGATCTCTGCATGCTTATAAAAACTTGTTTTATCAGCACTCTTCAAATTAACCTACCCCACTAAAACCATCTAGTCAGTCACTGAACATTGATGCCTGTGACAATGAATTCAGCAGGTTTCTTTACCCACATAAATCACAGTAGTTGTTGCAAATTGCTAACTCTAACAATCCTTTTTTCCTTAGAAAGTTCATTTACCAGTTTCACACTGGTATTCACAGGTATTCGTACTTCTGATCACTGAAGTCAGATTCCATTAATTTTCATTTACATCCTAAGCAAAGTCCTATTTTTATTTCATTTTAGTGTATTTTGTAATTCCCCACCATCTGAATATTCCATCACACTTCAAAGCATCTTTGTTGCCTTTCTCTGTCTTCTACTTTAGACATCTTGAAGCAAGCCTAGATCAAGGCAGATAAATCGAGCCTGACTTGTTTGCAGAAGTCATTTATATGTAATCTCAGAATGAAAGAGAAAAAGGTAACTTTTCTAAGCTTTTCACAAAATGTATTTGTAAAACATGCAAATAAAGCCAATGTATCCAGCACTCCCATCTTTTTCCTAGTTATAATATTGTTTCTTGACACAGGCAGCTACTGTATGGCTCCATCCATGAAAAGAAAGATTGTATAAGAAAAAATTTTCTATTTTTTAGTTAGAGTAAAATCACCCTGCAGAAAACATTGGTGCAGAGCATTAACTCTGGATTCTTTTCTACAGGTCAGGTCTCACTCAGGACTCCAGAGATGTTTAGAAACATGGGATTTACCTGTATCTAACACTCCTGCTAGTAGAAGGAGGTATAAAATGTAGCAGTTGTTGTTAACATACATAATGTAGAAACACATCTTAAATTCTAATTCAGAACATTAGAGTATTGAATTTAGAGCACTAAGTAGCCAGCGACTACTCAGTATAGTGGGTTCTGTGGTTACAGTTTTCTGAATGCTACCAAGTAGGACAGTAGGCAGTATATGACAAAAGGAAGATGCAGAAGAGACACTTACAAACAGCATCCCCTTTAATAGTAAGAAAAATTTTTCAGAAAATGTCAACCTGTGTATCATCTCTCACCGACATAAATTTCTGGAGCTTACTCTTCTATGACTGTCAGTTCTCAAAAAGGCATTCAATTTATTTCTAAATGAATTGTCCTGTTAACTTGTTACTCAGGACAGCAGCTGTAGCTGGAAAAGCCGTGCACGTCATTATCACCTGCATAGCATAAAGCTAGTTTTTCCTTTTTTACAAAGGACTTAATGGGTAATCCTAGCGATCAGAAGGTCAACATAATACATCATCATCTGGATTTGTTGCCAAAACAAAACCAAACAATATGTTCAGCTGTAAATTCTGCATTTAGCCACAATTATCAGGGCTATGTATGGATAAAAGATTCCCTTTTTAACTACTGCCCACTCACTCCTCCCTGAAACAGTGTTCAGTAATTAATTTTAAATATCATATTGTATACCTAGAATATTTGTTTCTGCAGATGTTTTTCTAATAATATGTCAGAAAGATTTCCTGGCCACTGCTGATACAGTAATGATTCACGTTTACTTTCTGAAAAATCCCTAATGATCTTTCTAGTCTGGCTAATGTATTCTACTCCAAAGCCTGCTTCAATTTTCTTAGTTTTATCACTATTTTCTGTAGTAAAATGTATTTTCAGCTATCATATCCTGAAGAGCTTCTTTGTATTTCAGTGAAGACTTGAATTTATTTCTTTGTGAGGTATTATTTTCTTAATCTTGCTATTAACAATGGGCCTTTGTAGTCTGTTATAAATCTATGATAAAATTTTCTATATATGTGGAAAATATTACTGATAGGTATAAAACCATACATTCAACTTCTGATTTTTATGCTGTTTCTCTGTAATTTATTTTCTATTCCAATTACATTCTCTGTATGAAACTGCATTTCCTTTGGTCAGGTTGAATTGCTTTTATTTAAATACTTAATAATTAACAGTATTGTGTATTTAACTATTACACCTTTAGATGGCTGTGCTCGGAACCTGGACTGCTCTACATTCCTATAGCTAATCTAGATTAAACAAAACAGAAAATGATTGTACAGTCCACTAGTTACTAAAACCTAGTTTGGACATACAGATAAGGCTGCATCATTTGATTTGTCACAGCTGCAGTATTAAAAATTTGTTGCAGCAATATAGAAATGTAACATTTATGATTATGTAAAAACTGAACACTCAGATGTCTCAGTAGCAGAATGAGTGGAATGAGACAAAGTGTGATGTAGACATTAAATTGTTGTAACTGTTGTATGATGTGTCTAATTCCATTGTCAGAGGATGTTTCATAGTATTTACTCACTGGGTACCAGCAAGTGGATGAAGGCCAGTGCTCAGATGGCTACCTGACAGCAGAACCTAAGTGCATGAGAAGTAGTGAGGAGGAGGAGGAAAAAAAAAAAAAAAAAAAATTTTTTTTCCCTTAAGAAATGTTTTGGCTGATCCCTATTATAACTCCACCTAAGCTTACATTGTACGCAGCAATTAGTTTTGGTTAGTATTGGAGAAATAAATTTACATTTTAAAAGTGTCTGGTAAAGATTCTCATTTGCCTATCTAATTGTAAATAGCAATCTAAAGAGCTGACAGACACCTTTTTAATATATAATACTGCTGTGTATAATATTTCATATACGTAATAGCAGTTAAATGTCCCTTATTTTCACAGTAGCTATATCAAATATATTAGGAACCAAGTGCCTTTGAAGACCAACAGCTAACAATATACTTCACTGAGGAATATTTCAATTTAAATAGTGTAATTTTTGAGAGATTTGAACAACAGAGAGTACGTTATAGAGTCTGCTTTACTTACAGACCACCTGTTCGCCAAAGAATTAGAAAATTTGTGATACTACTTTAGATTTGAGAGGGAATTAATCAATTGCATATATATACCATTATATATACCTATATCCTTTATACAACTATGAAGCAGAAATTCTAAACTCAGTAACATCATCCAATATTTCCAAGCAATGGACAATACTGAAAATACATTAATTACTGTATGGGATAGATTATTCACTTTTTCCTATGAATATTTTCTTACTGCAGCAACATCCATACAGAAGTGACCACATAGAAGACAAAATGACCTGTAAAAATCGAGTAATTTTTTTTAGGACTAAATTTGGTGTACTAACAGTCACTGAAAATTTACCCCAGTGTTCTGGGGAAATGAATGAGAAGACCATGCATTCTGTTTGGAGTGGAGATTATCTGTGTTATATATACCTCAGCATAATTTTTTGATTCAAACATATCAAAGCAACAGCAAAGATTAGAGTTTCTGCCTCCAAGGTAGAGTGAACATGTAAATATTTGAGGTCACTGATTGAGGTACAAATAGAAAGTTACAGACTAGTGAATGCCACGATCTATATAGCATATGTGAGACAAGATTGGATACACTTAGTAACCTTTTAAGACCTTTTAAGACCTTTTCTGAAATAGCCATGGTTAGGCAAGCTGGTAAGAGCACTTCTTTTCTTCTCTTTTAGGTAGAATAATACGAGCTTTAATGTGATGAGCCAATAGTAGGTTTAAACTCTGTAACAAAAGTGTACACTTTATAGTAACTTGTTAAGAAGAGCTATCAGTCTGATTTTCAGTAATGCTGACAACCTCTAGCGTTCATTTAATATCCCTCATTTTTACAAGTGATGAAACCCTGTCTAATGCCCAAAAGCTTTTACTAGCTTATGAAGCCCTGGTTCAGTCTAAAGCAACAACCTCACTTCCCCATTTTCCCTTTCTACATTGCTTTTTCTGGGAAATTTGGAAACCCAGTACTACAACTTGCAGCTCACAGAACCCATCACACCTACCTAAACACCTGGAATGTCATGGATCACATCTAGCAGATGTGCCAAATACGAACAATGACTAAATTGACCAAGTCAATTAGATGTTGTGAATTATTTATTCAGCTTTAATGATGCCACATATCCATATTTGAATTCTTCCTTTAAAATACCTAAACTATGTGAAGTAGCATCTCTGTTCTTTTCCTGCTGAGTGCCTTTTTGTTCATATATCGAAACACAACCTTGGCAATCTGACTTCAGAGTAACAAAGAACAGAAAATTGGCTCTTGCTGAAGAGAAGTCTTATGGAAGAAAATTAGAGAGTAAATATGATGGTAAGTTTCTACTAAATGCAGCCAGAAATAAAAAAGATTTTACACTGCAACCAGTAAAATATCATCTGATTAAAAGGTCTGTCATTCAGTAACCATAAGGTGAGATTTTTCATAAGAAAACCCATGAGCTGTTCAGAACTTTTTGGCTAGATATACATTTACAGAAACTTCTTAATGCATCTTTTGTTGTAAAGTCAAAACATGCTTTGTTTTGAAGGCACTTTAGCTGAGGAGCATAACATGGTATATAACCCCAGTACTGCAGTAGCAGTGGTATGGAGGGGCAGGAGTTCCAGGTTACATGGTGTGTGTACACTACATGTTTCTTTACAAAAAAATTTTAACACCTGTGGTATTTGCAAAGAAAGCTGTACCAGTGTTCTGTCCCTTTTGTAGCCCTCTGGCTAGGACGCCTTCTAGACATTAAAGAAACTTCACGACAGTTTTCAACTAAGCCTGGTTCTGCAAGGACTAATATTCCAGAGGAGACCTATCCCACTTCACTGCCCCGCAGAGCAAACACAGGAAGGGGAGGTTTGGGAACTGTGCATCCAGCACCCCCAAATAAACCAAAACAAAAGCCACAGAACAGTTCAGCAAAGACGGTCTAATTACTTTGCACAGCTTAGTAGCACTCCAGCTCTAACCTAGAATATGTAAGTATATACTTGCAACATGCTGCTCTTTCTAAAAGCCAGTTGGTTGGGTTTTTTTACATACGACAGACTCACATGGGACTGCCTACCATGCACATTGGACCATCCTTGTACTGCAATGGTTTGCAGGCACATCAAATGGTATTCTTAGATGCTGTATTACTGGATAAATTTTACTTTAGTAAAAGGCTTGAAAGGAAACCTCTCACGTAATGGTAGATATGCAGAAAGTACAATAATTCTAAAGGAAGTCAAAAGTATTGCTTTCCCACTACGTGTGTGATGTCACATTCCAATAGCTGTTGGTCATAACAGGATGTGTGACTTGAGATAGTGTTAACATTAAAAGTATGCTTATGAAGCACTCAATCAGTTTTATGTGTCTAAGGCTACCAGCAGGCGTTGAGAGCATTTGTGCTTCTCACAGGAATTGCTTCAATTTGCGTTGCAAAACCCATCAAGTTTTCAGTCAAACTTGTTAGTGCTGTCGCATTCAGTCTATTTTTATAAAATAGTTGACCTGGATATTTATTTATCCTCTTGAGACTTCTACTGCCATCGAGCTGCCTCTCATCATCAATTATCTTAATCCTGGTTCTGTTCAACTGGGCAGAATTCCTCTTTAACTTGTTTCAACCTATAGAACTATATTTTATGTATCATGATTAAAGACATTACCCTAGGCTATCAATTTTTTGCCTTTAAATTGGAAAGTAGAGGCCTTACCTAGGATGGGGAAAGGGAACCAGATAGATAGGCAACGTGCCTTTCACTTACCCTGAAGTGTAGTATTACAATAAACCATTTTGCTGAGCAAGCGGTAAACATGACTGTCAGAGTTTTATACAAGATTTGCTAAGTTGTTATTAAAAAAAAAAAAAAAAAGACTTAACTAAAAGGACACCTTTGTCTGCATTTGGCTTAAGGGTTGCAAATGCTAATGATGACAACAGACTGCAGAAACCATTCAGGAATACTGTAATTTGGAGGCCCAGCCCATCAGAGCAGCAAAATGTAGTGTTAGCTTTCAGTGTGTCAGTCCTGCTTGCTCCCTGCTTCCTTCCGTGGAGTTACTCAGTTCATGTGCTTTAATGATTAAACACCATGCTCATTCAGGCCTTGCAACATATAGTGGATGCACTGTCATCACCCCTGGTCGCAGGCTTGCATTAGGCATATGAAGGGGAAAATAAAATGAATACAATTAAGTAGGCTAACAACAGGAAATTTTAAGTAAGTGCTATACAAGCCCCCCTCCTTGTACTTCAAAGCAATTCTTTCATTTCTATCCTTACTGAAAGGAACCAAAGCTGTGTAGACTGCACCCTTTCTGAGGGATTAAGCCATGGTTCTGCACAGACCTCACATCTCTTAGGCATTAAATTGTGCTGTTTCTAACAGGACTTGAGCCTTTACATTTCTCTTGGAAAAAAAAAAAAAAAATCATCCTGCTAAAAGCATCTGTGCTCTCTACAACACTCAATTCACACGTATTAGCCACTGCTTAACTTTGGTGTCTCTTTTATGTTCCATACAGCAGCTCCAATGTACTAAGCAGGGTGATTTTCAGTAGCCACTGCAGAGTGCTTTGCAGCACATCAAAAAGAGCTTCTTTGGCTTTTTATCTCCCGAGTCACTTGTTTCTGTTAAATAGAAGCCAGATTTCACATGAGGGCATATCAGGAAAAGAGGAGGGGGAGGGCTTTTTTGTGTGGTTTTTTTGGTTGCTTGTTTGTTTTGTTTCTTCTTAGGAGTGGTTTACACTTTGTTTATGTAACTGCCTGTATTAAAGTATTTTGCATGAATACATTTACTGTAACACCTATGTGTGCTCTGCATGATTTAGAATAAAGGCAAACCATTGTCTCCGCTGTGAACATCCTCCTCCTTCTACCCCAAAATCCTCAATGGGAATAGAAGGCATTTGGGCCTGTTCAAGTGAAAGAAACCCTTGATCACTGAAACAAGTGGGAGTTAGGTAGAAAGAAATTCCAACTCAGCATGACAGTATTTAAGCCTTAGTGCTGTGGCAGAGCTCTAAGTTAGGTGACTAGGCTCCATACAGACTCCTTGGGGAGAAAAAGTAGGCACCAAAGAACAGGATTCACAAAGCTCAGCCAACAAACTAGGTGTTTGCCCCAGCCCAGCTGCTGAAGCCAGCTGGACCTGAGCATCCTACCTCCTTCTTCTTCATGAGCATAAAAGCTGCTCTTAAGATGGACACCACAGAGTTCATTTCACAGAGTTTGGGCAAGAAGAGTTGTGCCAGGGAAACACGTGTGGTTTAGCCATCATGCTATACATAAAACAGAGAGAATTAATTCTGTACCTTCACTTATGCTAATAAGTTAGAAGTGACAGGAGAGGTCTAAAAGTACCATACCCAGATTCATATCCCAGGTCCAAAAATCAGGCAAGTAATGGAACTGAACTAATCTTCCATAACTGGTTAGTTTTCTGACAAGACAGAAGGCAGGAGAACTTCTTTCTCCTGCTTCCTTAGCACAAGATCTGAGCTGAGGAGGTCTTAGACACCAAAACTGAGACAAGGACTAAACTGATAAATGAAAGATACAGAACTAGTTAACTTAAATGACAGCAAGACAAGCACCTCCAGCATCAGTTGTAAGCACAAGGAACTTGATCTCAGTTTTGGGTTTAAGCAGAAGCACTTGTGGTAAACTGTAATTCCCAATTTAAACCCAGGGAGCTGAACCTGGGTGCCATGCAACACTGACTCTATGCAGAGAAAAAAACATAATCAACAGTTTTCATTAAGAATAGAAACCATCTGTTTTGCTGGAAGAAAATAACAAAACACCAAGAACTGTTTCTTTTGGCAATGAGAAAATATCCATTACTTTGGTGTTTTATATCTAAAAGACCTAATTCAAAGCTCATTGAATTCATTTGGAAAAAAAAAACCCAAAACAATCTCACCACAGTGAGCTTTAGAAGGCCAAAGTAACTTGCGGGGGGTGGGGGGTGTGTGTTTAGGATAAGGGAACAAATAGCATATAATAAAGCTTTGACAAATTTCCCATCCTAGTTTCTTCACATTTCCTGTATGTCAAGCAGTTTTATTGCTTCTAGATAGCTTAGAGTTTATGCTCCACCAGATACCCAAATTTAACTACCGTTATTAATATGAATGTCAATAATAGTTATACAGCAGTAGGAAAATACAGTTCACTCAGCATTTCGTTATGGAGGTACGTTAAAATGCCTACTGTATGCCTGTCTGTCTAGTAAAGTAATCAATGAAAATTGTATCTAGACTGCACGTAGGCCTACCAAGGAGGATTTATGGGAGCCTCATGTTTTGAATTTTGTGGATTATTCTAGAAATGGTCTCTCTCTTACCCAAAGCCATATTTAAAACTTAGAGCTTTCAAGCCTAATTCTCTATTTCATTAGCCAGGTTCAAAAAATGTTTTTAGAAGTCACTTCCCGGACAAAGTACTTACTAAGTATTACTGGTAGGATAGGAGGAGAGGAGACCCACTGTCTGAATGAAGCAGAACCTGTACTGAACGGCACAAGCTACCCTTGCCTGAGGAACAGCCTTCTCTGAAAAAGCAAACTAAGCATTTCTATGGAATTTATGTCAATATCCTTGTGATTATAATAGAAATCTATCACAATTATGACTTTCTAATGCAAGGTATAACACAGACTTGAACAAAATCGATGAGGTGGTTTTTCTGTACGGGGTTGGGTAGTTGTTTGGGGTTTTTTTCATAGCACCTATTTTTTTCCCCATTGTATAAATAAGTAATCTAAATGTGGCTGCTCTTTCCATGCTTCAGCTGTACTAATCTGTACTGATTTACACTCCGTTCTTTGATTTGCAGATTAAGCCAGTAATTCTCTACTACACAAGTCCGACTCTCAGACTTCTGTGCAAATTACTCTACTCTGTATATCTTGGAAGAAACTTCCCTGACACTAATGTGTACAAGTTATCTATTATCTTTATTGGACAGGAGAGAGGGTGAAAGAACCAACTGAAACAAGAATTAACGGAAAAAAGTGTCATTTATGTCACCTACATGATGATTTAATTGTAATTTAGGTCTACAGTTAACTGTGTGATAGCCCCAGTGATTTAAGGTTTGCTGCAATTCAACAACGAAGGTAGGGCTTTAGTATGGCAGTATTAAGCTGAGAATTGAATAGAGTCAATACTGAGGGTTACCAACATAAGATTATAAAAGACAGTTCATTTCAGAATTCAAAGAATAAATAATTTTTTGCATTTTATCCTACATACAGGACACCCCTGCCCCAGGCAGTGGTCCTCTTTTGCCTTTTTTTGATGTTTCAGAGGTACAGCAGAGCCACTAAGCTAGGTAACTGAAGCACACAGGAAAGCTTTTGGCTCATGGTAAGCATGGCTAGAAACACATCTCGATTCTAGAAACCCCATTTACTGAAATAGTAACCAGGAATTGAGGCTATTCCAAACTGCATCAGAGATTAAACCAGCTGGTGACAAAGGGAACCTTCACTCCAAACCCAACCTAGTGCTTATCTTGTCTCTAACTGAAACGTTTTTCACAGTAGCAGTGCATTTAGTAGGTGGACATTGGAATGTTCTCTAATCTATATTATCACACAGTAGCAATGCAACAAGTTCACAATGTTTAATCCAAACACTTCTTTTTTTCCCCCATCTTTAAAGGGAGGTCCAATCCAGAATCGAAAATCCAAGCGTTGCCTGGAATTGCAGGAAAACAATGAAAATGAATTTGGATTTCAACTCATCCTTCAGAAATGCACTGGACAACGCTGGTCTATAACAAATGTCCTGAAAAGCTTGTCATCATAGCAGACTCAATTTTTACCCATTTCTTTTGCTACTGTGTAGCAAATATTGCATTGTTGCCTGCTGTACTATATTCCTCTCACCCCTCACTGCCCTCCACTTCCTTCTCTCCTCTTTTTTGTCCCTTTGATTTTATTTTGTGAGTGTGTGGAAATTGGGTTTGTGGGCTGAAAATAAGACATTTTTATTTCACAATGGTGTTTTCATGGCATTTATAGAGATGCTGAATGACAGGTGATGGGTAGGCTATCCTAAAATATTTTACAATTGTAAATAGGAAACAAATGGAGAATATTTATAACTCAAACTTTTATTGAATAAAAAAGTCCAAACAGTATTACTGTCTAGCTGTCTCCATGGAAATCCATTTGGAAGTTAAGTGGTGGTTTCATTGTTTTCATTAACCAAGCCTGATCTCGGCAAGTTGTTGCCAAGTGTCAGTACTCTCCAGACTTGTAGTAAAATGTCCTACCTGCACACTAGTAGCTACAGTGAGGGAGGATTTTCTCCTTTCGCCCTCTAGGGAGACCTGTCTAGGTCACTGTAGCTATTAGTGTGCAAATATGGGGGGAGGTGTGGTGTGGTGGGGGGAGGTGTATAGGTGTATCATATGCACTCACGTACTTTTCCTCACCAGTACTACTAAGTAAAACCACAGAGAGAACTCCAGGGCTCAAGTGAGGGGAAGAGAATTAATTAAAAAGAAGGAAAAAAGCTACAAGACAAAAACAGCAGCTACTGGAAGAAAAATACAAAAAAAACCCCTGACATTTCTCAATGGGTTGACCTCCGTTTCAATGGCTGCACTTTCCTTTCAATTTTTCATAGTTCTTACAACTTTTTTCTTTTTTTAAATGCACTGTTCCCTGGCTACCACAGACTTGGATAAAAATGGCTCCATCCAAGAGCAACAGCAAAAAGCATGAATTCACTCTGCCTTTCTCCCTACCTTTAAGGAGGTGTGAGTGCAATGCCATATCACTTCATCTCAGCTAAGACTGGGATGAGGAGAGGAAGAAGCAATCTGATGAGCTAAACCAGAACAGTAGGATTACTGGCCTCTTTATTTCCAGCTGCTTTTATTTGTATGTAAATTCCCTTTCTTTTATTACTCTATTTGTTTTTTTATTCTGTTGTTTGTTACCTTAAGTAATAGGCATAGCCTCTTTCGGAGCTGGTTATGTGCCAAACTGTCTTTTACAGGCTGGCTTCACGTTCAGGACCAGCTAGCAGTATTGTTTCTTATGACTGTTTAATAAGTCATGTGGCACGTTAATTACATGTGTCCAACCTTCTGCTATATATAGTTGCCATACATCTGCTTCTCAGAGAAGAAAACGCTGAGGAACAGGAAAAGAGTAACAGCCAATAAAGACGAGGTTAACACCTGCACTTTGACCAACTTCAGAGGTCCCTCAGGCCTGTTTGAGTGAAAACTCCCATTAAAATTAGAACCCTGAAAGAGCATCAATAACCTGAGTGTCCGGGTACCACAGCTAGACAAGGTAAAGCAGCTTTAATTTTACCCTGTAGAGAAAACAGGAGGTTGCTACACAAGCGAGCCAAGCCTCCTGCATACTGGAGCATGTGCAGTGTCCCGACAGGAGAAGGCTCAGTACATGGCATGCAGAGCCATTTTGAGCATTCCCAAGTTCCACTACTGACCAACTGGACTTACTTTTCACAGGCATTCCAGATGAATGAGGAGGAAACTGCATGTTCAGACAGAGAAAAAGCACAGAACTTGCACAGAGTAGCTCACACAAACAAAGCTTCCTTTCAGTAAAGATACCAAGACTTCAGTGTATGGATATGCAGCCATTAAGGGAAAAACAAGTAGTATGGATCAAACCAGTCTCCTCTCGATTCTTACGAGCCTCCTGCGCTCTGACCAGTCACTTTCTGGTTTGGTGCTTTTGGGGTTTTTTTATGAGCACTAGAGGGAGATGCCTGGCAAAGACTTAAAAGTGAAAGGGAGGAGCTGAGCTGAGCTCTGGACTGGTTTATTTCATACCAAAATGAATATTGTATGTCCAGCATCTGCCCAAAGAAGATTGTAGTTATTCCCAATTACATTGCAGCAATGTCCTGATGTTCACTGCTAAGTGAAAAACAACCCAAACACTTAAGTGAGCCATGCAGCCTCACCAAACCATATTTGGTGCTATCCAGCCATACCTCCCAGCTACACACCAGTTCTAAGTCTGCTGCTCCCCTTGATTCCCACGGGGCCTGCACTGAGGAACAGTTTTCTTCCGCTTCTGTAGACCAGAACAACATTACCAAGAATCCCTCAAAATAAACATGGGGGGAGGGTGGGATGGGGGGGGTGGGAGTGGGGACAACGACATGACAATGGCACAGACTTAAATCCAGACTTGAAACATTACTTTATACTACAGCAATTCAGCTATACATAAAATACATGCATTTTAATATGCTTTTACCTTTGTTTTGTATCATAAACATTTTTATATGATAACTTGTAGAAAAAGGGAAATGGGTTTAAACGTGTGACTAAGCCTACTAAAATGGTATAGTAGAAATTATGAATGTACATAAGCAGCACTATTATTATGCACTTTGAGACATAAGGTCTCAGAACAGATTTTCTTTGACATGCCTCTTCTCTTAGAAGAGAGAGAAAAACAGAGCAGAACAAGCAGAACTGAAGGACATAGCCATCTTTTGCTAGACATGCACTCACTCTTAGTCATGAACTGCCTCATCACCAGTTTCCTTTTCAGATACACAGGAACTACATAGATACACAGCAGCAGTGCCTCACACTGTAAAAGACAAGTAATCACCATACTAAGTGAAAAATAAAACTCATCTTCATTTTCTGGAAAATTACAGAATATTATTCAACCATCAGTTGCCTCAAATGATCAAAAACATTCCCAAATCTGCCTCTGCAATAATTTGGTTTTGGTTTTTTTTTTTTTTAATTGTTTTAAAGACAGAAAACTAGCACTTAAGGGCAAAAAAGAGCACTGTTCCAGAAGTCATATACCTCCTCACCCAAGTATGGCCAGAGATGAAGACAACCAGAAATATCCAGTCAGCTCCTTCTTCCTCATACTGCTATAGAACTGCTCCCAATATATTTTGATGAGTTTTTCTTGACAAGTAACAACAGTGTATCTACTAGCTGGTAAGGATATCCTGACAATTAAACAAAAAAGAAAATTTCAAGCTACCCTAAGCCTTCCTCCTATGGATAACATACACTTACCTTCCTCTATCTCCTCAGCTATCATTCAGCCAAATTGTTATACCAGGATATCACTTACAGTACAGAAACTTACAGTTTCTCAAGGCTATAAGAATTTCACTATGTGTCCTCTCACAACGTCTGCATGTGGGATAAGGCACCAGCAACAAGGAAGAACAGAGCTGTGCTGTGCTGATGACATGAGCACAACATGCAGAAACTAACACTTTCATGTCCTTGGGGAGAAGATATTAGGGTTTGGCTTGTATCAGAGATCCCTAGGTCATACTTCTGGAGATGGGCTGTACAGTCTTCAGAAGAGATCCAGGTTCTAGGAATTTATTCATGTATTTGTTTATTTTTACAAAGCTAGAGGTATTCAGGAGCATGGAGTAACAAGACCATACCTGTTCATTCCCAGCTAGAACTCAGACAAGAGAATACGAAAGTGCCCTCACCTGCTTGGTTTTTCCATGCTTGCTAACATCTGTTGGGAGTGACTGTGCAGAATAGGGCTTAGCATTGTCTTCTTTTGCTACAGAAGAGGCAGCTATTTTTGGTTTCATCTTTTTGAAAGACCAAAATTTAATCCACCAACAGCAGGGCTTAGTTGTACTACCTTCTGTGTCTTTGCTAAAAAGAAGTTAATCAGTCAACACCCATCACTGAACTTTTTTTATGTATGTTGATCAAGAGGTGATAATTAAGCAAGTAGCTGTCACAAGTCATTCTGTACTGGGTAGCACTGAATACTCAGCTGGAGATACAGAGGAAGGGAAACATTGAGATTTCAAGGTCACACATCAGTAGAATGCACCACAATTTTGTTTACACCCTAAATTATATATATTTGTGTGTGTATATATATATCTACACGTTGTGGTTTAAGCCCAGTCAGCAACTAAGCACCATGCAGCCGCTCGCTCACTCACCCCCCCACCCCTCCGCAGAGGGATGGGGAGGAGAATCGGAAGAAAAAGCTAAAACCTTGCAGGTTGAGATAAGGACAGTTTAACAGGACAACACAAGGAGAAAAGAAATAACAACAACAATATTACTAATAAAAGAATGTATAAAGCGCGTGATGCACAATGCAGTTTCTCACCATCCAGAAACCAATGCTCAGCCCATTCTGGAGCCGCGATCCTCCTCCCCACCCAGCCAGCTCCCCCGGTTATATACTGGGCATGACATCATGTGGTGTTGAATAACCCTTTGACTAGTTCGGGTCAGCTATCCTGGCTATGCCCTCTCCCAGCTTCCGTGAAAATTAACTCTATCCCAGCCAAACCCAGGACACTATACCACCAAATATATATATATATATATATATATAAAATTATACATAAAATGTAAGCATGCATGTACACACTCACATACTGACTGTTTACTGGGGGGGGAGGGGGGGGAAATCACATTGAAGTGCACTTCATCCAACCACAGTCTTGAGGACACCAAAACAAGACACCAAAATGGAACGTTTGGATCACAGTTTTATCACTGTGCTACCCAGAATACTTTCAGCACTACTTCTGGTTTTAACATGGACAAAAAAGCAGAACATAATATCATCATATTTCAACTTTTGTTCAAGTAGATATTAAAGATTTTCCAGAGGGTTAAGGCAGAATAACTTCTCAAAACCAGAATACAAAATAGTTGTGCTAAACAGAGGCTTAGGAGGCAATCATTAAAGCTTTTGAATAACAGTGTGTTCTCTACTGATTTGCTGTAGTATTTCTTAAATTACACGTACACCTCGCTTCTATCATGAAAATGCTTAAAAGTGCAGAACATGATGCTCAGGAATGTCATTCACAGCTATATTCTGAAACAGCAAAGCAATGTATTTTTGTTTATTGACTAACATTAGTTTTCCATTGTCAGGTGGAAGTGACTATTTTACCTGAATTCAGTCTCCTTATGCATGGTCTCAGAAGGGGATCTTTGTGACAAACCATCTGAAAACTTCTTGTAACACCACAGAAATATACCTTTCATCATATTATTTCCAGTGAAGTAGCCTCATTTGAAGCGCATATATGATAGGATAGAATTTTCCAGTTAAAAGAATATATATATATTTTTCCATCTTACAATATGAAAACAACAAATATATATATTACTTGCCAGAGGTAAATGCAATTTTCATTCAGCTTTTAAAACGAAGAGTGATTCTAAGCAAACTCTGAACCACTCTTTAGAAGGTGAAGACTGCTCAGATCTAAAAGCAAGTATTAAGAGGTTAAGTCTATCCTTTCAACTCTGCTGACATCCTTGGTCAGTGGTCCTCTGTGTGGGTGGTATGGATTTTTTTATAAACAATAGCACACAAAATTTTAAAAATACTGATGCTGTATTACTAGTAGAAAGCTCTACAAAATCCTGCCTCTTCTGCCAGCTAAACTTGGGTGTCCCATATCCGAAGTCCACAGCTATCCAACAATCTCTTGCTCACTCATTTATCCACAAAAGGGAAGTCAGATTGTCCAGCTAATTCCAGGGGGTTATTCATGCCTCAGCTTTTGGGGACATAAAAATGCATCTCCTTGGCCAAAAGCAGCAACTCAGTAAATCTGTAGTAGAGTGAATCTAGTCCCCAGGCCTCAAGCACAGCACAGAGCACACTGGCTGCGGAGGTTTGCCACCTCTCAGCTAGGCCGGAGAATGAAGAGAAAGCTCTTGTCAGCACACACAAAGAATACCATAAGCCTCAGCTTGTCATTTTGGCTGATGTAGTTCCCTTAACTTCTCTCATTGTTAAAATCACTTGTATCTCAGTGTTTTATTTCCCCACCTTTAACACTTGCTCTAGAACTGGCATACTAACAGTTAACCTCAGGAAGATCTGTTCGTTTTCTGAAAACACAGATAGGAAATGAAATACCTGTATTTAAAGTGCCCATATGTGACAGTGATTCTCATACCAGTTGTGAATATTTTGCTGCAGATGACATTGACAAAAAAGCATTCATTTCAATTCTAAACATACCACCAAAGGCTACGTTCTTATCTTCAGCCTCTGTTAATAAGGGTTTTCTATGCATTGTATTTTTGTTATTTACCATTATTTTATAATTTTCTGTAGTCTCCTAGACATTGTTCAGCTATATAGTGAAAAGTAAGTCTTTTATCACTTAAGTTCCGGATGCTCTGGAAGTGCTTGCAGTTAAAGAGGAGATACTACAAATATATCCCAAAATTCTGTCCCAAGTATGTCTACAGATCATCTTGAATAACCAGTGACAAATCACAAATTGAAAGCTCCTACCACTTCCCACAGTCTGAAGATCACCGAGCAGTTCTTACTCAAATCCAGAGCCAAACATAAGCATGAAAATACTGAAACACTGTGCAAGCTGCTGTGCCAATACCTGCTAGTAACAGGCATGAATCTTCACCTAGTATAAAGTAGCACACATACATTGACTTTGAAGAACAGCATCAATTCTGTATTATGAGGAATTGGCTTGGATCCCCAAAGTACGTCTCAAGCAAGACTCATGCTGAATTCCACAAATAACCCCTGTTTATACAGGTGTGTAAGTGATGTTCAGAACTCACACTTGCACTGTAAACCTATACAAAAAAATGATCTTACCAGCTAAATTGGATGCTGAGAATACTTTTCTGAAGAGTTGAAAAAGGACAACACAAGCACTGCAAGGACACAAGAATTAAAAGTTTTCCTATGAACAACTTTCCAAAATAGATCTTGTGTTCTCAAGTATTTATGCTGAACATAGCTAGTCAGATTTGGCAGCCATTTGGAGAGAGCTTGTTTTATTAACAGATGAAGAAAGATCAAAACCATGCTAGAGAAGTAAATCACCTGGATTTTTACTGTTCCTCACATGCTTTGCTATTGAGCACATTTTATCTGGGTACCCATCACACAAGAAAAAAAAAAAAAACCAAAACAAACCACAAAAACAGTAGCAGTAGTAACTTTAAATTTCCGGCAGGTATCACTTTTCTAATCTGTCTTATTTTCCTATTCTAAATAAGTAGAGTCCAAACTTTAACTGAATTACTCTGAAGCCACACTGGCTGGCTGTGTACTAGATACCTAACCCTTCTGCCTGCACCTGAATGCAATGCATGCCACTTCCATTTTTCCAATCTGTGTATATTGGGCCTAGGCATCTTACTGTTATGATTTCTATGTATTTAGTAGTCAAGAAAGTTAAATAAAAAGCCTCTGTACTCTGAAGTTTGATAGCAGAGAGACAGAAATATTCAAGATGACACTTGAGACTTAAAACAGTTCATATTTAAACCACTGTATTGTTCCATAGCATGACTTTGTCTACTTGATCTCACAATCAATAACTGCTGTCAAGGATAGCAAATTTAAATAATTCTGCTTCTTAAAAGTGATGCTTTCGCATATTAAATCCTTGACTGAAGTTTCCTGGGAGAGATTAAATCACATGGAGCTTTCATCATCCGAAAAGATCTGAAAGAACATCGTGTATCGTATCTAAGCTCACAAGTCAAGGTTTACTGATGTAGTTTCAGAAGCCTGTCTATTCAGTTAGATGTTAGATTGTCTGCAGAAGCTATAATTTACTTTATGGAAAACATTCTCATGCACTTTCATGAAGGATGAGTATTATCAGATAATCAAATTAGCTAGAGAGCTATCATCTTTTCTTGTATATCAATTTCTGTGGGACCACTTGAAGAGTCACATGCTTTCCAGGAGGAACATGGTTATTAAAAACTGACTCTTGATTATTAATTGAATTATGGCCTATTGATCCATACCTTTCTTTTACCTCAATACAACATCTGGCACTGTTAAGGGTACTGTAGAATCAACAGACTATTAAGGATTACTATACTAGTCAGAGGTACAGGAAAATTGAATTTTCCAGCAGATTTGCTGACAAGTCATACCTCACACTTTCCCACAGAGCACTCTCCGATACCTATATATCAATGATTTTAAAAACGATCAGCTGTGTCAGAGTTCAATAGTCTCTTAAAATCATGGCTGCTAATTTGCCTTTTTGATAGTGAGACTGCTGGAAGGAAGCTGCAGGAGTGTAATCGGCCAGCAATTCCCTCTGTATCCAGGCATGGCTGGGACTGCATGAAGAGGGAATAGGACAGGGTATAGGGACACAGACTCAGGTTGCTCCATGGTGCAACTCCTAGGAATCCTTGGATGCAACTACAGTTTCTTCCTTGTATGATTACATAATGCTGCACATTTTGCTCTCCAATTTTCTTTATCAATTGACCTTTCCAGATCAAAGTAGCAGCATGCTAGTCTTAATTAATTGTGTCCTGCCTCTTGTGCTGACATAACATCAGTTTGTGCTTAACAGTTATTTGTATTCAAACACTGAAGAACAAGAGAATTAAAGTCTGCTCAAAATTATTGCCTACTCATAAAGCCAAACTTTACAGCTCAGAATGCACTTTGCTTTTTTCCCCACTATGCCCAAGAAGCCATCATGTTCATGAGTGAGTGTTCTAAGTTCTCTGGCTCCTTCAGTACATTACTTATGGGTTCTGTATACCTGGCCACGGCTTTTCTCCTTTTCATTGAAGAGATGTTGTTACCATGGGATGAACAAGGAGCTTTGCTTGCAGTCCCGAGCTCACTTTTGCCTTTAAAACATTCAAGAAAATGAGTTTCATGAGTGCTAATTTGTGAAAAATTTTGCATTTGGCTCCCAAACTAGTGTATGCTATCAGAGACCGCTCTCTAGTTCTTTGATCCAACAGAAAAGTTTGAATAGTACACAGCATATGGCAAAAGAAACACATAGTCAATATCTTACCATCTTTATAAAAGTGGTACTAACATGATGGATGTGTCTTCGAAGGGGTCTAGAACTTCTCATCTATGTAAAGACAGAATATAATACTTCAAAGTCAGAGAGCAAACAAGAATACTTTCTTCTGCTATCACGAATGTCCCTTGGAGCTCATAGCTGAAGCAGCAAAGTACAATTGTAGATATTGATGATTTAATAACATCAGCAGAGAAGCAGCTATCTAGTTAGAATGAAGGCACAGAAAAACAATATGGAAGAGAAGAGGAAGAAAAGGCTGATCAGACAGCTTACACTTGCCTAAAGCTAGTTTATTTCCTGATATAAAAGTCAGCAAAAAGCCATGTATGGTGAGACAGGCATGTGCTGATATTCATATAGCTGTTGAACCTCTGCAACTTAGGCATTTTCCATCCTTTCTCCAGTCATCAAGTGCTGAACTACTGATGCTAAAGCTAGAAATCCATCACAATGGAGATGCTGACCCTAGCTATTTTTCCACATGATACCTGTAAGGTGTCCAGTGTTTAAGTCGGAAGTAGCACCTGTATTACCCTTGCTTTTAAAAACTGAGCAGAAATCCCTCTGGCATAATGTGTGCCAACAGTTGCCTGTGAAATGGCAATGGTTTATATGACACCTTTCTGACCTCTGCAAGTGCTCTACTGTTACAGTAATAACCACAACAAAAATAGCATAAAACAAAGTTGAAAACTACAAAAGGAAACAGCAAAACTGAAACAAAAAACTGAGGAAAAAATTAGTCCAAGTCAAACCTTGAAGCCAAACAAGCACACACAAGTTCGCAGGTAAACTGCAGACAAATGTCCAAATGCAAACCTAATTTTACAACTGGAAGGTATTGCACTTGTGGGACTATCCACAGAGGTAATACAAACATTGCTGCAGGTATTCTTAAATTGCCCATTAAGCACACAGGCAACAGTTTCTGTCTGACTCTTGTCAGAAATTTGGATAGGACCTCTAGACACTCAGTAAATGACACACATCACACTTCCCTGGGAGCAGCACATAGAGATTTGGCTACCAAGATTGACATGCGAAACCATCTGGCTGTACTTTCAGCCAGGCCTTCTGGGTACCAAGAGGTTTGGAAATAGTGTTCTGATCCTGTGTCTATCTGTGTGCAATCTGTCTGCATTTATGGGCAGCCCTTCCTTCCCTATCCCCTAGGGAAGGGGGAGGTTAACTTAAAACACATTACTAGAATCTTCATCTTACTACTTGGCAACGAGGAGCATCTTGCTCTCCCATTGTATCAGTCACATGCAGTTAAGCAAAAAAGATTTTTGCCCTCCCAAACAGTAGAGTAGAAATACTGATAAAGATACTGCAATAGTTGCCATAACAACTGCTTTTAACTGCAACTGTAGTAAGGAATACAATCTCTTTTTTGTCCACAGACTAACAATATCTTTATTATTGCTAAGTAGATCTTTGTAAAGAGCTAAATTCTTTTAAAAGCTGTTACTCTTGAGCATGTATTTTAGATCTGCAAGCATAAAAGGGGGGTGCCTTTTGCTGTTCAGAAGAATAACAATTCTAATTAATACCTTAGGTCCTGGTATATGGTTCTCCAACTTCAGTCCACATATATACATAAAACACAAGAATTTTTCAGCAAATGAGATTTGGCTCTACTGAAACAGAGGTAACATCTATCAGCTTGTTGGTAGGAAAACATTGCTTGTGCTTCACAGGTAGCTTGAGTCCATTTTTGTCTTCTACATAAGTTCCAGTGATCAGTAACAGCACAAGGCAATGCTGACCATCACAGCGATCAAAATATTTTCCTTTCTCTCTTTATCCACCAGATTATAAAAAGGGGGCAGAGGCCGAATTTTGCTTTATATTGTCGTTTTTGAAGACTGCACTTTTCAGAGATTCAGTTGTTCCCAATCCACTCTACGCAAACAGGGAATGCTACCACAGCAGCTGGTTTGGCCTGAAACAGTTGCTACAGTCCAGGAAGGGAGAACCACGTACAGTTATGGCTGCAGACACTCACTGCTATTCAGGAAGGGTCAGAGAGAGACAGAGTTGAGAAGAGAAGCAGGTTTGTTGGCAAAGGGCATGAGATACACAGGGGTAACAAATCTGTCCTCTGAAGTGCAACATCTTGCAGGAGAAACATGGCGTGACAGCTTCATAGATCACAAAACAATTCACAGTTCTTAATGGTAGGAGGGATTCTCAAATTGTTCAGCCTTACCTCTTGCCTAACAGAGGCTGTGCCACACTTAAGACAGGGTGCTGAGGGTTAAGTGTTAGGTGTGAGCAGCGGATACAAAGGGCGTAAGACACAAAGTCCATTTTAAGGTGACTGAAAAGCTTCTAGTATGTGGGTACCTATATAGTGGAGAGAGAGAACGCACATAGATTTTTGCAAAGTCTTGGAAGAATATAACCTGTTTAATAGCTAGTCACTGAGAAAACTAGCTAGTACAGCCTTCTGGTTATTTATTATTTCTTTTAAAGTCCCAAAGGCAATTATCTGTAATTATGTTGCAGATTCTTTTTAGTGCTGCACTCTGTCTACTTGTAGCACCTTAGAAAACCAGTGATTCCGTGTCCCTTATGCAAGCAAGCACCATAGCCACTGGCTATACACAGCAGGAATCCAGTTGGTTTTTACAGCTGTTCCTAGAAGTACCTAACATCACAGTTCTGCAAATAACCATTCTGACAACTTGGTAATTCAGGGTCAGCCCTGCTCTCCTCACTCCTGCAGGTACTTGGACAACTTCACAACAGCGCTGTCGTTTCTCATCCGACAGCAGAGAATACCATTTTCGTTTTTTAATATATTCTGCAAACTGGTAATTTAACACAGCCTGTGCATTCAAGTATTACTTCCTCTGGAAGAAACTCCCCAACAAATCATCCCAAGGAACTGTTTCATGGGATGTATCTTATCGCTATATATATTTACATATAGCAATTAGCAACTGCTAATTTTAACTGCTAACTGTATTCAGGGAAGCATTTGCAAATGCATTTGAAGAGACAGCAATACAATATGCATGAACTATTGTTTTCTACAAGGCTCTTTTCCCAGTAGCCAATCTAATGGACACCAATATTCCAATAAAAGGCTCCTTAGCTTCTCTATATTTAGTCTGTATGCTGTCCAACGTGCACTGACAGGCCAGATTACTTAGCTACTGCCTTCTACATCAAGACCACTTCATAAATGCTCTTCTGTGAGCTGTATCTACTAAACATCCAAAATTATCTGCCTCTAAATACTTCTCTGTAGTGATGCATTCAGATCAGTTAAGTCAACATACCTAATTCCAGTTATTTGCTATTGAATCAAAACACCACATTTTTTGTAAAGAAGCAATACACAAATAGTCGTTCAGAGTTTTCCTAAAGACAGATTGGGCAAGAACCCAGGACGGACATGAGGTTTCAGTCTATAATGATATTATACAGTTATAAGACCAAGAACTACAGCTATTTGAACCTAGCAATCATTTACCTTTTCAGAATTGATACGTTGTAATTGCTGACCATTTTGGTACAGCAGCAATTCCACAGGAATACTGAACTTAATTTTATATTATTATAATGAAGTATTTACACTTACCATAGATTAAACAATAGTAAGGATACATCTCAATGTTTCAACCTTGCAGTCTAGAGACTGGATATAATTAGTCAGGGGAGGAAAAAAGAAAATAAAAGAGAAAAGCTTTTTTTTTTTTTTTCCAAAATCCAGACTGTTGATAAACAGCTGTATTATATGACATTATATCATTTAAAGTATTTCTGGAGAAGTACTAACCAGGCCTCACAGTTTAAAAATAAATCAGTCAATCAAAGTACATCTGAATACCAAGCTGCATTGTTCACAATTCCTTCTCAGACCTTGACAAATACAGGTACTCAAGCCTGAGTGATGTATTTTCTCATTGAGATTTTAGTCACTGTTGTCTATTGGCCAGCTTTGCTTTGCAGGCTTTCTGTGAAACCAAACTTAAAACACTTGCAGTTTTTGTTACGTGGAATTTGTTAGTCTAAAAGGACTTTCAGGGAAATTTGTAAAGAAAAACTCTGAAAATTTATATTAAAACATTAGGAAAAGAAAATTTTGTATGAGTTCAAGAAAATAAAGTGCTTAATTTCAGTAATTAGTTGATTAAACACCGACTCCTGCCCTGACCTAGGTTTTGCTTAGTATGTGCTCATCTTTCTACAAAGAAAAATGCTTCTGCTGTACCTGGTTCCTTTTCCAAGCTTCAGCTTCACCAAAAAATTACTAGGTACAGAACTATGGGATGTAATTCCTGAAGATGTGACCAGGTATGTTCTCTGAACCCTCATAAAGGTATAGTCACTACTCAAAAACAGCTAGAGGAGAAGGTGTGCCTGTTTTCCCTTTTTATCAGCAGTTAAGACCATTCACACTGAAGCAGCAGTTATATTAAATAGCCTTCTTTCCGGAGGAATAAAAACCCTATTTCCCCGACTTTCAGGGGAGTAACTTTCCTAACAACACCTTTTTAAAGTAGTCTTGCAAGGGTTTTCTCCTCTTCAGTGTATTTTATCACACTGTTTCTAAGTTACTGCAGTGGAACCATATTTGATGAAGAAAAATTAAAGCTACTGCTGCCACCATCTCTGCTAACCCACAGATGTCTGGTGCAGCACTTTATCACAAGCCAAAGGTTTCAGGGGACCTACTTTTTAAGAATACCAGCGGCATGTTCCTATTGTTACCATGCCAAAACATCTGTTCATCAACATTATTCATATTTTATGAATAATACTGTGAGCTAACTGATACTGCGGAACTAGCAGGTGGAGTGCTGTGCTAGAGATGTGGAAAGTTCTCCGATCATCTTTTTTCAAAGTCTAATTTTGGCCAGAAAAACAAAAATCCATGCTGAGGGAAGTTCTCCTCTTAGTTACACTGCTGCTAATTTGCCCCTTTCTGTTGACTTTTAAGTGTTGTCAATTCTGATCATCTCGACATCTTCTAAGGCATTTTGAACAACTGACCTCACAGTGTTTGTCAACCATCATATTTAACTTTAGCCATGGTTGGCAGCCAGTCAATGTTTGAGTGGCTACTATGTTGTATGTAAGATGCATGTTAAATGAGCATTTAATAAATTCTGTTTTCCTTCCCATTCCAACAAGAGGTTTGGCTTGGTTTTCTCATCTGAACATCTTGAAACAATACTACTAGAATGTTTGACTTTGCAGTTGCTTTACCATACAGTGGGTAGCTGCCACATAAGAAGAACGTGAAGAATAAATCAATGTCACTTGTAAGGCAAGTATGAATCATATCCTCAGCACATGTCCAGTTCTCTGCCAAGTAACTTCAGAGTATAGCATAGGATATGTTAATTAATTAATAAAATTGATATTTGGAACAGAAAGCATCCTTATCATGCAAGATGAAGCACAGGCTTAAACATTTTCAAAAAATCTCAGATGACTTATGACAACTCTAATAAGCTCACTGATAGTGCCCCTCCCATCTGAGGATTTCAAAGCTCTTTGCAGATTAAATGCCTTTGAGGTACATCATTAGTCTTCCCATTTGGCAGAGAACTTAAGTAGCTTCCCCCAGGTCACATGCTATAGCAAATCACTACCGCCAATAGCCAGGGGAAAATTTTCAGAGGCAGAAATGGCTGTTAAGTGTCCAAATGCCATTTGTGCATCTGAGTATCTTCATCATTAATACTCATCACCTACTTATACCAGTGCTTTAAAGTGCTGCCTAAATAATTTACTAGTCTTTATAACATCCCCATGAAATAGGTAAGTAATTTATTTCTACTGCACAATGAGTTAAAATGAGGCATAGGGACATTAAGTACTTTGTCCAGACCATTCAGCAATCTATGAACTAATCCAGAGTAAGAAATGGGTAGACCATGATTTTTGAAGTGTATGTTCAGTTTACATCACCATAAAGACCCTACTCTAATACTTTAACATTCCCTCCAAACATGTAAATGCTGAATTTCATCTACAAGCAGCAAACCAGAATTTTAAGAAAAAACTTGTAAGATAACATATCTGACAACTGAAATACATGCATGCTGTATTATGCAGATAGAAACGTAAGTAAAATTATACTTTGCTAGGATAAGAGACGGACAAGCTCATCCAAATATATTTCATCGGAAAAAAAGTAAGTGAAGCAGTACAGAATGATTCTATACTTCACTATTAATGGGAATTAGAAACAGATAGGAGTACAGCACTAATATTTGGCAAGTTCCTCTCTGAGAACATAGAAATATGTACCCTAAACTTGTAAGTGACTTTGAAAATAAACCCGGGGGGAAAAGCAATAGTTTCTCACCCTTGTCACATCAGGAGGCAGCAGCAATTTTACATCAATTTTTTTTTTTTTCTTGGGCGGGGGGCGGAGGCAGGCCCAGGAGTGGGGCATTAGAAAGAAGAAAAGTACAAAGTTACATGGTTATCTATTTCTTGTAGGGCCCTTTTGTTTTTCCTCTCCTAGAGGTAATACCATAGAGAAAAGCTTTTATGATTACTTAAGTAAGTACATGGAAACTTGTACTGGATTTTTATTGTAGACAGCTCAAATTCTCTGAAGCTTGTATGCTCATCCAGTGCATTCATGGCACTATAAGCCAGTGCTGCTTTGTCACAGAGCGATTGCATATAACTGACTGCACAGGCCTGTTGGGAAAGGGCTGCCAGTGGTATTTCAGCAAGAAATCCAGAACTGGAGAGTTCTGGTACCTTCCAGGGATGACAACAGTGCATTATTCATTGCATTGCCTCCTGTCAGGGTATTCAGTCTGAGAAGAAATGCTTCTAATATGCATTATTACAACAGAGCTTACAGAATGGCCACAGCTCTACAAAAATATAAGTAGTCATCATCCTTGCTCCAAAGAATTCACAATTTGAAAGACAGATAAAAACAGAGGGGAAGAATACCTCTGCATAAAGAATACAAGCACAAAGAATGAAGGGTGCTGGCTGGTCTCAGATGTTCTTTGCATGCAGGCAGGCATACACATACCCAGGCACAAACCATCCCTGCACTTACATTTCTAAATAAGTGTTATCACTTGGGCAATGAAATAAAACAGAAGAATATATCCAGCCAAGATGGTAACAAAGACAGAAATGGCATATGAACCTTTGGGAAGATGTTTCAGGATTGAAAGAAAGCAAATGATGACCGTAGTAGCCTGTCAAGATCTGTATCAAAAAGAAAACAGTAGTGGTTCTACTGAATGCAAGCAGGACCACCAGAGAAAAAGCTGACAGCACCAGCCTGACAGAGTCTAGGAGTATTTGTAATGCACAAGCCTTTATTCTGTGAAACCTAGGCTCAAATACAAAGAGACTACCCAGCATTAAACCAGGATGAGCAATTCAGGCACCTGCATGATCAAGAAGAAATGCTATTGCTCAGAGAAAAGGTTTTATCTGCTGAAACAGGATGACAGGACAGAGGATAAAGTAAAAGAGAAGCTAGATTGAAGTTCTCTGGTGTCTAGGGGTGCAGGAGAAAGACAGGGGAATAAAAAGCTGAAAGACAGAGGAAGAAAATTCATTAGTTCCAGACTGCTTTTGTCATTTGTTGGTTTTGGGAGTTTTGTTTTGTTTAAAAGAATAACTGATAAGGTGCTACTGGTTCTAAAAAAAAAAAGATTCTGAATTCCCTCTGGTTAAATGCATGCCTTCAAGTTCCTTTATGTACAAAAATCCCAAACCTACCCCAAGACTACCCCAAGCCTGTGTTTCTGGCCCCAGTTCATCTACTTGCACTTGTACTGGGCTCACAGATCAGCTGAAGAATAGAACACTTAGTTTGAAAATGCTGGCCAAGAATGCACAAAATAAATTGACAAATACAAAGAAAAGGGAAGGGAGCTGGAAGCGAGTAAAGAGAAAGTAAAGCAGAGGAACAGCTACAGGAACACATGCATTGTTTGTTCCAAAGAAAAAGCTAGGCAGAAGGACAAGGTGAGGGATCAGACACAGAAAGCAGTGAAAGAAGAAAGCTGAGGGTGTTGACCTGTGGGAAAAGAATCAGGTTCTGAGGAAGATAATGGCTGTCCTGGGTACAGGAAACATTATAAACAAGACTTTAAAATGCTCATAATAAAATCATTAACTAAAAAATATAGTTCAAAGTCCACTTTGAACCACTTCGTACAGTTCTGAGAGCTGGAATAGATAACTTGGTACTTCCCAAGCAAAACGAAATACCTGACTGATTTTTTTGGCTGTATACAATCACTGACACACAAAGACATGATAGGACCGAAGGGAAAAATAAAACCTAAAGCAAAAGCATAACCAGAGTGCCATGGTCCACTCATCCTTATTTTCCCATATGTATGGTTCCTTAATAAGTCACTATCAAAAAACCCAAGTACACAGAATCTGAAAACCTACTGGTTTACAATCTTAAATGTTCTACTTTACTGTGTCACAAAGGCAGTTTCTTGTTATTATCCTAAATAATAAAACATGCAGAGCATATCAGGTACAACTAAGCAACAGTACCTTCTGACACATAAATGTAGCATGGCATAATGCAATGTCCTAGGCACCATCAAATGTCTGCTGACACAAAAACATAAAACTACAATTTTCCTTAAATCATACAATATCATTAGGAGTCCAATGAGAACTAGTACAAACACCACAGTGATTTTTTTTCTCGTGGATTTTGTTTGCCTAGTTGTTTCAAATAACACTAAGTGGGGTGCATAGTCTGAACTCTGTAATAAAAAAGTTTTCATGCAGTTTAATTTCCATAAGTTAAATGTTGAATCCCAGCACTAATAATTAGAAAATACAAAGCTAAAATGGGTTTCAATATTCTTTTTCATGTTTTCTGTTGTTGCCTACCCCAGGAAGTCAGAGAAGCAGAGCGTACAAGTACCACGCATTCTCATTTGTTATGCTGTTCTGCACAGCCACAGAACAGCTACAAGATAGGGATTCCACTTTAAAATTGTGCTCAGTCAACTGCCTTTGCATTTCCTTTTGGAAAAATCTGCCAAGCCCTCTCGGATCAGAAAGGGGTACCATTAGAAGACGGAAGGGAGAGTATGGAGAAATAAACAGAAAATTCAGTCATTTCTCAGCCTGGGCTAACATAGGCAAGAATGTTAATAGACTTTTGTCAAAACATTTCATTGCTTATGCCCCACCATAACAAAACCCTAGAATGTGCCTAGTGTGCCTTATTGCTACAGTAGTAGCACTGTTGCCATCTTATGCCAAGAGCAGGAGAAAATATCTCACCAAGATTTGTGCCAAAGACTATACGTGACCTCGAGCAAGGTACATGGTTTATCTTGCCGTCAGTTCCCACATCTTAAAAAGAGAGATTAAAAAGACTTCCCTCACGGTGTTTGAAAACCAGTTCACTAAAATTCACATAGGGTTAGTGGATGACTGATCACACCATTATTTTGAACACCTCCAAGGATTAAACAGGGCACCTTCAGAACAGAATGTGACTTCACTGGCTGAAGTAAGGGATATTTTCTATTGCTAGGATCTTTAATAGATCCATAATCCATGACCAAACTCTATATATCAGTACAAACTGCAGATCTTGTGCTTTATTCTGGCTAGTAACTGCAGAGGAACATAAATAAGGCAGGGACAGAAAAACTGATAGTGAATGTACACTGTCTGATTTTTTTATTCATTGTTATGGGATGATGACAATCTCCCCGTGGAGTTATTTCTGTCTTCTGCTGTGTGTGCCACCTCCTAAGTGGCATGATCTTCCAGTTATCACCGCGACTGGCTTCTTCAAAGTCTTCTTTTTATGTGTAGAAATACACTTTCCCCTCTATCAGTAAAATCTAAAGTCTTCAAAGAATCATCGTTATCAGCACTTGTCAGTCTGACTCAGTCTATTCAAACCCAAGTTAGTCTGGGTGGATTCACAGGGAACTTTTTGCAGAGAACGGATTTACTCTTGCTGCCCTCCACTGTTGAGGGAAATTGGAATCTCATTCACAATTAGAGCTATTGATCTTTGAACTGCACATTTTCACAGCTCCCTGGACTCAATAGATAAACCAAATGGTTTTTCCTCCCCTGAAGAACTCAAGTTTGTCAATCAATGCAATCCTAACTAGGACAAGTGTCAACAACAGCCTTACACAAACCTGTAAAGCATTACAAACTTCCAAAGAAAACAGTATGTATGACTTACAAATGTAACATGAGGGAATTGCCTTGTTTTAATCCAAGACTGTTCATAAACTTCGTCCAACACTTAAACATCCTGCTATCCCCACCTCTACATGCTGCCAAAATGCCGCCTCCATCTGTGATGTCTTGTTAAGCTAAAAGCATCTAAAACAGTAGTATTCCAATTTGCCCTCTAGGTGTAATACATAACAGAATAAATAATCCTAAGTATTTCCTGTGGTTCACTATGCTAAACAAGCAATCAAAACAAAGAATAGGGAATAAGTCCGTTCAAAGATCTGCCTGCTAGAAGAGGTAAGCAACAGTAAGGAGCACAAAGCATAAATAGTAACTTTGAGAACTCCATCCAGTTTCTTTATCCAGCTTACAACAGGTCAAGAACTATTAGCTTGTCAGTAAGGCACAAATGGAGATTGTCACCCTGGAGTTTCTTTAGCATGGTCCCATGGGCGATGCCAGAACAGAAGCTCACTCGGCAAGCTCAGCGTGTTGGACCATGCTCACTTAACAGAATTGTTCCTCTAACAGTTCAGCCAAAAGGAAATCCAAATTAAACAAACAAAGGTGGGAGAGCAAGCTTCCCCTCTCAACTTTGTATAGTTAATAATTTGGCATTAGACATCTCTTGTTTTGCTTAGGAATGGCAACAGCAGGAATGAAGGGAGACAGAAGAATATTAAGATGCATAGTTGAACTGTAACTGAAGAAAAAAACCCCAACAGTCTATTTAGGCAAACACGCACTTGAAAGTGGAATGCAAGTTTTACTTAAGTAATATCTCCTGTAGATGTACTTGAAGTAGCCAGACATAAAGTCTTGTCTTGCTGAGGTATATAAAAACGAATACAATTAAAGAGACTACACTAGCCATCAAACTCCCTGACTAAAAGGGATCAAAGATGAACATCTCTGAACTACAGTGCAGTATATAGACAATGCGTACGACTCTGGATAAAGATAAAGCTTGCCTGTACCTGACAAATTGCATATTTTTTCAAAAAAACCCAACCAGAACACACATACAAAACAGAAATCTTAAAAATGAATGCTCCATTGTTATCTCAGCAACAGTTTCCTATTTGTAGTCAGACCCTTTGAGGATATAAACCAAGGACACCTGATTTAATGTTCCATGCAAAAACAGGGCAGAATGAAGGTTGAGAAATGGAACACTTAAACCCCAGAAAATTACTAGTATTAAAATGCCCATTGGATACATCAGCTATGTCACAGTACAGAGAGATTTATACGTTTTGAGGAAAGAAGGTTGATTAAAAAAATTTTGGCATGGGTAGACCTTACCTACTTTACTTAATCCCAGATAGAGAATGCTCATGTGAACAAGGATTTTACAGTTGCCTCGCTTAAAAATTGAAGTTCAAATATGGACCAGGAACCAAAACTGAATGTTGAGAGCTATTTAGGAAAGTCTGGTGCTGTAGATGCCAGCTTTCATATTTTGATGAGGCAAAAATAAAACATCCCAAAATTCATCCAAGTGTCCTGAGCTAGGCTATTCTGTTCAGACTTTATTCCTCAGCACATACAAGTTTTTTACATGTACCTTTTACCGTGTCCCTTTTACCTCCAAGGAGCTGCTATGTGTTTTGTGAAATCTAGAACACGTGCTAGTGGGGTAAGAGAACAAATACAAACTACAACTGCTGTTAAATAGCATCAGGCTCATCAAAGGGAAAAAGCATCTTAAAATTGCGTTCGCGTTTTGTGGTATCAATGAAATCCCATTGAAATCTATGGAAATAATCCATTTCAGACAACCAGTTACAACAAATGACATGTTTATGAACTTTTTGTCTTATTTCACTTCACTGACATGGCTACTTGCAATACAAAGCAATTATAAGTCTTCTGCTGTCTGTCCTATCATGCCTGCACCTGCTAAGGGTTCTAGCAAGACAGTTCCTCTGAGAATTTACTTCTTTATTACACACAGGGAAACAGGGCACACTACAGCCAAGAAACAACTCTGGAATTTCAGAAGTAATCAAGACAGAAGGTGAGCAGGATACATCTGACTGATGTCTACAGGATTATTCGTCTAAGTACAAAAGCTTGGGATCCATGCACTGTATCTGTATTGGCTCTCTGCCAGTCTTGCTTATGTTACAGCTAGGGACAAACCTTTAAAAATGCAGGTTTACTTAATCACTTTTTTGCCCTAGGATTCATCTTATTTTTCCTCTGTTGAGAAAGCCTCATTCTTCACACAACATATTTAAATGCTGTTGAGCAGAAATGTGGTAGAACTCCATATGCATATTTCAGAGTTCACAAGCAGTTATTTGAATATTCTAGAGCTGAGTAAACTCAGGTACAGGATGAATGGTTAGTGTCAGTTCTGGGGTTCCCGTTGTAATCAGCTCACAAAGCACTTCTATTTGAAGCAACTACAGAAAACCATTCTTCAAAGCTAGTTTCTCCATTTACAGCTGTGCACTTGGAGTGTAATCTCCAGGAGCACTTTTACCTGCTTTTTAAATGCAAATACTGGTGATTGATTGACTGATTTTCTTGGGGTTTTTTTTTTTTTTTTCAAGTGAGTTTCAGATAGGAAGGATACGGGCACAACAAATGCTTGATGAACTCATCAGCATTAACAGTTCTTTGAAAGCTGTTCCATTTATGGAGGAAAATAATCAGATTTCCCTTTGAGATGCACTGATGGTAGAACAATTTAGAATGCAGCTCTGTAGCACGAATTAGTGAAATTCCTAATTCCGTTTCAGAAATAGCTTTCAGTGTTAATATGTACTATTTGGGTAATTTTGCTAACAAGAAAAATCACAAAAAGTGGGACAATATAAACCTAATCAACTTGAATGCCTAAATGAAAAACAAACCTCATTATAAAACAATAGCAACTTGGTTTGGGGAGAAAATATTATAGATTACCTTAGCTTCCTTGTGTTAGGGAAATTGTTGGCAACATGACACACGCCAATGCAGACCAGCTACTAGTTGACATCAAATTTTTAAATTCAAACTCATAGCCAGTCTGAGGACAGCCAGGTAACATGAAAGTTGGGGCTGCTGTCTGAACACCTGACATATCCAAAGTCCTTTCAAAATCCCAATCTAAAAACATCAACTTTGTGGCTTCAAGGAGAATCCATATAATGTTAGTCATATTATTACTGAAAAAATGCCAAGTTGCTAAAGAACTTGACATAAATCCTCTAGGCATAAAGTTTTCTAAATATTCAAGCTTTTGTGCCTGAGAAATTAGGTGCACAAACAGAATCAGCTATGTACGCTCACCAAAGAAATGATCAGATAAAGTTTGTCAAATCAGAGACTCAGAAAAGCTACTCTGAAATTATCATAGAATCATTTAGGTTGGAAAAGACCTTCAAGATCGAGTCCAACCATTAACCATGCCCACTAAACCATGTCCTGAAGTACCCTGTCCACTCGCTTTTTGAACACCTCCAGGGATGGTGACTCAACCACTTCCCTGGGCAGCCCATTCCAATGCCTGACAACCCTCTCAGTAAAAAAATTTTTCCTAATATCTAACCTAAATCTCCCTTGCCTCAACTTGAGGCCATTTCCTCTTGTCCTATCTCCAGCCACCCGACAGAAGAGACCAGCACCCACCTCACTACAACCCCCTTTCAGGTAGTTGTAAAGAGTGATAAGGTCTCCCCTCAGCCTCCTCTTTTCTAGACTAAACAGCCCCAGCTCCCTCAGCCGCTCCTCATAAGACTTGTGCTCCAGGCCCCTCACCAACTTGGTTGCCCTTCTCTGGACACACTCCAGCACCTCAATGTCTTTCCTGTGGTGAGGGGCCCAAAACTGAACACAGCACTCGAGGTGCAGCCTCATCAGTGCCGAGTACAGGGGAACAATCACCTCCCTGCTCCTGCTGGCCACGCTATTTCTGATACAGGCCAGGATGCCGTTGGCCTTCTTGGCCACCTGGGCACACTGCTGGCTCACATTCAGCCGGCTGTCAACCAGCACCCCCAGGTCTTTCTCTGCCAGGCAGCTTTCCAGCCACTCTTCCCCAAGCCTGTAGCGCTGCATGGAGTTGCCGTGACTGAAGTGCAGGACCCAGCACTTGGCCTCGTTGAACTTCATACGATTGGCCTCAGCCCATCGATCCAGCCTGTCCAGATCTCTCTGTAGAGCCTCCCTACCCTCAAGCAGATCAACCCTGCCTCCCAACTTGGTGTTGTCTGCAAACTTGCTGAGGGTGCACTCGATCCCCTCATCCAAATCATCAATAAAGATATTAAACAGAATGGGGCCCAACACCGAGCCCTGGGGAACACCACTTGTGACCCACCGCCAACTGGATTTCACCCCATTCACCACAACCCTCTGGGCTTGGCCATTCAGCCAGTTTTTCACTCAGCGAAGAGTACGCTTATCCAAGCCATGAGATGCCAAGTTCTCAAGGAGTATGCCATGAAAGACAGTGCCAAAGGCCTTGCTGAAGTCAAGGAAGATAACATCCACAGCCTTTCCCTCATCCACTAGATGGGTCACCTGGTCATAGAAGGAGATCAGGTTGGTCAAGCAGGACCTGCTTTTCGTAAACCCATGCTGACTGGGCCTGATCCCCTGCTTGTCCTGGGCTTGTCATGTGAGTGCTCTCAAGACAAACCATTCCATAATCTTCCCCGGTACCGAGGTCAGGCTGACAGGCCTGTAGTTCCCCAAATCCTCCCTCCGACCCTTCTTATAAATGGGAGTCATATTGGCAAGCCTCCAGTCCTCTGGGACCTCCCCTGTTGACCAGGAACGCTGATAGATGATAGAGAGTGGCTTGGCAAGGACCTCTGCCAGTTCCCTCAGTACTCTTGGATGGATCCCATCAGGTCCCATAGATTTCTGAGTGTCCAGATGGCGTAGTAGGTCCCTAACTAATTCCTCCTGGATTAAGGGGGGTATATTCTGCTCTTCATCCTTACCTTCCAGCTCAAGGGGTGGAGTACCCTGAGGATGACTGGACTCACTATTAAAGACTGGGGCAAAAGAAGGCATTAAGTACCTCGGCCTTTTCCTCATCACTGGTTGCTACGTTCCCTTCTGTATCCGTTAAAGGACAGATATTCTCCTTGGGATTCTTTTTACTGTTAACATATTTGTAAAAACATTTTTTGTTGTCCCTTATGATAGTGGCCAGATTTAGTTCTAGCTGAGCTTTTGCCTTTCTAATTTTCTCTCTGTATGATCTAACAAGATCCCTGTACTCCTCCCACGTTGCTCGCCCTTTCCTCCAGAGATTATAAACTCTCCTTTTTTTTCTTGACTCCTAGCAAAAGCTCCCCATTCAGCCAGGCCAGTCGTTTTCCTCGGCGGTTCAACTTGGGGCACATCGGAATAGCCTGGTCCTGAGCCATTAAGATTTCCTTCTTAAAGAATATCCATCCCTCCTGGACCCCTTTGCCCTTCAGGACCGTCTCCCAAGGAACTCTCTCAACCAGTGCCTTGAAGAGGCCAAAGTTTGCCCTCCAGAAGTCCATAGTGGTGGTTTTGCTGACCACCTTCTTTGCCTCACCAAGAATTGAGAATTCTATCATTTCACGGTCGCTAAGCCCAAGACGGCCTCTGACCATCACACCTTCCACCAGTCCTTCCCTGTTTGTAAACAACAGATCTAGCAAGGCTCCTCCCCTGGTTGGCTCGCCCACCAGCTGTGTCAAGAAGTTATCTTCCACACACTCCAGGAACCTCCTAGATTGTTTACTCACTGCTGTGTTGTATTTCCAGCAGACCTCTGGAAACTTAAAGTCCCCCACAAGGACAAGGGCACACAATTCTGAGACTACTGCCAGCCGCTTGTAGAAGGATTCATCCGTCTCTTCAACCTGGTCGGGCGGACTATAACAGACTCCCAGCACAATATCTGTCTTATGGGCTGTCCCTCTCATCCTCACCCATAAGCACTCCACCTTGTCATCAGAATCATGTAGCTCTGTACGGTCAAAACATTCCCTAACACAGACAGCCACCCCACCACCTCTTCTACCTTGCCTATCCCTTCTGAAGACCTTGTAGCCATCCATTGCAGCACTCCAGTCATGGGAGTCGTCCCACCATGTTTCCGTGGGGGTGACTAAGTCATATCCATCCTGCTGCACAATGGCTTCCAGCTCCTCCTGTTTATTGCCCATGCTGCGTGCGTTGGCATAGATGCATTTGAGCTGGGTTATCGAATCCACCCCTAACATGGGCATGCTGCCCCCAGGCTCATCTGTGGTGCACCTAGTTTTATCCTTTACCCCCTTCGAACCTAGTTTAAAGCCCTTTCTATGAGCCCTGCCACCTCATGAGCGAGGATTCTCTTACCCCTTTGAGATAGCTGGACACCATCTGTTGCTAGCAAGCCCAGTGCTGTGTAAACCTCCCCATGATCAAAAAACTCAAAATTCCACCTATGGCACCAGCCTCTGAGCCACGTATTAACCAGGTGTGTTTTCCTGTTCCTTTCAGTGTATTTCCCTGCCACTGAAGGGATTGAGGAAAACACTACCTGTGCTCCCGATCTTTCTACTAATCGTCCCAGTGCCCTGAAATCCCTTTTGATTGCCTTTGGATTCCTCTCTGCAATCTCATCACTGGCAACCTGCACAACCAGCAATGGGTAATAATCAGAGGTCCGAACCAGACCAGGGAGTTTCCTGGTCATGTCTTTTACCTGGGCCCCAGGGAGGCAGCAGACTTCCCTGTGGGGTGGGCCAGGTCTGCATATGGGGCCCTCTGTCCCCCTCAGAAGGGAGTCGCCTACGACAATTACCCTCCTCCTTCTTTTTTCAGAGGATGTGAGAATGCATGGGGCTGCCCGACTGGGCCCGGGCACCTCCCTAGAGAGGGCTTCATCTACACCCTGATCTTCACTGGCCTGGTCCTCAAGTTCCAGAGCCCCATACCTGCTGTGTAGGGGCAACTGGGAAGGTGAGGGAGACCGGGAGGGGATTCGCCTGCCCCCCCGAGCAGGGACCTGAATCCGTTCCCCTCCGTCTCTTAGGTCCCCTCCTGCCTGGCGGCAGGAGGGCAGGGGAACCTCCGCTTCTCGCGGAGCCTCCATCTGCTGCCTCTGCCTCAGGGATGGCAGGGTGTGGGCCCACCAGTCTATCTCCCTCTCACACTCCCTGATACTCCTCAACCTTTCCACCTCCTCCTTCAGCTCTGCCACCAGGCTGAGCAGATCACCCACCCGGTCACACCTCACCCAAGAGGTGTCCCCGCTGCCCTCCATCATTTGTGGTAGACTCAGGCACTCCCCGCAGCCAGAGACCTGGACAGCCGCATGTTTGCATGGCACCTCTGTCTGCGTCGCCACATTTTTCCTAACAATGGCTTTCCCCCGAGCGGCAACCCTACCTGGGTCTCCCTCCGGGCCGACACCCCCCGCCTGAGTAGCCTTCTCCCGCCCTTTCTGCCGCCCCGCGCTCCCGTTGGCCGGCGCTCCTCAGGGCCGTTCGAATCTCCCGCCGCTGCCCCCGGCAAGGCCCGCACCGCATCAAAATTAGTCTTGAGGACCCAACTTTGAATGCTTAGTCAATTGACAGAAGCAACAAACACAATTCAGAATGAATATAAAACCGTTAAGTATTTTTCTAATAATCTCCATTTCATTATAATGACCAATGGCAAAATGCACTAATATAATGTTTACATGGAAACTGGCTAAACAATTGCTGGAAGAGTTTGATCTTAAAATTTCCAGATGTTTCTTTGAAAGATTCATGTGCATAAATATCTCCTGCTAAATACAGTCCTGTCCTATACAATCCTCTTGAATGAAAATCAGAAAGGAGGAACAGGTTGGTTAATATGAAGCTTCCTGTCCTTAGACAGGATTTCCTTCACCAGAAGTAACAGCCATTATTAAAAAAGAATTGAAAGGTGCCCCTAGAGTCTTTACTGTAATGACCTTATTTGAGATATACTTATTTTTCAATATTTTCAATGGTTTTATATTCCATCCAGACATGAGGAATGTGATAGGGAAGGTTTGAAGTAAATTGCAGCAATTTATTATTTACATATCTTAAAGCTAATTCTCAAAAAAATAATTTTCTTTAGTTTCAATTTACAATACAGTGGTGAACCAGAGGATAAAATAAAAAGCACACTGTCCCATTTTGGGGTAATTTGTCAAAATACGATGTGCAGATAGGGGACCTGCAAAGGGAATTGTCAAAACTCCCTGGCTTTCATCCACGTGCTCTGAAGATCTCAAATTTCCAGGCTTACAAGTTGCTTTTTTAAAGGAGAAGATGGGAGGAAAACAAACCCAGTACTTTTCTATCATGAAAGATTTTGTCCTTATGTAGGTTCTAAATTGAAGGCCAGATGACAGTAGTTACTTAAGGTCCATGCACTAGAAGTGTCCCAAGTTAGGTAAACAGAGTAAGAGAGATACAAGTGTTTAAAAAACAAACAAACCCATGAAGAACGAATAACATAATGTAAGCTCTAACCTCACTCAAATAATGCCAACCTTGTCATAGCTGAACTGGCAAATCCTATTACAAGCTCAGCTTTAGCAGAATTGATGTTGATTTCACATGTGTTTTACCTAAGGGGGCCACATACTCCTCCTTTCCACACTGTGGGAAGAAAGCTACTGCAATGACTTCCACAGCAGTCATCAAGCCTGGAAGATTTTACTGTCGGTGAAATTCACACTTACATAAAAGTGTTCCTTGATACCAGGAAGTCCAGCTTTTAAAGTCCTAGTCATTGCCAGGTGAGAGGCAATAGGTACTCAGCAATTTCAAAAACAGGCTTCTAACTTCAATTTCTCAAGTAAAGGGTAAATCACCCTGATTTTTAGGTTCTCATCTCCCATCTGCTTTTTGGTTTGGTTTGTTTTTCTGAGTAAAATAAAGGTTACATTAAACGTAGTTTTGTCTCGATGACTATTTCAAGCAAGGTTAGTAAAGGAAAAGGTAATGTCTTCCTGACTAAGTGATACCATAAGCAAGAGTGGACGAACTTTCAGACATTCAAGACCCTCGCCAGGTTTGTTTGAGGTATGTTTGAAAGGAGAGACAGTAAGAAAGGGAAAAACATGAGAACAAAAATGAAAGGAAGAGAGGAGTAATGAAAACAAGTTGCAGCCCTTGCAGATGTAGGAGAAAAAAAACCCCCAAACCAACATTACTAGCTGATCCACCCTATCACACATTAAGCTTGGTTCGTTAACAGAGAAGAACTGAAGTCTGACATTCCAACCAGTGAAGAGCAGAGCAATTCTCACATCAGAAGTAGAATTCTGAACTCTGGTGGAGGAAGGGAGAAAAATGTTACACAGCAGAGAAGTTAGCTCACTGTTGGAGCTGCTTTCAGCAGCTGATAGAGAATCAGCCCATTTCTTGTCCTTTTCCAAAAAAGAATTCAGTACATACACTTGCAGAGGGTAATTCATGCCATATATCTTACTTCAGGCATTTCCGTTCCTCTCTGAGAGAAGAGAATATCAAAAGGTGAACATATTTCCCTTGCCATTTAGCAGAGCTTAAAGCAGAACTCGTCATCACAGGCTCTGTAAGTTATCTTCCACTTCACCCAGGAATTCTAAACATCATTGTTACTACTGTTTGGAAAATTCCCATATCCCTTCTTTTCATCTAACTCCATGATTCTCTCTTGATTCACCTATAAATCAGATACTAAAAACTGCCTTTTATCCCTTGCAAAATATGGCTCACCTGCAAAGCTGTTTGAAGTCTTAGAATACAAAGATCCTGATTCACGCACTGACGTGCTCTGCCCTTATAGTACAGAAGTAGGCCTTTCCCACATCAGCATAATTTTCAGCTTGCTAATTTAACATGTTCAAAACCCTGCAGCTGGCTGGACTAATGACAGTTAAAACCAATGGATTAATCATAGGAAGGTCTCATATCTCTCTTCTGCTATACCATACCACCTTCTTAGCTCCTTAGTTAACATAAATATGGCACCAATTAGCCATTCATGACAAGACTCACTAATTTCAAGTACAGAGTAAACAATTATTCTGCACAGATACCTAAAAATTAGGTTATCAATTGTTTTCTCTTTAGTTTTCAGATGAAGAATAGGAGGTATAGTGCCATAAACTAATTTGACAGGATTAATCAATAACAATGCTATTTCACATAGAGCGTACACAGCTTTTTTGTAGTTTGTCCCCTATAAATGAGCAAATTAAAAGGGATATATAAAATAGGGCAGCCTCAGACTTCATTTAGATTTTGCTACAGGAATCTTAAGGAACGCAGTATTTTTACAGCCCTGTATAGGTACTGCTGCTCCATAAACAGAATACAACTCCTCTCTCCATCTTTGAAATCTCAGGCCTTTCTTTCAGGGAATCTCTCTCCAAAAAATAGCCAATTTAGATAGTGCTCATTCCCAATCAAGTAAAAAGCTGTGAATATATCAGTATACATAGGACTTAAGCACACACTCTGGTGTACCTCACTGAAAGTTACATGGTGTATTTAAGCATGCATCCATTGGGGTCTAAGAATTACTTAGCCTGAAAATATTAGTTAATAATCTTTTATGCAGATAAAAATCAGTGTTAGGACTTCACCCATGAAGGTACACATAATTTAAGAAGAAACAAATGATAATTTAATTGAGCTGGTTCCAGAACCTTTAGAAAGCACTCATAATCCATTGAATGTAAAAATTGTATGTTTTTAATCATGTAACTGTTTTCATAACAGATAACTGCACATGTGCAGTAATTTAAGAGAAACCCCCTTTTCTGTCCATACTGCAAGACAATATTTGGTTGTGGCACAAGTGTTTCCAGAGTGTCTATTTAAAGTTATTACAAAAGGAAAAAACCTCTTCCACTGCGTACTGAGCAACTAGAAAATTCTGTCTGCTAAAAATCCTACTGGTTGTAGCAGAACTAGGATATCGTCCTGGCATCCATTACAGTGGCCTATTGCGTGCTTGTATATTGTGTATGTCTATAGTCATCCTTTGAATGCCACTGAGCAGAAATGCCATTGAACAGAAATGTATTGAGCTTACCCAAAAAGCAGTAAGCAAAAACGAGCAACCACGAGATATGCTGTAGAGTTAGAAATCTGTGGTGCTGCAGCTCTGGGGTTTATGTTGCTCTAGAGACTATGATATCAGAGAATAATACTGTGGTGCAGATTTAGGGGAGAAAACACAGATTAGACCCAGTAAAGGAGAGACAGACAGATGATACTGTCATCCCCATCTGAAAGCTTTCTAATCACAACGTTAGTTTTAAACATGGTATGAAAAGCTATTTGCTTGTATAAATAATTCTCTGGCTTCTAGATATTCAGATGAGGTTTTTCCAAAATACTTCAATTTTTAAAAATTTAATAATAAATATAAAAATTATAAATAGGACAATATTCTTATGAAAGTTTGATATTTCAGAGCTGAGACTAAACAAAACCTTTCTTACCACAGGAAATTCTGACATCTGAAACGTTAAGGGAAACCTACAGAGCGGAAAGCTTTCAAGGTTTCTGTTCTGCCTTCTCCATGGTTTAGCAACAGCTGCTTGCATTCAAAGGCAATAGAAGATAGCTCGGGAAAGAAATAGCGGATGCATGGAAAGGTAGCAAAGCCAAAGGAACATTTACTCATCCAGAAAAATTTGAAGGTAAGAAATCAATATTAACTTTCATGATATTGCCTCAATGTATATGTGTGTATATATACACGCATATATGTTTTCAATGTATATTTCCAAATAAGCTGGGGGAAGGAGGGGGAAAAAAAAGGTGGGTGGGGGGGAAAACCCACCCCAAACATGAAATACCTTTAATCACAAAACTTTGCTTATGTAAAGTAATAAGACGTCAAGGGTTTTTTACTGAAGTTTCTTTCACTGACATTCTTAATGTCTGCTTTTTAAATTTTAAAATTATATACCATGTTTCTATTCATTCTTCAGCCTGACCTTCCTAAAACGACCAAGCTGCTATTGTGATTAATGAGCTAATTATTTTCATCTAAGACATGGAACAAAACAAATAGCCTATAGCCTATTCCCCTGTAATTTTTTAATAAATAGTTCTCCCCCCCCACCTTTTTTTTTAAACCACTGTGTTCATACCTGCAAGTTTATGATGGATTTCCTATGCAATTCATTTCCTAAATTAATAGGATCTGAACAGGGGAGGCTAGAAATGTAGGTTTTTACTTGCCTTTGTTATTAAAGCAAGATGTAAATACAACTTTACCACTCTTCAGAGAGAAACACTCAGAAGGGAAGATGACAGGAGTCCAAAAAGAAAAAAAAAAAAAAAAAAAAAAAATTTACTCGAAGACAGTCACCCTCCCTACAACGCTCTAAATTATGAAGGTATTGGATTTCTTTCCCCATGTTTGTGATGTATACTTTCATAATTTATTCCAAGAAGTGTCCTTAACGAATTTAAGAAAGGTACAGTTACAACAAAAGAATTTGAAAATTCTTTTTTATAAATGAGTTTGAAAAATTCTAAGCCACATGTACTTTTAAAGAAGGAAGGAAAAAGGGGAAAGAAGAAGGAAAAAAAAAAACCTGTGGGAAAAGCTTTCTTCATCCAAGGAGCACTGAAGTTAAACAAATAAATATGCTGTAATGGTACCAAGGGAAATGCATTATATAATACTCTTGGGAAATGATTTAATAGCAGTGCTGCAAACTGTACGAGGACCATGACTTCTAAACTACAGGTCTGAGAATCTCATGCACCCTCGAACAGCTGCACAACACCAGTTCCTCCTTCCTCATTCAGCTATGAAGCCTTTGGCAATTTGGTATCTGCCAGTGTTTGCTGCAAAAGAACTTGACTGTTGATGAGTACAGACATCTCTACAGACAGCACCGAGTCTACCCGTGATAAGAAACAGTTTAATACGCAGAGTAAACACATTGCTATTCTTCAGCATTTCTGTTTCTTCTGGCTAGTAGTTTCATTTTCTTTTTGATAACTTGAGAAAGACAGGAGAGAGAAGCACCTTCCAGGAAGTTGAGAAGATAACAGCGCAAGACTCCCAGTTCAGGAAAATTACTTATTATATTCCATGTACTACTCTGAGTACCAGGCCCTCAGAAAAACACCGTCAAGTAATGATGATAAAAACCCCGGGTCCCTGTCCTGCAGCATTTAATTTGAGGATCTAGTTCTGTGTGCCTGTGGTGCCTTCCACTGGAAGGCTTCCCTTTCCACTACCGACTACAATGAGGTGATCTCCAATATACCTGTCAGGCTGACAATTATAAGCTTGACAAACACCCAACCAAAAAAAAAGAACAAAAAACCCCCAAGCACAGATTGGAGAAATAACTTGCCCAAGGTCACTCATCAAGTCTGTCAGAAATAACAAAAATCAGACTCAGTCTGAACTCCAGACAGCCACAAAACTTCCTTTCATCCTGAATCTTGGTTAGTTCAAATGATACATAATCTGTTTGTGAAGTTAGTGCTGCTATTTGCAACATGGCACGGATGGGAGAGCACCATTTTGAACAATTCCAGGTGGCTCAATACAGTGGATGCAAAATACTCAAGGCACAAACTTTAGAGTTCAGATTTAGAAATATCTTTGAGTACAAAGGAAAATGTATTGCTTTCCCTATCTATTTCAGAATGCAACAAATAATTTGTCCCTGTTCAGTGCTGCAGATTGCCTGGATAGCAAATTAAAATTTTCATCACCTTTCTGTGAGCCCCTAATCAATTCCATCTCTAAGTGCGGGATATAGATGCATGGCACAGCAGCCAATCTCTTCCAGCTCTGAATGAACAAGTACATGAAGAAGTAAAAAAACCTAAGAAATCTTTCTTTTCCTATCTACTAAACACAGATCCTAGAAAGTACTGAGCATTATAAGACTTTTGGTTGATAATTACATTTTGGATTGTGCATCAGCCTGTGATTTGTGAAGAATGCAAAGTTACTGAAACATCGTTTAGAAAACGTGTATCTTACAGGAATGTTTTTGCTACTGACACATACAACTCATCTGTCCTCTTTTATTCTTAGCACCTGAAGAGAATCTGTTATCCTCAACTCCAATTTCATACCAGTGGCTACGTAATCCCTAAGCAAAGCTTCAAAATGAGTATTCGAGGAATTCTGCTGATTAATAGTTTTCCTTGTCAATTAATAATCAAGACACTCTACATGCTACAGGCCAGCCTGTCTTCTTAATGTTTACATTTGTCAGTGAATTAACAGGCATACTTCTACATCAAAACTTGAGAAGTAAAAAAATTTTACACAGAAAATGTTAAAGACTCTGAAAAGCACACACACAGATGCAATCAGTATTAGGGCACTCAAATATCTCCAGTGCTGAGTGCGGAAGACAAGAACTTTCTATAGAATACTAAAATATAAAGGAAAAATCCTCATCATCTTTCAAGCAGAAGTTTTGTTTGATCTTCAGTTGAAAGCAATTCAACTATTCTTTCTGATGAACTGCAAAATCCTATAGCCAAATTAAGTCGGTCATGCATAGTCTTTGGGAAATGAGAAAAGAACAGTTTGAACTTTGGAACTTCATACTGAAATTGGTAGAAAACTCATATTAATGGAAAGCTACTATTCAGGATGATTCTGCACTCTAAATTAACACTGACTTTTGAAGAGTCCTGGAGAAATCTGTGCCACTTCAGCAAGCACTAATCAGAATCTACAAAGTGCTTCCGGGTGGGGTTATGCACCATTTTAAACAGCTCCAGAAGTCTGACAGATAAACTGCAGTTGAGGAAGCCTTCTCTTCAGTAGCTCTTTCTTGATTTAAGTGAAGTCAAGGCTCTGAAATTGCTTCACTTTAAAAACTACAAAACTAAGAGAAATATTAGTAACTGTCTATGCCACCTCCAATGGTGAAAACTACCCTGTTTTAGAGGAAAAAGCAAGGCAATCTGCACCAAGCTGTTACAGACCACCTTTTCAAGTTTCCCACATACTCAACCAGGTAAGAGTAGTCTTTCCCTAAAACTTCAGCATTACAATCAACCGTGAACCTGGAAATCAAAGTGACCTATTTTCAAAAGAAAATCTTAAGTCATCAGCAATTACTGAAAATTTTAACCACAGCTTTTAAACAAATAAATGGCCCATTTAGGACATTCAATTACAATTTTCTAAAATGCTAAGAGATGCAGCCCTTCTCTTCATCCTTCCCCCTCATCTCCTGAACTCCTTGAAATATGCTAGCTGAATCAGTATTATGTTAAACCTCTTACTTTCTATGTTCAGCATCTTCATATTTTAGCACTCTTCCAGTATTCAGAGAAGAGCAACCATTTTGTTCTTAGATATTAAGCCCCTAAAAGTAATAACACTGCTTGTATTTTATTTGAAAGAACAAAACACAAGCCATTAATACCAAGAAAACAAAAACAAAACAAAAAACCAAACCAAACCAAACCCCCCCAATTCTGAATCTCCACACTCAATGACTAATGGAAAAACCTATCAACACATTCTGGTGAGAAGGATAGAATTTTAACACACAATGTGGTTAGAGAAAGAAGTGGAAAAAAAGGGTATGACGTTTGAGTCTGAGCTACATTAAAAGAAATAGTGTACAGAACAGCCATGCAGGTTTAGCCTACTCTATAAGGACATCACAAACCCAAGTTTGACTTATTCTTGTACCTGTGCTGTGTTGTTCAAAACTAGCTCTGCTTCTATGTTGCACAGCAGCACTGAAATGCTTTATAAAAATGAAATAAATTGCCACTATACTCTAAAAACCAAGGAAGGCATTACATATATAGAATGGTTAAGAGCCCTGCCTCCGTAACTGCTCACCACCATTTCCTTTTCTGTTGCTGTGTATCTTAAGGCTCCTCTGGAAAAACGCTGAGAATAAGTTTTTTTTAAAATCCACACCTACTGAGATAATTTTGCAACATTCTTGTTGCGAACTACCCTTCTTTAATCCTATCAACACCACTTAAAGAAAAGGACTCCAAAGCACAGCAAATAAAAACAAGTTGGGGTCATGGGTCTTTAAAAACAATACAGGGACATCAGATCAACAGACTGGGTTTGATAACTATTACCTTTTAATCCAGTGTCCCCGCTCCCACAGTGAGGCAGGAGATTTAAATGAGATGTGCAAACACTGAAAAATAGGAAAGCAAATTTTTCCAACACTCAGTAGTTTTTAGGAAGTATATTAGTAGCTGCCTGATAGCCTTTACAGTTCGACATAACATCTCTACTCTTGTATTAAAAACAACAAACGCCCCCCCCCCCAGCCTATAGCTCATCACCGTGATTCAGTACAGAATTTTCTTCCAAATGTGCCTTTTTGTATTAGAAGAGGAGAAAACAATGAGAACTTGAATGTATGGCAGAGAGCTGATAGGCAGTAACAAATTACATATTTTGAAATGAAGTCCCAAAAATACAGAAGTTAATTCTGCTACAAGGTAGTATACAGTATTTAATTTGTTATAAAACAGGGTCTTTACCATGCTGCCTTATATTCTGAGATGTGCCAATCATTGCAGCCCAGTCTTCCCAGGGGTTTGAGCTACAAGCTCAGATCTTCAGAACCTGCTACATTCCTTATTTATGAATTGATACACTTTGATCAACCATGCCATTTACTCTTTCCTCCTCCCCATTTTCATCTTTCATCAGTCTTTTGACAAAATTTGGTTTCAGAGAAATATATAGAGCAATGTTACATTCAGGGCAATGCACTGAAGATTATTTTCTATGTTAATTTCAGAAACAGATAAAAATCAAATAGACCCCATCACCAATTTTTCCTGGCAGTCCTTTCCTTCTTACAAAAAAGCCTAATCACACTCTATAAAAATTCAACTAAAAAAACACATTCTCGCACCCACTTGGGGAAAATATTCCTCATCTTTGAATAGACTAAGAGTGTGTAGCAAATGACAAAAGCAAATTCAATACACACTATAAACAGATCAATTTAGCTGCACATTTAGATACACTTCTTAAAAAGCTTTTTGTAAGCAGTTGGCAGATTTTCTGTTTAATTTACTGTTTCAGTGGTGATAGGGTTAACAGTGTGACTGAGGCTTTGATCAGATGGCAATCAATATTGCAATCAAAACCAAAATATATAGAATACAGAAAGTGCATGAAGTGTATAGCCAAATGCAGTCATTGCGACATCACAGCATAACCCTCTGCATTACACATGATGGAAACAGGGCACTCTGTAAGGCTCCAGGGATTTTTTTGGTTTTATTATTTTATAATACTGCAAGGTCCTTAGACAAGAAAAATGAGTGTCCTGGTTTCAGCTGGGATAGAGTTAACTGTCTTCCTAGTAGCTGGTACAGTGCTATGTTTTGAGTTCAGTATGCAAAGAATGTTGATAACACTGATGTTTTCAGTTGTTGCTAAGTAGTGTTTAGTCTAAATTCAAGGATTTTTCAGCTTCTCATCCCCAGCCAGTGAGAAAGCTGGAGGGGCACAAGAAGTTGGCCCAGGACACCTGACCCAAACTGGCCAACAGGGTATTCCATACTGTGTGATGTCCCATCCAGTAGAGGAACTGGGGGGAGTGGGGGTGGGGGATAGCTGCTCGGGCACTAACTGGGTGTTGATCGGCAGGTGGTGAGCAATTGCACTGTGCATCATTTGTACATTCCAATCCTTTTATTATTGCTGTTGTCATTTTATTAGTGTTATCATTATCATTATTAGTTTCTTCCTTTCTGTTTTATTAAACCATTCTTATCTCAACCCACGAGTTTTACTTCTTTTCCCGATTTTCTCCCCCATCCCAGTGGTGGGGGGTGGGAAGTGAGTGAGCAGCTGCGTGGTGCTTAGTTGCTGGCTGGGGTTAAACCACAACAATGAGAAACTATGGAAGTAGGTGCATTTCAGAGGCAAGGGGCTGAAAGAAATTTCTCACTTCCTACAACTTTCCCCATTTAGAGGAATCAACTGTGGATACCCTTGTCTCACAGGCCAAAAATGGACAGTTTTTTGTGGTTGCCCTTTTCTGAATAACAGTAGTACAAAAAGTCCAGGTTTAACTTAATGATAAGAAGAATCTGCTCATTTATTCCACTGGTATTCAGAGATAAGGAGGTACAAAACAGATGTGAACTATAGTTGCTTCTGTCTGTTGTTGCTGAGCTCAGTACAGCTTTCAGTGTCTGAGAGAAATTATTAACAAAAAAGCCTTTCAATTTTAAGAAGCAGCAATGTGGATCTCAGCTGTGAATTTTCAAGCTTCCTGAACTTTGTCACTGTTTGGGGGGGGGGGGAGTGGTGGTGGAAAAAAAAAAAAAAAAAAAAAGTCATTTTTCTCTCCTGAAATGGGAAGACCATTTACTTCCCAGCTACATGTACAAGGGGATAAGTAGGTTATAGGTGTTTTGTGCTCTTTACCTCAGTGCAGCTTCCAGGAGAGTAGGCATTGGCCCAAGAAAAATCAAAGTAAGACCATCTCCATTTCTTATATACAGGAAAGACCTTCTTATCTGCCTTATTTCCTTTTAAGTGTTGTGAAATTAAGTAACAAAACCCCATAGCTCCATAAGAAAACTATCTAAACTACCAGAGACACAGATTTGACTGCCACAGAACATGAATGCTATTGCAATATTGACAAGGCGTGACCCTCTTCATTACTTAAGTTGGCAGTTTTATTATACTGTCAGATTTTAAAGTGTGTTGTCATGGTTTAACCCCAGTTGGGAACTAAGCCCCACACAGCTGCTCGCTCACTGCCCCCTCAGTGGGATGGGGGAGAGAATTGGAAGAGTAAAAGTGAGAAAACATATGGGCTGAGATAAAGACAGTTCAATAGGTAAAGCAAAAGCCACGCATGCAAGGAAAGCAAAACAAGGAATTCATTCCCCACTTCCCATGGGCAGGCCAGCGTTCAGCCATCTCCAGGAAAGCAGGGCTTCATCACGTGTAGCCATTACTTGGGAAGACAAACGCCATCACTCCGAACATTCCCCCCTTCTTCCTTCTTCCCCCAGCTTTATATGCTGAGCATGACGTCCCATGGTCTGGAATATCCCTTGGTCAGTTGGGCTCAGCTGTCCCAGCTGTGTCCCCTCCCAACTCCCTGTGCCCCCCCAGCCTCCTCGCTGGTGGGGTGGGGTGAGAGGCAGAAAAGGCCTCGGCTCTGTGTAAGAGCAATAAAGAAAACATCCCTGTGTTATCAGCACTGTTTTCAGCACAAATCCAGAACACAGACCCATACCAGCTACTGTGAAGAAAATGAACTCTATCCCAGCCAAAACCAGCACATGTGTCCATTTTCCTTTTACAGATGATGGGCCTGTCAAAATCTTCAGTCAAGGTTCAGTTGTTATAGTCCTACTAGAGCTTCAGCAGCACGAGAGAAAGGAGAAAGATGACACCATTCCTAAGCTGCTTTATTTTACCCTGAAGCATCATAAAAAGTCATCTAGCTCAAATTTCCATGACATAGCCATCAAATAATGGGAAAATCAGTGTCACACTGATTGGGGAAATCAGACAAATCAGTGGCCACTGTTGTGTTTCAGAAAGAGTAAACTTAATTCTACCACATGCCTACATTTGTGATTCTTTTACCTTGTTCACACACAATAATTACAATTAAAATCTAATTTTTTTTCATCACAACGAATGTCAGAGAGATCCAGGATATGGGGGTTCTGTGGGATTCCTTCTGTCTCGCCGAGAGAATGACTGGAAAACACTGATGAAAAAGTAGATATTCGCAATGAAAACGTAATGCAAAGTTCCCATGTGACAAATTACACTGCTAGGACTCTTCCTTATTCATGCCTGGACGGACCCTCTTTCAGATTTAAAAACAAAACAAACCAAACCACAACAACAACAACAAAACAGAACAACCAAAATAACCCAACCAAACAAAAAACCCCACCCAGTAAATTAAAGTATGGAGCAAGGTCGCTGTGGAAGAGTTAAGAGTTGGAGAGTAGGCAAGAGTCCAGCTGCATATGACTGCAAGACTTCAGCACTAGCCAGCTCATAGAGGAACAGTGTCTAAACTCCAAATACAAATCCTCATATTTATCACAGTGGATTGTAATCCTACATCTAAGACACCCTTTAAAATCTTTTTCAAAGTTTCATTGAGATGCTGTTAGCCCAGAAACATGTAGTGTCTAATAAAAGCTTTCCAAGAACTGAAAATGAAATACCTATGTTTATTTAGGTAAACATTTTGACCACAGCCTACAGGGACCTCAGCATACAACGCAATTACTTGGAGAGATATGGGCACATCTGCTCCTGCAATAAATCATAACAGTTACTCTTGACCTTAAAACATGAGCTACAGTTTACAACAGTTTTTGACATTGCAGTAGGAGGAATGAAAGCATCACTGCTGTTTTTCTGGTAAAGAATCTTCTTGGTTTAAAAATGTATTTATTCAGATAAGGTATTTGCTAGATCCAGGGGGTGTTTTATCTGTCTAGAATAGGTTGGCACTGCTTATTTGCTCAATATATAAATATTAGAAGAGGGCTATGGTAGAAATCCAAACAGATGAAGACTCTCAAAAAAGTCCTTAAAGTATTGAATATACAGATAGATATAGATATATTGGTATATCTGCCTCAATTTTCCAATAAATAACACAGCTCTTCAGAATAAATGTCTTTTGTGCTTATATATATTTTTTATATATATATATATATATATATATATATAAAAACCAAACAACAGCCTTAGCTGCCTGGAGTTTTTCCAGCTATAAAAATTGAAATTCATTACTTATATGCTCCAGGAGAATAAATCAATACACCATCCACTTCAGTATCTCATTTCCTTATTTCAGATGCTCCACAGAAAGTGAGCTTGCTTTCTGTCACACCCAAAGAAGTATACACTACATTGCATTGGAACATGCCCCTTAGGCTGAGTAGATGTACTAATGCTCAGTGGTTAACATTCTCTGCAAATACGATCTTAAGAAAAGAATCTGCAATGGTATTACCAACATCTCTACCAAAACTTCTTCCAAAAGTTAGTAGCTTGCTTCACTGTAGTCTCATGCCAGTGGTTAATTCTAAATTGTCGTATATCAGTAAAAAGAACTATTGATACAATGTTTTCCCAATTTGGCTAGGTGTTTTCTTTGAATTGTTCATTAAAATGAGTTCTAGCTGCATAGCTTCCATCCATTAAACTACCTAAGCTTCTTGAGAAAGCAAGCCACAACTCTGATTTCTGAGAAGAGAGAAATAAAGAGGGTAACTCATGAGCCTAAATGGTTGAAAAAGCAAAAGAATCAATACAAAACTGAGCAGCTGATCCAGAGAAAAGTAATGAAAGCCATATCCTGCTGCAATGAAGTGGGACACTTTCCCAAGAGAAATATGTTAACATTAGAAAGTTGGAAGAGCACCTTAGATCCAGTACGTAGATCAAGGCATGAATTTTGGTTTATAATGTGTGGTGTTACAAGGAAAAGAAAGAACACTGGCAATGCCAAAGTTTATATAGTGTCTGAAGCATGTATTCTTCATGTACAGAAATGAAGGCAGACTGCAGAATCCACATACTGTATTCTGAATATACCTGTGCCAAGTTTGCACCTAGCTCAACTTTTTTTGTTGTTTGATCTCATTTCTAACCTTGTTGAATATGAAATCTATTACTCCATTAAAACGAATAAACAAAAACCTTGAATATAAACTAAACTATTCACTTAAGCACAAAGTCTGGACTCAAACTCTAAGGTTGCTTAGAAGCAACCTGCTTAGAAAACTCAACAATACTCATAAAATACAGTCTTTTCCAAAATGTCTAAGTAGTCACTGTCAACATGGATATGGGAATGTAGAGGAATACCTGCTTTAATAAATCCAACATACATGGTTCATGTTTTATAAAAGCAATTTCTCATATTCTGTTAAGTCATGGAAGTGGCAGGATATCACTTCTGCCATATCAAGGTGTAAATCCTGCTTTAGTGTATTTATTGAAATACAGAAAAAACAGCCCTTTGCCATGTATGCAAGGCATATTTCTCCTCTGATACTTCCCACCATACTGTTTCTGTCTTTTTCATTTTTGAAGTATTTAGACAATACCACAGTTCTAAGATATTATCACAAGAAATCTAAACAGCGCTTTGTTATATTAAAACTAGAGCTTACATTAGTACAGGGAGTCAAACTAAAAGCATCTCCAAAATATTTTCTAATGTCTCAGCAAAAAAAACCTAAGCATGCACTGCCATGTAACCAAGGCAGAGTTTCAAAGCTGTAAAAATAGAACAGGCATCAAGCTGTTTTCCCAAGCTGTAACTGAAAGCCAGCTGGGCAGGAGGCTGTGTTCTGCTGGAACATGACAACCCACATAACTTGTTTACTCTTTGCCATCACCAATACCATTCCACATCACAAAGCTGGGGACTTCAGGAGGGACCCGTGGTGCTTCTGCCACTGGATGTGCCTTATAACATCAAGGCCACAGAAGGAAAACAGCAATTTCCTTCTGAACTAGCTTGGTATACTAATATCTTAAAATAAAAGGGGGGGGGAAGGAGTTGGTTGGTTGGTTGGGTTTGGGGGTTTTTTTTTAATGCTTCAGGAACTGTTACTCATAGGCTTACTGCAAGAGTCAAATAAAAGCAGGACCCCAACTTGCTAACCAATCAGCTTAATAAACCAAGTTGCTGCAACACTGCAGACAATCTTGTATATTGTATGCTGCCATACTAAAAATATCTGCCCATGAGAGTGCTAAAATCTGTTATTTGTTTAAACAAGAATAAGAAAGATCAAGATGTGTAAATGAAATCCTTAGAAAAGCCTAAAGTTCACAGGAAGTGACCAGATCCATTGCCAAAATAGGCCATTGATGACTATGGGAAGAACGTTGCTCCCCATTTGTCAGTTGTTGATTACTTCACTAGTAATACATTAAGTGCCAAATGCTATCACAGCAGAGGGTTAGATGCAGGAATAACAGTACGAATGTGTCAAGTCTAGTCTCTCTCTCAAATTTCCGAAGGGAAATTATTGCATGTCATTAAGGAATCTAAAAGATTTGCTACTCATATCAGATAGGATTTGAACCAAAATTCACTAAAAGCAGTTGAGATCTGGACACTTACTTTTATTGAGTTGATAATGCCTTCAGCAAAGAAAAACAAAATACTGCAATTGAAAGCTATGTTTAACAAGAAGAAAATGTTCACTGAAGATGAAAACAATGTGTATTTTAACAATTTATAAACAGGAAATTAATCATCTCACTTAGCTTTCTACATGAACTTTGAGAGGGAAACCCATCTGCTTTATTTTAGAAGCACACCTTACAGTGAAATGAATTATGCTTTCTGGTCAATAGAGAGAAGTAGATATAGCAAGGGAATCAAGAAAACTAGTTAAGTGACTACATATGAACCAATGAACACTATTCGTGATGACTTTGTGGTAGCCCATAGCTCAAGAATAGCTTTTCCTTTATTAACTCTGCATAGTGCAAGAAAAGACCAGATATAAAAGACAATGATATAATCTGTCTGGAGTTTCACTCTAAAAAAATAAACAAGTAATGGATCTCAGTTTCATTGACAGTTTAGTTTTCCTCTCTTTCAGCCTGAGGAGATTATAATTTAAACCTCCCAGATCATCTGGGGCGGCTTTTTGACTTTGCAAGGACTCTTGCCATCCTTCTGGAAACATAACACAAAATGAAATTAGTCACAATCACATGCAAGAGAGCTATTCAGATCAGTATAAGTTTGATGCGTCCCAAATAAAATAACATCACCCCAAAATCGTAATAGTGATCTCCACTACACAAACCGAGACTTCACAAATTAAGTTAGTTCGCAGGACAAGCTAAGCACATGCACGGATGCCTCTTATCAGTGCCTTATACAGCCCCTTAGTTCTGTAGTGCTGATGTTTCATTAATTAAACCAATTTCTCATATAAGCTGAATAGACAAGGGTTATGAGAAATCAGTTCCACATACTGATCCATCACTGTGACAGCTGGGCCCAACAACTTAGCAGTTATAGTTAGGGGACCCTGGAGCAAAAGACACCATTGGAGAAGAAAAGGGAGTCTAATCCCAGTTATGTGTCAATCTAAAGAGAGCACAACTCAATTCTCAATGCAGATATCAATATAATTAGCCTAAAGCTTGCCACCACAACTCAAAAATGTATTTGAATTAATGTGACATTTTAGGAGTGGTTTGGTTTTTTTTTTCTTAATTCTACTTGTTAAGTACAAAAATGCTGACACTGTAGATCCTCCAAATTCAGGGAACATCAAAATCAAAGGTTGTCTACAGAGCAACAGCATTTTCTTGGCCCCCTTAGGACTTCTGTGTGTCCAGCTGACTCTGCTTTCCCTTTACTGAATTGCTGTTCTGAAGCATCCTGGAGTAAGCTGACCTACATGCAAATCCTTACTCCTCAACTATCTCTCTGTCCAGTCAGCTACTTCCCACTGGAGATTAAGACCCTATCAACAGAAAGATGTTCTCACTGCACCTGGGTACATACTTCTCTGTACAATACAGAGGGCGAAGATCCCCACAGAGCAAATCACAGACTGAACTTTTGGCAAGAGCCCACAAGCCCACAGTAAAGAAAGAACAGACAGGGATCTATACACTCTTGTGGTACTAAAGAGACACAGGAGACAAAAATTCAATTTTTGGCCTTTTTTTTTTTCTTCTCCACAGCATGCTCTTCCTCAACACAAACGTACTACTCCAACAAGCTTACACTACATTATGTATACACCCACACTTACATATATGCAGTGGAACTATGTTTTTTCATGAGCCTGACAACTTTCTTTAACAAACTGAATTTTAATAAAGAAATACTCCACATCCAACACAGGATTTTCCTAGCATTTCTATAAAAACACTTTCAAGTCAGAGAAGAATATGCTCATGTTGAGCTACATATTTTCAACTGTTGCTTTCATTCATCTGAATTCCCACTATATTTGATTTTAAGTGCATATTAATTCCAATGAAGCTTCTAAGTATAGGTATCAAATGCTCTTATAGAATATTCCAAGTGCTATGTAGCAGCAGTTTATTTCCACTTATTTAAGTGCAGTAAAGTCATTCCAGTACTTTTTGGTTGCTGTTAAACATGCAGAATAGTAATCTGTTTGGAAATGCCATGCAAGGTAGTCAAAGAAAGGATACTGATGAAATACCACCCTGCATTCAGTGTACTAAAACAAGAAAACTAAAATATTAATAATATTTAGCACTTATTTTAAGACTTTTCAAAACTAGTCTCAATAATGTTTCACAAGGGTAACAACTATGCTCATTTCAGAGATTGAGAAAACTTTCACACAAATGGTACAACCAATACTAGAGAAAAGAGAGCACAGCTCCTCAGACAGCACATTTTTGCATGTCCTCCATAGTTTTACACCCAAGGACCTAAGCATATCTGACATATGTAGTATATGAACTCCTAGCTCCTGTCACACTGCCCATCAAATTAGCGAGCACATACCAATGTGTGAATCCATATTCTTCCTTCTCTGGAACTACCATCTCCTCACTCTTAACTTTTGCAGCTTATTGGACCACACCAATTCTGTGGTTCAGATTAATTAAAGAAAAAAAAAAAGCAGACTGCAAACTCTTCCCATAGTATTTACAATTCATTTTTCTTAGCTGTGATTGGTATCATGATGCATATTTAATTATGTTTTCTTGCTAGACTTACAGAAGATTAAAGTAAGCAAGAAGAGATAGATCACATCTGTGCTTTTGAAAATGCACCTAGCAACAATCTATCTCTGTACAGTTATCAATAATAAACACCGAGTTACATGTCATTACTGAAGCAATAACAGAGATGGATCAGAAAAACCTTCACATCATATCTGGAAAGGAGAGAAAAGACTGTAACAAGCTTTTCTATCCATGTGGTTTTTTCCCCCCACATTTTTATGTATTTCATTTCCTCATTCTGACCTGACTACTATCCCGCTACTCTGATAACAGGTGTTATTTTAGTAAGTACAGTATGACTATATGGTACAACCTTGTCATTCTTTCAAAATGAGCATTAGGAAGGGAAAAAAATTGTAAAGGCCTTTGCAAGTCAAGGTCAGTCAGTCCCTTACTTGCACTTTTCATGCATTCTGGATGTCCTGCATTTAAAAACAAACAAAACCCAAAACACACCCACAAAACAAGCCCCCAAACTAATCTAATCTTCACTTTTTCTGCTTTAGCCTACAAGCTGAGCATCTGTTTTCTCAGAGCTCATTCCATATCAGCTTCTACTGTCTTTGACTACATACACTGAATTGGGCTTACAAAATTCTATCTAATCATTACTAAAACCAGCAAAACACACCAACAATACTAAAGCAAGAATGATATTCCAATTCAAGAATAAAAGATTTAGGAAGCACTCCAGCCATAAAATGCTAATTCAGACCATTTGCGTGTAAAGAAATTACGAAAGACTTTGTCCCCAATCATTATAAAAAACTTTGTTGCAGTTCACCTCATGCAGCTTCTTTCCTAGCTACAACTACATGTGTCACCCACTCAGTTGGACTGCATGCAGAGTACACAAGTGTGTGAAAATTTAACTCCTTCAAGTTAAATGGTAAACAGAAAACCTTGAGGTACAAGGTGAGCGTAGCCTTCATTTTTTGTAGAAAAACAGAGTTGGAGTTCTTTTCTTGAGAATCCACCTCCTTCCCCTTTCTAACTCTTCGAACTGGATCCAAAGCACCAGCCATATAAAAAGCAGCACCTTATGCCTTCACATCTCTTGCTGGTATCCCTGAAAGATCATGACTGAACTGGATTTTATTTAAGGGCATGACATTGCAAAGGTAAGAGATGAAGTGAGAAGGATTTATGCTGTCTTTGCAAATACCAACACACACTTAACTGAACTCAGAAGATAACCAAAGAAAACAAAATTCCTTATATTCTAAAAGATGTGTGGTTTTAGAGGTGTTATCAATTATTCACAATTACTACTTTCCTGTTATCTTTTTGACAACAGTGAAAAGAACAGTCATTCATTTAATATATTTATTTCCTCTTCTTTCTGTATGTCAGGAGAGCTGCAGATTTGACACACCAGTTCTACGTAGTCAGGGCATTAGGCCTCTGTGATATGCAGTTTACAGGGGTTGATCTACAGCTGCTCAAAGGTATTTGAGGACATTTTCTCTAGCCTCCCATCCCACAAATAGACACACTCAAATACAATTGCTTCAGAAGAACCTTAATGTTTCTAGAAGCCCTGATTTAAAGAAAAATATTATACACAAAGTATTTCAGTGTATTTGGTTTGCATGGCAAGGTTTTGGTAGCAGGGGGGCTACAGGGGTGGCTTCTGTGAGAAGCTGCTAGAAGCTTCCCCCATGTCCGACAGAGCCAATGCCAGCCGGCTCCAAGACAGACCTGCCACTGGCCAAGGCTGAGCCCATCAGCGATGGTGGTAGTGCCTCTGGGATAACTTATTTAAGAAAGGGGAAAAAACAAATGCGCAACAGCAACTGCAGCCAGAGAGGGGAGTGAGAATACCCGAGAGAAACAACCCTGCAGACCCCCAGGTCAGTGCAGAAGGAGGGCAGGAGGTGCTCCAGGTGCCAGAGCAGATTCCCCTGCAGCCCGTGAGGAAGACCATAGTGAGGCAGGCTGTCCCCCTGCAGCCCAGGGAGGTCCACGGTGGAGCAGATCTCCACCTGCAGCCCGGGGAGGACCCCACGCTGGAGCAGGGGGATGCCCAAAGGAGGCTGTGACCCCATGGGAAGCCCGCGCTGGAGCAGGCTCCTGGCAGGACCTGCAAACCCATGGAGAGAGGAGCCCAGGCTGGAGCAGGTTTGCTGGCAGGACTTGTGACCCCACGGGGGACCCACGCTGGAGCAGGCTGTGCCCGAAGGACTGCACCCTGTGGAACGGACCCACATTGGAGCAGTTTGTGAAGAACTGCAGCCCGTGGGAAGGACCCACATTGGAGAAGTTTGTGGAGGACTGTCTCCTGTGGGAGGGATGCCACGCCGGAGCAGGGCAAGAGTGTGAGGAGTCCTGCCCCTGAGGATGAAGGAGTGGCAGAGACAACGTGTGATGAACTGACTGTAACCCCCATTCCCTGTCCCCCTGTGCCACTGGGGAGGAGGAGGTAGAGAATTCGAGAGTGAAGTTAAGGCCGGGAAGAAGGGAGGAGTCAGGGGAAGGCATTTTAAAATTTGGTGTTACTTCTCATTGTCCTACTCTGACTTGACTGGTAATAAATTAAACTAATTTCCCCAAATCGAGTCTGTTTTGCCCGTGACAGTAATTGGTTGAGTGATCTCTCCCTGTCCTTATCTTGACCCACAAGCCTTTCATTGTATTTTCTCTCCCCCATCCACCTAAGGAGGGGAGTGATAGAACAGCTTTGGTGGGCACCTGGCATCCAGCCAGGGTCAAACCACCACATTCAGCTTTAGCATAGCACTTCTAGACAAAATAAAATTAAAGAATCAGTTATCTATGAAGAGTCAATGTTCTGTTTGACACAGAATTCTGTAAGTCTTGGGTTTGTTCTAAGGCACCTTCAAATTTTTAATGAAATAGGTATGTCATATTCCAGCCTGCCTCACTTGATCCTTGCTTAGCAATTTAGATCTATTTGGCAGGCTTACACCATTGCAGAAACACACTCCAAGGAGATAAAGCCTCAAGTTTAACACTATCTTTAGCAGGTTTTATTTTTACTCACTTAAAAATCCTGGAGCTGCTGATAGTGGGAGCATCATTTGCTCCCCTGAATATACTGTCAAATTCAGAATAGCAACAAACCAGTTGAATTGGCCGTAGCCAACATAAAAAATGAAAAACCCTGTGGCAGTACTAAAATCTAAGGACTAAGTCAGTCACACGAGATGTCATTGGGAAACTAATAAGCTGGAGCTTTGGACCCATTCACTTTCAGCAAAATTCAGTCTGTGCCTTTAAGTGACTGAGAGACTATACTATAAGCATTATTAAGAAACTAGTGAAAGAAAAGAGGATGGGGAGAGATGAAGCAGCTTTTTTTTTTTCCCTCCTTTTTATGTTCTCACATCAGACAAAACCAATCTCCTAGCTGCTTGGAGCAAAAATTCTGCTGTTGTTGCTTTTTCAGTTTTCCGATGATCTCTCAATGGGAAACTCAGCAAAGTCAGGTCCCAGTATCTACACTGTCAATCAAACTGAAAAGAAAGACTTCTCTTAACTTCTTCCTTTTTGTGCTTAATTACTCTTTGCACATTCTCACAAGGGGTTAAACTGGGCTGGCTTATACTAATGGCCTCATAATCCTCAGCTCTGACACAGAAGTTGAAAAACAGGTCTAGTAAAGCTCAGAAAAGCAGAGCATTCTTTTAAAAAATGAAAGCATATTCACTTGAAGTTTGAAAGCATGTTCTGCTCCTTAAATCCCAGTCCTCAATGAAAGATGACATTGGAAAGCTGAAGGCACTGAGTGCATGTTCTTATGTAATTAAGGCTACCTCTATCTTTAAGTATAACAGGAGAGTGGCGTTTTCACTGTATGTCTAAGGCAAAATTAACCTTTAGACAGTGGCATCTAAAAGCATCCTAATAACTACAGCCCATTTAGGAATCCTGATCTGTTTAGAGAAGTTTCTGTGATGTATAGAATTCTAAGCATATACTCTGAGCTGTATTTTTAAAAGATTACAAGTCTATCCTTTTACCAGCGATAGGAGTCACCAGTTGAAGAGTTTATTTCAATATTCCTGCCAGAGTGAATAACAGTCACCATCTTCTCTCATGGAACCAAAAATAATTTTTTCCCTGTTTCATTTCCTATTTGTTTCCCTTATTCCAAACTATGTTTTTCAGACCAAAAATATATATGGCTTATTTTCTGTGAATGGGAAGTACAAAGCACAACATTCTCCAGACATTAACAAGACAGACTGATAATATGAGTCAATGGTACTGCCTGATCCCCATTGGATGGACAGATGTAAAGTTATCTGATTTCCCTCTGTTGGATCATTCATGCAGGGAAAAAAACCCACCAAAACACGAAACCAACACACTTTCCTGCTGACTGTAGAATTCATTACAAAGTATTTGTCCAGTCTGATGCTAAAGAAATCTCAGATATGAGATACTACTGTTAATATAAGCAGTGACAAACATAAACTTCCTAAAACTGAAACCAATGAGACTAAAGTACCTAAGCAATGAAATAGTTGGGTAAAGAAAAAGAACGTAATTGCTTTCAGCATTATTTTAGCTTCACTATGTTTGCAACTAAAGACAAGCACTATTGTTTGAAGAGTCAATAGACTCTTCAATAGTTGAGTCAATTTGACAACTAAATTACCCAAGAAAAAGAACTATTTGACCATTACTAAGCATATTTCAATTGTGAAAGTTCATATTTATAAAACAGCAAGGAGAAGCTTAGACTCTTGCCACCATTTCAGCTCTAAAAGCTTCTAATATAAAATTAAATTAACAGGAAAATACAAGCTCCTTAGTAGTCTTTAAAACAAGTATATAAGTACAAAATTAAAGCAGTATGTCTTATACAGACAAGACTTTGTTTGGTATCTGCACACATTAACTAAAACATTTTAAGCTATGGTCCAAGCAGTGGCCTACAAAGGATACGTTCTTTCAGAAATAATATGAGATGCTGTTCTGCAGGATGGAGAGTCTGACTCACTGAATTAAAAGAAAGGGATACCATTGAGTCATTGGACTGTTATATTTCTATCTGAAATAATTTTTTAATCCCTTCAAATTACTCTATAACAAAAGAACAAAGATTTCAAAGGAAAAAGGAAGACATTGATTCAGAAATGCAGGTTTTCCTTTTACAGATTCCCTAGCAATACAAAACACAAGGGCATACATGAGAAAAAAGTTACATAGATGTCAAAATTTGTAAACAGAAAATTTATAGAGTGCTTCTCAAATATTTCTACTAGGCAGCTGTAGTACTTTAAGCATAGATCAACTACTGTTACTGATATTTTTCACTATGAAATATTATTTGGCTGGCTTTACAGAGCTATAATTCTTGTCATCATTACTGTAACCGTGTCACTTTTGTTAGTCAATTGAGTTTTTAAGTATTCTAGGGAAATGCATGCCACTTAATCTGTGGACATATTTGATTTAGAGAGACAGTCATCTCAAAGTAGGAAAAAAACCCCATTTTTTTTTTTTTTTTTAAGAGAGAGTGAGCAACCAACCTGTTCTTCCTGACACATGCTTTGCCAGTCATCTGTCTGCCTTCACTACACAGTAATACCCAACCTTGTTCTCAGACATTTTACATATTTTTAATAGAGAATTACCTCAGTAACTTGCTACAGTTCTGAAAAGAATGAGAAAACTGCAAATGGTCATTTATTGATTTTAGCACTGAAAATATTCCACCTAAGATTTTAACTTCAAGTCCACCTTAAAATCACCCCTCTAAACATTCGAAATATTCTAAATCAAAATTAATGCTAGACAGACCTGAGCAGCAAAAATGCACAGGGAGTCTGATTCACTTTTATTTTTTCCCCATGTGGAATTTTTTATGAAGAGGTCCATTTTTCTAACAAGCTAAAGTACAGATGCTATATTTTTAACTGTTTCCAAAGCACTTATCTTTTTCCCTGTGGTAAGCCAACAATCTTCTTTTTCCCAATACTTCTGCTCTTCACTTTTTTGCTTCCCCAAAAGATCACAACTTGCCCCCCCCCCGAAGAAAGAAAAAAAAAAAAAAAAAAAAAAGAAGGAGGGAGGAAATACTGAGTTCTCAGTTCAAAGGTCAAGTATAGGAACACCAAAAGAGGAATGCTTGTCCTCCAAAACCCAGAAGTACAGGTCACTGGAACTGTTTTATTTGCTACCTGGAACACTGGGAAGAAAATTCATGGAATGCACAGACTCTGCCTTGGTAGAACCCAGGAAAGTAAGGTGTCAATTAACTGTTCCCTCCACAGTCACTGGAAGACCATTACAAGGATGCACAACCACAATTCTTTCAAGAGTACTGTACAGTTGGTGTGAAAGAATATTAGTCATTAAAGAAGATGTTATAGAGAGTTTTGTAATTTCAGCAGTAGAACATTAAATTTATTCACCAATACAGAACTTTAGCTCAGAAGTGTTATCAGAGTGGAAGGAGAAGTAGCTGAAGGAATAGCTGCTAAAGATATTTCAGTCTTTCCACTCTAAGCTAACAATTCACTAGCACTGACAGGTGGGTCCTTCCAGGATTATGGTGGCATCTACATCATCATAATGCAGCATCTTTGCAGCATGAGCATTAGGTAGAAAGAGAAGTGCATAGAAGTCATCCTGTCAAAATACCCAGGGCTGTGCTTAGTATCTGAACCACTTCCTAAATTGATGAGTCTAGAGTGTTTTTCCCTTTCTTTATGCTCTACTATACAGACCTTCTAAGGAAATACCTAGAGGTTATTTTAAATTGATATATCAATATTTCTTCTTTTGAGATTTTGTTTCCCCATTGAAAGATTTAATCCTCTTCACAGCAATACAAATTCAGACTTTGATGCCAGAAAGGGCCTAAGTAGCTGTTCTGCTAAACAGGATGTAGACTACAGAGTTTCTCCAGATGATTCTCGTATCCAATCTGTAACTTTCAGGCAAACAAAAGCATGTCTTCCAGAAAATTGCATTTTTCTAATGCTCAAGAAAAAACACAATGCCAATCTGCAATGAGTTACTGACTTGCATGAGCGCACAACAGTCACTTTCTCTTTTCCTACTTCACCCACTTCACTTGAAAGCCAAGCAAAAAATACATCCCTAAAGAGAAGCAGATTTTGCACCCAAATTATTTTTCCAGGCACATAAAAAGATGAATCAAGAATTTAAAAGAAACTGAGTCAGTGTATTTTCCAAGCAGTCTGCTTGAACTCTTGTCTGCAGATTCATGTAACTACTTGCTTCCAGATACAAGGATAATGAGAAATGCCCTAAAGGAAGTCCCTTGTGAATATCCCAGACACCATTATCCAGGGAAGGAGAACTGAAGTCACATGAGATGCAATTATTGAAGTTTTCTTGCAATTACAGAGAGAACTGTAACTTATATTCAATGAAGTGAGTTTTTCAATGTCTTTTAAGTAATGCATAAACTGTAATACTTCCAACAGTGAGAGCCACCCCAGTGATTAGTCATATTCTTTTAGAAAATACAGTCCAGGTTTAGTAGAAATGTTTTGCATTCACACAGAAATTTATAAAGTTTTTGCCCCAGAAATTAATCTAATTTTTGAAACTTGAAGTGAGATTCCTTATGATATCTATCTCATTGAGGCTTTGAAAGACTTTACTGAGATAACCATGAATTAAAAAGGACACCAGTATCACCTGACATTGGAAGAGTGGGGTTTTTTTAATTAACCTAAAGGATTTGTGAATCTGAAAGAGTGCTCACGGTTCTTATGTTGATTTGTTTAATGACTTTGCTCAGAGCTTAAGTGTTACCATTTAATATGAGGAAATATTGATTGTTTTAAAAATAAACACATTCACCGTCAGAACATAATACAGTTTCTGACTGAGAAAGGGGAAAAAAAAACCATGAAGTGACTACATAGTTTTCCAAACAAGCACATGAACCTTTCTTTGTTGCCCAGCTTTTAGAATGACAAGTAGACTTAACAATTTTACATGCAAAAATCTGTAACCAAAACAAGAGGCAGTAGAAAAATTCAATACACATATTAATAAGGTTTTTTTCCTTGAAGTTTACAAAATCTAGAGAAGATAGTATAAGACCACCAAGACTGCCATTTTACATCTGTTCTTTGTATTCTACACTCTGCTTCAGCAGTGATTCTAGGCCAAGTCCTTCATTACTCGATCAGGCAAGACTTCCCCCCAGAAACTGGCAGACAAAACAAGTGTGTCTCACAGCTGTTCAGCATTATAGTTAAGAAATGGATTTGTGCCTTAAATAATGCAAAGGCATCTGTCTCACACAATTCATGTACTAGTCAGTGTGGAAGACTGCTATCATCTCATGAATCATTTCACATTATAGGATTCACGTGTCTTAACTTTTCTACGTGAAAAAAAAGACATTTTCCTATGCCAAAGTTACATAAAATAATAGTTTAGGATGCAAACTATTCAAGGGTCAGAAAATTACAAAGATATCATCCCTTGTTCAGCAGTAACTCTGTGTGCATATATTAGATTTGCTCTCATAGGACTCCAAACTCCTTAGTTTCACAGGCCAGACCATACATCAGGCAGTGGCTGGGCAGGCCAATTCTCCAGGTCCATTACCACCTTCTGCCTTAGCTGGCATCTGTAAAACAAAAACAGTCCTCCACAGGAGAACTGCAGTCTACTACAAAGAGCTATGTAGAGGACTGAGTCTTAATGAACCTCACAGTATTCCTCAAATAATCCCTGAATTGTTGAGGCTGGTCATTGAACTTATTACTGCAATTCATTATTTGATATTTTGTCTTGAGGAAACCTAGATGCCTAGAGAAAAGTTTGTACATTATTTGACTCTGATACACAGAAAATTAGAGACCCTAACTCAGCATCCAGGATGTTTTACTGTAATTTCATCTTTTAATTCTTACAGCAAGCTTTTAGGTTCATGTAAAAGAGTTACTCAAGAATGAAATGAATATTCTCACGCAACTCAATATTAACTCATTTCATCACACACCTACATACTTTATATTACCCAGAGCATATAGAAAAGCATATATAGTGTAGAAAAGACAAGGGAAGCCTGTGGAAGACAAGAAAGAAGTAGATAGAAGGGACATGCTGAAACCACCAACAGAGAATCGCACACCTTGTAACAGCCACCTAGAGAGAGACTGCCAAGTTCACAGTCTCTATCTCCAGAAAGCAATGACTGCCTGACTAGAAAAAAATTACTCCAGACTAGTAAATTCGGGGGTTTTTTAACCCATTTCAAGGAAATCTATTACTGTGATTTCTTAACCCATCTCCAGAGAAGCCTAAAAAAAGCCACGTTCTTTCTCACATGTTTTCATGGCCACATACATGACTGTTATTCAGCTGAGATAAAACGTAGAATAAAGGAGTTAGAGCATGTCACTACCAGATGTTATTATGTAAAGTAGGTTAAAAACCCCAAAATATGGTAGTGACATGTTTAACTCCTTTCTTCTACATTTTGATTCAGCTGATTAAGTCATGTATATGGCCATGAAAACACAGGTTGAGTGAGATAATCTCCACTTTCTTTTTGTCACTTGAAAACCTGAAGCAGACACCCTGGGGCAAGATAGTAAATGGTTAATTTAATATGTAGCAGCAGTATTAAGTCACTATCTCCAAAAAAAGGTTCCTATCTTATTTATTTCACCTGAATAATGGCTCTGTTTTCACAATTCATTTTATCATAAAAGCACCAATGCAGAAGCAGCAGTATAGAATTGTGACATACTTTTATACACATATTAAATTTTATACAGCTTAAAACTCTATGTTGTAGTGCAGCAGTATTTCATTACTTTTAAATTAATTGTCCAACCAGGAAGTCATAGATCCTAAACTAAGCTTTCATGACAAGTACAAAATAACAGTATCAACACTACGAGCCCACTAGTGACAAGCAGCTGTGCATCTGCAAAGATTAAAGAATCTTTGCCCTCCTTGAGCCTTTTCCTTGGAAGTAGTCATAATCGCAGACTTTGAAGACAAATACAATGACTTCAGAGAGCTTTAAAAAGAAAAAGAGAGAGAGAGAAATCAAGCCTTCTGGAAATAAAAAGCAGGAAAAGATAAGGTTCTTTCTGACAACAGGGTAGCAAATTGGATGTACTTATTTATCTGCAAGTACTTAAATTCATCTTGTACTTCTGTACTCGTCAGAAACTCAGGAGAAAGTCTGAATGGCTGTGGGCCAACATCTCCTATTTCTGTTACCTAGGATGAGACAACTAGAACCACAAATAAGGGGGTCATCACCCTATTAAGATCAGCAGCACAGCTTGCTGTTGGGGCAGTAATTCAGTAGATTAGTTTCAGAAGTTTACCAGGTGTAAAGGAATGAGAATAAAAAAACAAAGCAGAAACTTGTGATATTTTTTTTGTCTTTTTGTGCACACAACAGATAGACAAGTTTTTTAAAGCTTGATATAATGGCTACTTTATCCAGTACTCAAAAGTTTTCTAAATTACCTCAGCATATTATTAGATAATATCAGTTGCGACATACTTAAGAAATAATCTTCAGTCATTGTGCACTCTAAAAACTCCCAGAATTATAATGGTGATGTCTGAAAAACACAGTCAAACACAGGTGAAAAAAAGATATTGATTAAAGTCACTAAACTTATCTCTTTCCAATCTCCTCACAAAGTGATACCTTCTCAGTAACTTAGCAAGGTCTCAACTTTCAAGAATGGAAAAAAACCCAATGCAGCCAACAGCTCCTAAAATCAAAATGGTCATCACTTAGTACTTAATGAAAATACCACTTTTAAAGACCAGATCAAGGAGAGCAAGAAAGAAAAATACCAGGAACAGAAATGGAAGAGTACACACAATCATAAGAAACTTAAGAAAAGTATCTATTACCCCTAAGTAATAACTAGCCCATCACCCTAATAACACTTACCTTTTGCTTGTGTCTCAGTCTAGGAGCAGGCTGAACTGGAGAGGATTTGTGATTAAGCTAATTCTGCTGCCTGGTTTCCCGAGCAGGAGGGTTTAGTTGTAGTCACTAGCACCAGCGCAGAGAATCACCCAATCCCCTATCTTCTTTCCAGGACAGCTAGGATTTGGAATAATGCAAGACTAGAAGATACCCACTACTATGTCACACTAGCAGTGACAAGGACAAATAAGCCATCTGACAAACATTGATCAATGCTTTATTTTTCCCTCTCATACTACACCTTTTCCTTTAAAGTTCTACCACACCAGCACTCCCTGTCCTCCACCCCTGTGACAGCACCCTGGCTTCTGCAGCTGTGCCTGCTGGGGCCTCTCCCCAGCTGTGTGCCATCATACTAACTCCTTACACCTGGGGCACTCTTAACTCTCCGCCTTCCCCTCTGCTTCATAACTTACTTTTGGAGGTCTCTACAGTCTGTGTTGTTGATCTGAATAGTTTTGCTGATAAGAGGGGTGAATAGAGCAAGGTTTCTTGTGTTCAGATACAGTCAGTGTGAGAGACCTTACAAAACTCTTTCTTTAGGATCACTGAGGACTGAAAACTTTTTTTGTGTGTCTGCTCTAACAAGGAGCTCGCTGCCTTTAAGAATTTCACAACTTCTGAATTTAAGTGGGTATGACAGTACAAGAAACCCATTAGTGATTTATGTTTACTTTTGCTAGACTTTACTGAAAGGAAAAAATATAAGTATGAAGGACAGACTCATTAGATCCTAAATCTATAAGAGGGTATAAAGCAAGAATGTGTTGTATGTGGTTAGAATTGTTTTGGCTCTTAAAATTAATTACTAATGCTTTCTCTGAAAACCTTAAAAAAAATCAATTAATACTGAAATCTCTAGGTGTTTTTTTAAAGAATTTTAACTTAGGTCTGCAGTTGAAACATAATGACAAAGCTGACTATAAAATACTACCGAACAGAGCCTTTTTTGTTTGTCTATCTATATATGATGATTTTACTGGGAAAATATTTTTTCAAGATTATTTAATGTTCTCTGATACCTGCAGTTAAAAAAAAAAAAAATCAGAAGGCACTGGCTTATATGTGATATTTTAGCTTGTATTGGGTATGTGTGGCAAGGTTTTGGTAGGTGGGGGCTACAGGGGTGGCTGCTGTGAGAAGATGCCAAAAGCCTTTCCTACATCTGATAGAGCTGCTGGCCAAGGCTTAGCCCATCAGCAATGGTGGTAGTGCCTCTGGGATAACTTATTTAAGAAAGGGGAAAAAACAAATGCGCAACAGTGGCTGCAAGAGAGGAGTAAGAATATATGAGAGAAACAACCCTGCAGACACCCAGGTCAGTGAAGAAGGAGAGGGAGGAGGTGCTCCAGGTGCCGAAGCAGGCTCTGCAGCCCCTGGTGGGGAAGACCACGGTGAGGCAGGCTGTCCCCCTGAAGCCCACAGAGGTCCACGGTGGAGCAGATCTCCACCTGCAGCCCAGGGAGGACCCCACGCCAGAGCAGGGGGGTGCCCAAAGGAGGCTGTGACCCCGTGGGAAGCCCGTGCTGGAGCAGGCTCCTGGCAGGACCTGTGGACCCACGGAGAGAGGAGCCCAGGCTGGAGCAGTCTGTGCCTGAAGGACTGCACCCCGTGGAAGGGACCCACACTGGAGCAGTGTGCTCCTGAAGGACTGCAGCCCTGTGGAACAGACCCACGCTGGAGCAGTTTGTGAAGAACTGTAGCCTGTGGGAAGGACCCACATTGGAGAAGTTTGTGGAGGACTGTCTCCTGTGGGAGGGACCCCATGCCGGAGCAGGGCAAGAATGTGAGGAGGAAGGAGCAGCAGAGACAACATGTGATGAACTGACTGTAACCCCCATTCCCTGTCGCCCTGTGCTGCTGGGGAGGAGAAGGTAGAGAATTCAGGAGTAAAGCTGATCCCAGGAAAAGGGAGGGGTGTGGGGGAAGATGTTTTAAGATTTGTTTTATTTCTCATTACCCTGCTCTGATTTGGTTGGTGATAAATTAAATTAATTTTCCCCAAGTCAAGTCTGTTTTGCCTGTGACAGTAACTGGTGAGTGATCTCTCCTTGCTCTCCTTATTTCAACCCGTGAGCCTTTTGTTACATTTTCTCTGCCCCTGTCCAGTTGAGGAGGGAAGCAATAGAGCAGCTTGGTGGGCACCTGGCATCCAGCCAGGGTCAAACCACCGCACAGCTGTATTTGTTCCGAGTACCTGCATTGGTTACCAGTGTTACTCGAGTCAGGACACCCATAGAACTAAATTGACTTGAGTGCAGTTAAAAGTGTGAAGTCTCTCCTTCTTTTGGAATGGGAACTGCTGCTTTGGTTTTGCTTCCTAATTTTTATGAGGCACAAATACCAAAAATGTAACAACACACTACAATAGTGTAATTAAGTCTCAGGCTGACAAGGGAGTAAGAGATGAAGCACTGTTTGGTTGACAAAATGACCAAATGATGATCTATTAGTGTGAATTCAGTGTGCAGGCCAACAAAGATTTAGTGGAATGTAAGGTTAAGGCAAGACTAATGTGTAACAGTACTTAGACAGACATACGCTGTTTGTCACTGTAAGACTAAGCAATGATTTTAAAAATTAAAACATTCTATATCTGTCACGTTTTTATCAGAATCCCAAGAAGTTTGTAAGATGAACATGTACAGTTTAATCTTAGTTGAACAGAAACTTTGAAAATAAAAAAATAAAGCAATACAAAGATTAACTGTTAAATCCATTCATACAATAAATTTGAGGAGATACATTCAGCACTAATGACATAAGTTCCTGATTGAATAATATATTTTCTCATTGTTATTTTGATGACACAACAATAAATTAATGTAGTGGGCTAAAGCTTCTGTATGACCTCCTCAGTTGTGTTGGCACCAAGTTTATGTGCATATATTTTCTAGCAAGTCAAGGAGGGAACATGCATTGTAAATTGCATAAAACATTACCTGGAAACCCAACATTAATAGAATACAAATGCTCACTGAGAGGTTAGATAGTGGGTCAAATATCATTATTAAACTGTAAGACTGAGAAAGAAGGACAGATAGTACTGAAAAGCAAAAACTGTAGCTCAGTTTATTTTTTTTTATTACTGTTCTATATTTGTGGTCTTCCAATATTGTGGGAAAATGGTTACGTCTGTTGTTTGTAATAACAGAGGTGTCCATTACATCCATATGAAAGATGTGTTCTCTGTTTTGCAGGTAGAATCCAGTGTCAGCCCTTCTGCTAGATTGCTTCTTATTGAGCTAACATTTTTTTGTAAATGCAAAAAAAACCCCAAAACCCCAAACCATTCAATATTTCATTGTGACTAATCTCTTCAGAAGAAATTAAGAGGGTGCTGAATGTGTTGATTTAGCTATAAGTTCTCTTCATTCATTGTAGAAGCTGAAGAGCTTCACTATCCATTGTGAATTCTGTTGTTGAATGTAAGCTCCTGAGTCACTTTATTTTTGTGCCTAATGCAGCAGTAAGTTCTCCACTGGCAGTTAATCTGTGTATATTACATGCTAGAGGGCCAAAATCAACCCAGTTATAAGCAAATAAAATTCTGTTGATACTAGTGAAATCACCCAAGTGCTAAGTTTGCTACCTAATAGCTCTTTATCATGTTGGTCAGCAGAAAATGGTACTTGCTTTCTAATAAGGCTGACTACAGGTCCTTTCCATTTTTTTAGTTTAATTGCGGTTAGCATGCTTTTTCAAACGTCTCAGAATGATCATATGAGTTCTTGCACAGACTTTTTAAACAGTGCTGCTGGCTTTGGGGAAGATGCTTATATATTATATTTAGATCTTTACATATATGTATATGTTCTTTCTTTCCACTTGTAATAAGATGTTTACAATGAACCATTTTCTTCCTCAGGCGATTTTCCATGAAATAAAGTCATCCACAAGCAAAAAAGCACCCCATGACTGCCTATGACTATAGTAAATACTACTTTAGATAAGCTTTGCTGCTGATATAAAATCATCAAGCCTGTACTGACTTTTTATTTACTTTCAACTGAATACACCACAAGTAATCATGGAAGCAGAAAGAACGAGGAGTGGGGAATATGATGACAATTTTGGTAATAAATTCAATATCACTAGCATTTTGAGGCTACAATAAAAACTCAGAAAATCTCAATGTTTTGTAGTGTTTTTAAATTTTGTTGCCATGATGTCATCTTTTTGTTGTATGTTCTGACAAAGTAAATCCTTTGCAGCATTTATGTGGGTTTTCAAGCTAACTGTAACACAAAGCAGTAGAATGGCTTGCTTTAAACAGTTAGAGTAAATTAATTTCAAATACAGAAAACACATTCCAACTAAAATTTATTTAGACTCTAAGATCACTATTCTTTCTCATGCCTGGAGCAGCTTTAATTTGAAGTTGAGTGCTTTTTTTTTTTTCTTTTTTGCTTCAGTTGTGCTCACAATGAACACAGTCAATTAATATCAAGTAAGAAAGCACATTCACTGCTTGGGCAAAGATTCTAACAATTTGGGTGTTAGTCTCTTCTGGAAACTTCTTTTAAAAGAAAAAAAAAAACCAAACACCACAACAGCCTGTGAAGAACCTGATGCTGTGGTCTGCTCTGAAAATCTGTACTGCAGCAGACATTTCAGGCGACTTAAGCAAAAGAATCTTGAGCTCAGTTGCCAGATTACATTCAGGCATACATGGAACCTGCAGCTGTTTTGGTTAAAATGAGGTAACTGTTTCTTGAACTTCTGCACGCATAGATTGGAGAGCTACATGTATACAAACTGAAAGTGTGAGCTTATCATTTGTGTATTAGGAGCATAAAAATATAAATATCCCTATACTACATGCAAAATACTTATTTGGAAGTACAAAATGTGTCTGTTTAAATGGTGGTATCTTATTTTTAACTATGTGAATATTCTTGCTTGTGATCATTCAGTCTTTGTGCCTACATTGACCTGTGTTCTCAGTAATACAGCTTTAAACTTTTCAGGACATCCTTTATATGTGAAGTGTGATGCAATTTTTATCCAATGAATTAAGATACAGGACTGAAAACACAACTTAATTGAACATGTTGCAAATACCATGGTATTATTTCCCTGACTTTCATCATTAAGATTATTTTTTTAAATATTCCATTATGTGGACAATACACAGATGACAGTGTATTAGCTCTTTAACTTCATTCCCCTTTCAGTAAATTTGGGAAGTGTATGGCAATATAATGCCATTAAAAATCTATGAAATTGCAAGGAACTTTAAGACTCTGCTATGTTATGAAAAACAGTATTTGTATAAGCAATTTATGGCAAAGTATTAAAAACACATTACTATTTCAAACCTGAATGTTAATGGTAGCTGCCTGATACCCTGTGTAGCTAATTTTACTCTCAAATTAATTGGACTCCTCAGCGTTCTATTATTTGTAGAGTAATAGCCACAGGCATCAATTTTTTCTTTTTTTCTTTCTTTTTTTTTTGTTGATGCAGTTTTTACATATTTTATCCAGTTTCAAAGGGAAATCAGGATGTTTTTCTCCAACAACTAGGTGTCTAGTTTTACACTTTTGCCAACTATGATTTTCTCTGGAAATTTTAATGCTGGTTAATGCATCTCTTTCACCTCACAAAAAATACTACTATGGACACTATATCCAAATTACCATTTTTCTTGATTATGCATAGATATGCAAAGCCTAACTATGAACATAATACTGCGCTGACTGCACCTTTAAAATAATATTATTCTACTTCTACACAAAACATAGTCAGGAAATGGTAGCCAATGTACGCATCATTTGTTAGTAGCTAGCTTATTAGTTACCTTGACCTATGAAACCGAATAGGTATGGGATTGTGTTCACTATCCTATGCATTAAAAGCCTTCTCAACTACCCAATGTTCACATTGCAACTGAATTTGTCCTCCCTCATACAATTTCTTAAAAAGCTTATGTAGAATACACCTGGTAAATCTCACAGTTTGGTCACACACTACTTAGAGCTACCAGACCAAAAGGAATGTCCTTGCACAAATCATCTAACCCAGCTTTAACCTTCTACCTCTATAGAAGGCAATTTTAAGACTGAGTTGTAAAGGGCTAGTAAGCAAGTTTTTTTTTACTCACAAAGATATCCCACTAACATGCATAGAAGTTGTCTAAAGCAATCAGTGTTATGCATATGTTTCCAAGATTGTAGGTTTAGGATTCTAAGTTAGAAGTATGTGGCTGAGAAAAGAAAGTGGACTAACATGTTTAATGACTCTCTACAACTACCTGAAAGGAGGTTGTAATGAGGTGGGGGTTGGTCTCTTTCTCCAAGTAACAAGTGATAGGATGAGAGGAAATGGCCTCAACTTGCGCCAGGGGAGGTTTAGATTGCATATTAGGAAAAATTTCTTCACCAAAAGTGTTACTAAGCATTGGAACAGGCTGCCCAGGGAAGTGGTTGAATCTCCACCCCTGGAGGTATTTAAAAGACATGTAGATGTGGCACTTAGGGACATGGTTTAGTGGTGGACTTGGCAGTGTGAGGTTTACAGTTGGACTCAAAAGAAGTCTTTTCCAACCTAAATGATTCTATGGTTCTGTGATTCTATAACTCTACTTACGTAACTTCACTACAAAAATAATTCAGTACCAGTCTGGCAAAGTGAAGTTGATGCTAATTAGTTGATTAATTTCATTTCCACTGCCAGAATCTTCTTCAGTGGTTACATATCAATATCCTGTGATTGCAGCAATAAAATATCTGTAACTGTTATGCATATACAGCTATATTCACAACTTGCTTATCTCCACTGACAGTGTGGTATAAATAAGAATCATGTTTACTGCTCCAGTATATATTCAGCTTCTCTGTGACTCTAATATTAATGTCTCCCCTTGAACTTGCTTAATGATTTGTTTATTTAGGTATGATAAGAGATGTCAGATCTAGGCTTTGCTTAAAGATAGCAGCAATGACAATCAGCTCCAAAGATGAGAAGTGACGTGAGCTTTCAGACCTTGAAATAACCTGCTTAGCAAATTATCTCTATGCATGGTGCTATGTATTACTTATAAATGAATACTAAAATGTGTATCTCAGAATTGATATACTGAAATAAATGAAATCCTGGCCATTATCTACCATGATGCTGTGTGTGGTTTTAATTATAGATTGGTTGATCTTTGTGCTTAAGAACCAGAGGACAGTTTGCTACATCAGCACTCGGTCCCTGGAATAACAATGGGATAGCAGAGTAGGAGAGCAGAAATTCTCAACATCTGGTGAAATTTCTTACTTCAGAAACAAAGCAAACAAGATCTTACTATCAGACATCTGAAGAAGAGGCAATGTGAGACCTCAACATCAGTTTATGTACAGCTGCACAGTGGTTCCAGAGTGCACCTTCCTATTTTTGCTATCTTAATGGAAATAAATCTCCTTCCCTTTTAACTAACTTTCAGAAGGAAGGGCACAGGAATTTTCTTCTACCAGATTTAGTCTTGAAGATATTGAGGGACACAGCAAGATGGTGTGACACTTGTCCACAGCATAATATTGAAAGTGCCCTCTGTATGGGTTATTGGATTGAGGATGCATAAATGAAATTTCTTCTTAAGCCTTTTGTGCAGCTGTGCAAGGTCTTTGATCACAGTCTATTCACTAACTGCACTCCAGAGAGTTAAGTTACTTTCTCTTTCTGCCTGTTGCATTTTCCACACAGCAAAAGTGTAAACAGAGGTAAAGATTTAAAGCAGCCTCCAAATCAGCACAGGGGCACAACAGGATGTTCCTCTCAGGTTGTTCTTTAAGGGACAACCCTGGAAGATGATGTGTGTTAGATCCTTAGATTTTCTTCAGGTTGCTGAATCACTGCAAAGAGGCTGGAAAATTACATCAGAGAAGGCCTCTCAGATAAAGTGAGACACTGAAGACCGATGGAAAAGAAGGTAAAAAATATAGACTAAAACCTGTCCTCCGCTCCATCATAAGTGTGAGGCTACAAAGTGTGAGATTGTCCTCCAAGAGCAACTGATTGTAATTGGCTTCTGAATGCCTTGAAAGACTAAAACTTCAGCTGGGGACATCCAACAGCAGTCACAGTCCTTAACAGAGTTTTGAGTAAGAAAACTGAGTACTTACGGGGATATTAAGCATATGAAGCATCCGAATTGAAGATTTCCTTGGTCTAAATGAGGTGCAGCACAGTTCTTTTCCTTTTTTTTTTTTTTTTTCTTGCCCCATGTCTGTGAAGCTTTACAGTCCAGATATTCCCAAGTCTAGGAACGAGATGACTTCACCTCTGTGATTCACTGTAGCTTAATCAAACACTTCCCATAAACTCCTTTCCAGTGAGTTAAATTTGATTCCTCAGTTGAGTTCCTAAATCCTAGGCTCCAACTGCATAGACACTTTGGCAAGGCAGATGAGAAATATCTTGTGACCCAGGAATTTTCTGTTATTTTGTCTTCAACAGCTTTCCTTTCATGTGGCAAGAGAAAATAGCATGACCAAGGGCTAAAAACACAACAAATGCTTCCTTCTGAGATCATCTAAAATACTCATTTTGACTTTTTCAGCTGGGCAACTGGTAATAATCTCCTATAACTATGGAATAAATGAGGAAATAAAAATAATTTATATCTAAGTTTGTCACATAATTTGTTTATCCAGTTCACAACAACTCAATGCATTTTTACATGAGTGTGTCTCATGCATACAATTTTTTTTTTCCTTCTACCATTTTCCTGCCTTGCTGTGTTCTTTAATGACTCCCTCTAAGAAATGGCTGTTATTGCTGTTAGGTAATGGAAAAACAGGCAATGGCTTTTTTTTTGCTTTTGAGCACAGTCATTACTGCATCCAATAACCACTTTTCCTTTTCCAGGTAGTGAACACCACATGGGTTTCATTTTATAATCCAGAAAAAAATGCCACAGCCAAATTAGTCTGTATTAGAAACACTGAGAAGATTCCCTCTTTCATCACCGTCTCTATACATAGCAGAGAGAGAAAGGGATATTACTTAACCTTGAGAACAGCAGATTTAATTGTTGATGTATTTTTAGGTAAGCCTTTGAATTTACTTTTCTCATTTTGCGTGAACAGAATTCCAAACTAGAAGCTGAAGGACTGAAGTTGCATATAGATGCATAGATAGATAGCATATTTGTCTCTGTGAAACAGGCATAGTTAGTCTCATCCATGCAATTACGGAAACAGAAATACATTTTCAAAGCTTAGACAGATGCTTTCTATTTAGTACTGACTGGAAAGGAAATTTCTCCCATCTTATTCATACATATTTATAGCTGGGTTTTTTTCGCCAAAAACATTTTGTTTAAAAACTATGGTTTGGTCTGGTTTAGTTCATAACACTAAAAACCCAAGTGCCTAGTCACCAAAAAAAACTCAGCCTTTCCTGTAGGCAGGAAAGTATGCTTCTTTTAGATTCAAATGACCTGACATTCAAAACTTCTGATTATGAACAGATCCCTTCAAAATCAGTAGGATTAGCAGCACTTACACCTTTGAGAAATTCAGACCAAAATTAAGTGTATAAGTGTGTAAACTCTTCAATCTGCCTGCAAACTAGATACCAGTAACCAAATGTATTTCAAAACAGCAGTAAATTCACATTCATCTTTGTGTTGTTACATCATGACTTTTTCCAACTATGAAGACCAACAGAACAGATATGTATATAGCAAACAAATCTCGCTAGTTTATTACTTGATTATTCCCCCCCCCCCCCCTCAGTTCCAGTACTTCTAGCATTCAGGATAATGTTGTCATCAATCACTTATTTCATTTATTAATTACTTTACATTAACATTTAACAGCTATCATCACTGTGAACTGTAAAGTTTAAATCATCAACTACATAGTGCTCCTTGCAGAAGACAATTAAAAGTACTAATCATGACAAAGAGTAGCTTGAAATTCTTGAGGTGATGTAACAAACCTAAGGTTATTAGTAAATTGAGATTAAGGTGGGGAAAACATTTCTAATACAGATAAGACATAGGCAAAGCAGTAATTCTCTTTTCTGAAACGTCTGCTTTTTTGCAGCTGCACAATGAAAGATCACTTTCTTGCTAGCTTTGAGATAAAACAAATACTAGCCTAGGGAGCAAATTATAAAAAAAATCCAACCGATACATTCAAATGCAAGAGTCATTTTTTCACACTTTTTAAACCAAGATTGCCTCTTTTTTTCTTGTTTTCAGCATTTAATAGGATGAGTTACTTCACAAGCACAATTCCCTACCCTATCTTTAAGTGAATAATAATGTCAGCAAGTGTTTCTCTTCAATTTAACTGTGGTGAGATTTCAGAGATTTTCTTTATTATGCAGCATGCATATTTTGTGCTACAAAGTTTTACAGCCCCAGAATGGTTTTCTGAAACATTTTTTAAAAGATACTAATAGTGTGGAAGTTGATATTTAAAATAGACTTAAAAGAGCATAAAACTAATAATTGCCACATCTACATAGTACTGTCAAAATGAATAGTAATCATTGTGGTATTAATATCAGTAATTCTCGAAAGCATTTAAACTTGGCATTGCTATCATTACGAAATGTGTTTATATCAGCTACTGTAATAGTTTTTCTAATGCCATAAATTTCTTCAATTAATTATAAACAAATTGGCATACTTAATTAATGGGTCCTAGTAATAATATAATATCTCAGGTATGTGTCAATGATATCCAGTTACTAGCAGTGATGCAGCTTAATTAATGATGCCAAATGCTATAACTTTGTTAATACCAAAAGGCGCACTAGTATTCCTAGAAAAGAAAATTAGGTGTCTTCAATATAGAAACAAACAAGAGTGCACCGAGTTGAGGGCAAAATGATCCTTCCATGTTAAGTTTAAGTAACTCTGAACTTACACAGTATAACAGAGAAAAATCTTGCCTAATACTTAACTTCTCACAGATTAAACAAAATATATACTGACTGAAACAAAGTGTCATGTCACTTGTCAGATCAATTGGCAATGAGCAGCTATTGTTCCTGTGTAGGACAAAGAAACACAGGGAAAACTAGGCATATGAAATTCCTTCATTCTGTTTAGCAGACCTCTGTTTATCAGAATTTATGAACAATCTGTTTCTCAAGCTATCTGGACACAGTTTCACAGGAACCTTGAAACTTTCTGTCTACATAAGTTAGAACTCAAGGTTACACAGGGCAGCTTCAGGGGAGATGGAGGTATCACAGGGCCTTGTTCTTTGGTGTGGTTTGGTAGCAGGGCCTTGCTAGTGGTAGGATTTGTAACATTCAAGGGATACTCCTGATTTTCATGCATACCAGTGAAGAGAACAGGGTGTCATCTACTAGGTCACTAAAGCTACCAGGCTGAGGCAGGTGACTTCAGGTAGCTATGAAGAAAAGCTGAGAAGAGATTTTGGTGCAATAAACCACGCTTTTCTTCAAGATTCTAGGCCTAACTTTATTTCGGAAATTTTTAATTATTTTTCCCTTTTTACCCATTAGTTCAGTGGCTAAAACCCTTACAGACAAAGAAATCTGGTCTTGGTGTCCAGCTCCGCCTGAGGGGTATTTAAAATCACATTATTTCTCCAGCAAAGGGATTAAGTGGCTATTGATCCATTGAGGAGGGAAAAAAGGAAGTAAAGGCATGCTCTCACAATTCTTGATGGAATTATTTCTGTTTAAAGCAACCATTTTTTTATTATACATTCTATATATTTTGAAGCATAACTTTTACATACTGCATAAACAAAAATAAAAGGAGTCTGGGCCTTATTTTGCTGTCTTCCAAGTAACGTCTCAGCACAATTAGTGCCAGAATCTTTTTCTGATGCCCCATCTTGACTTTTAGGCTTAGCGATGTCTATCAGTAAGCACTGCATCTCCATGAGTAATACATGACATATAAGCAACAAATTTATGTATCTTCCTGCAAAAGTCATACTGCTCTGTTCCTCTTTATGTTAGTCCGTACGATTCTAAGAGACTTCACCCAAACCTTACCTTTTTAAAGGTTATAAAAGTCTCATGCTCCAACAGCCTACCTAGTCTACTATGTTGCCTCTGAAAGACAGTTGCTTTTATTTTACTGCACTTTATGCAGTTACTCTATATTTTACACTTCTGTATTTAATAGTATCAGCTCATTATTTTTTGCTAAATTCAAGTCAATTTGTTACTGTAATGAGTAATGAACAGAAAATACGAAATGTCACAGTTTTGTAGCAAAAGTCACCAATTTCAGCTACTTTCCCCAGAAAGAATAATCTGAACTTTACAAACTGCCCAATATGAAACACTGCAAGGTAAAAAACTTTGTCTTCTCATTTTGTTAGCCATAGAAACTGTTCTTGTGAACTTTGTGCTTATATAGCATAACTGTTTATACCCAAGTGTTTTGGGTTATCTACATTGTCGTGGTTTAACCCCAGCCAGCAACTAAGCACCACGCAGCCGCTCACTCACTGCCCCCCCATCCAGCAGGATGGGGGAGAAAATCGGGAAAAGAAGCAAAACCCGTTGGTTGAGATAAGAACGGTTTAATAGAACAGAAAAGAAGAAACTTATAATGATAATGATAACACTAATAAAATGACAACAATAGTAATAAAAGGATTGGAATGTACAAATGATGCGCAGGGCAACTGCTCACCACCCGCCGACCAACACCCAGCCAGTCCCCGAGCGGCGAATCCCTGCCCCCCCCTTCCCAGTTCCTAAACTAGATGTGACGTCCCATGGTATGGAATACACTGTTGGCCAGTTTGGGTCAGCTGCCCTGGCTGTGTCCTGTGCCAACTTCTTGTGCCCCTCCAGCTTTCTCACTGGCTGGGCATGAGAAGCTGAAAAATCCTTGATTTTAGTCTAAACACTACTTAGCAACAACTGCAAACATCAGTGTTATCAACATTCTTCTCATACTGAACTCAAAACATAGCACTGTACCAGCTACTAGGAAGACAATTAACTACATCCCAGCTGAAACCAGGACATACATCATCATTTAATCCTATACATATCTGTGAGGTATGTAGCACATTTCTGAGTGCTATAAAAATTAACACTTGAAGAAGCACAATAAATGACTTGAGTTAGCGAAGTAAAATTACCCATTTCATCAGGGCAGTCAGTTTATAATGATATGTGACTACTACAGTGTAGCGTAGGCTGGTAGCTGGATGGCTGAAAACTAGTTTGCTTGGTAACACAGTTCTATTATTTCCTTTCCTTCCTGGGGAGTGGAAGAGAGGTAGAATGAAAGAGAAGGAGGGATAAGAAAGATGGAGCGAAAATCCAGCTTTATTCTGGAAATACAAAAACCCTTTAGTACAATCCACCCTCGAAACTGAGATGTTTTGGTATTTCCTTCAGATTGCATTAATTGCCAAGGAAAGGCCTACTAGAGAGATAGAGCGTATCTGAATGAGTCCTTGGTCCTAGAGAACATGCCAGGCTACAGAAGGTAATTGGCTCTAGAGAAAGGATAGTTCAGGGCAGGCTTTCGCTCTCTGAACACTTAAGCAAACTATGTTACCACTGACATTTGAAATTACATTGCAAATATTAGAAAAGAAATTGAGCAGTCTCTCCATTATCAGAAATTAATATGTCATTTAATGCCAAACAGCCTAAAATAGAGATTCTACTAGATCTGCTTAGCACAACTCAGTTATTACCTAGTACATGAAAATTGCGTGCAACTTAGATTGGCTTTTTCCCTTTAGAAGGCAAGGACTTTATGTCCAAGTCCTCGTAATGGTGTCTCCTCATCCATGCATTTTCCCTAGTAGGGCTTTGACCAGTACCATTTTCAGACAGCCAAATGGATTTCTTTTTTTCTGCTTGCAATTTATTAAAGAAAAGCACAGTATTTCCAAATAGTACCAAAGACTGGTATTCTTGAAAGGCTAGCTGTGTGTTGACATATATAAATGTAATAATAAATTAGCAATAGTCAGTAATTTGCAGACAGCAACATGAAATCAAGTTACTCTTGCAAGCCACCGAGCCTGAAATTTATCATCTCTCTATATTCACAAAGGAATAAAGATCAATGGCTTTCTAACCACACTGTGTGCTGAAGCTCTCAGCCCGGAAAGTGCCACTTGGAAAAAAGAAACAATGTGCAAAAGAAAATACACTGAAACCATTCTTTCACAGTCTGCATTCTGGTACCAAACTCACGTCAAGATGAGTCTACCATGCTCTCCTCCTACTACCATGTGTGTTAAATTACAGTCTTCTGTTGCAAATGGGAGCCCCAGAAATAATGTAAACCGTTTACAGCTGCTTTGCATAGGGCATCCTGCTGAACAGATCTTGTGCTGACAAGTTCTGCTACAAAGTCAAAATGGTTTTACACCACTAATAACTTTTGTTGTATTTTCTGTCTTGACAGAGCTGAATGTATGACCTAGCAGGTATTTTTCACCTTTAATTTCTCTATTTATCTCTCTCACTGGATACGGAAGTATCAAAATGAAACTGCTATGGGCTAGGTCCACCGTGAATATTTCTGTCACTGCACAGAGGTGTTTTCTAAAATGTCTGGATCTAAGTTTCAGCGACAATGGTAATGTATGTAGAGGCTGTATTGGATTTGCGTGGTGGGATTTTGGTACTGGGGGAGGGGCTACAGGGCTGGCTCCTGTGAGAAGCTGCTAGAAGCTTCCTGGGCTCCAAGTCTGACCTGCCGCTGGCCAAGGCAAAGCTCATCAGCAATGGTGGTAGGGCCTCTGGGATAACATATTTAAGAAGGAGAAACCTGCAGCGGAGAGGGAAGTGGAATGTGAAAGAAACACCTGTGCAGACAGCGAGGTCAGTGAAGAAGGCCGGGGGGGAGGAGGTGCGCCAGAGGAGGTTATTCCCCTGCAGCCCGTGGTGAGACGGCAGGCTGTCCCCCTGCAGTCCATGGAGGTGCGTGGTGGAGCAGATGCCCACTTGCAGCCTGTGGAGGACCCCACGCCGGAGCAGGTGGATGCCCCCGAAGAAGGCCATGACTCCATGGGAAAGCCTGTGCTGGAGCAGTCTGTGCCTGAAGGACTGCAGCCTGTGGAAGGGACCCATGCTGGAGCAGTTCATGAAGAACTGCAGCCTGTGGGAAGGACCTACATTGGAGAAGTTCATGGAGGACTGTCTCCTGTGGGAGGGACCCCACGCTGGAGCAGGGCAGGAGTGTGAGGAGTCCTGCCCCTGAGGAGGAAGGAGCGGCAGAGACAATGTGTGATGAACTGACTGCAACCTCCATTCCTCGTCCTCCTGTGCTGCCGGCGGGGGAGGAGGTAGAGAAAATTGGGAGTGGAGTTGAGCCTGGCAAGAAGGGAAGGGTGGGGGGAAAGTGTTCTAAGATTTGGATTTACTTCTCATTATCCTGTTTTGATTTGATTGGTAACAAATTAAATTGACATTCTTTCTTCCCCAGGTCGAGTCTATTTTTGCTCATGACCATAATTGGTGAGTGATCCCTCCCTGTCCTTCTGTCAACCTATGAGCTTTTTGTTACATTTTCTCCTCCCCATTCCACTGGGTGGAGGAGTGAGCGCGCGGCCACATGGTGCTTTGTTGCCAGCCGGGCCTAAACCAAGACAGAGGCTTAAGAGACAGTGGGTTCTGATATGTAACAGCCCATTCAATTTTTTTGAACTTGGTTAAAAAGCATTTGGCATTTTCTCCACTCAGAACTGGTACAACAATTTCATCCTCTCTCAGCATTCTGAAAACAGTCAAGTTCATTATCAGGCTCAGAGATTTTCTGTCAAAGGTGGATGTGAGCCACAGACATTCATCCTTATTCTCACCTGTTTTCAGTTCAGAAAATGTCAAGGTTTTTTGGCAGAAGGGACTCTGTCAACCTTTCTCTGTCTTCCACTATTGATTATCAACCTAATAGTTCTCAAAGATAGATATCTACACTTTAGTTTTTGAGTGCTCAGCTCTAGAGCTACAGTCCCCATGCACTGATTTATTTCACTGTTTGTTACAGATCAGATACTGCTGTTGTCGTTTATTAATGAAGTCCACATGAATAATAGCTGCTTTCCCTGCCTTTTTTAAATTACAGACCTGACCTAGAACATCTCTTATTTTATCCTAAGAACAGAGAACTTTTTTACTGCAAAAGTAATGAAAAAGACAGCATCGGCCACAACGTACTCATAAACATTTTCTTTTGTTACCGTATTTGAATCTAAGTTAAGCTCTAGGTCTAGTCACATCAAATAGGTAAATTATATGAAACCCTGCTTTATTTTGAAACAGACATTGTTCTCCAATCTCCTTTTACTTTGCACTGTTTCCATGTGGCTCTTGTGTGACCTACTGCACAGCAAGATTTACTTTGCTTCTTATGAACTGTGCTTTTCTTTGTCATCTCATGGGATTCACCAGAACCACAAAAAACGTTACATCAACAGAATTACTAATAAATATGGGAGCTTTTATATCAAATGAAGCACAAAGTATCTCAGTAATGCTGTAGAGATACAACAAAGATATGACCTTAATGAGAAGGTCCCCTGTTTTCTTCACTTAAGTATAGAGAGTAATTTGTGTTGAATGAGAATCCCCCTGAGTTTATGAATAGCTAGATCTCCCACTTCGTACCAGTAACAACTAGGTAACATTTGACATTTTTTAGAAAAAATTAGGCACTCTCAAGAGAAAACACTAAATCTTCAACAAAGTATCTTCATTAAAAGATATGCATAAACATTTTACCATGTAATAACCTGCTTTATCTACATGAAAAGTAACATGCTTACTGCCTTGTACCATCACAACTGCCAGCAGCATGTATCTGTGAGCCACCAATTTATACTTATTCAATCACTTCTTATCCTCCCTCTTCTTTTCTGCTTAACAATGCAAGAAACCTGCTGGTAAAAGTACTACACAGCTTTAAATCACTAGGTTTGCCACAGCAAATAATTCATGAAAACAGTGACCTTCCTATAACTTGTTTATATATGTACTGAGGGGGAAATTCTTCCCGGCATGAAAGCAGACAGTAAGAAAGGTGCTTGACATAAGGTGTAGATTTAAACAAGAAACAAAATTCAGTTCACTATGTATGCATAATTTCAATATCAGGGATTCAGGAGTGCCATCAGATCTGGTTTATAAGTACTACAGATCATCCAATGACTCTACTCAATTCCAGCACATTGCACAGCACTAGAACCTGCATCAATGATGCCAAAGACTATTCAAGGTGTCATTTAAAACAGCTAGTGTCACAATGTCATATCCCTTTATATATTTTGATCGAAGCCAGAAGAGTATCCTGCAGAACTTATTGCAGAGTGTCAGTCTATAATATAACCTGTTTATTGAGAAGTTTTTTGAGTCCTTATGAAATTCTACACTTACTGTAATAATTTAGGGCTGCACTTACTACTAAAGAAAAACATTGGATGATCACAATAATTACAAGCCTGAACAGAACAGTTCAATTAAAATTTAGGCAACAGAAAATGTTGCTGTTTTTCAATGAGCAACCAAGATGCAGTTTCTGCAATTTGAAAATCTTCCAGAGCTTGGTATCTGGGTCATATAGCAGCCAAGTTTGCCTTCTGCGTAGCAACATTGACAGAGAAAGCAGCTGAAGTAGATTCATATTTACATTTCTCACCAGGGTAAACAAGAACAGGCACTGCAAATTGCATGTTTAGGGAGCTGTATTTGGGGCTGCAGTGCTACAGTGATAGCTGTTTTTCTAAACCTAGAAGTAATGCCTTGAAAAGACCAGCTATATTCTGTTCATATGTGTACAATATACGGATTTAGAATGCAAGTTAAAAGTGTTTAAGACAACGTAATGGTCGTTAGCTCCTTAAGCAGCACAAAGACTAAATTGTTACTAAACAACTAGTGGTGTGAAACACTGCGACACTGGATTGTAACTCCACTAGGTCATCTGATCTAAGACTTTTCAAGAAAAGCTATCATTTTATGGTCACTGGCAACTCTGCCTCAAAAAACTTGAATGTCAGAGGCTGCCAAACCTATATTCATCTAAACTTTAATCTATATTTTAATTCACTTGTGAAGTTATGCATAACAGAAATACATGCATCACAATCTGGCCCTGGCATGAAATGGACCTTCAGAGTCAAGTAGCTTTCTTATCTATTTCCTACCTCCTCACTACAGTAAGAATTTACTTCAAGTGATAATAATCATTAAGTGATGACCAAGACAGAAATTTAATTTTTAAGTCTGCAGACACTGAGGTTCAAACTAAAAATTAAATGGAAGAATGCCTCAAATTTACTCATCACAGAGACTAACTGCTGGTACCTTTGCACATGTGTGTTTTTTACATAAAATTCTTTAATTGACTGTAATAATTAAAAGGACTGGAAACTAATTTAGGACCTAGATTCTCCTGCTTTTGGACCTAATCCTTCATTATTATGACAACCCAATTGAAAAATATCACTATGAGCATTACAGGGTTGGTAAAGAGCAATTAAAAAAGGGCAATCAGTACCACCACACAGTACAAAAAAGGTGTTATGATGAAAGGTGGTATTAACACACAGTCCATGATACACAATCCCATTTTGCAAAAGTAATGTCATAAGACGAGCATTTTCTTTTCATCAATTATCTATCTGAAATCTTGCATTACTAATGTATCAAGAATAAAGATTTCATGTTTTATACTAAATATGTACTGGAACACTTCATCTCTTCTCATTATATAAATTCTGAGAACCTGCCCATATACTTGACTGATGATAAGCCCTACATGCTTTTGCAACTTTATAAACAACTGCATTCATGTAACAATGGGCATTTTGTGCTGCACAGATTTGTTCAGTGGATCAATGATTTGTGAAATAGCAACTCAAAATTTTCCTTACATTAAAATGTGATAGCATCTTACTCAACATTTTGACAAATCTTTCTCCATCAAACTAATCCTGCATACAGAGAAAACAGGTACCAGTCCATTCAACTGGCATGAAAACTTTACAGAAGCTTTTGATAGTGGAAGTTTACATTTTATTATGCCAGGAGTATTTGAGCTTTTATAGTAAATATTTGATCATATAAGACATAAGATGTCTAAAGTACTTCACTGAAAGGCTATTTTAGGAAAAGTTTTCCATCCAGTAATCATTTATGACTGTCCATTTATGACTTAGTTCCTCCTAGAATTCATTAGACCAAGAGTACTTTCTCAATAATTTATTTCCATTTGTTTTTCTGTTGAATAGAGGACATGACCCTGATGAAAAATTCTGATGAAAGTTCGCAGATAACCCTTCAGAATGGGCTATTACAGTTACGGTAAACACTATTTGTTCCCTGGTCTGATGAAAGTTTAATTACTACATAATTTACCCTTTCTCTTTTATTGTATACAGAAGAGATTTTGGGCTTTACCTCTTAGTGATCAGGAAGTACAAAAGAGATGGAGTACATTTTGGTGACTGCAGGTTCTAAGGGACCTTTTGTGCAACGTCGTGGCTCTTGAGCTGATCTAGAAGCAGCTGAGGTGCCCAGGACCTCCACCAGACTGAAGGTTAGGGAGTAGTTCTGGACCACTTGAGAGTATGGATTAGGCCCTCCAATCTTTCCATTTCCTCTGCACCTTCTTTCTATGGCCAGATAACAGACTTTTAGGGCTTTTTTACTATATGCTTGTACTTCTGAGCAAAGACAAAGACGCAAGAAGTAATAATCTCAAATGGCACTCAGAAAGTCCATATAAGCAAAGTTAATCCTTTTTCTCACCTCTTCTCTTCCCTCTGTTCATTAGCCTGCTATTATGAATGTTTAAAATTCTGCTGTCCCCTTCTAACTGTTGTCTTTTTTTATATTAAACCATTTATAGAACCTCTTCACTAAGGAAAGTGCTCCTCTTCTCTCTTGCTTCATCTATTTCAATAGCTGTGCACAGGAAATAATGAACAATATTCCTGCTTTATTATTTTACCAGCATGGAATAAAACCCATTTTGGTTTCATATCTTTTCATTGGACAACTGGTAAAGTAAGGGATGAATCAATCACTAGAAGAATGTTAAAAATTGGCAAAAGGAAATATTTAGAAATTACTTTGACTTAATAAAAAGGCAGTCACAAGAATGCAGATTAAATGTAGGCCTTAAAAAAAACTCTTTATCAACAATTAAAGTCTCTGCAGCACAAATAACATCCAGAAGAAAACTGTTGCTAACAAATGTTAATCTTTTGGAATCTAGTCATGTAAACCGATCTGTTCAAAGATGCAACATACTTGGATTTTAATCACATTTGAAAACAAAAAATATGAATCACTCACTTGTCCTTTGTCTACTTTTTGTCTCATGACACCATCAGTTCACACATTTCTGGCATCTCAGCTGTGTCTGGAGCTTGGAGTCCAGCAATAAGAGAGAAGTCACTCCTCAGAGTAGGCTGGCCCCTGGACTACAGGCTTTTTTTGTGGCCCTTCACCATCATGTGGTCTGACAGAGCCGAGAAGATGTGTGACAGCCTCAGGTGATAGATACAGTGTGCAGTCCTTCACACACAAGACAATTAAATAGCTGAAGTCTGTCTTCAACCACGGAAAACTGTTTTTATCATCAAAAACGTGGTAAATGAAGACCTACCAAATGACAGATTCTAGTCACATCTCACAAAATGTTTCTGAGGAAGAAAGGGTCTCAAAGTCTTTTATTTAACTATTGTACTGGTGGCTCAAGGGGATGAGGTAAGATTCAATCTAAGCCTGCCCTAAAACGTCTCCCTCAGGTCTACTTCTTGTTAGATGCTTGCACAGTTCACAGCCTGGCATTGTGCCACAGCACTTCTCACAAAACAGCAGTACTTCCATGCCCGAACAATGTCATACAAAGGTCAAGAAATTGCCAAGGCCTGTATACAATTACTCATTTACCCTTATAAACACAATGTCCTGTTAATAGATGAAGGCAGTTTTGTAGACACATCCATGCTGCTCTACCTGAAGCATGCTTAAACTTAGGTTTCCTCCCTCACACACTGTTTCACTTATTTCAAATATTGTAACATAGAGACTGTGACACCAAGCTATGATAAAAAAGAAAAGAGAGTACAGCTATACCATAGGCAACTGTGTTGAATAACAATAGTCAGACGCTCAAAACCCCTCCAGAAAGAGTATTAAAAGATTATTTTGGAGAAAGATGTAAATAGCATGTAAATAACATGAAAGATGTCAATAACATGAAGTCAAGACATTTATTAACACAAATTCATGTTGCAGAACTGAATGATGAACAGTACTCTCTTGTGAGTCAGAGGTACTTGCAAGCATTGGGAAAAAAAAAAATCATGAGAAATAGCACACCTACTTATTTTATGTGGTCTCTCCCCAAAGGACCACCACCTATGATCAGCTCTGTTTTTTCTTCCATCATCAATCGCCTAGAAATTTCAAAACTATTAAGGAATGACAGTTTGAAAATTTTTGCTTTGGAAACACTAAATAGTTTTATTTCAACCTTTTCAGCGAAAATTAAACTTTCAGCAAGGGATCCACTTATTTGATTTCAATCCAGTTAACTGTTAAGCTGCATTTTCCAGATGCAATATGTCACAATTGGACACATACTTCAGAAAATTCTTGTGTCCTTTTTCCTATATAGGCCAGGCTCCATGGACAGCTTATCTATCTTACGATTAAAACATGCTATGACAGACTGCAGAAAGTAAGGACAAAGAGAAGTTCACAGAGGGTCTTTGAGACAGTTCAGGTTTGAGGGATGTAAACTTCAATTTCCACAACAGGGCAATTCTGATTCATCTGTTATTTAGTGGATTTGAAATGAAACATTTCAGGGTACTTTTACAAAATGTAGTATTCAAATTTACCAGTAGGAAAAAAAAAATGTATGGTTTGTTTTGTTAAAAATCCCAATTTCCACAGAGAACATTCTGATTATGAGAGTCAGTTAACTCTCAGAGTACTCATGGGCATTCTGTTGCCTTTCAGCAGAGTGTTTCCTTTTCCTCTTTAGTTATTTTAGTTACTCACAGGCAGAGTTCATTTCTCTGGACATAGAGTGCTGTCTGACTAGGGGCACCCACCATCCTATCCTACCTTCTTCCAAGTGGTGGAAGATCAGCCTTAGGATAAAACTGTAGAAACATACTGTAAATGGCTGTCCCTTCTATTAAAAGTTTGCCATATCAACAAACGGTGTGTTGCTATCTTCCTTTACGAATGGGATAATTAGAGAGAGAGAACATAGAAGTTGCCTTTTTCTTACAGAAAACCTTTAACAGCTGGAAAAGGTAGCCATATACTCCAGCCTTGTGTCTGAACAGCATCACTGTCTTTCCCTGCTGGCAAATATGGCTTACGCTAGAAGTAAAGTTTGGATTCACAGTAAAGAAACAAACAGATAAGTAGAAAACTTCTAGCGGTGAATGATTCTCTCCTTACTTCAGTCAATCAGAACAAATGCATACACCTACTCTGCTAAATTATCACCTACCCATTATCATTTTAATAGCCTCTTCAAAGAGATCGTTCTCCCCTCAAACCAATTAGCTCCTTTCCTTTACTGTACAGTCAACAAACTTCCCTTTACTTATTACCTAAGTCAAGATCTCAACTCAGATCACAAGAAATTAAATATTAGCATTTATTGCACCATCCAGTTCCAAGAAGCAATTTCCACACAGCAAGATAATTAAAAACTATCTTTCACAGCATAAGATTTCTGCAGGATAAGCATGGCAAAAAAAAGAAAAAAAAAAGAAGATTCAGGAAGTAGGGGTTTTTTTCAAAATAGCTTTCCATTTAACAAAAAAAAAAGTTGTTCTGGAGTATGGCAAAGAAATATATTTTAACCCTTCATAATCTTTCACATGTATACTCTTCTGTATACAAAAACCTGGTAAGTTTCTTGTGCATAATTTTAAAATACAAAATATTTATAAAGAAATATATACAACATAAAGGCTTCTATACTGTGGGAAGAATTTAACATGTAATTGGTTTTAAAGAGTACAGACTCAGGCAAATGCAGACTGCTTTTGCAAAAACCTCATTGTACTTACACATAAAATCCTGAGAACTGCCTGACATGACAAATGTCAAATACAAGTGTTGAATTACTCCCCCTTGCCATCTCTATGTGTATCATTTGACACATAAAGATAAGCCTAATGACTCAGATGAGACTAAGAAAATGGACAAAACAAGGCTTCAGTAAGAACAGCTTGCAAAACAAAACACATAGAGGGCTGTGCTGCCTCTGTAAGCATCTAAACAGAACACAAAAACACTGCCAGGATAAGCAAGCAAAAATAAAAGAGAAAATCTGCAGTGCAAATGCAAAACAAGTCTATAGCTGCATTTTTCTGAAAATTCTCTGGGACCAGCCTTTTACAAACAGGTCAGTCAAGAAATTTGGGGTTGGATTCCAAAACAAATCCATGTACATTTTACATGAGCTCAAATACAGCATTCACTTTTTACAATATTATAGCTTACTGAAGCAACAAGTCATATACCTTTTAGGATAATAATGTTATAGGGTTAGTTTGCCAGCCAACTGGCTACCAAAGACAAGTCTTCAGTGATGTACAGGGCTTTGCTGCTCATTCAATACTCATCAGAATTTGAATCCGTCACAGCCAGCCATGAAAGCTACTTCTTTCAACTATGATGGCTTCTAAGAAAGGGCTTTATTTTGAAAACATTAACATCTTTTCTCTCCGCACTCTACAGTTGGCAGGATAGCCCGTGCTGTCCTAATAAATCCATAGAAAAGGCATCTTGAGGAGACAAAAGTACAAAGTGTAGTGAGAACAAATATAGGTTTCTGCTCTTCTGTCTGGCAGGAGTATATAAACAGAGACAAAACTGGATTTCATAGGCTGCCATTCATAATGTTAGTTAAACTAGCTAATGGAAGCAATTAGCTTATAGGGAGAAGGTCCTACACAAAAGGTCAGTAGGAGCAATGAAGAGAAGCTTTGCCTCAGCAGTACTTACCACTGAACACCTACTTTTTCTGCCTGCTGGTTCAGCACATATGGAGTTTGTTTTTTCTCAATTTTGTAGAGTATGTCTGCTCTGACTGAAAAACTCCCATTTGCTTCAAGGGCAGCAAACTCACATTGATACTGTGTGCTTCAGAAAGGCTCATTTCTGTATCAGGTGTCTGATACAGAAATCATAGAGGGCTGAACCTCGTCATCTTGGTGTATATGATTGTGAATATACAATTATTCAAATTGCTTGAGTTACTGTCGGTAGAGAAGGTTAATTCAGCTTAAACCCTCTTCTGAGGATAATCTGACCCTAAATAATACAATAATATAAACTAAAAACAATTACAGTAGCTGTATTTCAAGACTGATTGTTTTATTCCCAGCCTAGAATTGCAAAAGCTTCCCATTATTTGGAACAAGTAAACAAATGAACATCTGTGGATCTTTGCAACAGAAACTTTTAACTCTACCCTATGTCAGATTTGATGTCTTACCAAAGTGTAACACTTAAAACACTTCTCTATGCATATAACACAGATAATAGTTCTGTGAACTTGCTGCACTATAACAACTTAACAACTGAACGCATCAACAATACTATCGTTTCTGATCCAAGACTCAGCATTCCACTCCTGAGGAAAGGCAACAGATATTTGGTTGCACCAAGAGCATTGGACTATCTGATGTCAGGACTGTGTGAACAGAAGGAAAATCCTCCAGAACATTCCCACTGGCACTCTGCAGTGGCCAAACTCTGTGGAAGACTTAATGAAAACATTTGGGTAAAATTCACCATGGACAATTCAGAGATAGTAATAAATAACAGTAACACGTCAGTAAAACTCAGAGCACTTTACAAGACAGATAGAAGTCATGCTTGCAGCTAGAGAAACAGAGACAAAGAAAGACACAATAGTAAGAGCTAGTTTCAAAGCAGTGAGAGTTGTTCCAGCAGGTCAAAGGGATGGGTCAGAATTGAACCTGCATCCTCTTTATCTGTATTTACAGTATTTGTCCCAGACACTAAATGGGCCTAACCCAGAGTTCATTGAAATAAACAGCAAAATCTCAGAGAGCCAAAGGAGCTCTGCAGCAAATCTTACACACAGATCCTGATTCAAGCAAGCAACTAAGCACACACACAAGAGAAACCACCCCTTGAATCAACTCCCAAACAAGAAAAGAGCTAACACCAGAAATAAAGTTCTCTATTCTGACAGAGAATGCTAACATCCATTTGATGACTGAATTACCTATCTAAAAGGTTTTATCACCTGTGAATGCCACAACTCAGGCACTTGAGAAACACAAACTGTGAGCTTTATGGAGTAGAGTTACCTAGTTAAAGCAAATGTAACCAAGTGAAACATTAATTTTACCATACCCTGATCTATTCACATTGCACCTGCATACAGTCTCTGGTCTCTCTACAGACTTCCCTCTTAGAACCTCGTGTGTTCCACTCCTGTTAAAGTCCAACAGGGTTTAGAGTGAGCTCTCCCATGAACGTGTCCTGTATGACTTCCAAAAGCTGTGTATATCCTTTAAATAATAAAGGATGCATGCACTGCTGGTCTATTAGCAATATATTCCCAGTAATATGCTCTAGTGATCTAATTATAACAACAAAATAAAAAAAAATGAACTGGAGATAATAATTCTCATTTTTAGCTCGCTACCTTGCCCTACAATGCTTCCTTCCACATGCAATCAAATAACCTAAATATTTAACTAAACAACAACCAGAGCAATTATTTGGAAACTTCTGGCATCAGTGATTTTAGACTATGAGCCACAACTCATGGCTTTTTTCCCTTAAACACTCTTGTTCGATAAAATAAAATTACGAACAAGGGACACGGAAATTTCCTTTCTCCTTGTTTTCTACTAGAAAACAACCATCTTAAAAGAGAAAATAATAATATTACATTATCTGCTTGACAAAAACACCAGGAAGAGCAGACGTGGTGCAAGTCCTGAAAATGCCTTGACTTGCAGAACACATGCTTTGTTCCGTTTTGGACTCAGTTATCACTGACCCTCCATCCATCACCTATTACTCCATTGTTGATGACTGACTGGATGTCATTTGAAAATGTGCTAAATCATGAAGCTGAATGTACTGGGTCTGGTTGGGATGGCTGTACTGCTGAGCAGTACTTGCACAGTGTCAGGGCTTTCTCTTTTTCCCACCCCACTGCCCCCCACCCCTCCTCAGTGAGTAGGCTCGAGCTGGGCAAGAAGTTGAGAGGGAATGCAACCTGGACAGCTGACCCAAACTGACCAAAGGGATATTCCATGCTGCAGAACATCATGCTCAGCAACAAAACAAAAGGTAGGGGATTTGGGGGAGGTAGACATTGCTCAGAGACTGGCTGGGCCTACTAGTCTACTTGTGGGAGGTGGTTAGTGATGGCCTTCACATTATTAGTTTGGGGTCTTTTTCTTCCTCTTTCCTTCATTTATTAAACTGTCTACCTTGACACAAGTTTTCTCACTGTGGGGGGAAGTGTGGTGCTTAGCTGCTGGCTGGGGTAAACTCATCACACTGAGATTAAAAAATAAAATTCACATCTACAAAATGGAAGCTCCCACACCATATCAGTCTCCTGTAGCTACTGGGTTTGCAGGACCCCTTTCTGACAATGCTAAAGATCTTTCCTCCTTTGCGCAGTCCGGAATAGTGAGACGCTATGAAGCCTAGGAAATAAGTGAGTCTCAGACACATATTAGGAACAGTATTGCCTTAGGTGGGATCGCAAAATAAACAGGACTCCAATTTCTCTTTAAAGCTTTTACAGAGATTTAAATATGTATTTAAAATTACAACTACAGTCAAGTGAATTGGTAGTAAAAATGAGACTGTTTTGAAAGACTGATATAAACTGATCTTAGTACCATTCACTGCTCCTTCTCAAGTGGAAATACGGTGTGTTAATGAGAGATGCATTGGAGGATACTGGATGGTTTAATGGAAAAAAATGAACAAGACTACAGTTTGCAGGTCTGCAGTTGTTTTTCACACTGTCATTCCTCATATGACCACTCTGCTCAACAGAACTGGCCACGCAAGACTTACAGGAAGATGTCCAAGCTGTGCTAAAAAATAGCACAATTTTCAGTTTAAATCTTTTCAGAATGTCTCTGTAATTTTCAAAGGTGTTAGTCCAAGATTTTCTCTTTCTACTAAGAAAACTGTATCATTTTATTGTGTAGATGTTAGTAGCTCAATTTAAACATACTGCTTCATTTCCTGATCATAAAAATAATTTAAAAAATAGTTTGTCCATGTTTTTAAATGACCAGAAGAATTTCATTACGTAGCTTGTCATTTGGATATAGCAACATCTAAATGCTAAGGAAGGTAGTAAAACAAACCCACCACCAATGGAATGCCATAGAAATCAACAGGTCTCAGAGCTAGTGAGACTGAGCTAATTAAAATGCTGCTGTTGCTCAGCACTGGTAAAGGCACTGCTCAAATTTTTAGAAGAGAAGATGTTTTACAGATATTTAAAATTAATTATTCATATATTGAAATGCAAATTGCAGTACGTAACTATCACTGTCAGGTTACAATAATCTACTCAAAAGCCTGCAATGCAGATTGCAAATGTTCATTATGCATGTACCAGCTTTGAAGAACCAGCTATTTATTAGCACTGGATCTTGTAAGCTGCACTTCATTTTTTTGCTATTGGAATTCCTTGAAAGGTTTGCAAATATTTGTGATTTATTGCTGATATTTTACTTGTTTCATGCCAAAAAAGCTCTGAATGCTTTTTGCATTCCCATGTGAGCTTGTAACTTAAATACGGAGCAATAAATGAGAAAATCAAATGATAGATCACAGGAAATATTAGTATTCCCACTGCATTAGCAGCAAGTTCAAAATAATGGGCCCCACATATTAAGGTGCCTTTGAAGCAGACAACATATTTTGCAACACTAAGGAATGCACTATGCAAGACAGAAAGTACCTAAGGGAGATCGATGGCGAGCGTGAGAAAAAGGGACAATAGTTAATCACACAGTTAGCTTGGTCAATCAAATTAAAAACTTTGTTCCATGTATCTTTTAATTTAATTCAGTTTATTGTTCCTTGGAAAACTGATTAAAAACATCAAATGCAAAAAGCTCTCAAAAAAGATCTTAAGTATAAAAATACAACCTTCATTACATTCTTCTTTTAATTTCCTCCAACTTAAAACCCAAATTTGAACATACCTCTGGGGAAAAAAATCACATGGTCAGAGGTTTCTTCTCACCTTCTGAAGCAACGGACTTAGACTTCCTCTTCACATTTCTGTGAAAATGTTATTGTAAAGTCACAGAAACTGGACATTTCCCTCCTGAAGCTAATCAGCTATTCCCTTCCTCACAGTAATTCTTTACTGGGTTTTCATGCTAGTGGAACCCTGAACAATTGCTTTATAGATAGCAGGTATGTTTCATAGCTGGATGATTTCACAGTTCAGAGAAGCACTCAACTAGCTAACAGATCTCAGTTACACACCAGGCTGTCACAGGTGTCCAGGGCGACTCTGAAAAGTGTACTGGATGAGACAGTTAACCCTTAATACTCATTGCAAGCAACTCACCTAGATAGTTCCAGTGACATTGCTGAGACTTACAATCTAATTAAACAATCTAATTAAAGTGTTGATTATTTTTCCATTTGTGTTTCTTTTCTAAAATAGAGATACTAATTCTCCCTTTTTCTCAACTTCAATTTGTCTTGTATATTTACATAATAACCTCTTCCTGGTAAAGACTGTGTACCAAATGTCTGTGCAGTCACTGATATAAATTGGGTCTGATCCTACTGTTTTCAAGTATGAGTAAAGCAAATACATAATAAAAAGCAAACTATCAGTTTTATCACAAAAGATAAAAACATTTAAACATTCCAGACATCTGTTCACAGATCTTGCAGAAAGATAGTTTCAGTTATAATAAATGCCTGCTATTCAATTCTTTCAATACAAACACTTGCTGTAGATTCAATAGTAAAGTGTTTAATTTATAATGCTGTTAATTGGTTAAATACTCTGACTTTTCAGCCTTCAAGGGGTTTTGTGTGTGTTCTTGAGGGTGTAAACTAATGCTCATGCTCATCCTGTTTATTTTTTTACTTGTTTATTCCTCTTGAAGTAAATTGGTCAATACTGCAACTGCCAACTGCTCCAACAGAAGTAATAATGGGTGTCACTCTAAGAAAATCAGAGCAAAGAGATGCCAACTTTGGTATCCAAACACTGAGACATCCAAAACCATCTGTGAGAACACTGACCTCAATAACTGAAGTTACTGAAAAATATGTTGCACTTACTATTTTTTTCCAACTTACAAATGAATGGAGATTGACTATTAAATTCCAGGTAAGACATTCATCAAACATTGTCAAAATGCCGTGTCCTGACATACAATTTACAGAAGTCACAACTATCTGTTATGAACAGTTCCAAACCGGACTTCCTTAGTCACACAGGCCAAGGTGTACTAGTCACTCGGCAAATGAAATAGCTGAGTGTTTGTTGAAACTCACTGTTAAACTGGTAATGCTAGCAAGTAAGGTTTGATACCCTGCTACTCTGGGTAGTGGCAAACAGAATCACGGCCTCTCAATTTCAGTTTTACAATGCATTCTATTTCCAAGGATATTTCCAGCTATCTATTATTTCTACTGAAAATTTTAATTAAAAGGCCATTTTGGGAATAGTTCAAAATAGCTTCAAGAGATTTGTAGGCTTTGGGTTTTTTCACCTTCTTTCAGGTGAAATTATCTGACAAAACAGTGTTCTTGGTTATTGAAAAATTAAACATCTAATGACTTCTGATAGGTCCCTGAGAATGCAAATGTCATTAATTTCAGCAATTCACATGCACATTGCACTACATTACAACTTTACAAAGAAGATTATTATCATGTTAATCTCAAATAAGAATAATTTTAAAGGAATATTTTAGTAATTTAGATGTCAATCTTAAATCTAATTTTTATTTTAGCAACCTTCCCTATACCTCATTTACTTACAGTTTTCTTCCAATCTGCTTCTGAACTCAAAACCGACTTTTGACAAAAAGAGACTAGTTCGCAATATTTATTTTTAATTTGTATGCTTCCTGTATCCCTTTTAGGAATAGCTACCAATTTATAACACAAGAAGACATTCTTATGTGAAGAAGTGGAAGATAATTCCAGTTTTTAAAAAAAATATTGAAGATTCAGGTAACACCCTAGAGGTGAAGAGGCGAATACCAGGAACATTAGTAGATGTAGTAGTGGAATTGTAATAACTCCTTATGTAATTTCTATAGTAGTAAAACAAATACAAGTGCCAATCCTTGGCATGTAGTGCACTGCTATAGCAGTTTTACACCTGGATAGGCAGAGCTTGTGCAAGACTGTCTAAAGGATTCATAATATTATTTTTAATGTATACAACAGGGGAAATGAATAAGATATGTGCATTTGTTTTCAGGCTCAAATAACTAAACCTTATAGACTGAAAGAGTTCATGCTAGCATGACTCCTTTCCAGAATATCTTCTGTCTGCAAAACCCAGTGTCAAGGAACAGCTCTTAGAATTCATTCTAATGAGAGTTCAAAGAAAATATCTTCTGGCTTTTAGTATAGTAAATTTCCATAAAACCAATGCTGTAGTACAGAACCTTGGCATGGCAAAACTAACAGCACCACAGATCTTCCCAATGCTGTAATTTATTCTCACATTAAAGAAAGTAACCAGAAAACTTTCTAGAAGAAAGTATAAAATAGTATATTTCATGTAATATAATAAAATATAATAAAGTAAAATACGAAGATTTCCACCACCTTTGAATTAACTATAATGACAGATCATTAGCTATCAAAAGGAAACAGATGCTGAAACCTAACTTGGAACACAGTGGAAGGTCCATCTCTACCTGTTGTATGTAATACAACAGTATGTATACCATACAAAAACATCTTCGGTGAACATTAAAGCCACATGATTGAACTCTCAAATGAAAAGACACTATTATTCTAAAGCTGCATTCAGAGCCCAAAGTCTATCTTGCCTGTATGCTTATCATAGCACAGTATTTCACTGAACTATCACATACAAATTACATACAATTCAAAACTGTCAATAGTTAGCTTACAAGGAGGTAATAGTATAATTTATGTAACTACCCCCACTTTCCTGTTTCTATATTGTAATAATCATAATTTGATATTGTAATAATCCAATTGGTCTCAACAGCTGCTCTGTACTTATAAACTATACAAAATGCACTTCTGTTGTATTTTGAAGGACTCTCATTGTCACCAAAACAGTACAAAACACCACAAATACAGACAAAATAACTTGACAATGGCATACTGCAGTAATTAGATTCAACTTCGGTCACAGTCTGTACGATATTTGTGAAGAGAAAGTACATTCGTTCCAGACAGATATCCTCTTGCTGTGGCTTTCTAACAACCTGTAAGAGTTTCTATAGGTCAGGTAGCTAAGACAGCTGACTTCTCCTTCAAACTTAGAGCAAGAAAGATCCACACGGAAGATTTCCTTTGATATATTAAATAATCAGGTCATATCATACCTAACCCCACAGAATCTAAAAGGGAACCTTGTATTCCTGCTTCACAATTATCTTTTAAAGCCTATTGCATTTCTTTATGAATCTTCTTTTTCTACTGAATTTTTGTAATAGTCTTCATATTCTGAATAAAAGTGTTGTAAAATACTAAATATTAAAAATGCTAAAACAATTGAAACAGCATTGGAAAGCTTCTTCAAGTCTTTATGAATAGATAAAGTTCTGCTCTGTATTCTGTATTTTACCAGAATTCTAGGAAAATATAACCTCAGATAGGAGGTACATATTTCCCATAGTAATTTCTTAGGTAAAAGTATGTCATTCTCAGAAGAGGAATAGTGTTCTGTCACAGACACCAGGGGGCTGGGCAGTGGGGGAAGAGAAAGGGAGGAAGAAACGTCCTGAACAAACAGAGAGAATAAGGAAAATAAACAAGTATCTAATTACATCTCCCTAGAAATATCTAAACAGTGAAAGTATAGCATTCATGCCATCCAGAACAATATATTATTCAATAATTACCAGTGTTATTACTACTATTAATAGTGGTAGCAGTGTTCTTCAGTCAACAAAGTCCAACCCCAGATCACTATTTGTGCCTTAATTATGTATTTATTTCTTGATTAGAAAAGCATTTTTACTCATTATAGTACATGAGTACTCATGTACATGAGTACATGAGGCTTCATTTCAAGTGCTTAAGAATGCACTTCATTTTAAAATTTTGCTTACAACCTACTGAATAAACGTTTTAAAGCAGAAAACTATTTGCTTATTAGAAATAAAAATTTCTCTTTCTCTTGGCGAAATTCAAGGTACAATAAATACTTAAGGAGCCTTGAAAATCATAAGAGGAGAAAAAAACCTGAGAATTTGATTGGATGAAACCTTACAGCCATTTTGGACACTCAACTCTAGGCTTCGTTTTGAGCTTTTTATAAACACATCTAGCAGATACAAACTCAAACATGGAACTGAACTTGCCAAGAATTTGATTTGATGGTCTGCAGCTATGGTTTGTGCTCAACTCTTTTTTGCAAGTTCAAATATTGGGACTTTAAGGGCAGCAAGTGTACAGACTTGCACTATTCCACAAGGTTCTGCTCTGTCCCTGTCCCAATTTTCTCTGTTCTTCTGCCCTTTGCGCTTCTTCCCTCTCATCCACCTTTGCCCCTTAACTCTATATTTCCCTGGGTACTTTGTTCACTCTGATAGTTCCCCAGAAATCTTACTTGTGGACTTCCACTTCAGCCCAGCATTTAAGGTTGATAGCAATATAATGATAAATGATGACAAAAAAAGGACAATGCCAACCTCATTCTTATGAACTTAACAGAAGACAGTAGTATGCTGTCTTTTTTGAGCTATAGATTCAGGATATGTAGACAATAATAAAACATTTAGCTCACAGCTGGAAAGAGAACCATGCAGAGCAAAGGTTATTTTTCTAAAAGACTACTAAAAGATTATGTTCTCTTGTGCCCAAGGAAGACAGCATAGATATCTTTCTGCTGCCTTTATGGTATCTCTGGGCAGAAACAAACTCAACCATAATTTCATCGGTCTGAGCAATCTCCTTCCTGCATGTTAAAATCATGTAAACAATGCAACCATGATTGTAGGAGGGGTGTGGCACAGAATTGTATCTTGAGATGAAACTGTGAGCTCAGACCCCAAGCTCAGCTCTGTTCTGATGTACTGATGGTATTTCATGCAGTACTCACCCTGTTTTTCCTTACCTACTCACCTAGGTGAATAGATTGACTCCATTTATTTCATTATTCTCTTTGGCATCATTAAAAATATTTAAAGAAATAAAAATACTTTATGCATTGTAAACCCACTGAATATAGTCAAAAGATTACTCTGGGAGAGAATGGTTTTATACTGGGAGAAAAAGTAGAGGGCTTTTTGATAGACGTGTTGTTTGGATTTGGGGTTTTTTTGCAAGGGGTGGGGGGATAGGAATCAGAACAAAATGTGACTGCAGCTTCACTGACCCCTGACTTCCATAGCTTTCCCTGCAGTTTTGGCATTTTGCTAGCACTTGAAATCACTATTTATTTGCTCAGGGTGTTTTGTGTTTCACTTATGTGAGGATAAAACAAGTAGTAATCAAAAGCGTCTGAATATATTACCAGCTTTGGTGAAGTATTGCCTTTTCTCCCTAAGCATTAATACACTTTATAAATAGATATGTGAATAGAAAGAGATATAAAAATGCTCATAAAGTCATAGAGTGGAACAGGAAATGTTTTAGTTTTATTTTTCCCCATTTTCCCATATTTGGAATAAACTTAATTTCTTATTCCTCTGGAAGCTTCCACCTCTTTTCTGGCATTCTCTGCAGCCTGTTCAGACATCGTTGAGATTTCAAAGTGAAAGACTGCTACAAATCAGATTATTATTTTGGTTAGTATCTGAGAAATGAATGAATGCTTGCAATTAGCATTGGGAAATACGGTGATTTTATTCCAGAAATTATCTTGTATTCAAACCACAATTCCCTCCACAGTTTATGTGAGATAACCCATCCTCTTCAATGTTGTAGTTCATTAGCACATTGCATCTGTTCCCTTTAATCTTTTCATCAGCTTGCTGCTACATCACAGCCCTGCTAACCTCTCTCCTTATACAAACAAGAGCAGACTCCAGAATTTGAAAAACCCTCCTTGAAGCTAGGAGCTGCTTTGTAGAAATTGGTTTCCTCTGGTGAAAGTCCTCTAAATGCAGCTATAATGGAGACTCATCGTGAAGGAACTGTGCACAGCTGAGGGTATCTGTCTATCTCCGAAATCACAATCTGTCCAAGAAAGCCACCCATCCCAACAAACATCTGTAAGGAAGCCTCCACATAAACTGAGTTCTACCTTTGTTGCCAACATTGTTCATGCACTGGATGCCCGTCTGAATTGAGTACAATACCACTCATCCAGTGCCTACAAATGAATGTATTAAGGTCTTTTGTCCAGCATACTTATCTATGGAACATAGCTTCAGTGGGTAAAAACATCTGCGTATGGGAGATACATCCTAGAGGGTTGATAGTCTGAGGAAATTCATCATGGATAATTTCTTTAGGGGATCTTTATGAGGGCAGTGAGCCTGACATCTCCCTTCCTATGAAAAAAGTAATCCAGCTCATGATACTGTCATGACTTTATGATGCTATTTATATCTTAATTGGAAATCCAACTCAGGTGACTGTTTTCTGTTATTTTTATATTTTTCTGTGCCACAATAAGAACCTTAAAAACATACGTCCAGGAAAATAAACTCTGTTTAAAAACATACCCTCACAGTATGCCTGTCAGAAGGCATATCTCCTACAACAAAAGATGACGACCTTCATAAAAGTTCTAGTTCTGCTGATGATCCCCTGTCAAACCTCTTCAATCTTTCCTCACTAGACCCAGCTCCTGCTTGGTACTTTATATATACTCTGCATATTAACCACATATAGGTGTTCTATATAAAAATGGCAATACAGAAAGCAGAGACAGCATTTCAAAGGTTCAGATATTTTATTTAGAAATTGCAGCAATGGAGTGAAATGATGACTTTGGGTATATAGCCTTTCAAAGCTGAAGGCAGAAAGTTACATGACCTAAAGTGGCTAATGAGGTGGTGAAGGACAGAAGAGAAGTAGGAGACTGATGGATGTGCTACAGCTGGATTGAAAAAATATGTTTCCGGGCATACCATGCTGGGGTATTGTCAAACATTCATAAGGGAGCTAAATACTTAGGGCTTGATCCCATAAATGAGTCCAATACCCACATATTCAGAGAGTGAATAGGGAGCTAGCACATCTGCCCTATAATGACAATACTGGAAGAGTTATCTACTGTACGCCCAGAAAGCTAAAAGGCATCCTGTGGAGCTCAGAGGAGATTCTGATGGGCAGCACTGAAGCCTGAATCCATTCTCCACTGAACAGACACAGCAAGAGGAGCAGCACTGTAGGCATTCCCTGATGGCTCTTCTAAGGCATCTCTGCTCTGAGCTACTGAATAAAGGCGAGTACATGAGCCAGCTTTAGGACTGTTTAACTCCAGATTTGCCTCCATTGCAATTTAGAAGTGAGACTGCAGTTCCTGCAAACATATCCATTATCTCCTAGAACTATCTAGATTAAGTGATTATAAAAGAACAGCTGTGGCAGCAAAATCTTCCACATGGACAAAAAATAAAACCTCTATGTAGGCATTGCAAGTTTTTAAAAGTATTTGAAAATTATCAAAACCTTCACTATGAGTGCTCTAGTGAAATCTGCAGTATTAGACACATCTTCACAAGTAGCAGTTACACCTCTGGATTTTGGTGTACATGTCCCCACAATAAGGCACCTACATTATTGTTTTCGTTCAGATCAGTAGCACACTTTTGAAGCAAATATGCCAATTTTTGCCACTTACAGCGTTTTAGTTTGAATCACGGAACAGTTCTTGAAGCTCATAAAATGGACTTTTTTCCAGGTTAAATTAATCTAGGAGATGTGCTTCAGAAGGTCACCTAACTTATTATAGAAGGAAATGGGCATTCAGCTACTAGAACCAGACTAAAGTTACTGGATGTGAAAGAACCCTGCGATTTGTATGGTAGTGTATCAGGTCCTCAGCTCTGTTTTGCGCTAAAAATCTGCTTCTTTTGGTTGAAATGGCTGCTAATGTATACAAAAACAGACAATGGAGGACAGGCATCCAGTTGCCCTCAGGATTCTGCTCTTTATGTGACTAGCATTTATGACTTACCACTTTTTCCACATATTCCTCTCTAGGCTCATTCTCTAAGAAGGAAGTCCACAAATCCAAGTCCAAAAGCTATACAAATTAAGAATGGAAATATAAATAGCTCAAGAATTGTCACTCCCTTCTATGCTGCCTTCCCTCTTCCCAAGTTCTGCGATTAAAAATTATTTTGTTCCTAAAAAGACTTGAGTTTTATTTTCTCAAAGTATAGTATAGTAAAGTAAGAACATGGCAGGGCTGCAAGCAAGGACAGTGCAGAAGTGCTCAGAAAACAAATTAAATATATGAAATCAATATATTTACAATACCCAAGAGTAAACATTTGAAGAACCAAGAAGAATAAAATCATGTATCTTTGAAATATACAGGGATTCAATGCTGGTGACTGGCTCATTATGACACTACCTACAGTGGTGAAATTTTTATTCTTTGAGAATAGATTATGTACCCAAATACACCATTGGAAAGCTGGCTACAATATTCCAATTTCAACATGTATTAGCTAAAACTCAGACTTGTTAAGGAATAGAAAGCAGCCATGTAAGTGAAGACATTAATACGTTAATTAAAAAAAAAATGACACACGTAAATTAGCAACTTTATTGGAGAATTTGGATTAAGGTTACAGATGGAAAGGTAAAAAAAAAGACAATGGAAGTGGTTATAGGTCTCTGGGACATGATGAAAAAAGAAATCTGCCAATGTTTATACAGCTAACAGAGGCTTTTAAAGAGACTGTATCATTGATCATATGGGATTTCAATTACCCTGAAACTGACATTACAGATAATGGCATAATATTTTAGGCAGGTTCGTGTTTCTAAATGTGAAAAAACTATTTTCCTGCACAGTCTGTTGAGCAGTCAAAAAGATCAGATGTTATTCTGAATTCAGTTTTGGAGAAAGAATATGGCACAATGAAGAGGATGTGCATTAGGGAAGATCAGGGGTCCAGCCAGTGTCCGGATCATCACACTGTAAGTTACTTGCACACAAAGAATGTAGTTTGTTTGCCTTTCAAAAGCCAATCAAAAATGACTGAAAAACAGACACTGAAATACAGGAAACCTTCCAAAAAAAATGGCAAACATGAGTGAGAGAAGTGTGATGTTACCTCCACAAGGAATACCTGCTAGCAGGAAAAAAAAAAAAAAAAAAAAAAAAATCACTTTGATAATTTGCTTGAGGTCTATTTTTCTGGGAAGAAGCAAGTTCCTGCTTCCTAACTCCAGTCAGGCTTCCTTTCCTGACTATATTAGGTACATCTCCCACAGAGGAAGAACCCCAGTTTTGCAGCAAAAAGAAATGAAGGGACAGTGTCACTAAGTATTTTGAAAAGTGATTTTTCTTAACATTTCAAAGTGATCTCACCTTAAATGTACATTCCTTTAGCAACATTTCGTATTTGTCTGTATCATGACTAGGGTGCCCAATCTTGGGAGATGCTAAGCAAGTCTCAAGTCCTGTACCATCATCCCAAGCCCTTTCTACTTTCACTTAGAATAGTGCAACTGCTCTAGAAAATGGGATAGAATCAGAATCTTCTATTTCAAGAGTCTCCTGTGAACTAACAAAATGCCCTAAAGTAAACCTAAAGGGTCAAGTGGATACAGAAGCTTTCCATGGATCTCCTCACCTTTTGTTGGCCTGGGCAATGTCCTACCCAGACTGTGCTGCTGAGCAGCACCAAGTACTATAATGCAATGTACATTCTTACCAGTTTTACTATACACATATAGATTAAAAACCTGGATGACCTACCTTGATCTGTGACAAGGAACATAAAAATGAAATGAAGTGATGTTTGTGTGACACAGCTGAAGTAAAAGATCACTAGCTCAACCTTTATTTTAATTAAATAAGGTTAAAAATAAATTGCTAAAACAGCATTTCAGCAGTAAAACCTTGTAAAAGCTCAAACCACTGCCTGACTCTTCACTGCCCATGCAACTTTCCCCCTTTTTGAAATTATTATCTGTTGAGGAACTTTCAACAGTTTTCACCTACTAAATTAATTAATAAATGGAACAATAGCAAAAGCCTGACTGGCATTCTACATGACTTTGAATACAGCCCATGATACCCTTTTTTTCATTGGGCTAAGTCTTTGACTGGAGAAAACTGCCAGAATCTCATCTGCACCTCAGGATCCAGCCACACCTGGATGAGTTGGGCCAGCAGCTAAAAGGACATGGAAAAGTGTCCTATATTTCCATTGCCACTGGAAAAACAGAAAATGGTTCCTTAAAAACATATTCCTCAGCATGAAACACTCTAAAGGATAAGCAAAACTAGTACCTCATCATACACAATCATGGCTTTCAAAATGTGTACTTCCAAAGGAAAGTTTCAAAGTTTAACACTGAAGAAAAGATGCTCATGGAAAAAAATTTCCATTGTCTATAGTAATGAAGATTCTCATTTTGGTAGCCCTAAGACATCTGACAGAACTAGAATCTTGTTGTGCATGGTTCCTTGCTTATTTAGAATAAGACACAACTCTGCTAGATTTCTTGTGTAAAAAGAAAAAAAAAATTGATAGGTTCATGAAAAAGCAATGCTATCTATATACAAGAGACCAGCACCAGCAATGGAAGACACACAAGACAATCTGCAGTAAATTCTTCTCTAAGAGTTGACTGAGTTTCTGGGCTGGATACCAGCTGGATTCCATAAAGGAGTGTGGTATGCATGACCCATCATGAAAGTGCTTTTTACTTGTGCACATGTAACAAAGCTATATACAATGGATTTTTATTGTCTGCTTCCACTCATATTGTTCAGACTAGCAGAAATACTACTGTATTATTTCAACCTTATAAGTGTGTATTGTTAATTAAAGTCTAACTGCTCTTTTGAAAACAAAGTGGACCTCTGAGTATCAAAACACAGAAATAGCTAAACCATGTTCAGAGGGAAAAACACTTGACAGAACAGTATCTGCCTGATCTTTTGCTGAATCAATATGAACTTTGCTTAGAAATAGATACTCAAGTGAGAAAATGTTAAACATTAAACTTCTCTCTAACAAAAGTCAACATTTTCCTAGAAAGCAATAAACCTCATGTAGCCAAAATAATATGTATGAATAAATACTATCCCACATAACAGAAAAGATCAGGCAATGCAGAAGTATCAAAAGGCACTTTTAAAAGAAACATCCATTCTCTTTTTTAAAAGCATGTCCAGCACATAGAATCCCTTTGTCAGGGCTGACAAAAAGAAGTTAAATTCCAATGAAATTATATTTAACCAGATTTGCAACTACTCTTATAGTATAAGATAATTTCATCTGATGCATGGCTGCAATAAAATGAGCAAGGTTTCCACTTACTCCTCTTTCTCCTCCCCCGTTCCAACTCAACTGCCTCACTTCTATGCCATTTCCCCTCATTCACCTGGCTCTTGTGCTTCCAACATTCTTCTCTGCACCAACTAAATTTACCAAAATGGCAGGAAACTGTCAATTATTTTTTTCTTCTGCTACTTTTCTCTCTATGTAGTAAATGAAGCCACATCACCAGTTGTGAGTTATATCTGTCCAGGAATGGGTCCTTGAAATCCAGAGCTGACACAAGGTAAGTACTAGGTGCATGAAGCGAGGAATGGGATGGGGGTGAAAAATATAGCAGGGATGAAAAAGCCCTTCTCTTTCGATGTCAATGAAATGTTACATTGGTGGAACTGGTGTTACTAATAGGTGGAATTATGGTGACGGCTTAGGGTTAATCAAAAAGACCAGGAAAGCAAGAACATAGGTAGCACTTGAAGCAGTACTTGCTGTTAGAAAGGGAAGATGGGAAGATGTGATAGGCCCATGAAACAAAAGAAGAAAATAATTAATAGCATCTTTCCAACAGAGAGGGATCAGTAGATTATAATGGGCCATAATGCAAATGCTTCTGTTGCTGCCCTGGTTTTTTAGTAAGCAGTAGTTACAGATTTTACCTCCTAGACTTTAAAAGCACTTTGTAGATCTCCCTTGAATAGTGAGGTTTAGATTTGAGAAATGAGAGGTCTGAGATTTGATATATGTGAAAAAAATGTTCTCTCTGATAAGGAGTTGTCTATCCTTTACTGATTATCTGTGTAACTACATTCACAATTTCTCCCATCTAGTTCCTTTTCCTATCTATTTGGATAGATTTCAAGAAAGAAAATCAACACTCTTAAAAGGAATAAAACATGTAGCATTACAACAGAATGACAGTTTCCTCTTTTTAGTTGTAGCATCAACCACCATAATGAAGATATGCAACTAGTTGTTAATTCTGTCTCATCTTTTATTACTATGCAAATAAGATATGCCAGAAATATATGTACACTATTATTCCTGCAGGCTGATTTGAAATAAACTCTATTTAATTTAAAAAAAAAAAAGGTTAAAGTAAAATTGACTTCTAAAGCGAATACTGTTATTAAGCCAGTAACATAAGGTAAGAACACTATGGTATTCAGACCTCGTGAATATGTTAGAGAGCTTTATATAAAGCTGACACAGAACTGTCTGAAGATATCTCTCACATGGTATATATTACCTTTTGCTCTGCACTTGGATGTATTTAAAAGTTCAGGTACTTGAAATAAGGAATGAGATTCTCTTTGATATCATATTCCACTGAGGTTCCTCTAAATTATGAAAAGTAAGCCTGTTTCTGCAGTGATATAAACCTATAAACAATTGCTGAGATACTTCTCAGATATTAAATATAGTACGTTCAAGAGTCATACTGATTTACAGAAAACCTAGAGATTGGGAAAATATTAAGAATTAATCAGTATTAGATTTTTTTCAGGCCCTGTAACATTTAACCTAGTTAAATACTGCTTGAAGTTAAATGTGACCTATGAAATATGATAACAAGTGGCAGAGAGAACTCTTGATGAATGTTACCATTTGATGTCAACTGTATTTCAAACACATTGTAGTTTAATACAATTCTGTACTTTGGATCAGCAAGTCAAAGTTTGCAAATGTGGTAGCACATGAAGAAAGTGCCACAATACCAAAAGAAATGTGCAAAAATTGAAACTGCTGACAATGCAGCAGCTCTTAGAACTATGTAGCGAGTAACTGGATGCCTGCTCCGAAAATCTAGAGTTCATGAAATAACTTTTACTCCAATCTAGTATTCACAATGTTATTTTTATTTATGTGACTTTTGGGTGTTTCTAATTAACACGAACCTCTGTCCTCTCTTTCTGCTATGTAGAAATAGAAACTACTAGGAGCAGCTCCTGGGTACACGCTGGGATATCTGGGATTTAAATGTGTAAGCGCTGAATAACGGAAATGAAACATGGTAACAGAGTGTGTCCTTATCAGCAAGGATTTTGGATGACTAATTTGAAATACCCCTAAAAGGGCTTGATTTCCAAAGGTAGGTGCTTAACGCTTTCTAATAAGAATCACAGCTCTGTCACATTTTTAGTATGAACAATCACACACTGGAAAAAACCAGTCATTTCTGAAAACTGAAGTCTTAAACAAACTATAAAGATGCAGGTCTCAAATACATACTGTTTAAAATGTTTTGCTGTTTTTCCTAGCAAATGACCAATCTATAAAGATGCTTCATTTACATAACACTTATGGGGGATTCCTATCCCCCAACTTCAGGAATCACAGTCACCCATCAGTACTTCCTCTACGGTCAGTGAGGAGTGATAGGTAAATTGAGAGGGCAATCCATGCCGCAGATTCAGACATTTCTTAGGATAGGACAGATTACTCTCTCTAGGCACCTCTCAGCTAACTGAACTAGACAAATAACTTCAGAGAAAGAAGTGATGGATGTGGAAAAACAGAGTATCTTTCATTAAGCCAGCTAATACAGCTGGAAAAAAAAGATTTCAGGCACACAAATCCTTTACATTATGTAAATAATCAATTTCATCATAAGTAAATAAAAGCACGATAGAATAAAGAAGGATGAAGATTGATAATTAAGATTTCTAATATATTTATTTGGTGGTCAGATCTCATTTGAATTTCATTAAAATAATGCTTCCTTAGTTGAATATCATTGATTAATGAGTATTAGAGAAAAGGTAGGCAGTTTGGGGTTTGGGTTTGTTTGGTTTTGGTTTGGTTTGCAATTTTTTGTTTGGTTGTGGTTTTGGTTTTTTCAATATAAAAGTCCTGAAAAAACATAAATCACTTCATAGAAGCACAATCTATTCCAGTCATTTAGTTTTCAAAGATACATTAGCTTTCACTACTCAAGATTCATTAAAAAAACTCTACCCCCTTCACTGATGGTTAAAAGCTGCCTTGATGCCTTCAAGAAAATGTTGTCTAATGAATATCTGTGACTGTTTCACCTGAGTGTATCTGGCATCAATTTATGCTTGAAAAGACTTGCTTTATAATACAAAGCTTTTTCAAAATTATCTCCTTGAAGCTGGCATAGATGTGTGTAAGAAATGTATTAAAAAACCAAGACAATGACAGACAGTCACCTGCTTCACTTTGCTGTTAATGCAGAGAAGAAATAAACACAAAAAATACCTTAAAATAAGAGGTCTCTACAGCATGCATAACAAGGAGAAAAAATCAGTACTGCAGTTCCTCTGGCCCCTCTTCTACTGGCTAGAAAGAAAAGGCCAGTTCTAGCTGCCCCTTGGGACTTCATGGCTTTAGGCAGGAATATGTGGAGGAGAGACTGCTCTCTGGCCTGAATTCAGCCAGCTGCTCTTTACAGTTAAAGCCTCACACTATTTTGCAGTCCCAGTTTCTACAGCAAAAAGATCTCTTCTAGGAACCTGTTCCCAAGATGGTTCATTAGCATAAAATTCATCCCTTTAAAGGTCATTTGGAAAGAGTAGATATATGTTGTATGTGTCTCAGAGTTACTGTAAAGATGACTGAGGAATATGCCTGAGATGATAGCTATTTAGTCACAAAATTAACTGCAATAGTTTGAAGGGAAATCAATTCACACCAAGGAAACTGCACTGCTAACTGCGGCATGGACTCACTCCACACTGTTTTTTCCACTGTGATGGCATTAACAGTTTCTTAGCCACCTTGGTAAGCAGGCTACCACTGAGACAATACCACTAACAGGACTTCAGTGTTGAGTGAGCCTGAATGCCACAACAATGCAAAATTCAAAAACCTTGATACCGACCTCCTACTGGAAAAACAAGGAGCGGAGAGGGGGCGGGATAAGTGAGGTGCTTTCATGTATCCTTAAATTACTGCTCCATTTATCATATTTCATGATAATGCTTTCCTAGGATTTTGCATCTTCAGTAAGGCAATACGACTGCAGCATTAAAGATACACCAAGCATGCGACTGGCATCTCTTTTGGCTCAGAAGAGACAACAAAGGTGAGGAGAAAATTAACAAGCATCAAGGTGTGTGTGTGTGGTGTCTGTAAAAGTTTTGAAATTCTATGGGTAAGCGTGGGTCTGTGTCTTGAAAAAAGGAAAAGTCCAACAAGTCTTGTGTTGGTGATCAGGCATTAACTGATACTGTTACCTGATTCTACTTTGCTACAAGACACTTGTCTTTTCCCATACCTGAAGAATAAACACATGCCAAAACTATTGGCTTCATAAAGAAAATTCTAGAAAGACTACTTTATAACAGCTCTATTAGATTATAACAGACTACAATAATTGTTATCATAAATACCATTTGCTTTCACATATCAGAAGGGCTCTGAAAAGTCCAAGTAAAAACAAACATCCCTTAGTTTCATAGCTGTGCACACAGTAGTAGGACAAATGGATAAATGGATAGTGAAGGACACACGATTTCTCTTGCTTAGTGACTGTACTGTTCATTGTCAAAACTGCAATAGCTACTAGGTGTGTACCATTGTCAGCTTTGTAGATTTTAGCTCTTTATTTCCCCTGATGTATTTCTTTAATCTCCAACTGCTGTCCCAGTGAATGTATTCTGAACAGAATTTAAACAAATAAAGTATTTATACAACATGATATAGCAGAATATAGGACTTGCTGTAAATACTTGTTTATGAAAATGTCTCTCATAGGTATAGTAGCATATTAACTGCCAAGCCACTTGACAAATCAAGAGGTATATTTACAGTTAGGGTAACACATAAGAATAAGCAATAAACAAATCATAAGAATATGAGGCATATGTAGAGTATGACTGGAAGTGAATGGTTAGCTGATACCAAATGATTTAAAAGTTTTCAGCTGTAAGGCATAACCAAAGGCATAAGTTTATTGAATGTGTGTGCCTCTCAAAAAATAAACTATTCTTACAGGCAAGATTTCAGCAGTGTACGTAGATTGGTATCTTTGGGCACAGTGCTCTGCACCACTTTCCTCTCTGCTCCCTTTCGTGCAATATCAGCTGCCCAAAATGCTGAAAACCAGTGTTAATTGATATTCCACCAGTTACTATCACCATAAGCCTCTAATGCTACCTGTCCTTCAAAGAGGCAATAAAGTAGAGCAAAGTCATTTATCTGTACCAGAGGTCTCACTCTCCATATCAGCATGCATGCAGAAGCAGATGCACAGGTCTCTCAGCCAGGATTTGTGAGGTAAGTAGTGAGCCAGCTAAAGAGCCCCAGTACTGGGGAATACGAATAGACCAGACGGTTGTCTGTAGCACTGTAGCACAGTATTAGAGCAGTTTGGATCTGCCACCAAAGCAACCTTCCTGAACCAGTACTGTGCTTCCTATTCTTCCTTTAATTCCCAGAGACATTCTATATACTAATGCAATCCATTTTTAAAGGCCTGCACATCTTTCAGCCCTCTCCTCCTGTGTCCTGCTACACTCACTTTGGAAAATGTTAACACTGAAGTGCAAGAATGTTCTTATATGCCTTGATAAGAAGCAAAACGGTTAACATCACCTTTTGCTGTACTGACACTGAGCAGCTGAGTTAGCACTCTTGTGCTTTAAAATTCTCTTCCACATTCAGAAACGTATACAGAAGAGGGGGAAAACAGCAGTTAAGCCCAGGAAAGAACATCACCTATTTCTCAAACCAGTATCCTTGTCTTGCCTCGTTCTTCATGTGACAAAAAATCTGACTGGCATCAAGTTTCAATGATGGAAAACAAGGCCAGATTCTGACAGTATGTAACATGATACTGGTTAGAAAAAATACACAGTGAAGAAGACAGAAGGATGAGAAAAAGACTGGCACCTATAGCTTCTGCTGCTTGTGTTATGTGGTCACATTCTGGCAGATTACAGATGTGCCTGGCCAAAACCCTGATTCATAATGCATTTGTTCTAAAGTCAGGTTGCTAAAATGCTCAAATGATGTATAAACTCACCTTAATTCTCAAACCCTGAACAAGAGGTTCAAGAGTTTTTAAAAAAATCTTTCTTTCTACACTCTTTTCTATAACAAAATTTTTACATTTTCATGCAAGTTTCTATCCTCCATAACCACTACTCTGAGTAGCTTAAAACATCAGTCTTCTAGGCCCAACAGTGGGAATCTTTCAGAAGTCAGGAACTTGAGAATTCAATTACACTTGTAAATGCAGTAAGCTGGACAGACATCGCAGTCCACTATTATGCCACCTGACAAGGTCATTAGTATGAGGTATGAGGTAATAGGAAGCGTGCAGCCTCCTTGAAAATCTAAATCTTCAGTCTGTTCTTTACCTGTATTTGGGAAAATTACCCAAACAAATTCATAAATATCTAAATTTTTTTTCTCTGCAGTAGCAAAAGCGAGAGGTTTTGTTCCTTCCCACCATCACATCCCACCCCACCCCATCCCATCCTTGTGTTCATTGTGATTAAGAAAGCAGCACTGGAGCTAGGTATCATGCCACACAAAACCTTCTGATGTCACAGTCTAATCTGATGAAAGTTGGTCAGATCACATTCTGATTAAAAATAAAATGCTCAATTCAACAAAGTCTTCCTTTCACGGTGCATTAGAATCCCACTGCAGAGGCCAAGCTCAGAAACCTGCTGTAAATAGCTTTCCTCTGCAACTGACTCTGACTGGATTTCAGTGTAAATTTATATGACCTGTTTTCTCCTGCTTTACCACCATTTCACTTTTGCTATTCCTCTTGGCCTTTACTGGCATTGCACGACTCATTTTCCACTTTTCTTACATCAGCCTTTGCCCCTTATGTCTGGTTCCCACCATCCTCGTAATCTGCAATCAAAATGCATGATCTCTGCTGCTTCTTATTTCTCATTCTGACAAGATGCAAGGCTCCAGGCCCTTCATCTTCTTCTGTCCCAGTTGCCTCATCAAAGTTAAAATGGCAAGGAGGACTTACTTATTACACTTCCCAAGTTTCAGCTGGCCATAAATCCAACACACATTACTTTACCAAATAAATTTATATCAGAATACTTACATACAGTGCACAGGACACTATACAGGTATCAGTAACAAACCAAAACCAAGCAAAACTTAAGGTAGATAGGTGAATAATGATAGTTTCCCTGATTATTACTGCTGTACACAGTTTACGCACACCAGCTACAGGGCTATTAAATGAATGAAAAGGCATTTTCCAAAATTACTTCTATTACATAACTTATGTTTTTCATTTGGAGACCAATTCAACTTCTAATTTCCCTGCACAGAGGTTTTGCTTGATGTAGCAGCAGAATTTTGAGCATTTGCCATTCTTTCTTTCCAGATGTCTACCACATCTCCATTACTTTCACCTTATGTGAATTAAGTCATCTTTCTTTTCCAATTTCTCTAGACATACTGAAAGCTTTTGCAGGCTGTCATCTTCACTGTCCCTTGAGGTAGGACTTTATTTAAAAAAAAAACAAAACTATTTAGTTTTGAATTTGTTCTTAGATCTCATATTTAATAATTCATTTTATAAAACTCACTGTATTTTTGTGACATTTAACCATTTAATCAGTTAAGGTCCCAAAACACATACCTGTGTAACTCTTCACTGACAATCCTCTAGGTAAAATCATACTACAAACAAATCGGTAAGAAATAGGTCTCTTTCATGGTTTTAACTGAAGAACAGAAGTATCACATTAATAAAATGCCACACTATAGCAAAGAAATCTCAGTGAAAGAGTCGTCATTATCTCAAGCCTGCTTTGGACAGGAGTAGCATGTTATGGATCATCTCAAAATCAGAGTTAGGGCATTTGGGGAATAATAGTAGCTCTTACAAACATGCTATTTCTCCCCTCATAAGAACCTTAGTGAATGAAGGAGACTGGTTTATATTGCAGATTTAAAGTTGGCAGAAGGATTTAGTCTTATAAGTTAGTTACTAACTTCAGGGTCCTACATAATTAAACATCAGATTAATACTTTGTCATATTTTTATGAGACACACACCTGTTCTTTCAAATATTACTTTGATTTACTTGATTAAATATTTACTTGATTTATGTGATTACTTGATTTAACAGAGGACAGGAACAAGATCTTGGCAGTATAAGAAAAAAAAAATCTCTTACAACATTTAAAACTGCAATGATTAATGATTCACACACACACAGAAACCAGTTCTGAATAACTAGAACCACTCTGAAATAACTTGAACTGTGACTGCAGCAAGGAAAGACTCACAGCTCTAACATAAAGTTCAAAATGGCAGCTTTGAAAGAGCATGATGCTGTAATTCCATGAAAGGATAGTACATGACGGTGTTTGCATTTCAACCCAATTTGCCACTCTACCACTTCTTAAAATTTTCAACATTAGAAAGTAACAAATGATTTTGTCTTTTATCATTTAAATATTATGATTGCCCATCGACCAGTTCTTTTTTTAGGCTTTAAAGACATATTTTTAATGACAAAAATATTTAACTAAAATTGCTGTAGCAAACACACTATGTAGGTGTTGACTGCAATTCTGTTACTGGATACAAGCATGAATGTTTCCAAAGTTTAGAATTTGGTTTGGGGGGTTGGGGGGAGAAGGGAGTGGTGGTGGTGTTTCTTTTCTTCACAACACATTGGTTCATCGTTTCCATCTATAATAGAGGTATCAGGATCTGCCACACATTTGGCTTCAAAAAAATTAAGAAAAAAATTCAGCTGAATGCTCATTTAAAAAAAAATGGGTTTAATTTAAATTGTCATAGGACAATTTAAGAGTTGTGTGGAATTTTCCATTTAATTTCCTTCAGAATGAAAGGATTTATCATGGCAATGCACAGCTTTCAATACACTGCTTTTTTATACTGATTGTTAGCTGGAACTGCTGTTGAGATTTTCCAGCATCAGTCTTTCAATTCTTGATTACTACAGTATTTTATATTATCTTTTCTTCCCACGCTAGTGTAAACATTTAGAGCAGAAAAGGAAAACTCATAATTTGACTCCTCCTGTAAGCATGAGATCCTTAGCTGACATAAATCAGCTGATACATACCTGTTGAAACCTTGGCGCACAGAAAGTTTGGGATTTAGCTGATATGAGAGGGTTGGGTTTTTTAAAATATTTAAATAGTATTTTTCAACTGTGCAGTTTTCATTTATTTACTAGATGTCACCCTAGTAATTTAGGGTTTCGGATTACTAATAAGACTACTAATTTCTGATGAAGGACACAGATACTCCAGTAGGTGCTGATTTAAAATCCAGCTGAAAGATCTTTGTAAAAATCAATTTAAAAGCAGCATTTAAAGATATGACTTCAGCAGCTTCCTAAAAAGAAAACTGACAGATCACCATTAAGAGCATTTCGTTTAATATTGATTACAGAACTTGACTGTTCAATTAAGCTTCTAATTAGGATTGATTTGTTGTGTCCTTAGCAATGAAAGCAAAGATGGCACCTGAGAAAAATAAAAGGGTTGGTGGGGTTTTTTAATTAATGTGAACATGCATGCCATTTGAAGCAAGAACTTGTTATATCCTACATTTCTTTCTCTTCACACATACATATACACAATAAGCTGTACGGCTGTATCAGACTCAGACTACATATATGCAACCAGCTGCATCTTAGTCAGAAACCTCTCAATGTGATTCTATCTGAACAGAAAGCACCAGGAGAACACAATGCCTTTTTCTCATAGTGCCTGAAAGGACACCTCACACATTCAGAAGGAAAAAGAGAAAAGAGACTACCAGGCCACTAAGTTTCCTCACAATTGATCCCCACGACATTGGAAACTGTTCTCTTTCTGGTTTGTGTCCTGCTGCTTTCAGCTATCTCATGAGTTAAAATTCATATGAAGAAGATTAAGATCTCACAGTAGTTCCTAAATAAATTTGCACTCTTGTTCCTCACTTTTGCACATCTGTTTTGAAGCAACTATTTCTGCCTCAAGCAACTTACTTGCTCAGAAGAGGCAGACAGGCACTAGCTTGTAAGCTCTATTAATCAGTCAGCTGAAAGCAGGGTCATTTGCAGGACTTTGAACTTCCACAGACTTTATCCAGATTAAAAGGTATTTAGCACTTCAGTCAGGTGACACTCCCCTCTCCCAAACCAGAGGTCATGATTATCAGCAATGTCTTTACCTGGCCTTGAGAGTCCCAATCACTATCCTACTTCTACTGACTCTCCACCGTCCTCCAAGATTCTCTCTTCTAAATAATTTTCCTTGGCCCTCCTGTAACAAGTTACCAATTTCGTCATGTACTGGGGAAATACAGAAGCTGAGTCCTGTCTCCAGCTCCCTGCACCACAATTATCCTCCTTCCTCACTGTCTTTGTTTGGTAATACCACTACGTTAACGTTAATATATCTTCCAGTCCAGTTATCTGGAGGCTGTGACCCTAGTACCACGTTTTCATTTTAAATGCTTCAAAACCAAGTTGCCATAAACTTCAGTTAACAGTGGATTCTTTCATCACCTTAATGTAGCCTTCCTGGATTTGCACTGACATCATAAAACTGGGCATACTACTTGCTATTAAAGTATAGCTACAATATAGCAGTGGCATAAACCTATGTAAAACTGATTTTGAATGCATAAAAATTTAAGCATTTACCAATAGCCACATTCATTCAGGTCCCTTCCAATTTTTAAGTATACTAATATTCCTGTGGTGACAGAAATTACTGCTATCTTGAGATAGCTTGAGGGCTGGTTAATTGACTTTGTATTGGCAGCTAAGTGTCATTAGCCTAGAATAAGGAAGCATTAATTGTGCGAAGTATTCAAATGCAGTAAGTAGCTTTTGCTTTTTGGAGTATTTAAAAGCAATTCAGGGATTTATTCTCATTAATGGCAGTAACATTTGTGTATTCAGAGTAGAAGTAGAGCCTACCTCTGCCTATTTGATGTTATAATTGGATCAGGTAGGCTGTGATGAGTCACAGTTTATGAACCAACCTCAACCATACCATGACTTAAAATTCAAAATCCAAAAAAATTCTCATTTTATATGCTAACTGAATCTCATTTACACCAGTTATAGACAGATTTAAATAATTTCAGGTAACCTTTAGAAATCCTTAATATATCTCACTAGCAGCTGTAAATATTCCTTAAAAGCTGATTTCTATGTAACTGTAATTAGCATTAAAGGTTGACTGAACAACTGTAATACCAGGCAAGGTTAATTTGTCCTATTATTTATCCTCTATGAACTATTCGGACTATGGAAAGCTAACAGTTTTCCACATCGAAGGAAGAAGCAGATAAAGAATACAAATTTTAAAATTATTTCAACAGTAACATTTGTTTATACAGTTTGGAATGAACTTGATAAATATTTCATAGGTAGCAGTGCAGTATGTAGTGCATTACGAATCTGTGCTTCTCAGTGCTCACCAATCTGAGTAAAGTCTCAAAGGTCTTGCAAGTCTTTGGGAATCTATTGATCTGGACAACACTACCTAAGATTTCTATAGGAAGTTAAAAAGTAAATTAAAACATAGAGTACAAGGACTTAAAAGTATTTAAAAACCAGTAGGCCCCAATATGAAAAGCTCCAGAGTGACCCTTTTTAAAGCCAGGTATGCAAGTGAAAACTGCAGGTGATTTTTCAAGAATTTAAGAAATCAACCTCAGAGTAAAACTTTTTTTGCTGCCCGGAAGGGATTTCTGTTTAAAAAAGTGCTTTACTGTATTAAAAGGGATTGCTTTAAAGGGAAATGGAGTATGTGCATGTATGACTCGTGTTCCTAAAATCACGGACTATGATATGGTTAAAGAATTGTTACTCATACAGTTCACTGCAGCTGCAGAACAACTAAAATCTAACAGACGTGCTAGGATTCTCATGCCTCTATTGAAAAAATGGGCATCACTCAAATACTTAAAATACTGTTTATACTAGAATTTGGATTCCAAGATAGTGAAAAAGCACTAGGAAAAGCATAAACCTCTGTTACACTGGGTCAAATTTCATCCAGGGTGAGACAAATAAAACATTAGGGCCACGAACTAAATAATTTCGTTCTCAGAGCGATGACAGAGTTGGAGCTTGAGCTCCAACAGTATTCTCATTGGCCGCTCTGCTAACCATGGATTCTGCAATGGGGAGAAAAAGGCATCAGCAGTCACAACGGGTACAGCAAGCAGGCCCGTCCCCTGCCCATTGTTCTGGCAAAGTGCTTCTCACTCATTTTCATTTGGGATGTGGATTAGTCTAAAAGGATTCTAGTTTGATGTTTCTCATTACTGATTCATAGTTATTCAGGCTGCCTCCAACTATGGCTTGAAATCTTCTCCAGGGGATGCAAAACTCCTGTAAAGTGCTCACTCTACTAAAGTACCCTACATCTGACGTGCAACTTTTCAAGGCAAGGGCAGACAGAGACCAGAAATTATTGCAGGTTTCTCCCATTTCCTGTATTTTCATTTCTAACATTGTTACCTATTCTAGGATTTTGTAAAGTCTCTGGATTAGAGTTCCTCATCATCAGAGCTGTGCTCTCACCTGTCCATCACATTAGAGTCAGTCATTCTACATCATCCTACAAAACTCAGCATCCCTTACTTTATTGTACAATTAGAGAGACTATGGAATGACGTAGAAACACAACTGTACTCTGAAATAAACCTCAAAGGGCAAAGTGTTTATAAACAAATAATTCTGATCCTTGGCACAGAGGGGTGTAAGAGTCCTGTACAAGTAGTAAATAGGTTTCCAGTACAGTCTCAGTAATTGGCTGTCACTTTGAACAGCCCTTAGCACAGATGAACACCTGGGTAGAAAACATGCTGACAAAAAAAAAACCAAGGAGAATGGGCTGCGTTTGAATTTCATTTTAAGGCAAACTCCCCTCTGCTTAAAAAACAAATGGTAACATCCAGCCCCAGAAACCATGACATATTTTATCCTTTATAGGAAAAAAAAAATCCACTATCATCCATTTTTAGGAAAAAGAATTCTATGGTTTTTATAATGAATATTTGGTGGTCCTTTCTTTTTTATACCTGAAACTTGTTGAGAATTAAAATCTGCACTGACCCTCATTAGTTTGCCCAGTAGTCAGAGATCCAGGTGCAGTACAATGTTTGTACCACTTTGAAATAGAGGACAGCATGCACACCATCGTTCCCTCAAGTGGTGCAAAGCGGGTCAGCATCATGGTGCCACATAATCTTCTGTCCAGTTAACTAAACTCTGCCAGAGTGGTAGCCTGGAGAAATGAAGAACTGGAAGGAGAAATGGAAAGGAGAGAGTCTGTTAAATTGGTATGGGAGTTGTGGAAGCCAGTTGCAGCCTTTTCTCTCTGCTTTCAAATCCAAAGTTGCCTGAATCAATTCCTGCAAACAGAAGGGTCCGATCTGGAGTCCTGCTGGCAGTTTACCATGTACCATTTATACAACTGCCTGCTTACAAATGTGGTTGATAACTATTTGACGAATCTGCTTTGAAACAGTCTGGTCAAGGAGCTTATGCAACGGTCATGGTGCCAAGAGACTGTGATTCTATTTTTTGCTTTACTGCTTATCTGCTAGTCAGCCACACACAAGTAATTTTAATTCTTTGAATTTGCTTGCTTTCACAACAAATAAATAAAATCTATTTTCAGATTGCAGCCTTCTTCAACCAGGGACTACCTCCAATGTCACCATCCCCCAGGACTCATACTACCTTAAGATACTCAAAAAAGAGATCTGAATCTGGGCCTACATACATGTTAAAGTCCAGCAGGGTGCATTGACCTGAGAGCCTCTAGGTACAATGGTAAAGCCACATTTAAGTAATAAATACTGTTCAGTTCTGCAGTTATACTCCAGCCCTGGATTTTTTCCACGTAGACAATCACTTTGGCTACCAAACTGTGAGTGCCAGAGTTGTAGTGGAAGGGCACCCTCACAAAGAACCACAAGGACCAAATATTACCTGTGAAACTGTGCGACAAGCAAATGTTGTGATAACATAACTCTGGCGGGGGTTAGTTTCTGATAAAATTATAATCCACCTAAACATAATGGCATTCTTTTTTCAAGATGCTGTGTACTAGTAAATATGTAAATAGCTTGCAAAAGGATCATCTTGGGGTTTCTCAGTTTCTCCTGGTTCCTGGATTTTCTGGGACTCATTAAAACTATTTCTCTTTGTAAATGGCTTCCATTGTGCACCTCTAAACTATTCTCTAGTGTAAACTGCTAGTCACTCATTCTCATTGTTAGTGTCTGAAAATTCCTTGGTGCTTTTTATCATAGTAACACTGGAGTAGGAGGGAGGAGGTCTGTTGGATTGAAGAGGGAGCAAAAAGAAGGGGAATTTCTTCATCTACTATACCATCGAAAGGATAGGGAAGTTTCCCCTCTGCTTTTTAACAGAAGAATGGAAGTTGCTGTTGCTCTTTTGACCGTCTCTCCTGGCTGGCAAAGATGCATTGTTGTAATGAAACCTGTATGCTCTGGTCCCTGCAAGTAATAGGGTGCAGACAGTGAAAGAAAAGTTGCCTAGTTTGAATGAATGCATTTGTCTTTATGATTCACACAAGTCAACCATTTCTGAGAAGAGCTCACTACATCCTGACCATGCCTCAAATGTCATCAAACCTGCCTATTAGATCATCACATGCACACACCACAGTTTCCTTTAAATCATTCTCCTGTGAAAGACCATGCTTTAAAAAATGAAACACCCCATACCCCTTAAGATTCCAGAGCAATTACTTTAAAAGCATTTATGCTAACGAAAGTGCTATTGATTGTTGCTCATCAGCTTCCAGCACATGTACAGTACAACAAAAGGAGAATTAAATTTAGCTATCTAATTACAAGGGAGGCACTGAATTACCAGAAAACAATACAGCAGCTAATTTTGAGAGCGGATATTGCAGATATATGGCATTTGGTAGCTTAAGTTCAAACTGTATGTCTATCATTAAGGGTCTCTAAGTTTTTCAGACAGTTGCAACATGCTTTTTACATGTCATACAATGTAGAATATGCTACTACTAAAAGCTAAAAACTAGGACACATAACTGCCTAATAGAAACATAACTGAATATGCCATGTTACTTAAAACTGAATCATATTTATTTCAAGCCTGGAATAGTAAGATTAGAGTTCTTTTAATAAAAGTAAATTCTTTCTAAATTGAAAAATATTCTGTCCAAACTGAAAAATGAATACGATAGTCATTAAAATTCTAAACAATTACTTTCTCTGTGCATTGATCATTGATATTTGGAAGGAAATTTAAAAATGTATTTGTTATTTCAAATGTGATGTACTTGAAGCCATGTCCAAGTCTTTTAATCCAGTTACATTAAAATTTGCTACCCCTAACATGTTTACAGACAGGTTTCAAAAAGCTAAAGAAAAAATGGCCATGGAAATAATTAAATATAATTTAAGAAAAAAAAAAACCACTAACAAATTCCAGTATTAATCACAGAAGCACACAGCCTTCATCTACCAAATCATCCTGAAAAGTAGACAAAAAGACTTGGAACATGTTGAGAATGAAGCCAATGCATCTGGCATACAAAGCTTGCCATTGGGTACGCAGAGAAACATGCATAAGGCTCCGACTAAAACAATCCCTCCAGTAAACACTACTTAGAGATGGAAAATTTACAGGATTTAGGAAGAGATGACAGAAAGAGTAGCCAGCAAGAGCTTGATACAGTAGCCTTGTTTATACCATAAGCAGCCCATCTTGTGCCTCAGAAACCTCTTATTTTAGAATCTTTTTAGTAAAATTTGATGAACACACCTGTATTGCTGAGATAATCATAGGACACTTACTAATGCAGACTAAAACTGCAGAAAGCAAGCACTGACACAAAATATAGCCAGAGGATATAAAAGATGGTGAGAAGTTTAAAGAGGCACCTTGAGAAGATTAAAAACATTCCTCAGGATACTTTTTGCTTAGTTTTCAAATACAAGAGTCAACAAATTTGAGCATTTATTGTGAATCAATTGACAGCCAAATTAATTTACTTTCCTCCCTTCCACCCTAGTTTCAGATGGCAAGTCAGGCAGATGTCAGTACATTTTCTGCTTGAATTATTAATGAATTTAGCTTCCACTGGAAGTTTTGTTCAAGATGGCCACCAGGGATTTAAGATGGGAAAAAAGTAATGTTGAGGGATTCTCTTCGCATTCATTTTGATTTGACACTGGACTACTACTGCTGACTTTGCTGGAGTTATTATATTTTGTGCTAGTGTAAATGAGAAATAACTCAGTTTCCTATACTTTAGGAGCTATCAGTTTTCACATCTACTGTAATCAAACCAGCTTCTTTTGCAGTAGCTAGGTCTTTCCTATCTGTAGCACTTTTGCAGTTGACTAGTTTGATATCTGCTAGTGACAACTCTGAAAATGATCCACGACACCAGCAGGTGGGCACTTGGCAGATTTATACTCACTGCTGTTGCAAGCAACAGCCAGAAACAAAAATCAAAGCAAGGTGAAAGGAACAGAGTTATCACACTTTTAGAAATGTGTATAACTAGTTCCACAGAAATAAATGAAAATATATTTTCCTCTATTAGCAATATTGGTCATATGAAATAAAAACTGAGCTCAGCTATTAGAATTATTACTATATGTTGCTCAATTTTTATTCTAATATGGTTCAATCCGATGCACGGTTCCATGTCAGTAGGTTGCTATGAATATTATGGCACAACATATTGACATTGTACACCACTATCTGGAACTGATTGAGTTGTAAATGTAAGATCAGGACTTGAAGAGATAGTGTTAAGTTGGAAGCTCAGAAGTATTAGCCCCCAAAAGAACATACTTTAGACTATCTAGCCATCTCCTAAAGCATGCTGTGTTGCCAGTTGTACTCTGCATGCATGCATTTGGAAGTAGCTTACTACCAGTGATACATGGGAACATTGTTTATTATACGACCAATTTAAATGCATTGTTTAGACACTTAAAAATCTCCTACAAACACTCCAGCAGTAACTTGCATCTTGCAAATGAAGATCAATGAGCTGTCACACTGGCCAAGCTTCTCCCTTTTCTCAGGATATACTGAGTGACATTTTAGTGCTTCCACAGCTGATTTTTCCATGACAGTAAACAAGCTTTACTAGATTCAGATAGTATTGGGCTGATAAAAAGATAGCCAAAGAGAGAATAAAGATTACACAAAAGTAATCACATTCTGGTACAGCTATTTATATATATTTGTGTTTCTAATCCATTGAATATTCTACATCTATTTACAGTGATCCTATAGTACTACTCTAAGAGCCCATTACACATTATAGAGCTTGTTTCAATAGTAAATAAAGAAGCTGGGCCCCAGGTTTGACACAGATGTGCAATTTGAGAGAGTATTTCCCCTTTCACAGCAAAATTTCTTTTTAAGAGACATATCATTTTTTTAGGTTTTCCAAAAAAAACCCCGCAGGAAATCATTATTGTGAGGCATAAAGTTGTGCAAATTGTCAAGTCAAATTTCTTTCATTTTGCAGGCATTTAAGTCCATAATTTATTCTTTGTTAATAATACTTTTCTGGTAGATCCATCCGGGATAAAACAGATGGTGGCATGGAGAATGGATATCTACAGACCAGGTTCTGTGAGGAAAACCTGAAAGAACTAGCATCATTTAGCCTACAGAAAAGAAGTTTAGAGAATATATGATAACTATCTGCTGCAAAAATAGTTTTCCACCTATACAGTGGATATGACAAAAACCAATGAGCTAAAATTTCTACATGAAAGATTGATATTGGACATTGGGAAAAAATTTTTAATGGTAAGGCTAAAGAAGCACTGCTCTATATTTCCTGCAGAAAATGGTTAAGACTAAAGAAGCATTGCTCTATACTTCCTGCAGAAACTCTGGGGTGTCTAGTGTCTCTTAGAAAAGATGATAAACTTCTATATGGAATGACACCAATCCAGTTGGATTAAGTCAATGTTTTTGAGCTTTTCCAAATCAATGTGTCTGTAAGATACTTCACAAACTATTTTTGACAAAATGGACACAATACCTTTCATCAAAATGAAGTTCAGATCCCAGATGTTTGTTACACATTCATTTATTATTCACCCTTGCTTCCCCATTCACTTTTTTTTCATGTGTAACGAATGTGTAAGATTGTGCAATAGTTACACTGAAATCTTATGGACAGCCAGTGGTAGAGAACACAGTAAGTGACCTTTTGATTTCTTCAAAATTTTTCAACGGGCTCTAATTATAACCTGTTTGCAGATTCATAAGCAAGAAAAAAATCCCATATTCATCAGCTAAATTATTCCCTGTGAATAACTCATTTACCATCAGCGTAAACCCATATTTTTTAAATTGAAAGAAAACATGGTTTAGAATATGTAGGTGATGAAAAGTTATCAAATAAATACCTATATTTCTTGACAAGTTAGATTCTAAAGCAGAATGCTTGGATTTATTCAACTTTCTACCGGGTCTTTGTGGATAACAGCATCACATTACAGACAAAGAATTAATCTCTTTAAAAAACAAAATGAAACTCTAAGTAATAGCTTTCTCCCCCATCACCATCAATCCTTCTTAATCTAGGAGGTGTCCAAATTACATTAGAGAAAATACCATTGCATCAGACAGCAAATGCTAACCCTTGACCGAAGGCCTGGCTCATGATCTAGGTCTCTGACCTTCACTGGAGTCCAGCTATCACTATGTACCTTCGGTTGCAAGTAATGAGACACAGTGAACAATGGCTGGCAAAGACATTTGTTCTCTGATAGGCTTCAGCTTCGAAACCAACTTTATGGTAAGGTTTTATGTACCTTCCTGATCTTGGCATGTAAAAAAATAGTTTAACAGTGTAATTCAGTTTTACTCATCAACCATACATCCTATTTTAATGGGGCTTCTCTAATCAACCTCATTGTAGGAGGCACAAATGATGTGAAGAATATCTAAAAATGTATAATGTTCCTCTGCAGTAGAAACCTTTGACAAATGACATCTCTAGTGTCTTTCTTTTAGGCTGGAAGTCATTGATTGTTCAGTTATCTTAGATGTAAATGAATACAGTGAAAGGACTCTGGTGTAAAGTTAACCAACATGCAACATCATACTGTGAGGTTTTTTTAACCTCCAGTAATAATTAAAACATTTTGATGGCTACACTTCAGTGCTAATTCCTAATTAACTTCAGGTGCTTCTTTGATCTTGCTGATATATTTTTTTCCCATTTTCTTATCAAGAGCCTCCATGCAGTCTGTAATTATGCTTCTTAGTATGACAGCAACTTTGAATAAGTAGATGCATTAATATATGCTTTGGGAAAATATTGGTTGAGCAAAGCAAGCTCCTACCACTGAGCTGGAGTATCATCTGAAGCATTGCTGATTAAAAACGTAATATAACATAATAGGTTTGCCATAAAAATAAAACAACGGTTCTCAATTTTAAGGTAAGGGATGACAGAAGCAGTAAAGCTAGCACCCTATGAACAATACAGATATTAAGGCATTCAGAGCATTAATATCACAACACTACAAAATGGAAGTGCCATGTTTTATATTCACCTAGGCTCTTCCTCTAAAGAGGAAGATATTTCAAACTTTTTCTGAATAATGAAATATTGAACCAAAAGATTTTTTTAAAGTGTTAAACGCTGTTATAACAATACCATGATACAGCCTAACCTACCCGAAGCAACAAATAAATACATAATGCAAGGGAACAGAGCAGTATAACTCATTTCCTCAGCTAAAGGAATGATCTGTAATTCTCAGAAGACAAACTCTAAGCTCATATTTTCAACACATAAATAAGACGTTCACCAGGGACAACATAATTGAGATCCTTGTATTAAGCACTTTCTATCTGAGAACCATTAAATGAAAATTGCAACAGAAGTGCTACGGGCAGTTCTTTTGTAAACACATGAGCCTACAGGTACAAATTGGGACTGGTATGACTTCTCTAGTCACGAAACTTACGTTTCACTGATATGCTACTCCAAAATCCAAAAATGGCCACAATTATGGAGGTATGAAATATGCTTTATACCATTCATTTCTTTCCCCAGGCAGAGAAAGTCTGACTGCTATAGAGCACTTTTATGATAACCACACTAACTTGTAGCATGGATGAGCATGCATGCACAAATATATCTGGTTGGTTGCAGAGGACAAAAATGGGGAGGTTAGTATTACTAGAACTATAGTACAGTACAATCTTCTAGTGCATAAAAGTTTTAAGAAAACTAAATTTCCAGACCTATTTTGTGATGCCATTTCACAAACTTATGGTTTTTAACTCATTGCTAAACATGTTAGCAGCACAGGTACATACTAATCCTGACATACTGCATGATTACTTTTTCAACTAACACAACCTCCCCACTCCTGGACCACTTTCATTCAAGCCAACAATTGTGACAGCACTTGAAACATCCATGAATCAACTTCTGGACTCTAACAAAATGATAACCACAAGGTGTATTTGTCACTTACGTGTTTGTACCAAACAATATCAGTAGCTACTCTGCCCTACCCCTCCTACCAGGTTCTGAGATGCACTGCAGAGACAGGACCACGCAGCATCAGCTGTCAAGTTCCCTTCTGAAAGAAAGAAACAGATGTCTGGCACAATAGGACTAGCTCCCTTCATCTTCTGCCTTCTTCACAGCAGAAAAGCAAGGCAGCTAAACTACAAATGAAGGAGTGGGAGCAAAATAGTTCAATTTTCATTGCTTAATTATTGTCTGGAGTACCCCATTGTTTGTGCCTTCCAAAAATAGTCACAGAATCATGGTTAAGAGGTACTGATATATTAAAATGAAACATCAATACACCTACTTTGCAAAGAAGTAATGCTTTTTGTGGAAACAAAAATGTTCCATAAAAGATGTAGAAAAAAAAATTCCAGAATGTGTGAAATTCACAAGCTGAAGCTAAGACTGATGGGTGACTAAACGTGAAGCCACATCTTTCATTTTATTAATTTTTTCCTTCTGCACAGCTGAGATAAAACCATACAAAGTAGCACAGAAATTTTCTAACATTACAGGTACAGCAGTCTTCCCATCATACATCATCAGATGAAAGGCATGTTGTGCTTATTTTACTGTGGATCCATTGATTATTCTACCTGGCAGCAACTTGTATTTTTTTAAATATATATCCCTAGTACAGTCTTATGCCACACAGCACAAACTGGAGATCTGCCAATTGCAAATCAAGTGGTTTGAGGAACTTTTTTCTTGACAAAGACGACAGAGCAGCTGTCCACCCTCATAAAAGCTATGTGGGCTATTATATTCTTCTGCTTAAGTGCCAGAATTTTGTTGTGTGCCTTTCAGATAAAAGGTTGAGTGTTGTCCAAAATGGAGCTCCCACTTCCGCAGAGCAGTACTCAAGAACCCCTGTAAGAACACTTGAAAAGATGTTGCCAAAGATATTTTGGGAGTGAGACATTTTTTGTCCTTATACTAAAAAAAAAGAAATAGACATTTGTCACTTTCTAAAGTGCTCTCAGAACTGTGTTTTTTCCATTCAAAAATACTGCAATCCTTCTTGAATTATCATTTTGACATTATCATAAACAGCTTTTATTAAGTATTAAGAAAACCAACATGGTAACCTATTTATAATGTCTTCTTGTTATTGGCTCTTGTCTTAGTGTCATAGTTTGACCCCACCCAGCAACTAAGCACCACACAGCTGCTTGCTCACTCCTCCCCACTCCCAGTGGAGAGGAGAATTGAAAAAAAAAGTAAAACTAATGGGTTGAGATAAGAACGATTTCATAGCTAAAGTAAAATAAAACGTAATACTAACAATAATAATAATAAAATATAATAACAATAATAGTAACAAAAAGGAATGTAACAAAAAAAGAGAGAGAAATAAAACCCAAGAAAAGATAAATGGCGCACAGTGCAATCGCTCACCACCCACTGACTGATGCCCAAGCAGCTATCCTCCCCTCCCAGCCAACTCCCCTAGTTTACGTACTGAGCATGACGTTCTATGGTATGGGATATCCCTTTGGCTAGTTTGGGTCAGCCGTCCCGGCTAAGCTCCCTCCCAGCTTCTTGTACACCTGCTTGCTGGCAGAGCATGGGAAACTGAAAAATCCTTGACTTGGTCTAAACACTACTTAGCAACAACTAAAACATCAGTGTGTTATCAACATTATTCTGGCACTAAATCCAAAACATAACACTATACCAGCTACTAAAAGAAAATTAACTCTATCCATCCCAGCTGAAACCAGGACAATACCCACCCCTCATTCTATACCATTTACGTCATGCCCAGATCCCACACTTTCCGATACACTTCCAATTAACAACAATTAGCAACAAATCATTATGTATTCAAGAAGCAGTAAATACAATTGTTTCTGCAGCTTTTCATCATCTTTGGGTAAGCAGCTCAGAAGGAACTACCATCATTTGAGAGGAAGAGTTCTGTCTACATAGAGACTATCTCCCTTTACAGCTATAACAAAATACTATACTGATATCTTTATTCTGCTTTAATGGTGCAGCTAAAATTGAAATAGCTCCCATGAATAAAGATACATTTAAACCACATCTCAAATTTGAGGTTAAAATAAAATATTTATTCCGGAATAGAAATCATACTTTCAGCAACTCTATAGAGGACAATTCTACAACAGTTACAGGATAATTAGTTGCTGTTCTAGTTCTTTGTAAAAAAAAGTCCCTCTCTCACTATCACAGATATCTCTAGAGACAGCTCGGCTTCACACCGCCCCTTCTCTTCAGAGACTAATCAACTGCAGACCATTCTATAAGCTCACACTTTGAATCCCAGCATGGCAGTAGGTTACATCCAGGATGCCACCATGTCACTCCACAAAGACATTAACATAGCTCCACAGATATAACCAAGCAGCATTTCTGTATTTCATATATGTAATTCCAATAAAATTACAAGTAACCTATCTACTACATACATGCAATTACAGCCACACTGTATGCTGCAAAAGAGGAATGCAGGCTAATTAATAGTCTTTGCTATATAAAGGAATCTAAAAAAAGGGTTGGGATTACCAAAGGAATTGGCCTTTTCAAAGAAAAATACATGGTAGGACTGAGACGGTATACAGCATTAACTTCCCTGACCAAGCCTGACTGCAGAAGGCAGCCCACAGTACACAGCAGTGTGGACTGCTGGCCCTGACAGCTCAGTGAAAGAACACTGCCATCCCACCACCTCTGGGCACTCTTACAGTCATCTTTTCCAGTCATACCAAAGAAATTTTTAGGAATATGGCTATTTACAAGAAATTTATTTTGAACCATGGCCTACCTCCAGCTTCCAAAAACTGAGGGCAGGTAGGAGGCAGCACAAGATAGGACGTGGCACACTGTGGATTTTTTTAGGGAAGATTTATTAACAGGAAATCTTTTGTACCTACACCTGGAGCGCACACAGTATACAGACTCACTGCACCTCACGGCACGCTGCAGGCTGCCTTACTTATCCACCGTGTCCCACTTTAATACACTGATGCAGGAACTGATTGCTCCTACAGTAATTTCCTGAGTGCTCTTAATACAAACCCTGACTTTACATACTGGCTTGGGCAGCATGCTTGCTTGCTTCTCAGATTAAAAAAATCAGGCTTGAACCCACTCCCCTGGGTTGCTCTCAGCCTTCTGAAAGGCTGAAGAGCCACAAAATGATCAGCACTCGCCTCTGGCCCCTGGGTCGAGCAGCACAGGGCAGTCGGTCCCCACCTGAGGTGGAACGTCCCTTGTTGGAACCTTCGGTCTCCAGGAGGCAGAGCAGCGGCCGGCGGCTCGCCTGAGGAGGCCAGCACTCAGGTCCCCTGTCTGGCCATCTGCCTGGTCCCCTCACAGCTGCCGCTCTGCTAGCGCTAGCACAGGTGATGACCAGCCCTGCGGGCGCAGTACCACAAAGCTGCTTCCTACCTCTGTCTGCGCCTAAATCTTGTACAACAACACGTATGGGCCTAGTAACAAAAGAGCTCGCGGCCCTCGGTATCCCCAGCACAGGGCAGTGAGGCAGGCTGCGCGCTCCCTTCTGCCCGCCACGGAGCCTGATGGGAGCGACGTACACCGGGCAGCGGGGGAGGCCGCAGGGGAGCTGGAGCTGCGTTTCGGGACCTGTGTCTCCTCCCAAAAGCAGCAAAGAATGGTGCTGGCCGCAGCTGCTTCGCTGGAGGCTTGGAGGCTCTCTGCATCCCACAGCCAGCTGCAGCTTAAATCCCCATCCATTTGTCTGAACTCCAACAGACCATGACAAAAATAAACGTGTCTAGGTAACCTTTATATCCAAACAGTGCCGTTTATAAAATATTTTTCATAAAGTCAGTGATACCACCAGTGATCTGTGGTAAGAGCTTAAGCAGTTATCACTGGTTTTATGTTGGTAATCACCTCATGAATTACGTGTTTTTATTCAGAATAACAACTGGGAAGTGTTATTTGCAAAGACATTTAAATCTGTAGTAACCCCGCTGTAAAAAGCCTATATAGAACAAAATTTCTGTTTGTTGGTTCCACAGTTTTGCTTTTGTTGAGAAACCACAGTTTTACGTGCGCACGCTGGGGGATACTTGGATTCAGAGCTGTATCTCCTGCCTGCTGGAGGGCTTTCAGCCATCCATTGGCCATGCATTGGCCAAAACATTTCCTGGCCCCAAGAATTATTTCATTTCAGGGCCTAGAGCAAGGACTACCTGCCCACCCTGTGGGCCAGCCTGCCCACTCTCCTGAGCCAGCTGGCAACGTACCCGCGCGGAGCCTGTCCCCTGCACCTCAGCACTGCGTCCCAGGTAAGCTCCCATGCCTGCCAGCCAGCCAGCCGCGCTGCGGGCCTGCGGGCTCCCTCACCATAACCCACCAGGCAAGGTTAAACTCTTGAAGCCATCAGGCTTAACACCCAAAACTGCAGTTTTCATTCCATGCCCTATGCGGACACCAACTTAGAGACTAAAACACTTCAGTTTAGAGGTTTTTATCCTTATACTGTCAATTTGACATTTTTCCGAGCCTTTCAGCAAAAAGTTTTGATATTTGGACTTTTTCATTAGTTCAGGGTGAAAACAATGTTGAAATAGCATTTCCCTCAGGAAAAATTCTACTTTTCAGTCCTTTCTAGTTATTATTTTAATCATGACTTTTTAAAAAAAGTTAAATGGCCTAGCTAAGCATCAAACTGGGAATTGTTAGATAAAGTATGCTCTGACTGTTTCTCCATTTCTCAAAAATCCATTTACAGAGTTGCAAAGGAATACCTGCTTTTATATGCAGCCAGTGTTTTTTTTCTGCTCCCACAGCAATTTTGTGCTATATCTGAACTAGCACTTTAGGAAAGAAAAAATGGAAATACTTATTTTCTGCCCTTAGAATTAGTTTTTAAACTTTGAAACGTTCACAGTCTTCTGTTTATAAACAAGAAATGGTACCTGGTTCTTTAAGACCTACTTCCATTTTACTGGGAATATCCTGTGTTCCTTTCAACTGTAACTTTACTAAGAAAAGGTCCCTGAAATGCTTTCATAATCAAATGCATTATAGTTCAGATTCAACAAAATATTTAGCCCCCTACTCCTTTTGATATCAACACTAAGTTATAACCTACACAAAAACTTGGAGCTAAAGCACTTCAATGAAGCTGGGCCCAGTTCTGCAAAACACTGAATAATGTATTTTTGGCTCACTGAGGACAATGGGAATCAAGCATAGACCTGAAGTACTACAGGTATGGATATACTTAACCACTCACAGCACGTAGCTAAGTACATTTTCCTGTAAGCTGCACTGGCTCATTAGCCATTCCTATCCAAAATAGTCATTCTCAGGAAACTGAAAGAAAAGTTGGTCCTTGTATCTACATAATTTATAGAGTTTGAGTAGTTGCACTTCCAGTTCTGTTATGTGACTAGGCCTAATAAAAACGGTGTCTTAATATATCTGTGAATGTAATATCTGTAAAGAAATACCATTTACAATGTAAGAAAAGAACTGCTAAAAACTTTCCTCTGTCCCAGTTATTCCAGATCAAAGCTATACAGTGAAAACCTGTTAAAAGAGAACCAGATAAAAAATAAACCTGTTAGGCAAATCAAACCAGCCACTGGTAAAATGATAAAATACTGAAATAGCTATTAAAAAAATGCATCCCTAAAACTCTCAGCTAGATGAATACATATTTTAATACTGCTTGACAAAGTGTGCTGTCTCTCATTTTTCTTCTACTACATAGTATGTATAAAGAAATTCTTTTCAGGAACAAATCTGTTCACCAGTGTATTCATTTTTCATTGGCATATGCATTTCAACACTCCATCCTTCTGGTATGAAGGAAGCTTGTTTTATTCACAGAAGTCTGCAGCTGGCACCTAATGCTTTATTTACCCCCCATATCATAGAAGCAGTTTCCCCATCATTCTTGTATGCAAGCCCCTAATCCTATTCCCAGAGAGGAATGTACCAGTGATAGTAGACAGCAGCCCTCTTTGTCATCCTACCATTTGTTTGTTCAGTAACTTTTCAAGCTTTGGAAATATGTTCTCTAAGAGAAAGTATGCTGCCCAGGAAAATCTGCTATTAGAAACGCACTTTTTCCAGAGTCTAATCAGAAATACCCTTTTAGAAGCTGTACATGACCATTACATCATTACCTAAATGTTATAAAATAACTGTAATAATTTTATAATGATATTTCAATAATAGTAATAATAATGATTTACTAATTCCAGTAATTTTAATAATTTAATAATTTTAAATTTATTAATCTATTTTTAATTTCCATAAAATATGTTGGTTCCTTATTGGATGTGAACAGATTTGATTTACCAGTTGATGACCTAGGCCATAGTCTTTCTTCACAGTTAGGTCTTAAATTTGAATGAGCAAAGAAAGGAGGGATGTGATCCTCAAAGGAAATTATTTTTAATAAATAAGTAAAGAACAGTGTGTTTTGAAGCAGTTTTATGATTCAACACAATGCCAAACAGCTAAGTTCTATCACATCCTGGTTCCCTCTTACATTACGCCTACTGTACAGATGCTTTTTCTGTGTGTTTTTCTATGAGTGTACATATGATGCATTCTATGAAAAGTGTGCACAAGGTGGCCTCATTGCCTTTTATGGTTCTGCATCCAGAACTGCATATCACCAGTAATTAGGGTAGCACTGAAAGATGTGAACCCTCTAATTCCAGTATATCCCCATTTAAACTGGATGACTTGGAATGCCTCCTTGCTCAAACAAGTGAGTCAGGATTAAAGATAGAGTTGAATTATTAATTATTTTTTAATTAAGACTCCAGTTTACATATTGTCGGGATACCATCTTTACTCATCAGTACATAAAAATTGTGTATATAAATTCAATATACTGCATATTTGCAAGTATTAGCATACAGAAAAATCACCAAGTTCTCTGGAGTTATCAGTCTAATTTCAAGACAAGTTCATTACTACCACTACTCCAACTGACAAAAGTGGCAGTCTAGTTTATTAAGCTAGACTGAATGAAAACATGGGGTTTCTGTCTGTGTCTGCACACAGACACATACTCACATACAAACACACATACAAGCACAGCTTCAGGTAGAAACTACTTGTGTCCTCCATTCTCCTCAAACATGAGCTATGTAGTAGAAAACAGGTTCTTGCCCTCTCCGAACGGAATAAAGAAAACTTAGTTCTCTTTTCTTCACTGTTTTATCTCATCTTCCAACCACAAACTCACATTCAGCTTCATCCAGTTTACTTATTAACTTCCGTTAAAATTGTAGGTATTTTCACATAACTCTTAGGAAAATCAAGCCTATAAAGACAATGTGTAATGCATACATTAATAATCTAATGCATACATGTAATGCATACAAGTACTTAGCAAAAATAACATGAAGAATGATCACTCACATGTCTGCTATTTGAAAGTCACTTATATTTTTCCATGTGAATTTTTTTTTTTTCTTATTATTACTGTTATTCTTATGTTCCTTTTATCACCATAATAAACTGCCTCTACCAGGAAAACTTTATCATTCTATGTTTGCTGTCCCTAGCAGAAAAACATTTCACTTCTATGGGATGGAGGTATGTTTGTTTTCAGGTCAAGCAATCAGTTCTACTTCTTCAGCATCATCTCTTCCACCTTCAGCCATCACTGCTAGCCTTACAGTAACTTTCCTTGAAGTGGGCCAACACCATCAGGCACTCTCATTATCATAAACCCATACTATGCTTAGCATAAATATTGCCAACCACAGACTGAGTTTTCTAGTAACTTATTAGGTATGTCACGTCAGCTAATCTGCCATAAAATACTTATCCCCCTACAGGGATTAAAAGAATGACATGCTGCTGTTGGGAAAGTATGGACAAAAAAAGTGGTGACTTCCCTGACAGTCCTTTTATGAGTTCAGCAACATTAACATATGGAAAACAGAGCTTCTATGCTCTACTTTGGCTAGAACATGCCAGTCTATCACGTTAAAAATATCCATGACTTTAGTCAGCAAACATAAGTACCTTATCCTCCTGCCTCTGATCTTAAGGCAGTCTTCCACTAGACTTCATCTGGGGAAAGACTGGACATAAAGTTGAGTAAGCATAAAATTACTCAAAAACTCTTGAGAGTCTTTGTGTGTTGTATTTCTTCCGCTACCATTAGTAAATCCCTCTTGTCTGTGTCAGCTATGTAAGCATATTTTAATCTAGAAAATTCACTGAATACCAAGGTATTTCCATTCCTTATGCTATTAATAAGGACAGTAAAAGAACTGATATATACAGGGCACATTCTTCTTCTGGCAGATCCTGGCTGTTAGGGAAAGACAGACATTTTTTAATGATATGGTTATATGTCCTACTAGCTATTTTCACATTTTAGCTGTCAGAACGAGTAAACCAGATACTTTTAAAGAAGGAATTAGAGGTCCATTTGCTAAGCTGAAGGCACTTAGCATTTCTGTCATATCATATCTTACTAGGAAGACCAGTAAAGGATAAAAATTGTTAGACACTGTTCTTATTTCAAACCTTATGCTGTAAAAAATATTTTAAGTTACTTCTCTATCTCAAAAGACTTTGGAGTTATTAAGTTTCTGTCAGAGAGAATAATTAAATAGCTTCTGAGAAGCCAAAGTTTTTCTTTTCCATTCCTGTCACCACTGAACCTGAAAGGTAGAAGATTATATGACATGGGAGGCTGACACTGTATATGCTTCCTGTATAAAACACAGTTCCATTTTGGATCGATTTTGTAAGCAAATAGCACAATCAGGGTGATAAGCTGTTAACACATCACCCACTGTTTGAATAATTACTTACAAGACAACATCTCTGTTCCCACCAATTCTCAGTAAGGCACGGCATAACTTGAACACCTACTGACGCTATTGCCTCAGTTATAAAAACCTCACTCAAGTCTTTTTTAAAGAGTTGGGGTTTTTTTCCTACTTGTGAGGCCACTCATTCATCCCACCTAACTAACTTAGCCATTTAACTGAAGCACCCATGTTGCGGATGCAGTCCAAGCTAAGACTATCCTTCTGCAACATTGTTTGTAATGCTACAAGCACCAAAAAATACCAGAAGAAAGCATATCCTTAAGTCTGTTCCACTGGGTAGTGCACACTTACAGCTCTCATTGAGACTAAAAGTCTCAAATAAGCCATGCAAATAATAATGCAGCTGCTTCTTTCTATCTCTTGGGAAAAAAAATTACTCTTCTCATTTTGCAGGTCTTGTGATTAAAAGCCATGCTTCAATCTTCTTCATTGCAGGCAGGGCAGATGTGCAGAATGCTTGGGGGAATGCAGAAGTCTTCCCTTCACGCTGTGTTATTCCTGGAGGTAAAGAAATGCTTCTGCCTTAAGATATCCATGCATAGCTCAGCCTCCTCTGTGCTTCTACTTGAGCGTCCTCATATTTCAGACTCCTAGACATTCCTGGACTGTGCTCAGTTTGACTGAGCCCCTTTTTGATCCTCCTTATAGGCCACAGGGAGCACAGTTCATACATCACTCTTGTAAATTAATTATGTTAACAGATGAATGGTGGAATCATATCAAAAAGTGTACATGTACCTCTGAAATCACCTAAGCCAAAAGACTCTTTCCTAACACAAATAGGGTCTCTGTTTCTGAGAAAGCCTGAAGCAAAACCTGCAAGTCTGCTGGGGATACACCCTACTGGCTTCCTTTTCATTAAGTCAGTCAAGAAATAGTAGCGGCTCTCTAGCATTGGAAACACCCCATACAGTCACTTTTTTTTACCGTGCAGCTTCTGGTTCTATTGTCAGTGTTTGTGCTGTCATTCTGTTGTTTCTGCTTCCTTGCTGTTCTCTCTTCTCTACCTACACCACTAATGAGCACATGCCAGACCACAGCATTTATTTTAAAACCCTTTCAAACCTTACTCACCTTGTAACAAATAATCCTGCTTTGGTTATTGAACAGCCACACTGTTCTTTGTATACATGTGCCCAGGCAAGGTGACTGGACTATCTCAATCAGCAGATGCTCAGCTGTGCTAAATCTGTGAGGCTGCATCAGCCCCGTCCGTTTCTGTGAACCCTGGCATTTGTTATGTGTAACCACCATTTTAAGTAGCTTCTGAAATTTAGTATTTTGTTTTTTCCAGATACAAGGGTTTCCTTAATAAAAATGCACTATTTCAAATGCACCTTCTTTTCAAGCCAGATTCCTGTGTAACTTACCTCTGTAACAGCACTGTTTGCTTTTTCTGCATGCCAGGGAAATAAAGTAGAAAGGGTAAGAAAGCTAGTGTAACTAATAAAACAAGTAACATAGCATAGCACAATTTATCTCCTTTGATAGGAGAAAGTGTCAGGAGAGATTTAATTCTTGGGGAGTGGTGACCATTTTGTTTTTCATCCTAAGGCTTTTCTTACATTGCAAGAGATTTTTACAAGATGAGAATGAATCTTTAGTTGAACTTTAACTACAGGGCATGAAACTACAAGCAGAGGGAAACAGAGAAATAACATGACAACACTGCCAGTTCTTTTTGCGAGACCTGCGGCATCTCATTGCAAATGAGATGTCAATCCTGTAATTAGCAATTCAGTCAGTATTAATTGTGTGTATGTTACTTCACATCAATCACTGTCATTTCCATGTAGTCAGGATGTTTTATAGAACCTAATTTGTAAACAATATGCAAAAGTTTAACCCACTTTAAATTAAAATTGTCAAACATCTAGCATAACCTTCAGTGAATATAGATAACTGTGTGCAATTGTGTTTTGGCTCCTAAGTAGGAAAAGGGAATGCTTTAGCTATTTGTTTCTACAAATAGACTTTTAAAATCCTAGTAAGTCCTAAGGGAAAAACAAGCATGCATTGAAGGCCATTAGTCCACATGCAAAACCATTGCAGCCAACCTGTAACACTTACTTTCTTGTCAAGAATAACACAAAACTGAAAAAGCAGGGGTACGAAGTTGAGAGTCAAAGGCAAAACTCATTCCAGCAATTCATATTTTATGAAGCAATATCTATTCTTGATTTAAGATGTGTCCAGGGAAGCATAATCCATGGCTTCCCTGGCAAATGGGGGTCGAATTGTTAAAAAAAAATTTAATTCCCTGATTCTCAATTTGTCAATTTCAAACATCAGAACTTGCTTTATTTTCATCTGATAGATTTCAGAAAGCCCTCCATAGGAAAATTATATTTCTCATACATTATGAGAACATATAAATTATATTTCTCATGTAATGACTACTACAACCACCCTTTCACCTTAAATTTGATAGATTAAGTAGATTGAGCTCCTGGAACTCTTCCTCTTTAATACCTTTTTTCCTATGCCTTAATTATTCCACTGGCTCTTCTCACTGGTGATCAACAACCTTGCTGAATTGTGAACATTAGTCTTCCACCAGGAGACCTCTGAAAGTGCCAAATAAAACAAAACGACTACTTAATATTCTCAGGATTGCATTAAAACCTTTGCTGCAAATTATGTTCTTTCTCTCCTATGCCATAACTACTACTCACTCCAAATTAATTGCTCATCCATTGCTTGTGAGCCACTTAGATGCTATGCTTAATATGGGCAGTAGGTTCCTTAGGTATGTTTCTCACTGTGAGATTCATAAACACTGAAGCACAACAACCATCAGAAAGTTTTTCATGTGGCTAAAAAAATGTCGTGAAATGAAATGAATCACAAACTGTGACTCTATCTTCAGTCTGTCTCCTCTGGAGAGCTCAGCCCAGACCACAAACTGTAACTATTGTGTGAAGCTGCCAAAAATGCAAATTCCAAACTGGCTACCAGCTTTCCTTTCACTTACAACGAAACTTAATCTAAAAAGCATATACCTTGTACAGCTTAGGCATGGTTTGCACAGTTTTCAGGTTGACTACCTGTTTAGCAGTCAAATATTTTAATACTCTGTTACTTATGTGCTAGAAAATACCTATGTATAAAAGTTTCCAGAAACAGAGGGGCATCTTTTCATATGTGGTATCATTTTTCAATACCTTATGCCCTTTCCTTACCCCCAGTTTGGGACTCATAAGCCATCAGGTCAGAAATGCTGCCTAGAAATACGCAAACCTCATGGGCTTCAAAGTCAGAATGAAGTTGATGCACCTTGCTGGTCCTTTCATTTTAGAAATGTCCCTGGTCCGGGACTTTCATTTTAGTAGGTATATATTTTCTTTTGAAAATCTAGCAAATATGCAAAGACTGAAAGCTGTGCTACATCTGCTTAAAGTATAACAGACATACAGTATTCATGAACACCATTGCCATTATGGCTAATAGCAAGATGTTCATACGAAGGAGACTACATACTGCAAGGAGTTCAGGTGTTTAGAAGTTTTCACCACAGGCCTAAACTCTGAATTCTTTGTTCTCTTCATTAAATGGTTAGTACTGTACAAATGAAATGAATGTAAATCTGAGATTAGGAAACAGATCAACGCACATGGCACAAAGTTAGAATAAAGATGCACCGAATATGCTCACAAAAACAAAACTAAGATTTGAAGGGAGATGGCTATAGTCGAAGTATCCAGCTCACACTAAGCCTGATTACTTTCTCTGTTATGTGCATCTGGAACACATATGCATTTCACATCAACACAAGTGGTTCTGTGGTGTTTCTCCAAAGGGCTGTTCATGGCAGAATGAACAATCTCCTCAGTCAGGCACATAGCTAATGGATGAAAAAGGATAGGAAAATCCTTCTACCAAAGGATACAAACTATTCACACTGACACCTTAAGTTATATTCTCATACATTCTAGGACAAAAGATAGGGAAAATAAAACTTAGTATGAGATGAGTAAAAGGTTTACTTACCTTCCTAACTAAAAGATAGGAACATATTCATTTTACTTATATCTTCTGTATTTTGATATACATATATATTTTACACCATTTTTTACTGTTACCTATAAATAACTAATGATTTATCTATAAAACACTCCTATAAGCCCTGGAATCTATTTAAAAATATGGATAAAATAATGAAGGAGATGGACATACAGAAGAATAAAATCGAAAAGGCTAACAAAGTTTTGATGTTTAGGGGACTTAAGGACAGCATTCATGGGAAGCAACAAAATTTATCAGATTAGTAATTTACTGTGCATATTTTTCCCACTGGAGGTACTACAGCAAAACAAAAGGGCCCCAAGGAAGCCTGAGCCAATGCTGTTCTAGATACTGGAGTCACTGTTCAAGAAGATACTTAACCGTGTGGTTGGCTTGCAGCATGATTAATCTTATTACTTTCAATGGAACTATTCACATGCTTCAATTAGGCTTCCTGAATAAGACTATGTTTACACAAAGTAAAAGGAAATTAAAAAAAAAAAAAAAAAAAAAAAATCACTGCCTTCCAGAGCATCAGTTGTTCACAAAACTCATTAAACTAGTATTTTGCTGTTACAGCTTCTGCAATTGGCTGGCCTCAAGGAGCAATACGCAATCTCACCCCCCTGAGCTTAAAGCAACCCATCATCACTCCTTTTATTTTTTGCAAAACTTTTTTGATCAATTATGAAGGGATTCCTTGCATGTGCACTACTTCTTACTTTGGCTTCTTTCACTTAGAGGATGGATCTCCACTGAGAATTAGCCTTCTCACAACTCAGATGCAGTAGGAGACATTTTACAGTGACACAGGATAGCCTTTTCAGGAAAGACAGTATTTATTAACTGCTTAGAATACAGTACCTTAAGGTTCCTAGGTCAGAATGGACAAGCAAAGAGTACACTCATGTCAGTATATGGAAGCATTAATTGTTCTTTTCCTGAAGAACAGCCTGTGATTTCTTCTCTCAGTGTGCTTGCCGATCAACTCAACTCTGCATTTCAGCCTGCTGTTGTAGAGTTTTCTTAGGTTCTGCATCCGTTATAAGCAAATGTCCAGTCACAGTGCATCTGTTGTACCTTCATGGTAACATTGCTGATTTTAAGATTGTTCTTGAAAGTTCACTTGGGTTTGCCTTTCTGACCAACAGCTCAAGAGAGAAATCATTACCTTTGGTCCTATTGAGACACAATGCAGCAGTAAATGAGTAAGAGCATCAAGTACCTTTTACATATAAAAGAATGGAGGGATTGACTGTTTCTTCTACAGCTGTCATTTCCCCTTCAAGTAATTTCAATTTCTTTGAAAATATTATAGTGAAATTCTGCCCTTCTGAAATTATGGGCACTTTAAAGGAATCAAGACTTTACACAGATTTGTTCCCTCCACCCCCATATATTGATGTCTGGCCATGCATATGTTACTAAGCCAAACGACTGGTACACACCTGGTTTTTTCTCTGGTATGCCAGGATCCACCAGCAGAACTGTGATATCCTGCTCTGGATATCATCTTCATGCTTCCACCCCCTCCTCCAAAATCAGAAAAGCAGTTTTTGTTCTTTTGTGGGTTAGAATATATGCTACTCCAGAAGTGACAAAAATACTGTCTCCAAATTGCTCATCTCAGAAAAGAATATTAGAAATCCACTGGGCCAAATTCTTCCTTGAGTTCAGATTAAATTCCATAAGATAGAAATATTGACGTTCTGCTCCAAGTGTAAAGACAGCTTTCCTAGGACTCACCTAGAACATAATAAAGTGGACAATAAGCTATGAAAATGTCCTGGAAATTTGTAGCAACTCCTTTACATGGATGCTGTGATATTAATAATCCAGTCTTGCATATACAGTTGAGCGATGTTCCACACTGCTTTGCAACATTTCTGCTTCAACAACCTTGTCTGCATAAGCTCATGTTGACATTGGAGCTAACAAAAAACTCTTTTAAAGCAGGGGTTTGTGATTAGCTTTTGTATCCAGTTGCACACGCAAATACAGTAACAGATGGAAGATTACTAAAGAGTAGAAGAAAATGAATTTTCCACGTCATTATCTTTCAGAGATGAGAAGTACAAAACAACACCTATTCTATTACGTCTGGTACAATAGGCTTCTGTCTTTGGGCTAGATGTGATCTGCTTTTTAAAGGCAAGTGGAAATGTAATTAGAACATACTGTAGAGAGACTGACCTTACACTCATCTGAGTTTTCATTAAAGTAGCTATATAAAGCACTTGATATGTTGCAGGCTGCAGCTGTCAGTTTCAAGAGCTACTTCTGAAAGCCCTGAAGAATTAATTGCAAGGTAACAATTGCAGCACTATGGTTAGTGCAGCTTGCAGTTCCATTGCAAGAATAACCATTTAATTACCTACAGTTAAAAGAGGCTCTTCCTACAGACTCTGGGTCAAATTCTAGGAAGTGTTAAGTACCCACAATTCCCATTAATTTCAGAGGACCTTGCCAGCATTTATCACCACCCAGGATTTCACACAGTAATTGTAATTGGATTTTTTAAACCAATACTTCTGGAGTTTCAGACATCCAGCCATACCTGTGGTATGGCACCCGATAAGGTCATTTGTCTTTTTTTTTTTTTTTTTAAAAAGGTGTATTTGCTTTTTAAAAATGTTTACTTTAAACAGCCTGCAGGTCTTTATTTACAAATACACTATTTTTTTGGACAATGACATCCATATATCTCATCTACTGGTTTTGCCCTTCATTATGCAGAATGACTCAGGAGGATGTCACAAAAAGAACTGAGCACAGAGTAATTGCCAGTTCATCTCCTCTCCCAATTAAATTCATAGCTTTAAGAATCCAGACCTTTTCCTTGATCTGACAAGTAGCAGAACAAAGCACTTGTATTTTAGGTGTTGTCTGTCATGTTTTATCTGAGGAAGACATTTACATACTTCAACAATGCCAAGAACACAGGCTTCCAAATTCATATACAAAATGGTAGCATTCATTAATCACCAATTAACTAGGCAGCAATCCAGAAGAGCAGTTTGCTCTAAGAGCTTGATACCAGCTGAAGATCCATCAATAGATTGCTAATATATCTAAGAACATTTTGTAGTTCCACTAAAAATTTCAGCAGCAGAAATGTCAAGAAAAGATTGCAATAATGAATAATTATTTGTTATTACTGCCAATGAGTTAATATACTAATGGATCTCTACTTTATTCCCTAGTTGTAAGCTAACTGATTCTTAATGCATGTTTTTATGTGGTAACATTACTCAAACTCCAAAACATGACGTTACTCTGAGCAAGAAGGTTCTGATACTTTGCTGAGTAAAAACACTGTAGTGTAGAATAAATGCTACCCATTGCTTTATTGCAGCGTTGCAGTTCTGCAGATAGCTGTGTTAAAAGCTGGTTTCTCTTGAATACTGAGTTTCTAAATTAAGATGTATACTGTAACTGAATGCAGAAACATGAAAAAACCACGCAACAAGAATTTGTTTGTTCTACTTTCCACACAAAAAGGCTCAAAAGAAATGGAATAATCACCCTTGTCACTGTCAGTCCTTTAGCGTTAAGTACAGTAGCCCATAGTGGAAGCAGATGAGCCTGAGAAATACAAGATTATCCTTATAGGTAGAAGTGATACAAAACTTTTGCCAGATGCACAGTGATATTCACCTCTTGAGCAGGTCTGTGGCTTCATTCTTCACCAAAGCCTCTTTCTTGGACAAACCAAGCCACTGCCATTGAAAAAGGTCTACTATGCTGTCTCTAACACTAACACTGGAACTTTGCTGCCTATTGGTAGCTATGAGTACAAAATGTTAACCAGAAGTTTGCCCTCAATCTCTTCACTGGGTAAAAAACTGGCTGGATGGCTGGGCCCAAAGAGTGGTGGTGAATGGAGTTAAATCCAGTTGGCAACCAGTCACAAGTGGTGTTCCCCAGAGCTTGGTATTGGGGCCAGTTCCATTTATCATTATTATTATTATGTTTATTATTATTAAGTTCTTTATCAATGATCTGGACAAGGGGATCAAGTGCACCCTCAGCAAGTTTGCTGATGACACCAAGTTGGGAGGGAATGTTGATCTGCTGGAGGGTAGGAAGGTTCTACAGAGGGATCTGGACAGGCTGGATCGATGGGCTGAGGCCAATTGTATGAGGTTCAACAAGGCCAAGTGCCGGGTTCTGCACTTGGGTCAGAAAAATTCCATGCAGCACTACAGGCTTGGGGAAGAGTGGCTGGAAAGCTGCCTGGTGGAAAAAGACCTGAGGCTGTGGGTGGACAGCCAGCTGAGTATGAGCCAGCAGTGTGCCCAGGTGGCCAAGAAGGCAAATAGCATCCTGGCCTGTATCAGAAATAGTGTGGCCAGCAGGACTAGGGAAGCGATTGTCCCCCTGTCCTTGGCACGGGTGAGGCTGTACCTCAAATACTGTGTTCAGTTTTGGGCCCCCCACTACAGAAAGACATTGAGGTGCGGGAGCATGTCCAGAGAAGCGCAACAAAGCTGGCGAGGGGCCTGGAGCACAAGTCTTATGAGGAACGGCTGAGGGAACTGGGGTTGTTTTAGCCTGGAGAAAAGGAGGCTGAGGGGAGACCTTATCACTCTTTACAGCTACCTGAAAGGAGGTTGTAGTGAGGTGAGGGTTGGTCTCTTTTCCCATGTAACAAGTAATAGGAGAGGAAATGGCCTCAAGTTGCTGCAGGGGAGGTTTAGATTGGATATTAGGAAAAATTTCTTTACTGAAAGGGTTGTCAGGCATTGGAACAGGCTGCCCAGGGAAGTGGTTGAGTCTCCATCCCTGGAGGAATTTAAAAGATGTGTAGATGTGGCACTTAGGGACATGGTTTAGTGGTGGACTTGGCAGTGTGAGGTTAACGGTTGGACTCGATTATTTTAAAGGTCTTTTCCAACCTAAATGATTCTGTGATTGTATGAATCAGAATTGCCTTCAGCATTATCCTTGAAGTAGTCTTCTTGATAACTATGTTGCCTCTTTTCATATCCATAAACTAACAGCTGCTTGAAACCTTTATGTGCTAGCATATTTTTCTGTACTATATTCTTCTGCACTGATACTTCATACTCTTCACTTCCATCAACCCAAGTAATAAACTTCAACTACCTGAAATATAAAACAAGCAACATTTGTATCTCTTGGAGCAATTATGGTAAGTACTTCCAAGTAGCCACCAATCCAACCAGCATGGCTAGTTTGGCTGAGGTAATATAGGATCTGATTCTGGCTTAGTGATGATCATACAAGAATTTTATAAACGAAAGAAAGAATAAGTAAGTACAAGGTTGTCTAGCACAGCCAACAGCAGGAATTCTACCAACTCAATATTTCACTTGGGTGGTAATTTTCTCCATTACTAAGAGGTGATAGATATTTGCAAATCACTTTGGCTCCGATTATAACCTCGTCTATCTCTTGATGGAAAAAAGCAGAACACTTTTTTTTTTTTTTTTTTTTTTTTGGACAAACACATGGAGTTTGTGCATGACTACAGGAATGGTTAGATATGAACTGCTACTTAACTCTCCCCCAAGAAAAGACCAGTGGTCAGGAGAGGGAAAAGATTAGAGCCTTAACTTCATCTTCCCATTGCACAGACTAGGACAGAAATGTCCTAATTTGCTGATGTTACAGGCCAGGAATGAATGGGTCATGTAGGGAGCCAGGACTGGCTCTTCAGAGAACATGCAGTTTGTCTGGCAGACCTGCTGTATACCACAGCTCATGCATCACACACCTCCTGCTTTGGTTCAAGCCTCACAGGACAACCCAGCCTATCAAATAGTGAAGAAAAACAACTTTTCCTCCAGTGAGCAGAAAAAATTATTCTAACTGCCAGCAAAATAAACCAGTAAGTTTTTCAGCCCTGCTGCACCTTCCTAATGAAACCACAGACAGCTCTGCAGGGGCAACTTTGTTCATCTTCAAAGCTTTTTAGAAACATTGAATAATCTTCATATTCCTCCTGTGGGCAGGAAAGTATTAGTATCTGCCAGTTAAAATCATTACAGAAATAGAGGCACAGAGAAGCTGTAAGAGCACAGTTCAGAGGTTCAGAGAGAGTTAGACTGCCCACGCATCCTTGAGCTAGAGAACATTTTGCTTCATTTGAAGTTCTGCTGTCTTCCTTTGCTTTGCTAAGAGCCAGCACAACTGGTATAAAGATGGGGTTCTTATTCTTCCACTCTTCCCAATGCAGTTGATAGTAATAAATAGGTAGGGAAATAAAACAAAAGGCTCTGAGCATTTGGAGCACCAGCTCTGTTTTGCCATCTTTTAAAAGACAGATAAATGTTGCTTGGCCGAACATCAAAGAGAAAAACTCAGCTGTGCCTTCTCTAGGAACACAGTGAATCCATTGCAGCTCAAGAATATTTTAATAATTCAAAGTGCATCAGTACTGAAGAAATACTTGAGAATCCTTAAATATTACCTGGTTGCAATATTTTGAAAGATAAAAAATGAAGATAACTGTGCAATTCACAGTTCTGAGAATCTATGGTCCATCATGCTAACCTCCTGTTCAGAAAAAGGCAGTTGCTAACACACACGTGAAATCTTGCCTGCCAGTTGTAAGGGAAGAAGGGGAACAAGGGAGAAGGGCACAATTTTTCACTGCTCTATCCTGAATCACAGTCTTTGCACAGATGGGAAAAAAATTGCAAGTGGAAGCCAATTTTGCCTGCCTAAACTACAACTTCTGCCTAACAGCAGGAAGAAAAGAGTAAGAGCTGAGATTCACCTTCTTCCGGCATATAGATGCTCAGTCAGAACTTCCGTTACAGGCACTCAGCCTTCCAGCAGGAGGTTGTGAAAAGGCACCTGAGGGTGTTGGAGGGCATATCAAACTAATTGTTTATCATATTGCCCTAAATAGACAAAAGTGTGATCACTCTTTCATGGATTTCACTTCTCTAACAAGAAATAGTTGTTGTAGTTGTCTAGACTATAGACAGAATGACTGTTTTCCCACTCATGAAAGGGAGAACCTTCATGATCATGAAGGTTAGGTCCAGGCTTGCTTCCACCTAGCATGATCAGAGATAATAGTAAAAATCACTGAAGGCAAACACCAAGAAAAAATCATCCTTAAATCTAATTACAAATTTATTTTCCAAATGCTTTTTTAAAATACCAACAAATAGGTTGAAAACCTATAGTCTGAAGACATTTGAGGATCCATGGACTACTTTTCATGTCTACAAGACATACTACCAAAGGAAACAAGCCTATGCCAATACACGTTACCTAATTAGGACCCAGACCATCACTGAAAAACGTTCAGAGGTATGTACACCAAAAAAGTTTGAAACTATTGTGTTAGGGTAGTTTTTTATCAAATAATGCTATTAGATATATAAATCAATGTATTTAAAGATATATCAGGTCTTACTATTTTCATGCCAAGTTAGGTTACTTAAATTTTTCTTGCTTGCTGTGTCACCACAATTTCCCCTGCTGTATTTTAACATGCAAATGCATTTAGAATGCATAGCAGATCCAGGTCTTACATACAATTTCACAGATCGCTGAAAAATTAGATGTATGATACTATAATGGAATCAGAGGAACAGCTGGAAGCTCCAACACTTACCTGAACATACAGCTGAGTTGGAAAGGATCTGGAAAATTTCCTAAGTTGAGAAGAATAGTATTTCACCTAATAGTGGGAGGCAGTACCTTCCTAAAGAGCTTTGCAACACATACTAACCAGCACTGACTGCACAGGATACACAGCATTGGCTAGTTAAAACTCTGGCATGAAGTAGATCTCTGCCACCTAAAAATTGCTTTTGCATGCCCATATTTTCAGTATTGTTTTCCAGCCTCTACCATCATCATCCTATAATGAAAAAAATGGTACATTCCATTCAGTTTTACTGCCAGTGTGCTCTCTATGCTTTCCTTTATCTTCATAACTCAATGCTGGCCCAAAAGAAAGAATGCATATTCAATCTTCCTTCCAAAATTAGAATGGAAGAAGGTGGGCATTGGTGGGGGATGCCTATCACAGGTTTCTTATATTCTTTGCCTTCTACATTTTGGGATATGTTTACCTTGAATTCCATGTCAGTCATTCATGGAGCTAGTCCTCAGTGGATTCAAACCGAGGCCACTTATACTAATCAACCCTCCTGGCCAGCTGCTGTGCATGTTCCAAGGACACCCCTACATCCTAATGTATTTTTGCAGAGTCTACCAAATATAGAAATCACATACTGATAAATGTATTAGAACTACGACCTAAGTCTTTAAGAAAGTATTTCTCACTTTCTTTTGTACAGCTAGATACCCAGTCACCAGCCAGGTAGGACGTAGTCCTAAATTTGCTTTCTACTGCAATTGGCTTAGCTCTTTGTGATCTGGTCTTAAAATCAGCTAGAAAATACATGTATTTGAAACTGCACAGGCAGAACTGGAACAACTCCATCAAGAATTCTCAAAGCAGGAAGTTTCATAGGGCATTCTGCCCTGATGCACATCTGTCAGATTCTAAGAAATGGAAAACAAAAAGTGTAAAAGCAAAAGAATTTAGCATAAGCTGTAATCTATATTTTAAAATGGAGTTCACAGTAGCCCATCTTCAGCCTTAATGGAAATGCTTGTATTCACTGTGCAAAGAATTTTACCTCAGATTAGATTTGTGGTATTGCCTAGTTCTTGCAGATAGTAGAGCTACTAAACAGTGACAACACTGCATTTATTTTTATGATTACTATAATAATGATGATATTTTTACAGAGTTGCAGCATGAAAAGACACAATATTAGACTATTTTCTCAACATTTTTACTCAATTACTACACTAGCTAAGGTCTGTGGTCTTCTTGTCTTAAGTCACAAATTGTAAAATAACATTTTCTTATCTGGTCTCCACATTTTCCTTCTCTGCATGTTTATTTTAAGGTGAAGATACATTCAAGTGTCTACATTATATATGTCATAGCCATTAGAATGAGAAACTTTTAAACAGAAGCCAGGATGGTCCAACAATGTGCAAGTCAAAGCTCTAACTTAGACTTAAGTGCCTTACTATACCTTGAGCATCTAACTAGTCAGAACAACGATCATTTGCCAAGTTTTACGGCAGGATAATGACTAGAAAAAACAGCATTAGTTGGTGATCTTCTACTTTAGTTAACTGGTAAATGGACTGATTAATTGATTATTGTTTATTTTATTGCACTAAGGTCACAACCAAGATGAGCATTGCCCTGTAGAAGATATGTAGTACATTAACATCTCACAGAAGACAATCCTCACTCTCCCTAATTAGCAAAAACAGGCTCAATGTAGAAAACAGAAGAGACTTACTGAAGCCAAACAGCAGATGAATGATTAAAAAGGTCCCAAGACTCCTAAACTAATTCATCAGTGCAGCCCCCGGACTACAGGGTGCTCAAGGTATTTTTCTGTGACAATAAACTACCATCTCCAATCCCAGTACTAACATTAATCAGTAAAAATAAACAAACAAACAAAAAACCAAACCACCTTCTAGAAATAAACTCTGAAAATGCATTGGGGAAATCTAGCAACATTTTTTACAAGCAGCCAAACTAAATGCTTTATTTAGTTCAGTCTGCAGCAAGATAGTGTTGTCTTTTTCTGCATAATAGTTTGCACAGCTACAATAACACTTACAAAGTGAAATGTGAATTGCCTATGTACATTTAGGCTAATTTATTGCTGAGAAATGTGTGCTCTGTTTACTATGAATTCCATGCTATTCTTTGGATTGCCAAATGCATTCCTTCTCAGGGAACTGTTTTGTCTGATACTCTGCTTTTGTTTCGTTAACAGACATGTCCTCATCCTGTTTCTTTTGATAAGAGTGTTAGATCACAACGTAATTAATGAATAAATACAGTGAAGTTTGCAGACCTGTCCCAGGATGCCACAACACAGAGATACCAAAAGTTTTACCATGTAATTATTTTGAATCCTAAGAACACATTTCACGGATCCTCTCTTTGAACCTCCCTGAACGGATAAATTGCTACAATTGTCTTAAGAGTAAAGATTTTTAAAAAACACTTCGAAATAGATTTCTTTTCCTTCCTTAAAATTGGGAGGATGACTCTGAAACCAACCCAATATACTTAATGGGAAGGGCTTGATTCCTCCAGTCGTTCTCATCTGAATACCTACCAGTGTCCCACAGCTTTGACAACCATGTGTAGAAACAGAAGCATCTGTCAGTCCTTCCTGAAACAGCAGTTTAGTAGCCTGTCATGAGGCACAATGATCTCTTAAATCTCAACATCTAGCCTTGATTATCACACAGCAGTATCAAAGATAACATGGGGAGACAGATACTAGTGTGTACCAGCTGCAGTCACAGCAGGTTTTTATGGTGATAAAGCAAGTGAAAAATCCTTATAAGCAAATCCATATATGAGAAGGAAAAAGAAAAACAGAAGATGTGAGAGATGAAGATTAGAGGAAGATTTGTAAGAAAAAAAGGAGAGAAAATGGCAGCTGGAATAAATCTTGGAATGACAAGAGGAAGATAAAAAGCCAAACAGAAAAAAGAAAGAAGGGGGTTATGGTAGATAAGTGGAGAAAGAGGCAGAGGCCGACAGAGGTTTAAGGGCTGGTCTGCAGACGGAGTATGTTACAGGAAGGAGGGTTTCTGTTGATAATGACTGTGTATGGTTACAGGTTTGAAGTGGTAAACTCCCTAATGTTTACCTAGCTCCACTGATTTTTTTTTTTTTTTTTTTTTTTTTTTTTAAGGGGGGGGGTGTCTCATTCTCTTTGCTGGCTGGAAGTAACCCTACTGGGAAAAAGAACCTTTATACCATCTGCAGTGAAGGTGATGGGAAGTAAAGCTTTTGAGGGTGTACAAGACTTTGCATGTCATTTATCTCACACTATTAGAGCTAAGGAATCTTACTTCCCTCAGAGTGATATCTAACTGTCCCTTTTCCAGAAACAAGAAGAAATCAGTAGAAGTATTTTCACTAAATGTGAGCTTTTATTGTGCATTTTCACCTATCATTGTCAGAATTCCTTCTTTTAAACAAGCAAGTGGTACAAAAAATAATCCTTACACAGTTTTTTAGGAACAAGGATATTAATTCCCAACATATTTTTAGCCCTGAAGTAGCAGAGCATAGTCGCAACAGCCATGTTGTGCATTTACTAGGTTTCTGTGTTTCTTTGTGTTATTGGCACCTGCTTGGCCTGCTCCTTCTCTCTTTTCCTTTCTCTCTTCCTCTAATTACCATTTCATCTTTACTTTGACATATCCATTACACAAAATGTCACTCAGAATAACAGAGGACAGACCTCTACTATCTCCTACTAAATATCTAAACAACTAGCTCTGACCATATTTGAAACTTTGAAAAGAACATTAGAACTTAAATTTTCCTCACTATTTCATCTTAGGCATGTTGAATGTAGCCACTTTTCCTCAAAAATATATTAACTCTACAGTAGCTTATTGCGTTTACCGCAGGCTTTTAATTGATTCAATTTGATTTTTCATATTACTTAATTCTAAAGTGCTGTAAGATACTGTCTTCATTAACAGGCTTATTGGACTAAATTCAAAAGCTTATCAGGATAATGTTTAGAAAATGCTTACTTGTTTATGCTGCTTATCCTCCCTTGATCTTGGACTCTGCTACATTAACACCTCTCTTATTAGCCATGGAGTGGTTTAGAGTAGCCAGTAATGGCCATCAAGGGACTTAAATATCACATAAGGTGCATCCACATAACTGACTGAGGTATCCAAAAAGGGAAGGATCAGAGTTCATTTTGCTGCAATCTGCCACAACTGGAGGACAAAGTGTCCACGTTGTGTCATTACTAGCAATGAGTGTAGACTGGATGCTGCATGCCTGAGTGCACACCATGCATGAGAGCTAACTGCTGCAGAACGCCACATCCACATTTCAAGTGGGTACTCCAGGTGGCAACCAGGTACACAATTTCAACCTCAGTTCTACCAGGAATTAAACCACTTTGAGCACACCACTGACACAGCTGAGTGCACATCCCAGTACTGACACAGCACAGAGTTGTACCAAAAAATATCCCTACTTCACCCTGAGTTGCTAATGTAGATGTACATGTAGACTGCATGCACTCTCAGGTGTACACTTAATCTGTGTAAACCCTTCTAAAAACTATAGAATACACAGAATCATTACATTATTTGTTAGCTCCACATTGAAAACAGAGGTACTAAGTGGGATTACTCACAAATTCTCTCTCAAAAATTCTGCAGGAGCATCTGGTTTCTTCAAAACAGAACACAAACATCTTTTAGTCATATGAACAAAATGTAAATAAATTATCACAGGTTCGTTGAGGAGGGGAGGTGGGACACTGTTTTTCCTTCCAACTAGCTTTTGGACTAACACACATAAATGGGATTCAGTAAGGAATTCTGAAAAAAGTCTAGTACATTAGGAACATTATCTTGTCTATATGGTACATATCACTGATGTATATTAATCATATTCTTTCAGCCTGTGCTGACTCAGCTGACATTCTGAATCACTTCCAGAACATAAAAAGGATGCATTTTGCGCATATATATATATGTATGCACACACAAGCACCTATCAGATTTTCTTTACCTTCTACCAGCAACAACAACAACAAAATTTTTTAAAAATCAGGTTTTGTGTATAGTGTAACAAAAAGTTAATCTACTACTAGTAATTTCTTTAAGTGCCATATATGATTTCCATTTGGGTATACAAATTCACTGTTGTCTCAAATTATTTCCTCTGCAGTTCACTTTCTTTTCTTTTTAAACCCCAGAACAGTAAGAGGTATCCTTGGTATGTCAAAAGGCTTAAGCCGGGATCTTCAGAAAGATGTTTATATCCAGGACCTGGAATTTCAGTAGAGCTAAGCTGCCCTTGAAAAAACAAAGTAAAAGCAAGCAGATCACCACATAAATTCACTGTCAAGGGTCTGAGTACCTTGCAAGAACATCAGATGGTGAAAGACGGACTGGTTAATACTTAGCCTTTGAAAATCTGACCCTTTGGCCATAATGTTGTTTGCTGTAGTGCAGGGCTTTCAAAATGTTCTGTATATGCTACTAACTGTATGTGAGCTACATCAAAAGTTATACACTAAGTATCCAAAGCCTGCCTCAACAGCCTGCTGCTTTCTCCTGAGACTGCCCAGTAGCTAAGGCAAAGCTGAAAAACAGGATCTCAAAAGAGTGTGGGTAAAGGCTCACACACCTTTTCTTGCTTCTGCTCATCATTCTTCCCAGTCACAACATTGAGGAGCTTATGTTAGAGCACACAAAGTGCAGAAACCCTGATGAAATATGTTCTTAGAAAGTTTGCTAGTAAACTGAAAACACACTGGATTTTAATTTGTAACACGCCCAACAGAACTCTTAAATACACTAGTCTTCTACCTACTACAAACCAAAAATTTCAGACATATCACAGTCAATCCACATATCGTTAGCCTCATCCACAGCACAAATCAGGGCAACAACTGCTTCAAAGTTCATCAAAACACAGACTCATTTTTTCCTCAGTTTAGCTCTAAATGGGTTTTAAAAAATAGCATCCATTTCAAAATGCATGCATTTACCTCCTATGTAAAATTATTCAAAAGTTTTCTGGGTGCCCAGCCTGCGGTACCTGAAAACAGCCTAGTTTTCAGATCACAGTGTTAATACTGAGATCAATCACATTACTCACAACTTAAAATACCAGTTTTGGAATCCAGCGATGGGAAACTTATATTCCTTGAGACCATCCCACATCTATAAGCAAAGATGCAAGAATTAGGATCCTTATTATTTCTGTTACAGATATCTCTAGCTCTACTTTTTTCATTGGTGTGATGGCTTACAGAATACCACATCAGAACTTCTTGAAAAACATCTGTTCTCCCAGTAAGAAGTAGCAGCAAATATGCATTTCTGCCATTGCAGGGAAGACACGAAGGCAACAGAACATGAAAAAAACAGTCTGGAATTGATTTCAAGAAGTCATCTAGACCATCTCCCTGCCTGAAGGCAAGGTCAGCTATGCAGAAGCCACTTCTGACACTAGTATTGAACGCTGCTGGTTTAAACACTTCAGCTGAGCACAGATTGCTCTTATAATTTTAACCATTGACAGCTATCAAGGATATAGGCCTTAATTTTTACCATAAATATTTACCAAACTGCTTCTCAGGTTCAAAATAAACAATTACTGAAAATGAAATCAAATATCTCCACTAAAAATTTCATGCCAGATATATGGGCCAAATTGTGATTTTAGTCAAAATTAACTCCAGTAGAATTATTATGGATACATGCTGGTTACCGAACACCAGAACATATTCCTGCAGCTTGGGTTATATCTTCATTTAAAAATGCAATGGCATATGCACTAGTATGTCTAGCATACAGTATGGGTTTCCCAACATGTTCTCATTCTGCACACCAGCCTGTCAAACAAAAAGCATGGAAAATGCACTTGTACAACCTCTGATCTGTTCTGTAAGCCATAACAGCTGCATCAGAGAAGAGGTGAAAAGTACAGGAGTACTACAGCATATTACTGTTCTATAAGATATATGACATTGTTTAGGTTCTTCATAACTGGAGTTTGACTTTATCTGTGACTTTTTTTTTTTTCTCCAGGTCAGAAAAAAACCCACCATTTGGTGTCTGCAAAAAACAATCAAAGCACATGGATTTGTCTGGCTCTTAGTTTATAAATTCTTCTGCTTTATAATTTTGTCACTGCACTATTGATGTAATAGTAAATTTAAAATTGTATAATTATAATATTAATTCTGTGAGCACATTTCAAAGTAATATTCACCTCTCTGAAAAGAGATCATTTAGTGACCACAAGTTATGAGTGTCATAGTTCTGAATAACTGAGGCTTTAGTTTAAGCATAGGGCAAGAAATAACATTTCTGTTTTTCACTTTAGTATGCCTGAACAATAGGTTCTTGAGCAAAGGGCCAGATGCTGCCAGCCTTGGTAGCAGTCTCTTTGCTCTGTGCAGCTGTCTTTCATTGCTGGACTGACAATGTGAATTTACATGAGCAGCCAGTGATTACTAAAACACTTCCATGGAATAGTTTGTGTGCCAGAAGCATACCTGTTACACTAACGTACAAACTAGTGGCCTTCAGTGCTGTTTCAGGACACTGCTGTGTAGACATACACATATGATACAAGACAAATCTTAGCATGAAAAACAACTTTTCTGTATTAAAAAGGAACACAAGTAAAAATGTACTCAACATATGTTACACTGTTATGCTGTATTATTATTACTTCTATATATGCATATTTGAATGAACAATAAAGCTCATAAAGGAAGAAACCACAAGTCTTTCAATAGAGATTCTCCATGTTGTGATAATGGATATAAGTAGAGATGCAGACTGCATACCCAGAGAATGCAATAACTAACACATAAGCAAAATTAAGGAATGGTAATTACTTGACCAAATTTAGGTTAAATTCTTGCTGTATGTATCAGAGGAACTCTAAGTTCTCTGTTGGGATATCCCTTCTCCCTGGCAATGATGACTCAGAAGTGATTCAGGATGTCCAGCACCTAAGAACTGACAATAACAGCATACAGTGCTAGTGTAGTCAGCTGCATTTCAAAACATATGGCATATTTTTATGCTGCCATTCTGAATGTTTCATACCTTTGAGAGCAGGTTTAACTGTTGAGGAACAGCTGGCACCTTCTAAAAGTCAATATCCTTTTAGATTAAATATCCTGGGTAAACCAACAGAATATGGAATCAAAATCTGGCTTCAAACTTGTAATGCTTTGAAATACGATCACCTGAATGGGACCTGCTCCTACACTGTTAAAGTTATACTTCAGATTTGGTGCAAGAAGCATACCTGAGAGTACCTTCCTTGTCATTTTGCAGGTTGCTGAACATCTTCTCTATGAGAATTTGACCTACAGTGAAACAATATAATGAAAGCAGCTTTTCTTTCCCACCACAGTGGAGAAATAAGGTCATAGATGTTTTTTATTTCTGATCCATCTTGTAACTCATAATGTACTCCAGTAACGTGTGAGTCTATGGTTACAATATTGTCAATGGGTCAGCATGAAATCATCTCAGTGGAAAGAGATAATTTGCTGACCTATCATTCTTAACATGATTCATGTTCCTGGCATTGCAAACTATTTTTTGGTAAACATATTTCTGCTTCTATGAAAACTTTGCCAAAAAAGGTAGTATTCAATTTTTTTTTTAATTAGAATACCTAAAAAATTAGGCAAGAGTTATTAAAAGAGGCAGTATCTTGTCTTATACTGATTGATAACTGCTGGAAAAAAGCAATGAGATTTTCAGATACATACACTTTCTCAGATCTGCTTCCTCGCTTTGTCATTTCATCATGCCACTTAAAAAAGCTCTTTCGACTTCTGGCTATCATCAAAAACAACAAGTTTGATATACAGTGTCATATTTGCCCAGAGCCTGTTGAATAAGGCTGTAAGCAATGCAAAGAATGTAAAGAACACAGATGTGCTGACTCCTCCATACATACATTTATGTGAGAAAACTGCATGGAAGACTTATCCTTAGTAAGGCTCTGTGAAGTCTTATTGCTAAGCTGAATGAAGATTTTCCATCTAAAACATTATTAGAGAATTGTCTTTGGGCTTTAAGTGCACTCAGGGCCCTTTTGTCTCACAAAACAGAGTATCATGGTGCCAAATGCTGCGCATGTGAAAGAGACAGACCCTACACTGAAAAGCTTATAATGCATATGTGTGGAACAGACAAATTGTAAGAGAATCATTGTACCCCTTTCATGGAAGGACACTGAGGCACACAGAGACTAAAAGGTTTGCCCAAAGTCATATAAGAAATTTCTATGCTGGTTGAGCATTTAACTTCAAATACTAAGCTTGTGCTTTAATCACCACACCATTCTGCTGCTATACATTAGCAGGCAAGATCTGGTGGTGAAGTGCTTCAGGACTGGTATTTATTTTTGGCATATTTTGACTTGCTTTTTGCTGTAGAATTTTGAGGGCATAGTAACACAGGTGATACTCTTTTTAGAATACATTTATGACTCTTAAGGTTAAATTCTTTCATTGCTACACAAACAATACTGTAACTGCATTTACCACTACACAGAAGCGAGTGCTCAGTGCCCTTGCGGTAAATAGTTCATTCACTTTAAGCTACCCACTCCACTTATCTAGTGTATGTACTTGTGTAATTGTCCATATTTTATCATTTTCTCATTATTTTGCACTCTGAGCACTTTGTCTACATGCTTTTATTTTCATGTCTAGAAAAATAGCTAAAATGTTGACTAAAAATATGACCACTTATTACTTGCATCTTCAAAAAAAAAAAAAAAAAAATCTATCAAAAGGAATCTCGAGGTATGTCCCTATATCCTTGCAGGAGATATTTAAATATATTTTTCGATCAACTCAGCCAAATGCCTCTTATGATTCACTGATTAAAATAATCACTGTCTCTAATCAATGCAGAAAACTCAAATCATTCACAGCCTAAAGATTTTATTGTTTAGCAAAACCATCTTTGAGCTATTCCAGGAAATCAGAAGCCTACTGCGTGCTTATGTATAATTTGACTCAAACCAGGTGTCCTGCTGAAGAAATCCATACAGGAAGCTGGCACAGAAAATAAATTCCAACAAAGTAACATCTGGAAGGAAAATTGTGTCTGGAAAAACAGAGGAAGCTTCTAGCAAAGCCAAACACATGCAGGGGGCAGGCCCATTAGTCTCAATACTCATGCAGCAAAAAAGGATACGGGATAGACAAGATAGTTTTTTATATAGCATACCTGGGCCAAAAGCAAATGTGAAAAATTTGAGCCTGTGAAATAATTTACTGGTGGTAAAAAGTAACCAGTGAGGTTTAAAAGAAACTGTATTTCATATACGTATTTCTCCTACCTAAAAAAGAGCAACCCAGAGATGTGCATGTTTAGCTGTTACATTAGTCTTTAACCTTCAGATACTCATTTACTTCTTAGTTTCTCATGGTACACTAGAAACTTTGTACACCACATTTATGTCCCACCTGAAGCATGCAGATTGTCCCACTGAAGTCAACAATCACTTAGTAACACATGTATGTACTATAACCAGTTAGAAGCTGGCACTTCCAGCCAGTCATTATGTTTTCTACATACAAATAATGTTACAAGCCTGGATCTTTCAAAGATGCTTGAGCTGAATGTTATGCATTGCTTAGTGCCAATTACTTTAATAAAGCTTAGAACCTGTCGGTAAGGTTTATGACACTTTCAGAAGAGCAAAGGGTTTGGAAATCATAGTTGTTAGCTTGTATACATCTCACTTATAAATATATTTGAGGAAATTATTTCTATAAAATTTAACAGAAATATTATTTGTCATTGATGCATTTTGATTAACATTATCATTTGCCATCTTGCACAAAACAGAACTAATACAGTAGGATTTCTGTAAAATTAAGTTATCTCTGTTCATTTTGAAACTACGTAACTCGTATGTATTAAGTAGATACATTTTACTGTTAAGTATAACAAAAAGTAGTGTTACACTATAGTCTCATAGATAAAGCTAATTATATGGAAAATTCATTCAGCTGAGTTTGCATCACTTGACTTGATTCAGAATTAGAATGAATTGGCTTTATGTTTAGTTTTCTAACTCAAATGAACAAGAAATGCACACACACATAATTTTTTGCTAAACCTCTGAATCAAAGAAGTCTCTAGAGCTTGAGACTGTTGCTGTTCAATACACACAGAACCTCAATGGCCTCCATGAATCTTGGCGCAGGCATAAGGATCTGTATGAAGAAACAACTGCAGAAATGGGGCTTTACTTCCCCATCGGGGCTTTTACTTATCCAGCTATATTTCTAATTGAATTGCCACATTTTTGTATGGGTCCCAATTAACAGTATATGAATTTCTGGAAGCCCTGAAATTATATATTTTGTCTGTCCATGAGTATACTCCTGATATTGTAAGTATGAAAACTGGCAGACACTTGGTGTTTTACACAGGATCTCTCAAGAAACTGCACAAACTTGACAGATGGGACATGCTGGGTTTTTATCTCCTAACTTAAAGAGGTCTGCCTATGGATATTTTCCTCTTTCAGAGATGAAACAACACAGGAAAGATTATGGAGAAATCTACTCTCTCCCCCACTTTAGAAATTGAGACTGGTTATTTTATGAAAAGCATAACTGTTAAGAAATGTTTAAGTAAGCCTCAGAAACAAAAAGATGACAATTAGTATATTAGTATCAATGTTTTGATCCCTCCAAAATTTGGAGGCAACATGTATTATATCATAGCCTTGCCAAAAAAAAAAAAAAAAGAGAAAGAAAAAAAAGAGAAAGAAAAAAGAGAGAGATATAAGAGAGAGAGAGGAGAGAGAGAGGAGGGGGGGAGAGGGAGAAAGAGAGGGAAAGAGAGAGGGAAAAGGAGAGAGGAGGGGGGAAAGAGAGAGGAGAGGAGAGAAGAGAGATAAAAAGAGAGCGAGGCTAAGAGAGAGGAAAGAGAGGAAAAGAGAGGCGAGAGAAAAGAGAGAGGAGAGGGGTAAAAAGAGAGAGGGCAAAGAGAGCGCAAGGGGGGCAGAGAGAAAGAGAGAGAAAAGGGGGCGCGAAAAGGAGAGAGAAAAGAGATAGAGGGGGAAACGAGAGGGAAGAGAGAGAGGGGGAAGAGCGCGGGGGGAAGAGAGAGAAAAGAGAAAAGTCGGGAGAGAAACGAGAGAGAACCGGGGGGGGGGGGGGGGAGAGAAGAGAGCTAAAACGAGAGAGCGTGCAAAGAGAGGGGAGAGAGAAAAGAGAGGAGAGAGACAAGAGAGAGATAAAACAAGAGATGAAAAGAGAGAGAGAAGAGAGAGAAAAGAGCGAGAAAAGAGAGCTCGCAAAGGGGGGGGGGAGAGGAAAAGAGGGGGGGAGGAGGGAGCAGAGGAGAGAGAGAAAGAGAGAGAAACGGAGAGAGAAACGGAGAGAGGAGAGAAAAGAGAGGGAGGGGGGAAGAGAGGGGGAAGAGAGCGAAGGAGAGAGGAGAAAAGAGAGAGAAAAGAGCGCGAAAAGAGAGAGGAGAGAGAACTGCGAGAGGAAGGAACGCGAGAGGAAGAAGAGACAGAAGAGAGAGAAGAGAGAGAAGACAGAGGAGATCGAGGAGAGAAGGGAGATCGAGGAGGGGGGGGGGCAGAGAGAGAGGGCAGAGAGAGAGGAGAGAGAGAGGAGAGAGAGGAGAGAGAGAGGAGAGCCACGAGAGAGACGAGAGACGAGAGAGAGCCGAGAGAGGCAGGAGAGGCAGGAGAGGCAGGAGAGAGGAGAGAGGAGAGAGAGGAGAGAGAGGGGGGAGAGAGGAGAGAGAGAAAAGAGAGAAAGAGAAAAGAGAGAAAGAAAAAAGAGAGAAAGAAAAAAGAGAGAAAGAAAAAAGAGAGAAAGAAAAAAGAGAGAAAGAAAAAAGAGAGAAAGAGAAAAGAGAAAAGCAGTATTTTGGAGAATCGAGCCTCTCAAAATTAGCAAAATTAGACTCTTTTATTAGGGACAAAAGATTAGGGAGCATAAGCTCTATAGTGAAGGATATTATGCTACCCATTAAGATGGGATGACATCAATATGTTTACAGGGAAGAAACAAGAGATGACATATTCTCCATACATTATAATGCTTTGTAGAAAACTTGAATGAAGGTAGAGAACGTGCCCAGGATACATCATAAGAATTACTCCAAGTGACTACATTGCAAAAGAATACAGGAACTTTGTTTGTGGAAATGAACTTTAGGTAATAAGGTCCTTCATGATGCACTTAAGGAAAACATGATAAGATCATGATAACATGATAACCTATAGTGTTACTGTAGCTGAAGTTACACTTATGAAAAATACCATAATCTCCGATCAAAACTTTCACAAGCATGCACAGAAAATCCCACAGTAATTAATTATTGACTCAGGATACAAATGCACTGTCCAGAATCTTTAAAGAGAACAGAAAGGCAGCTTTGACTCCCGCCATCTCTCTAAAGAACAACGGAAAGAACAGGTGATGTGAATTTCTGAGGAAGCCAATGTACAGATACGAATTCCAGGCAGTAGTAAAGAACAGCTCTGAAGATGAAAAACATGGTAACATGAAAAATATAATGAAATTGTTGGAGTATAATCAGTGATACAGTCAGAAGAACCACAGAAGAGACAACTACAAGAATTTCAAGTAAAAAAATAAGTGGGTACGGTTTAAGACTGACAAAAGAACCGAGTGTGAATATACAGTCAGGTTGGCATGCCCCCCTCCAAACAATTAGCCATGACCTGTTGCAGGCATCAAGCTACACAAATACAGTACAAAATAACACACAAAATCCAGAATTTTCATGACTTGTTGGAAAAAATGAAATGTAACAGAAAGAAAAATAATGTAAAGCATTATATAAGGTACTAATATATGAAGGAAATTACACTCACTGAAAGGAAGACTGATAGACAATGAGGGGGAAAATTCAGTTTCAGAAAACACATCCCTAGAAAGCTCAATCTAGTACTTTAATGAGTTCTTCAATGCTGAAATTGCTACAGGGCAAGAACAAGTGGCTGGTTTTCAATTAATTATCTACAGGAAATGCAGCTTCAAAGAGATTCTAGAATGATCAGAAATAACAAAAGCATCCATTGTTGACAGTGTTTCCACCAAATTATTAAAATAATAAGGAGAAATAATATGTAGTAATAATGAGTAGTAATAGGTTAAAAAAAAAAAATCACAAATTAATTCTGGCACCCTACACGTCAGAAATCAGGCCCAATTAATGTAAAACTACAGAGGCATCCTCTCCTTACAGCAGCTTTTAAAATCCTAACTGAATAAATAGGTATGCAGTAAAGACAGAGGGAATCTCAGTCTGGACTACAGATATTAGTCCAGTGCTGAAAAAAATATTTTAAACTGATGATGATTCAAAAAAGGAAAGGAACATGTCAGAATACACAGTTTTTCAGGCAACCCCCTCCCCCCATATGTTGTGAAATAGTCCTTATATCACAGCACAGTATTAAAGGATCATTATTATATATTTAGACAGCACAACTGCTTGTTTATAAAAATTGGTGTGTGAGAAAGTAGAAATTTGTCTCATTTAATACCAGTATGAAAATAATGTGGAGAGATTCCCTATCCTTGATACTATTTAACATGACCATGGAAAAAGTAATGCCTTCACTGTGTCATTTTCATAATGGGCTGAATTCAAGCAGATTGAGCCAATACTTGCTGATGAACTGCCTTCTTTAGGAGTCTGAAAATACTATGCAGGCTCCAGGAAAGGGGGAAGGTAAGTATGACTTAAGATCAAGAGTGTAGCTGTTGGTATGATGAAGAGATATTAAACAGGTTACTAATCAATCAACAACCCAATATATCAGCATGTTAAGTTTAAACACCAAGAAGGAACAATTATTCATAACAGCTTGGAAAGGAAACTAAGGCAAAGGCTCAGACCAAGGCAGCCAATTATTTTCCTTTATATGCAGGACACTTACGAAAATGGAAAGAAATGTAAGGACTTTTATAAATAGGGTGCAAGGGTGTTAAGTTGAAGAGAAGTTCCAAGAGGACATGGCATAAAAATATATGAAGAACTAAGCCTAGAAAATGCATACAATCCTATTGACTTCATAGGCAAGACTTACAATCAGGATAACAGAAGGCCCATGTACTTGGAATCCTATGTGCCTGTTGCAAACGCTGCAAAACCAACCAACCAAACACAAACTGCTCTTGGAAAGTAAGAGCTTGCAAACAGGAATATCTGCTTCCTACATAGGTTTATATTCTTCATGGTTTCAAAGGCAAGCCTAATAGACCAGAACTCACTGGACTACTTACTCAAATTTTGCTTCAGATTGAGTATATAGATAAAGCAATTGCAGAATACCTAAGGATTTGGCACTTTCTGCTTCATTAAACTTAAACTCAATTTATGATTTCAGCTGAAGATAATTCCTGATATCCTTACATTTTAACTATAAAGTTTAAGTGAGGGATTCATTTGACCAGTATTTGACACCTAGAATTTAGACATCTAGCCTAAACTGGATGCTCCTGCTTAGGGAGGGAGATCTCCCTCTCTAGTCAATAGAGAGAGAAAAAACCAGACAGTTCCAGAGCAAGTCTAATGCCAGCTTTCTCTGACATTATTGTGACTAGTTAAATATTCAATAATATAAGGCTACATACAAGTCAAAACTAGCTTCTATGTATAAGCATGGCTTGCTTATAAAACAATGTGCCTATCCAGTCTTTCTTCCATTAGAACAGTACTTAATATCTTCAGAAGAATTTCTTGGACGCAATCACTTCCCAAGTTGGGTTATTGCACATTGTTATGATACATTGGCTCAACACTGAAAAATCTGTCATTCTAGTGTGTTCCTATTTATCAGACAACAATTTACAGCTCTTTGGTCATCTTAAATAATAATACATTCAATCAAAAAGTATTATCAGTGGTTCAGGTGGGGGGGGGGGTGTGTTTGGTTTTTGTTTGTTTGTTCTTTTTTAAGGAAACTTTTAACTCTGGCATGAATCCAGTATCCTGTGACAGTATCTTACTACACTGAAAGCAGAACTGCAAATTCAGCTGGAAACAGACAGACAGTTTCCCTTCCTGAACACAAGCTGACATTTTTCAGGTATATCAAAAGCTAGTGCTAAAAATTTCCACAATTGTTACTTTTTACATTCAAAGTCAGCAACTTGCGTTGGTACTGACGATAAAAGCAACATTTTAAAATGTAAAACTAAAGGATGGTATTCAGCAAAAGATGCCATGTGAACCTTGGTTTAGTGGCTGAAGAGATGCTAATTACCTACACTGAACATGTAGCCCTATTGTAGTCATAGACAGTGATATGTCAAGAACAGTGAATCCAATTCATTTATTGCAAAATATGCAGCTATTTCTGTTACTTGCTCTCTTCCTACGCTTCCTTCCATCTGTTGGTTTCATTTACCTTCTCTGCCTATTTGTTTAGACTGTATCTGTTGAAGACTGAAAACTCTTCCTTATATGTCTAGTGCGTAAATATGCAGGCCCCTGACCTGGATGGAGTTCTGAGACATCCAGCTAAAGGAATTAAAATACCAGTTAGAGGGTTAAAGTGGCTTCCCCTTCTTGCAGCCTCTCTTTAGCCTTCAGAGCCAACTGGCACGTGCAATGCTTTACACCTTCTCTCTAGGGCTCTGGCTGCTAGAGGGATAGCGATAGAGAAGATAGAGAACTACCTTCTCTCAGTTCTAAGGGTATTCCTATTAAAGCTTTAATCTTTTTAGAAATTAAAATAACTGGAATCACAAATATCTTGAATAAAGTAGTTCTTAAACTTTGGATCAAACCAGCCAATATGTTGAGCAGATATAGCACATGTAAAAAGCTGTGTAACTAGAAAGCCAATAGCATTCGTCAGGAACATTCAATATGATACTTACCACAATGGCCATGGAAATTTAAAAGTCTATAAAACCAAGCCAACATAGATGTGGAAAAGAAAATCTATGGTCACCTGTTTTTTTTTTAAGCACTCATGAAGATTTTAGATTGGGCAATAGACTGCTTCTATCAGTGCTACTAAATCCAATAGACAAATTTCACTCCATTAGATTCAATAGACTCCATTTCTAGTGTTTCTTGTAATATTAAATTACCAGTGTCCCTTCCTCATCTGAAAGATCTCAGCAGGACTTGACTCATATTATCCATTTCTAAAGCAGGCCAGAGACTATATATTATCTTTGTAAAAACTGGGCTGTTGCTTTACTCCCTGAACACAAACATGCTTCTAAATGGAAGCTACTTTCAACTACCTAGAGCTGTGCGTTAACCAAAAAAATGCATTTTATTAAGCCTCTGGTGGAAAAAATTTACTATTATTTTAAGTCTATTCTTTCTGTTGATCAATAGTGTCTTGACCCTTGGAAATTAACAAAAGGGATAAACAACTGTATAAGCACATATATCCAGAAGTATCTCTATTTTGTGGGATTAGCTATTGTAAAAAAACAAAACAAAACCAAAACCAAATAGATCCAACATCAGGCATAACATAATTTATAGTGTCTGATGTTAAAGTGGTTAATTACTGCTCTGAATTGTTTTTTTTGCTTTAAAACACAAAGTCACTTTGATGATATAATATATAGTTTAGTAAAATTAAATATCTCTTCAGAACAGAGCCTGTCTTTCATACTAGAACACAATGTGCTACCAATCAAGATAAATAAGACTGGTTTACTGTGAAGAGGAGGAATTTCTTGAGTATTATCTATTGGGTACCCCTTGTGTTAGTTCTGTGATCCACATAAACTGCAGAAACATTTGACACCTCCATCAGTATCTGCTGAAGAATCAAAGGAAACTGAAGAGTAAAATAACACAGACAAGGAGTGAAACGTATACTGCTTTCATCCATCCTGTTCCAGCCTGCTAACATTTCCAATTTTCCTTTAATTCCAGGGTGACTGAAACAAAGATTAAAAATCAAGGAGGGAAGAAAATGTAATTTCTGCCATCCAAAAACTTGCAATTTTTGAAATGTTGTTCTTCATGGAAACAATTGTTCTGTCCACCTGAAGTTTGTTTTTCATGAACTCTAACTTGTAAAAAAGTTTCCTTTGGAAGCAGCAAAGTATTCAGAGGTGAAAGCATTAGCACAGACTGCTTGGCTTATTTTGAAACAGTTAATGACAACGCCAAAACAAAACATACTGACCTGCTGGGCTCTGAATGTGAAGGGCATTTTATTTCTTTCTCCTTGTTTTGTTGTAAGAAAAGAGTAAAGAGCTGGGCTGTACTTAGCTCTTGGGAAAACCTGTCCTTTGAACATTCTCCAGAGTGCAATGCCAACAGACCCACGGACACAACAGGCTGAATTTGTTCCTGACAATGCTGTTGGCTCTTGTTCTGGCTGAATGTGGTTTGTAGATTCTATTATGAATTTTGCCCAAGGGAAAATTAATAAAAGGTCTCTACTTTGTTATAGCACTGCCATCAAGATAGAATATACGGGTTCACCCTGAATTACGACACTGCAGAAAATAGTTTCACGTTCTGTGAAAATCTACTGAAGTTACCAGACATCTGAACATTCACTCAATTTCATTGTTTCTGCGTGTTGTCAGAACTATACGGAAGTGCTAACTTTATAGACATGCTAATTTTTGCAGTGGTATCAATCTGCAAGCTTTCTGAAAGATTTGGGGGAGAAGGAGGGGGTTTACCTCCTTTGATATATGATTATTTGTCAAACACTTGAGCACATCTGCATTTTGTTTCCCCAGGTAATCTCACATATTTGCTTGTTAAGCTCAAACCTGGGAAAAAGCAAATACATTCCAACAAGAAGACTTTATGAAACAAGTATGCAAGCTAAAGAGAGGCACATTGTCTCTGAAGCATCAGAAGACCTGTCGAATCAATCTTTAATATCAAATACTCTGGCTAGGGAGACATTACCCAGTAAAAATGCTTCCATCTATTTGGGAAGAAAGATATAAGATTATGAGAGATTAAAAGGGACCAAAAAGAGATTTGCTTTTTAATACATAGAACAAGGAGTTCAGAATATTTAGAATATCACATCCATAGGCACTTTTACACAGAAATAAAAGCGTAATGTTCAGTTAAAAACTCAAAGATCATTTAAATAGAATACCTAAAATAAAATATTCACATTTTTCTTTTTTTTTTTAATGGAAATTTCAAAACAGTAGAAGCAACAAAATAGTGTAAAAAGTGGAAAAGAATCCAGTAAAAGGTACAGCCACTTCAGACACATTTCCTTCACTAATTATTGCCTCAGCTATGGAATATACCCCACTAAATGTAATTTTAAGCTGATCTTTATTGGAACACTAAACACAGCCAGCTAAATCTACCCAGCTGTTCACAGTAACATGTTTCATTTGGAGAACCAGACTTGACAAAAAAATACAAATAGATGTAAACACTGAAATCCCAAGAGGAGACACATGGAAAGACTAAGTGCACTGGGCTTTCTATAGTCTAAACAGGAAAGAAGGAGAGAAGACAAGACTTCAAATTTATGAAAAGAAATTAACAATTCTCCATGTCCTGCTTAGACAGACAGGAAAGAATGTCTTTCAAATGCAAGAAGGGTGAGGGGTGTGTTTAAAATCAGGCTATATAAAAGACTTAGTAATAGAAAGAATAGGGAAGTACAAGACAATACTGCCCAGCAAGGTTGTGATTATCCATAGCCACAGGTTTTTACAGAGCAGACCAGATAGATCTCTGTCACAAATTCTGTAAGAATAGCTCATCTTGCACTCAAGAAAAAGTATAGGCTATATGATTTCTTGATGTCTTTTCTAGACATATTTCACCTAAGATCATACAACGCAGGGAATCTCACCATCTTTTACTATCCTTTTGCAGAACTTTCATAAGGCAGGGTCTGACAGATTCTGCCAACATAGGGCCTGAGATGGGATTGGCATTAAGGTTATATTAAACTATCCAAAATATTGAATAAATTACTTAACTCTCCACTTCCAGTCTACCAGTAAGGGGCATGATCACTGAAATCCTCCCTTTAAACTCTGAGGCATAGATTAGGCTACAGCATTCTTTGAACATAAGAAATGCAACATGTGCTGTCAAGACAATGCCCCCATGCAGTAAACATTTACTATTTCCTTTTGATTCAGGCAATTGTAAAACAAGAAAACCAGCTAGACCAAAATTCAGTTTCTCCTTAGAACCTTAAGAAATCATAAACACTTCTAGTTACTCTTCATCATGTTAATTTTGAAAAGGGGTTTCTTTACAGAGGGAGCTTAGGAGTTCAGAGCAGCCCCATGTTCTAAGCACTTGAGACAGCACCAAATGTATTAGCTCTGTGCAATGTTCCTTCTCCTGTCTCCACCAATATCACCCTTGATTAGGGCAAAAAAAGTGTCTAAACTATGACTAATGCTTTCCTTACATATGGTAAGCATCCCACCGAGAGTCTGTCATTAGAATATTAGTTTTCCCATCAGAACAATATCTTACTTGTCAATCCAGTTAGAAGACATTTTTTCTAATCCTACTTAATCTCTTCTTCCTCTCTCATCCTATGCAAACTTTTCTTCAGTACCACAATGTACAGTAGTGGGGTTCAAGTTTGTTGTTAGCCTAATCTTTGTAATGACTTTGGAACTTATTTAATCCACCTAGAAATGCATGAACATTTGTGCATAACAAAAAAAATCACACATGGAGAACAATATTGTTGCTTCATTGAGAATATAAAAATTTGAACTAGTTTAATTACATCCAGATTTGATTATGGCATGAGTATTGAAATTTTTTATGCAGTCAAATTCAGCATCATTTAATTCAGGTCAAGTGAAATGTATCTAAAATCAAGGGGAAATATGAGTCACTGTACTGCAGTACTAGGCAACATAAGCTATTAATGTGGCAGCTAAAGAGCTGAGAATATTTAAGAGACTTAAGACTGGCTCAATGGATGTTCATGTTTGGAATCAGTACTATTGAATCGAGGACCTTATGTGCCCCTCCCCTCTGCCTCCTCCGATATCCTAGATGCAGCTTAGGTTTTTGCAGTCTCCTCACTGTAATTCTATGCATGTATACTTCTGTTCAGGGCTCTATGTCAGAGTAGATATAGTATCATTTCTCCTGCAGTGCAGATTCCAGGGCAAGATTTTAAAATGCAGACCATTATAATCTCTTGGGATCCCAAGAAATTTCATCCCAATTTTTTTTTTTTTTCAATCTACACTGAAAGTAAAATGTCCACTAATTTCAATGCTAACCATGCTATAAAGACTTCACTGAGGGCTGATCAAAGTCCTGCAGAGACTTTTACAGAAGCCAAATAGTCTGACTCATGTAACGTAATGGCCCCACTGTAGCAAATACAATTACCTAAATGTATAAAGTTGTGTATGTGCTTAATGACTTGCAGGATTGCATATGCTTCTACTAGTACACACAGAATGTAGCAGCTATTATGGCAAGTTTGAAAATTTATGTATGTATGAGTATTTTTCATCTTAAGCCTTTGTCACATACTGCTTAAGAAAATTGTTTAGCATATTCCCTAAAAGTATTGAATAAAATAATGCATGTTTTCATCAATGAATTGATTTAGAGAATTTGAGCATTTATGACTATAAAGAATATTTCTTAAAACAAATCAATAATGGCTATGATTTCAGATCACTCTGAAGCTAAAATGACAGAGAACTGGAAAGCAGAAATCTGGCCTGAAAACTACTTTTTCAGAAGAAAAGTTCCTTCAAACATTCAGAAAAAAAACTGGTTTTGACTTCATAAGACTAAAAATTGTTTTCCCACTAAATTCTTATAGTACTCAGCTAAGAATGCCAAATAGCACTTGTAGCTAAATGAAACAGCAAGCTAAAAAACTATCATAAAGCATGTATGTGCAAAACAGAGTTAAATAAAGCCCTAATCTTAGCCAAGAAGTATTATCATTACTTCTGTGCTACTTCATCTACATTAGTGTCATCATTCTCCTTTGGACTGAGACAGAATATTTAAAAATTTTAATTCAAATAATTTACATCAAGAAATCCTATGGGAAGTTTAAGTTTAGTCCTCCTTATAATAACATTTTCTCCCCAAAAACAGTCTTTTAAGTTCAGACTTTTCACCCTTCTAAAGTAGATTGCACAAAGTTTTTTGAAGCAAAAAGCAACAGACATAAAATATGTTTTCATATCCATGCATGCCATTCCTACATTAGTTTGGCATATGCCTTGTGAACATCTCGGAACAGTGTACAGTTTTTTTCCTCATCTGCAGTCTGAGCGCTATGTTTAATATGAAATTTATCATTCTCTGTCCGATCTAATTCAGCTAGGATGACAGCCAAGAATGACGGAATGCCAGTGCAAAGCACAACAAAATAAATGTAAGATGCAGCTGTGCATGCCTAGCCATGGCCTTCTTGCACCTGCAAGGCAGTAATGATGAGATAGCAGTTTTCCAGAGTTTTGTCCTCCTCAGCAACAGAATGTGACTCCAACTGTTAATCATAACTTCTCTCTGTTCTGCTATAAGGATGTCTAAAGTATGGAAGTCTACACAGATGCCAAAGACAACATTCATCCAGGATGAATAGTATTTTACATCTCTCTAGCAATATAACAACGTTTTGATTTGCAGGAAAATCAGGTCCTAATCCTACTTCACATCAAGGAGTTAAACAAATGTAACATGAATATAATGCACAGGGCTCTAGCTGCATTAAAAGCATTATTTCATCATAAAGCCTTGAACACAGTAATGGAAGAAGAGTAAGGAAAGTTTTTCTCCCACTGTCAAATTGACCAGTAAGACTGACAAATTGAAAATAAAATCCTGCTTAACCTCAGCCAGCAACTAAGCACCACACAGTCCTTCACTCACTCCCCGCTCCCCAGTGGGATGGGGGAGAGAATCGGAAAAAAAGTAGAACTTGTGGGTTGAGATAAGAACAGTTTAAGAGAACAGAAAAGAAGGAACTAATAATGATAGTAATAACAATACTAAAATGACAATAATCATAATAAAAGGATTGGAATATAGAAAGCAAGTGATGCACAATGCAATTGGTCACCACCCGCTGACTGATGCCCAGTTAGTTCCCGAGCAGCGATCCCTCCCTGCCCAACTCCCCCCAGTTTATATACTGGGCATGACATCCCTGGTCTGGAATACTCCTTTGGCCAGTTTGGGTCAGCTGTCCTGGCTGTGTCCCCTCCCAGCTTCTTGTGCCCCTCCAGCCTTCTTGCTGGCTGGGCATGAGAAGCTGAAAAATCCTTGACTTAGTCTAAACACTACTTAGCAAAAACTGAAAACTTCAGTGTGTTACCAACATTCTTTTCATACTGAAGCCAAACCATAACACTATACCAGCTACTAGAAAGAAAATTAACTCTATCTCAGCCATAAACAGGACAATCATCTACCTTCTCTCAGCCGAAAATAAATTACAGTGTAAATGCAGTGCTGGAGCGGCTAACCATGCAGGACATTTCTACCAGCTTTTATGCAGAGAACAGAAGATACTGAGACACCTTATCCACCTGCAGTTTATAAATACACTGTAAAAGATTCAGTGAAAGTGTAATTAAGAGGTTATTTTTGTCTTAATTCTCTGGATGTGCACACAATAGATGATGCTGCAGTTTTGTAAAAACATTTAAAAAAAAGTGAATCTACAAAGACAGTTAAGGATTTACTTTATACTGCATCTTGCAAAGCACAAACATCATCCTTTATAGTATCTTTCATGTAGGCACTTATAAAGGCAAGAGAAGACATACACTCTGCTTACTGTTTTCAGTCTAAACGTACATAAATAATCTGTCAAATAACCACATGGGTAAGAGAAAAATAATTTTTTTATGCATAAAGTGCCAGCCTGGGTCTAAGAATATATATGTACATGCACACAGATACATATGTACTACTACAACTGGTTGCACAAACTTTAGAAATTATGACGACAAGTTCTGACACACAGTAAAACTATTAGGTTAAAATAAATACAGTACATGTTGTTCATTGCTACTTTACCCAATTCGAACCTTCCAGACCCATGACAGAGAACAACGCAGAGAGATTGATATTTAAATAAATTAGAAGAAAAAAGAAAGAAACCACTTTGCTGCAATTGACTGGAATTCTACCAAGAACTGTACATGTCTTAACAGTTGTTTAAGATTCAGCTTTGGAAGATGACAATGAAGGTTGTATTGGGTATATGTGTCTGCACTAGGGTGACTGTTGAAGGATTCAGTCTGCCTCTTTGGAGAATCAGAAGAGTCAAGACAAGTACACACGGTACTTCCTTGCTCTGGTATTTTTAAAGCTACCAAATTTTTGTTATGCAAGAGACTTCGCTCTCCCTCTTCCCACCCCCACCACACACAAAGCTCCAGAGTTACTGTATAATTTGCACAGCACCAAATCCTGATACTTTTAAGCTAATGGCAAAACTCTCGCTAATTTGAACAGGGACAAAATTTGGTCCATTAACAAGCTACAACTGTAAACAAATAAAATGAACGTGTCCTCGAAGTCAGAAACAGGACTCAGCTAACAAACCTTCTGGAGAAGATGAGTCAGTGGCAAACACTGTCATACCAATGTAAGGCTCTCAAATGCCCCACAACTTGTTATTTTTCATTTCATTGGGCAGTCACCTGTAGAAACTACACTGGATTGTCTCAGTCAGCTAAGTAAACAAACAAAGAGTTTTAAAACAGTAATGCCAAAAGAGCTATACATCCTTCAGGTTTGGAAATTCAGAAGATTCTCTCCTGTAGCCAAGTGCTACTCAGCACCAGCTGCAATCAGAAAGTCTTTGACAGCAGGTCACTGATGGTGTACAGACCAGCCCCAGCCAAAGTTAAAGCAGCTCTCAACTGCTTTTAACCTAGTATCAGTAGGGGCACGGGTTCCAAACATACATTGTCCTTGATCCCCTAGGGAAAGCTAGGATGTCAATTGACAGCACATCAACAACTTGACAGTAACAGTCTGTGTTCATATTCTAGTACCACAGAAAATGTGAAGCAGCTCAACCACAGTGATAGTGACGTTGCATTTACCCAGAGGTCAGAGTATATATGTACATAGTTATCACGGACTAATTGACAGAGTATACATTTATATACTCTCTGAAAGCTAAGGTGCATTCGTGTGCACATAAGTCTTAAATACTGAGGGAAAAATTTAGAGAAAGTTCTTATCAACGCATTTCCTATCAGTCTCAAAGCCAGAGTATCTGCTCGTTATCCAACTTGGCCCCTATATAGAAATGGCAGCCGTGTAGAGAAGTGACTCACAAGCAAAGGGAAGCTGACTACCTCCAAAGGTAACACAATATAAACAAAACGCTCCAAAGAATCCAGTCCCGCCACAGCAAGACTGAATGAAACAAACTTCAACCCATCCTGTTTTTCTTTGCCTAACCTGTAGATTGCATATTGCTAAAGGGTATTTGCTGTTTAAAACTTCTTAAGAGTTGCTAGGCTCAAGAATGAAGAGTTACAGCAGAGTCTGAATCCTTATTAGAAAGGTCTCGCTTTTCTAAGTACTTACTCAGTGCTGACAAATCTATTGGCTGCTTAGAGTGACCTCAGTGGGTCTATTTCTGGATAGTACAAACGTGATTCAGTGCTTTTCTGCAGGAAACAATGAGTCACTAAAGATCCTAAAATGGCATAAAGTAAAGAAATTGGAATAATGAAAGAATTCTTCATTAAAAGCAGCACTGGATTGTATTGAGATCATTAGCTACCTAAATGTCATAACAGTCTATGTAAATTTCTAAAAGTTAGAATAGGCAGATGCCTGTAAAATGATTAAAACCTATAAAGATCAGCAGACTAAATTATCTGATATATCTGTCTTACAATAATAAGTGTTTTGCATAGATTTCATTGCAGAAACTACTACAGAAATTTTCTAGAACAAATAATCTCTAACATCGTGTTGTGCCAGTATGCAGAGCAGTTTGAGGAAAATAAACAGAATCTTGTTTCACAAAGGTATGTTTTGCTTTATCTTGGTTGCATTTATATAATTTTCAAAGCATATTCTTCATATCTGAGTATGTTCTGTTGTCATATTAGCCATGTAGATGGAAAAGGGAAGTAAATGTGGAACAATTCTTACAGCTTTCTCTTCCAACTCTTCATCCTTTTACAGTACACAAAAAAATCCAGTTCTTGGAATAAATTTGCAAGTATATTATACTGCTTCTTCCAATATTCTTTGGGAAACAACACTTTTTGTTAGACATTTCACACTATACTGAGTTTATAACTATTTATCGTGTGTGCATCCAGAATGTAAACTAATAAAATGTCTATTTTGGTCCATCAGATATCATAGGGTGCTTGCTCTACTGAAGAAATTAAATGCAGTTGAGCTGACTGCCTGATGGTTGATTAGGCTTATATTTTGCAATTTATTGAAACAAACAGAATCAGAAGGAAAGCATAAACAAATTAATTTTACTTCTAAGACCAACAAGTCTGTACTGATAAAGTAGTAAAGCTATGGTAATATTAATAGCATAATTAAACTATAGTTGCAAAGTCTGATATTATTTTCAATTATTTGAAGGTATACCAAGCCTGGAATGGAGGCTAATAATTTTGACAAGCTTTGACACCAGTCATTTTCATTAATTATTCAATAGCAAGCTTTGTTAGGCTTTCTGGGAAGTTGACCACTATGTGTTTCTTTTTTTCTAATTTTAAGGATGTCCTGGAAGAAAAAAAAATAAGGGGGGGGGGGGGATTTATGCTAAATCAAATTTTGCTTTTTGGAGTGAGATAGCTACACTGTATCACTCTGTCTCTGCCTTTTGTGATGGATTCATCCTGCATCTGAAGTCATTAAACTTTGTCACTAATTTTCAATGAGCTTGGGATAGACCTTATTTCCCAAAGTAACAAACCCTGAAGCTCTTCACAGTCAAGAATGAAATTTGCAAGGATGGGACTGGTTTTTCACAGCAGGAAGCTTTTAAATTCTTTATCAGAGGAGACCCAGAAGACAGACTTACTGCATTCAGAACAAGAGAGAAGATACATTTCAATAAAAACAAACAAAAAAGAAAAATAGGAAACAGAAATGAAATGAAAATGATGTGCACACAGAAAAAATGGAGACAAAAAGAGATGAACAAATGAAAGAAGAAGAAAACCAAACTTTAAGTGGCCTGTGAAAAGCAGAGAGAAGAACTATACTACAGGATCAGCATGTACTTAAGCATTGTTGCTTTGAGTACTCTGAAACAATGCTGACCAATTAATTGACTTTTCACAGAATTACTGAATGGCTGAGGTAGAGAGTGACCTCTGGCTGTCATCTTGTCACCCACTTGCTCAAGCAGGTTCACCTAGAAAAGGTTGCCCAGGACCATGTTCAAACAGCTTTTTAATATCTCCAAAGATACAGACTCTACAACCTCTCTGGGAAACCTGTGCTGGTTCTCAGTCACCCATTGGCTTTTCAAAAGAAATGTTTCTTTTCAAAATAAAATGGAGGGGAGTCTTCCTTAACAAAGGTATTGTTGAAATTGCTTCACGTGAATGAAAAAGAAAAGTTTATTTTCAAAAGAAACAATTCTCACAAAAAGACATGTTTTGAAACATTGCCACTGTAATCAAATTATTTTGTGTTTATATGAAAATTGATATTATAATTATGTCTTGAATTATTACTTTAAAGTCAGAAATTACATTAAAAAAAAGCTTTGACTGGCACTGAATCATAGAACATCCCTCACTGTTGAGGTAATGACTATGAATTTTCAACTAATATTAGTTGAAAAAAAGAAAATTGTTAAAATGTTAAATATTAACATTTTTCATGAAAAGGCCACTGGCAAAGGAGAAAAAAAATTCACAGGAAACATTCCGATCACCTCTACAGCAAGTCAAGGAATCACTCTCTTTACAATGCAGGTCCACATTGTTCATTTTCAGCCTGACATGCACCTTTTCTCCAGGAAGTGTAATACTCACCTGATGTACTACAAAAAGAACTTTTCAAGGGGTGAGAGTTGCCATGTATTCACTCTGGTTTTGTTTCCTTATTTTTTCATGGTCGTAGAGTCACTTCCACCATTTGAGTCCTCCTTAATATCTCATTTCCTTCAACATATTGGAAACAGTCCAATTCAATTGGTTTAGTCTCTTCATAGACAGCCTCCATGAAGAACATCTATGGAGGTTTGGCTTTATCCTACAGCCTCTGGAAATCTTGCAAACTACTAGAAGACTGGGGAGGGTGGCAGTTCTTATCCCCGCAGCTATAGAGAGTATTTCAGTTCTTGTTCATATTATCCTTTAGGTTAGCACACTGAATATACTGGCTTACATTAATTAGAATCCAAAACAGTAAGTGACAAACTCGTAATCAGCTCTTAGTATTTATGGAATGCCACAGGATTATAAGCAATTGTTGAAAATTAAGCATACTTATCACATTGCTATTTCACAGTCTATCCTTTTCAGCTTTGTTGGCTCTTATCACATCTGAGTTCTTCCTAAAGAATATTTGCTGATCTTCACACAAGATGGGTGTGAGAGACATGAATTACAAAATTAGTCAAACTGCACAATAATCTGTCCAGAACAGGATGGGAGATAAATACCACTTCCTTAATGCAAGCATTGTTGAAACTGCTTCATGCAAATGACCAAATTAAAGCAAACTCCTAAGAAAGTTCATTTTCAGGCAATTCTGCAAATTATTGCTGATGACTATGTAAGTTTCTCCTGGCTGCAGATTTAGTTTATACCAATGTACATGATAAACTAGGTGTGGTACCACAAGACAACGAAGTTCAAACAAGGCTATGTGGCAAGAAAACATACAGTTCTTTTTCACATTTCTCATTTATGTACCAATAGCTTTAACTCCAAGGCAATGTTACATTTTTGTTAGATGGTTAGGGTTAGTATGAAATAGTGGGATTCAGAAAATAAATTAATGGATCTCTTACTGAATCCTTTTGACTGAAACAAGTGAATACATTTCTTACTGTGATTTGTCCCAAAATTTAGAGAAAAGAGTAGTGTGAAAACCTAGACCTCTCCATATAAAAATCTTTGTGAAAGAAAAGATCAAATCTCTGGCTGATGTTAATAGGCCTGACTGTCACTCTGTTACACCAGTTTTACGCAGATTTCACAAAACTAATATGCTGAATCCACAACACAAATATGTAGATTTAAACTTAAGATTTAAGAAGATATTGCTAAAACACTGAACTCTCTTCTGCTCACAAACTGTCTATGGTCAACAGCAAACTTGTGAAATAAAACTTCAGTATGGTATTAGAAATAGGTCCTATGTTCCTTACTCATGTAATTCATCAGGAAACAGAAAGAAGGCTATACTGATATCATGAAGGTAGCTAAGCATATATTTAAGGCCTTAAATCTAACATTTCTAATCTGTCCTGCCTTTTTAAAAATACAGTCATATAAGCTCAGGGCCAAATACCACTCATCCGAGATCTTACAAGCAGTCCCTTTTCTCCCCTCAGCTTTGGTTTCCACGTGGTCCCACTTTTCACATAATGTCATGTCCATGCCACTCAGGAACCATTTAATGAGACGGTTGGTTTTATTTGTCAGAAAATACTGGATTGTGCTGCTTTTTAAGAAATATTTTTTTTCAATTTACTAAAGGTAAAAGTCAGTGAATAACCCATGTGTGGTCATATAGAAAGATACCTATCTGCAGGAGTGGGGAGAAAAGCACCTGGTTGGTACAACCAAGGCTCGTTCTAGGGGCGGAGAAAGCAGGTTCTGGCCTGGTGCTATGGAGTGATGGGAGCAACACACCACTAAGGGCCCAGGGCCCAAGCCCCTTCCACCACAGCCCTAGCTGAATCTCTCCCCGCTCTTGCCTTTGCTGCCAGGGAGCGAAAAGCTACGAGTGAAACAGGAGCTCATCAAGAAGATGGGACTGAAAGAAAAGACTTCTTCCACCAGTAAAAGTTACCCTCCCATTCCATCCCTCAGCACTAGCATGAATATGTCAGGCCCTATCTTTCCCCTTGTCCCTCTGCTTCCCTCAGGATAGTCAGGAAAAAAAGTATTTTAAAAGTCTTGGGCTACCTTAGAGCAATCCCCCTTGAACTACGGAGTTCAAATCCCCATTGCACCATATTCTGGCTATACCCTCTCACTCATATGTTGAAAATATCAGCCTGATGTAGTATAAAAAATATTTAGCATCTTGAAAATATTCACAACATATGAAAAATATTTTTGTCTGCTTTCATTTACCAGTGGTCCTGCATTATCTCATCTCATTTCATTGCTTGTTTAATTTAGCACAGCAAAGCGCATCTTACAGGTTGGAACACACTAGTCATTTCAAACAAACATTCCGTTACGTAAGCTAAGGATTGGATTCTCACAAGTAAGTCTTCTATTTAAGATTAAGCATTTGCATGTTTGTTTATTCAAAATTCATGTTCAATTTCAAATGCCTAAATTTGTGAAGGAAAACTTTTTTTCCAACTATGATAAGGAATACCTTCTTCACTGACAAGAAAGTAGATAGAAAAAGCTTAATATTTTTGCCACTATTTCTCTGACCTGTGTCTCAAATTCAGAGTTAACTGTCAAAAAATTATTTCACCACATGCAAAATCCCACTTAAGTTGCAGTAACCATCCTACTTTACTGTACTGCTTATCTGCTTACCTGACGTTAAAAGAAAGGTTTTTCTAACCTAATCCTCTCATCTTTGAATCACAACAGAATATGAAGCCTCAAACCAGTCAGTTGAAAACCTGGAATAATTTATAATTGGAAAGGCTTCTCTGCATACATCATTTTCTCCTTAGAGATCAAGGAAAGACAGGCAGAAAACTAGCTTTGTTTCTAACAAATTATGCCCAAACTAACAGAACTCAAATGATCTCTCTATAGAGCACATAGGTAGCTGTGTTGGTTCCCTTATGAACATTTCTGGAGTGAAGTAGACAGAAGATTTTGAAACAAGGAACCTAACATTTCCTAAAACATTGGTGGCATGTTTTTGCAAAACCAAAAAATATGGAATAAAGATATCAACAGAAACACTATTTGTTAAAACAAGCTTATATTCAATCGCTGTGTAATTTTCTAAGAATAGGTGTGACAATAACAGACGTTGAAAATGGCAGCAGAAATCAACTGGAGGTGTGATTAGGCAGTTATGAAAGATTTCCCCATAAATTTAGAATTTAAATAAAGGGTTTTCCTTTAAGGAAAAAGCTACCACAACATAGTTATATAAGCAGGTTTATTAAAATTCTGTTTAACATTTCCCAAATATCTATCATCTGAGATAAATGTTCTTGATCTGTTAAAATTCACAGAGGCTCCAAAGAAGACTGAGCTCCCAATTTGTTCTAAGCACACAGTGAAAGAAAGTCCTTCTCTAAAGAGATCAATCTCTGTAGGAGAGAGGGCAGGATATGGGTCAGGATCCTCACCCCACCCCACTTACATATATTAAGAAAAACAGATGTACTGTGAAACCAAGTGACTTACAAAACATGACAGCTGTGATGTCTTGAGACATTGATTCCAGTGCCTAGAGTTTGGGTAAGAAGCCCCTGATATTCCTGTGCCTGAGCCCTCATTCCTCCCACTGCATTTCAGTTCCCTCCTCTTAGCTGCAGTGATGCAGCTGTTTCTGAAGCCAAACTGTAAATCAGATGATTGAAATGATCCAGACTAAATATAACTTGGTTTGTGTTTGGAACATGTCTGAAAGGTCTTTATAGGTTTGATGGTACTGGAAGGGGAAGAAAAAGCTTTTACTGGAAATGTTACCCATTTAAATTTTAACTGGACAATTCATAACCAGAATATTTCTGCATTTCACAGTTGTATTACAGTTCCCCTCCAGCCCTAAGCCTTTCTATAAAAGACAGGGAGGATAACTAATTCAACTGATCATCACTTCTCTATTCTGCACAGCCTAATCTGGTCTGACACAGCTACAACAGATGTCCTTAGACAAGTGTCAATCTACTCAATCCCATTTTTAGTATTCTTTCTGATAGCAATATCATTTTCATACCTCTGACTATAAGGGCTACAGTAATGCCACACATTTTAAGCATGAAACATGCTAGAGAGATATCTATATTTTAGGCCAAAAATCAGTTCTGCAGATCTCTTGGGGCAGAACTGATATTACCCAGATGTTTTGGGTGTTGATCAGCAACAGCAGCAGGTCCCAATGGAATTCTAAAAATGCAAAATAGGAACACAGAAAAACCCAAATCTACAGTATCAGCCGTTATGTCACTGGGAATTTTTACATTCTTCATCCAAAATGCATAAACTCAGAAAAATTATTCAACTGCTAACTTACAGCAAACTTGTTTAACTAAAATTCCAATCTTATAAGCCTCCCTTTCTAACCTAGGGATGATTTCATAGCCTCCTGCTTCACTGGGTTTAAGATTCCCTTGGTTGTAAAGATTTCTCTAAGCTGCTTCCCTTCATGAGCAGTAGATTGCAGTAGAATAATTTCTCTGCAGTATTTTCTTAGTGAAAAGGACTGCAAATTGCTTTTTCACCCTTCACCCTCCCTTTCAAGATACAAATTCAAAATAAACAAGTCAGACTGTCACTGAATGTATGTACATCTTGTTCCTCAAGTAGCTTTATAATAAGGCAACATAAATAAAGTATTAGACTTGCATTAATAATAAAACCTTCATGACAAGCTCACAGAAGCTTTGGGGGGGTTTCATAAAAATTCAAATAAAACCCCTCAAAAATTTAAAGAAAGAACACACTTTACTGAACTGGGAAACCTGAGAAGATTGAAAGTATTTCCTCCCTCTTAAACTAAAGGAAGTAGTTAGAACTCTTGTTCTATGGGAATCCCAAACAACAAAACTTTTCACTACGATATTCTTAACATTGTAGTATTTTTACAAATCTGCTTGTGCTATGTATGCTCCATACTTAAAATATTTCATCCCTCCACTATATCATAGGAAAGAGTGCAATTTCAGTGGACACCAGGACTCAAACTATTAAAACATTTCATACATTTAAAGAAATTTCTTAAATGACACCTTGAAATGAAGCCCACAGGTAGAATACATTCCCTCAAGAAAAAGTACCTATAACTGTCAGTTGCATTCTGCTGAACTTCCTGACTGCAGCCTAGAGAGTTGATAAAAATCTGTTAACGAAATGCCTGTTTTCAAGCTAAACAGCTATGACAAGAAAATGCTTGGAGATATTTTCAATATACACGACATCTTTCTTCACAACTAGATCTATTCATACTCAAAAGCAAAAAAACATCTAGTACTGGATGACTTTGCATCAGATATTTTATTTTAAAGAAAATGTAAAATGTAAATTAAATTTCTATGTTATGCATAAGATTTTCTTAACATAAAAGACATCCCAATTTTATATAGCTCTGAGCATCATCCTAGAAAAAGTGCATTGAAAATTGGCATTCTGTCCTATTGTCCACTAACCTAGCTCTCACTGTGATTTTGGCCAAGTCATTCTCTTTTTTTCCTCTCTCAAAGAGTGACTGAACCTTCCTACTTGCACAAATGAGATAATAATAAACAAATGTTTACACACAGTCACACAGAGAACTGGTGTGACTTAGTGTAGCATTTGGAAAGCCATTTGTAGTTTTAGACCATCAGTGAATGCTAAGTCCCATTTTTTGTATGTAATATAAAGTAGTGACCTATAGTATTTGAGAAGAGAAATATGTGAGGCCACAGCTATGAGCACCGACTGTTTCAAAAATATTGTATGTCATAAACAACTGGCACTTTGCATCTTTACGACCTACTTTATTTCACTTGATATTCAGAATGGTTCTTTGTCTCAAAAAGAGCATGTGTATGTAACTTGTAGTTTCCTGAAATATGTTCCAATTGCAACAGCCTGTAAATGGTCTGAATTTGACAACTTTTACAACATGACAACTTACTAAATTGGAATACACTAGTCATTTCAAACAAACATTCAATTACATAAACTAAGGATTGGATTCTTACAAGTCTTCTATTTAAGACTGAGCATTTGAATGTTTATTAATCTTAGATTGGAACTTGGAGCTCTGACTGAACACCAAGCTGTCAATCCTTTGATACACAATAAAAAGCTCTTTAGTCTCTTTCACTAGTTGAACTGCAACAGCAAAACTTAAGATTTTGCTGGGATTATTCCTTCACCTCTTCTTTGAGATTAGAAAGTTATTTCAAAACTTGCTTATAATTTTTTTTCAAAAATCTGTATTCCTCTAGAAAGCTAACATACATTCCATTAAGGGAATGTTGATTTTGTTTGACTGTTGATTTCACTTGAAATATCTCTCCCCGTAAAGACTGATCCCTCTCTTGTCAGAGAAATTCTATACTGATAACATTTTATGGGGTTTTTTTCATTGTTAATCAGGGAAATTATTGCAACTATATCAGCTGTCTTACAAAAAAGAAATATCTATAGCTTGTGGGGATACATATCCTTTTTGGCATATCCCAACCTATTCCAGACCCAAAGTACTACAAAGTCATCCCATCAAAGCCCTCTAAAGGACACTGAGGTCTATGCATCCCTTTTTGCAAGCCAGGAAAGCAGGTACTAGAGAGGTACTCAGTGCTAGAGACTACTTTTGTCAATAAACGTTCAGCTTTTGTCATACTTCCAGTTGTTCAGATTGAACTCTGCTCCCAGATCAGCATAGACAGGAGTCAAACCCCAATTTAACAGCATTGACAAATTGCAGACCATTAGAAGAAGCTGAGTCCTGGCTGCATTTACACTGGGAAATTCAAGTATGCTTGACACACTATCTTGTTGGTACAGAATTAGCCCTAGTTTGTGATACTAAGAGTTTTAATCCATGAGGAGAGTCTCAGCCCATGAAAAGATGACTGTGTTCTGGATGAGTTTAAAAAGATTATCAGGAACACATTTCTTCTAGCTAGATAACCTCTGAAATAAGTAGAGAATTCCAAGATTAAAAGATTATACAGTTCTCATTTCATGGAATATCAAAGTAAGGGAGAAATTAACATCCTGCTACTTACTTGCCTGTCACCAAATTCTATTTTGACATATTTCCTGGTTATGAAAATCTTATAAATAATCCAGATAGTAATCCAAACTCCTGCAACTGCTGTCAAAAGTTTAAGGACTCTGTACCATACTACAAGGAGTTTCTCAAAAGGCTGCTGAGTTTTACATTTCAAGCCTTTTTTTCATTTTGCCCCAAGGTTCTGAAGGGTGTAGCAAATATAGACGTGGAAAGGCCTTTCACACACCTTCCTTCACTTTGCTAGTGGACTGCCTCATTTAGCTTTCTCTTTTACTGACAAGTCCCAGTAGTCAACCCTATACCCTATTAATAAACTTGCTACTGTTTCTGCAATATCATTAGATGCCAGTAATTTCCCAATTTATAGCAGTAGGTCCCCTACAATACTGTGAACCTTACTGGTATCTAATTATTTACCTGAAGTCAAATTCTACTGTTAAACCCATGAAAACATTTTTCCAGTACTAATTTTCACTGTAGGTATTTGCTATGGCCAATAACCAAGCTGCTGATCTTTAGTTCCCCTTCCCACTATCAATTATTTTTACTCTCTAGGACATGAAAGGCTGTGATTTAGAGGCAAGGGGAGCATATTAAATATATGCAGAAAACCTGTTTTTAAAGCATGTACTCACACCAGTACTCTACATCCAAACGTTATTTTAATCAAGTGAGAAAAACAGAAGAAGAAGGAGGTTTGTGTGACCAATTAGAACTAACCAACACTATCAAATAAGTAATAGTTAGTATGCACTGAAAAGTTTGCAAACCAGAACTTATTCCTAGATATTGGTAATTATTATTGAAAGACTGCTAATTTCAAGAAAATACTGCATTCCTACACAAAGTGCAAAAAAAAAAGAAAAAAAGATGTTAAATTAGTTAGCTATAGGATAAGGTATGAATTATTTATTAAGCTTGATTCATGTGCATAAATCTTCACAGTCAAGCATGCAAATCAGATCAGGTAATTCCACACAATCATATGATTACTAATTTCATATGCAATTACCTCATTGGTGTCTGTAGTTGAAGTATTTAGAAGTACAAATTTGATATATTCTTGTTTACATATTTTACAGACAGCTAATACATTTTTAGAGTCTATGTAGATACTTAATATAGAATTTTAATACACAATTTTTATACTTCACATATTATGATAAGGCCATGTGCTCTTAAGAAAAGTTTTCATCTAACTGTATAAGAGTACTTACAACTTCTATCTTTCTTTGGTTTGTAAGGCATAAATGGCAGTGTGTTACAAATTAGAGGGATTTTTGTTAATGTCAGATAACATATTTCAATATTCATTTCAGAGAGGGTGGATAGCAAATGCAGAATAGCCTTTTAAGTCCTAACAATTGCTACCATTAAGACTTAAGTACAATCAAATTGCTGCTGCTATATTTGATAGATTGCTGACAAAGTTTTCTTCTGAAATGTTCTTTTAGCTTCCTGTGTGGGTAGAAACTTAAGAAAACTGTATTCAATATTCAGAATTTCTGCCGATCATTATATTCAACAGTCTGTTCTTATTTGCAGTTTCTATGACTACTGGAGCAGCACTAATTTCTTCAAATTGAAAAGAAATAGAATCTAATTTGTATATTAAACAAGAACATGCACAATTTTCTTTGAAAGCTATTCCAGCAGAAAGAGCATATGTATACACACACACACACACGCATCTCCATTTTAATGCAAAAACACAGACATATATATTCAAAAATTTAACCAAGCAGAGAAAAGCACAATCAATTTTAACTTTTTTTTTTTTAATGTAATATTAGGAAATTTTAGCCTGTATTGAAAGAATTCTATGTTTACCTTTTCCAAATGTTCACTACAAGCCATGGGATTATTTTTTTTTAGTGGGACAAAATAATACAGTAAAAAGAACAGCACAAATACTGTTTCTTTCTCAAAGACTTTCCAATGCACCCTATATGCTTTCAGCTTACAAGGTTTAGGATCATTTGTTTCTCCTGTATCACTTACACCTGTTATTTAATTTTAATTCCCTAATCTAACACAAGGAAGCACTAATATATGTGCAGATGTTGTGAGATTATGACTCATTGTGCTGGTTTCAGTGGTACTAGTCATACATTTGTGTAATGTCTTTTCTAGTAACTCCAGTTACTAGATAAATATATTGTGGTCTTAGCCACAAGAAGTCTAGTGATACCAGAAAAGCACAATGCCAGAATAAGCAAAATTCATCATACCCACTGAAGGTATTTCTAATTGAAAAAACTAGTTATTTTTTATGCTGTTCCTATATTCTTATTTGGCTTTCCTCTATCAACTTTCAAAAATAGATTTAATTTTACTGCATTTTAAGCATGCACCTACTGGTTTTGTATTCAAAAGAATCCCTCAGACAAAGAAAATTTTAGGTACAAAAAATTATCCCTTCGATAAGCCTCATTGCTGTGCAACTGGGCAGCCACACAGCCCCTACCAGACAGGCAGCCAGCACACAAGACAACTTGCAGTACAGGACAGCCTGCACAGCTGCTAGTTAGGGAACTCTGAGTTCTGGATAATGACAGAACCTCCCAGCCAACCACCTTGACATCCTTGTTTCATGCCAGCTGGCTCACCTGTCCAGTTTCCCTTCAAATACTGATGAATTGACATAAAATACGTGTCTGTTAAATCAACATTTTTCAAGGCACTGCTGTTCTGCCAGAAAGATCATAACTGGGTTTAAAATTAAGTACTGGAAAATAAATTAGGATTTCATTTTCTGATTTAAATCAAAACATTAGTGAATCCATCCTTTTTCCTCTAGTAATTCTCTCATCCCAGTTTTCCTTTGTGTCAAATTACTTCTTTTCTTTGAAAAGCCCTTCAGAGGGAGCAGGAAATACAAAAAACGTATTCTAGGGCACAGTGGAGGAATGTTCTCTAGTTTTCATTTCTTTCAGTGAACACCCTATATTAAACATCATTCTACAATCCTGAGTCTCACCGTGTACTTCCATATATATCTTAAGACACACAAAAAGCTTTCCTGGCTAACAGTGAAAGTCATTTTCTCCTTTGTCAACCCCTAAACTACCAGTTTCACGCGTCAGTTGGGCAGCTATGTGGAGATAGCCTTTCTTACCTTTTGGTTGTCCTGAGGAAGAGAAATGAGAAGGCCAGTCATCTCAAGAAAATACAGTCATACCATGTTTGAAATCACTGCTTGACAAAATGGAACACTTCAGGTTCAATCAGTTGTTCTGACATTGCTTGTAACACAGGTCTGGGCAAACTGAAGGCAAAGTAAACATTTTATTTTTAAGAACAGATAACAATCAACACATTAGCTGGGAAACAAAGAACGGGAAAAATCACATGTTTTACAAGCACTTATAGATAGGCTTAAGTTAGATCACTAGCCTTCTCTTACCGTGCAAGATTTAGTTAATATGCTAACAGGTATTTCACATAATTCCTAGCTGAAGGCTGTGATATACATCCAGTCCTATGCCTTCCACCTACATTAATGGAAAACAGTTCAGACCAAACAGCCTAAATTTTATCTATTTTTGGTAGAATTAAAATAAAATTTCTCTGCCTTCCATTCTTCTCCGTCTCCCATCTCCCCATCATTTAGTATCCAGAAACCTGAGCAGGCTTTATGATTGCAGCCCATCTTTTTCTTTCATGTGCCACCTTTCACTTTGGGGATGGCAAGATAACATCGGTCTGAAATATTTTCTTCCTCTGTCTGCTCTGATGAACAGAAAAGTTGGTGAGTGCATGGGAGAAACCAGTTTTCTCTTCACTTTATTATGTCCATCCATCAGTCTTATTCCAACTAAGATGGAAAAGCAGTATTTGGTAACAACTGTCCATATACAGTCTTGCCACTTCTGTAAGTGCTTAGAGAAGAAACTCTCTATAATTGACATTTGTAACCACAGTGTGGTTCACTACAACCTCTATAGACTCTGAAGTACTTTTTTCTGACAAAAACAGAAATAAAGCTTAAGCAATGAAATGTCCCTTTTTTACAGCTTAAGTAGCAATATATTGTTATGCTGCTATCAAGAACAATCAGAATATATAATATCTGCACGATGACTAAGTTCATATGGCCATTAAAACTTAAATATTAATCTTTTTCCCCATATAATTCATACAAGTCAGAGTAAAATTCACACCTTTCAAAATATTTGCTTAAGCTTTTGAGCCTCAATCCAACAAACACGTTTACAACATAGGAACTGTCCCATTTATTTTAATTATACATGTTAAACATCTTTTCTTGGATTGGAAACTTGGGCTTGTAACTTACTTTTGTCATCAACATCCCTTTCACTGGTTATCAAATAGCTCTTGAATCTGGCAATTCTTTAGAGAATGAATCAGATAAAGATAATCACTTGCTCTGGGAAAGAACAAGGCTGCTGGGTTTGCCTGTATCACATATAATACATGAACCCAGTTAACATCATTCTGATGTTATGTTTCCAAGATACACACATGGTGCTAGCATAGGCTTATCTCTGGCTCAAGGCCTAAATGTAATTATGGCTCCAGGGTAGAAATGGAAGAGTTTTCCTTCAAGCATTGCAATTGTAATGCAGGCTGCCAACTGAAGAGGAAGGTAGGAATCTTGACAGATATGAAACGCAAGAACTTACCAGGCAATAATGGCATATCGTAAGCATGTCACGTGGTTTGTTTGTATAACAGCTAATGGAAGATTTACACAGCAAAATCCATCCCTCAGGAGTCAAAAAGAATAAAACTGACTCCTGCCTAGAATTTGCTGTTTTACTTAGAAATCTAAATAATAAGCTAATGTGAAAAGCACATATGTCATTAATTACAGTTAAAATAACTAAGTATGTAATTTGTTTTTCAGAAGCATCTATTTAAGGTGATGTTATGCTTCACTCTCAAAAACCTTAAAATTCTCCCCATTTCATCAAAAAACTTAATTTTGGAATTTCATAGGCAGGGAAACCTATGATTGTCCAGGAGAGGCAAAGAAACAAAATGAAATGCAAAGAAAGAAACAGTAAATGGAGTTGTAAAATTAATCAGTCAAATGGTTTATGTTAGGATAAACAATTTTGCTCAATGGAGACTCAAAATAGTAGATGACTTTAGTTGACACAAATATTGTTCTAAATATATTTCAAGAGCATTAGGTGTTTCCTGTGAATCTTTGTTTCCACATGGCAGACCATCTAAATCACAGCATCGTGGGCGAGTACCCTGTGCTCCCTACACCTACTGCTGAACCATATGTATTATATGATTTTTCCTGCAGTGCAACGCGAGATGAATACCAGAAGCAACTGCATGCCAAGAACTTTACATCCTGCAAATACGTAGGATTCTTCCTTCTGCCACCCATTGACCCACCTCACCGACAGAGACACCAACAAGGGGATTTAATAGAGCTCTATGCCACAGTGCTGACTGTTGTAGATTTTATGAAAATTAGACTCTTTACCACATATGACTTTGTAAGTTAGCCATTATGCCACCATATAGCTTTTACACAGCTACAGATGAGTTCTGAGTCTCAGTGAAAGACAAGGAGATACAAGGTCATTGCCAATGTCACTTTAGAAGACGAGATTTAAACTGTTACTTCAATGCTTTAACATAACATCTGACAATCACAGGTTCATAATGTGTATACACCACTATGAATCTTAAAATTAAGACAGAATTTTATTGTAGACAGTTGACTTAAGACAGCTTATCATCAACATCTTGAAAGGGGTAGAGAACAAAACACAAAGCATCCTCAGAATTCCAGCTTTCTAATCTTAATAGGCTTTTCTTATGAAGAAAGTCTGTTTTAACATACTTACTTAAAAACGTCTTAGCAAAGAAAAATTGGATGAAAACTGTATTATCTGGAGTGCCATCATCAAATCTGGCTCCAAACAAATCCATCCACTTCATCTAGTCCTACTGAAACATTTATTATTGCTCTGAACATAAGAAAAGGAATTCCTGATTAAGGGAACCCCCAGCATAAAGTATTACAGAGAGCAGAAAGATCTTGAAAATCCAAAATATGGATTATAGCCCCACACAGTAAGTTCATAAATTGATGGGGCCTACTTCTACACGACAGTGTATTTCATCAGTCGAGAGAGGTTGTCATCTACTGTATCTGAATAATTCAGTGTGCAAAACTAACTCATGAATGATGGTGGTGGGATTATGCTGTTTTGAATTATTGCGTGGGAGAATCCATTAATTTACCCAACTGCCGTGGAGAATAGTTACTGCTAGTCTATTTAGGAAAAAATCTAATTCAAAATCTAAAAGTCAAAAGACTTTACAGCTACTACATCTGATTTAATTTCCTTAATCTCCCAAATTCCGCATACTGAGTAAACCGAGGCACAAGAAGGTTTCTTACAATTAACTTTTGATATTTCAGCAGCTAGGTTACAATCTGTTACAACCTTTTTATGCTGTTTGGTTTTATGTTATGATTATGCTTGCTGCTTGTACTATTGTCCATATATTGAACTCCCTGTCCTTTATACGTTTTCAGAGACAAATGATTCAGTGCTATTGACCTTCATGAGGTACAGAATAGAATGGTCACCAAATCACACAGACTACTTACTGTTTGAGGCCAACAGGTTCACTCTTTGATGAATTATTCCAGCTCCAATGATGTATCAAAACCAATCCGTTTACTATTTTTGGTTAAAAAGACACCATCCCTTGGCTATCACAGTTACAGAGTGACTGAAGAGAAGCATGTTTGACGTTTTGATGATAAAGATGAAAACTGCAGGCAGGAAACAGAAAACAAAACGGAACTTCAGTTAAAATGCTAGGTTTCATTTCCACTTCACACTATGATTATATTACTAGTCCTGAATGTGTCTTTTCTGCTTTTTTCCCTCATTTCTTCTTTCTTTTATTTTTTGGGGCCTGATTGCCCCAAGAGCTATTTTTAACAAGACACTTGCTCTAGCTTCTCTTCCCAGGAGTCTGTTTTACAACATTAACTAACAATAACAAGCAAAAAGCAGTGGAGTGTTGTAATCATAATACATACAGGGCAAGACAGAGACAAAGTCTGAATGATAAATCCTTGAACTGAAGGAATCCACAAGTGCCTGCCCAGGTTTCCTTCCTGTGATCATTATGCACTAAATATATTAATAAAAATGAATGACCAGTAAATGTCTTTAAGTAACCAAGAAAATTTCAGACCTACCCAGAGACTCTCTTCATTAGGATATGACTGAGGCATCTGTAAGGTTTTGAAGGATTTCTTATTCTAAATCACAAAACATTTCATGAATCAACATCTTCTAGCCATAAGAATTAAGATAGGACCAAATTAAATTTCATTAGTCTTCTTCTGTCATGAATAAGCGTATTTTAAAATGCACTGCTCTTTCTAAATTAAGAATGAGCATGAGTTTTCTTCTTATTTTTGTCCAAAATCCTATGGTTCCTCTGTAATTAATGCAACAAGAACCAAGTAATTTGTATTTTCTGTGCTCCCAGAGAATTTCCCTAACATAGGTAACATTTCATTAGCCATAATCAGCTAGGTTTAACATTGAAAGACATTTCTGTTTAGCTAATTTATATATCGATAGAGTATAGTAAAGTTAGCTGGTTAAACTGTGCAAAGGAATAAGAGATGCTGAATTTCTGTTATTTTAAATGCTTGTTGTTGCTCAGTACTGAGCTACTACCAATCTTCTGCAGGCTTTTCTTAGCATACCTATAAACTCAACTTCTGCTGTGATGCAGTTCGGATCCTAGATGATGGCAGGGCAGTGATGTTTCAACTTTGTCAGATTGAATCAGGTGAGAAATAGTTTGATGTTCCAAAGAACCTCTAACATGTAAGATGGCAAAGAATAGACCTGCAGTAAAAAACAAGGGAAGTGGTTTTCTTGTAATACTACAGTCAAGAAATTCCAAATTGTCCCCTTAAGTTTAGCACTATCACTTCGTTCAAGAGAGATGAATAATTTTAGAATAACACCTCATGTCTGGCTCTATTATAGATGTCAGAATGGCAAACTGCCTCACCCAAAATGGAAACCAGGACCACTCTTAGTGACAAATTAACTGAGGACTTCCAGGGGTTATTTAAAACATATTAGCATACTCAATAAAAGTGGTACTTAAAAATAGAGTAGAACTTCATGGATCTAACAAAGACATTCAGAACAATTCCTTTTTTTAACTTTTTCTCAGGAATTTCTGAAGTTTACTTGATTATATATTCTCTACTATTAATCATGACATGGACAAAGAATGAAAATGTTGCTCCCTTTTATTGCCCCAGGACTCATCTCTGATTCAGTAATCTTCAGTGTCTTACTCCCAGATCTCCCAAAATTCCAGTTTCAGTTCAATTTTTAAAAAGGTTGACACTCTCAGTCAGGGGAAAAGAGATTCTAAATAATTCTACCATTTCAGCTTAAAGCATTTAGAGTTTGCCCTACTGCTGCTTTCCGTGTTTTATTTTCAGCTGCTGACCGCTCATAATTAAAATACTCAGGCCTGTTGTGATTAAGTTAAATAGCTTCACTCTCAGACTACTGGCAGTTGTAAAGTACGCAGCAAGATTTTTTTTTATTTCTAATTGAGCTTCTTAGTATGAGTCACAGCTGTAGAATCAGAAAAGGAAACACTTAAAAAACCTGCATTTGTCAGGCTCCTTCTCCCCAAAGCAGCTATGTATCTAGGGATGAAGCTATATACAGGAAAAGGACCTGGGGGTGTTGGTGGGCAGCTGGCTGAATGTGAGCCAGCAGTGTGCCCAGGTGGCCAAGGCGGCCAACGGCATCCTGGCCTGTATCAGAAATAGTGTGTCCAGCAGGACTAGGGAAGGGATCGTGCCCCTGTATTCGGCACTGGTAAGGCCGTACCTTGAATACTTGTGTTCAGTTTTGGGCCCCTCACCACAGGAAAGACATTGAGGTGTTGGAGCATGTCCAGAGAAGGGCAACAAAGCTGGTGAGGGGCCTGGAGCACAAGTCTTATGAGGAACGGCTGAGCGAACTGGGGCTGTTTAGCCTGGAGAAAAGGAGGCTGAGGGGAGACCTTATTACTCTCTGTAACTGCCTGAAAGGAGGTTGTAGTGAGGTGAGAGTCAGTCTTTTTTCCCACATAACAAGTAATAGGACAAGACAATAATAGAATCCTTTAGGTTGGAAAAGACCTTTAAGATCATCAAGTCCAACCATCAACCCAACATCACCATGCACACTAAACCATGTCCTGAAGGGCCTTGTCTACACATTTTTTGAACACCTCCAGGGATGGTGACTCCACCACTTCCCTGGGCAGCCTGTTCCAATGCCTGACAACCCTCTCAGTAAAAAAATTTTTCCTAATATCCAATCTAAACCTTCCCTGCAGCAACTTGAGGCCATTTCTTTTCATCCTATCTCCAGCCACCTGACAGAAGAGACCAACACCCACCTCACTACAACCCCCCTTCAGGCAGTTACAGAGAGCGATAAGGTCTCCCCTCAGCCTCCTTTTCTCCAGGCTGAACAGCCCCAGCTCCATCAGCCGCTCCTCATAAGACTTGTGCTCCAGGCCCCTCACCAACTTGGTTGCCCTTCTCTGGACACATTCCAGCACCTCAATGTCTTTCCTGTGGTGAGGGGCCCAAAACTGAACACAGCACTCGAGGTGCGGCCTCACCAGTGCTGAGTACAGGGGAACATTCACCTCCCTGCTCCTGCTGGCCACGCTATTTCTGATACAGGCCAGGATGCCGTTGGCCTTCTTGGCCACCTGGGCACACTGCTGGCTCACATTCAGCCGGCTGTCGACCAGCACCCCCAGGTCTTTCTCTGCCAGGCAGCTTTCCAGCCACTCTTCCCCAAGCCTGTAGCGCTGCATGGGGTTGTCGTGATCGAAGTGCAGGACCCGGCACTTGGCCTTGTTGAACTTCATACGATTGGCCTCAGCCCATTGATCCAGCCTGTCCAGATCTCTCTGTAGAGCCTCCCTACCCTCAAGCAGATTGACCCTGCCTCCCAACTTGGTGTCATCTGCAAAGGTGCTGAGGGTGCACTCAATCCCCTCATCCAAATCATCAATAAAGATATTAAACAGAATGGGGCCCAACATCGAGCCCTGAGGAACACTACTTGTGACCCGCCGCCAGCTGGACTTCACCCCATTCACCACAACCCTCTGGGCTCGGCCATCCAGCCAGTTTTTCACCCAGCGAAGAGTACACTTGTCCAAGCCATGAGACACCAGGTTCTCAAGGAGTATGCCATGAGAGACAGTGTCAAAGGCCTTGGTGTGAGGTCAAGGTAGATAACATCCACAGACTTTCCCTCATCCACTAGGCGGTCACCTGGTCATAGAAGGAGATCAGGTTGGTCAAGCAGGACCTGCCATGTGAGTGCACTCAAGATGAACCACTCCATAATCTTCCCCAGTACCAAGGTCAGGCTGACAGGCCTGTAGTTCCCTGGATCCTCCCTCCAACCCTTCTTGTAAATGGGCATCATATTGGCAAGCAAGAGGAAATGGCCTCAAGTCGTACCAGGGGAGGTTTAGATTGGATATTAGGAAAAATTTGTTCACTGAAAGGGTTATCAAGCATTGGAATAAGCTGCCTAGGGAAGTGGTTGAGTCACCATCCCTGGAGGTATTTAAAAGACATGTAGATGTGGCACTTAGGGACACGGTTTAGTGGTAGACTTGGCTGTGTGAGGTTAACAGTTGGACTCAATCTTAGAAGTCTTTTCCAACCTAAATGGTTCTGTGTTTCTATATCTGCCCATCTCCTAAATATTTCCTTGAGTTCTCACTGGCAAGCTCAGTTGGAAAATGTCTACAGAGAACAAAAAATGAGTTTTGTCACACAGAAATGTTCAAGTTGTTTATTTTAAGGACCTGCAGTTCAGTAGGTTATGCTTTTAAAGTCCTTTGCTGATAGTCCATAGAAGTTTATAAGAGCATTCACATTATTTGTTTCACTTCTTGCTAATTGCTATACTTTAGTTTTGTACAGAAGTACTTGACATAATGATGCTATTGTTCAGAGTAAGGATTTCCTTTCCAGAAAAAGTTGTATTTACTGAGGGAGAGGCACATTACCAAAACCTAGATAAAACAAAATATGAATTTCATTGCTGAGATCTACTTTTCTACAATCCAAAATATTATTATATCTGAAATTCTCAAATTATTTCAGGAATAGTGCCAACATCATAAAATACAGGAAACAATAATGAGAAGCCCTCTTGCTTCTGTGGTGGCACCTTAAATTATTGTTGATGAACGAGGCAGGCTTCCAAAATTTCCTTCTCGGAAATCCAAGCCAGTACTCAGATTGAATGAAATCAAGCTTTGCTCAGTGGCAAGCAGTTGCAGTCTGGGGAAAAAGAACCTTCAGTTTCCCTTCCCTTTCCCAGGACACTTTTGCTTAATAGCACAAACCCACAGGACCCAGACTGTTAGCTCACAAAGCCATATGCTTTTTAATAATCTGTGGAAACCATATGAGTATTTAACTAAGTGCTATTCTCCTTTAGTCAGCTTCCTAGTCCCAGATTTCTTTAGCTTTTCCTTCATGAATATATTTAAATCTAAGCAGCTTTCCCTTGTCTGTCTTGCCTTTACTTAGCAGTTTACTAGCTTGAAGGACTGACAGCCAAATTTTTTTAAACTAATATTTTCTTTTAAAAAGAGCCACTGATAAGTACATATTTAGAAGGTGCTAATTAAATAAGCTTGTGTTCATGTCAAACAAATCAGAACAAGAAAGGGCACATCCTACATTTGTTTCGATCTTTGCCACAAGAAAGAGAAGCCAACATTTCAGTGCCTCATTTACCTCTGAAAGATGGCAGTAAAATTTATTACTGTGACATTTTGTATGTGCCTTAACTTGAATTACTGGTCATTCCCTGTTCTTCCCGTTTACAGTATCAGTAATCAGCACAAGGGCATGTGAGCCAAAGAAATCCAAAATAGCTGCTCAAAATACAGAATACTCATTTTTTTAAATTTGTATTTACAGTTCTTTAAAACTTCATAGCTCTCCACTGGCTTTGTTAGACAGTAGCTTTCTTCTACACCATTTTTGAAGCAAATCACCAGCAGGAACAGGGTCTAAGCTACTTTCCTGTACCATTGCCCTGCAACATCCACATGAGCTGACATTCTGCTCAACAGGAGCACAGGTTTCCAGTGCAGATCAACCACAGGAATGGGACAGCAAAGGAGGTACATTTTGCAACATGAGCTAGGAACATAAATAAATAAATTCTATGATTTACCTCAACCTTTATTGTTTCTTTACCATTATGACCTTGGTTCAATCATTAGATAATTACAAGTCCTTGCATTCACTTTGTTTTTTATCTTATTTTGTGGTGTAATTATATTTTCCATTGTTACAATTCATCTCACAAAGATTATATACTGCCTTTGTCCTTCATTTTTCCCCACACTGGAAAACGTTTAACATATTTCGAAACAGATTATTTGCTCAGCCCTACATACCTACATACCTCTAAAATTATAACTGAAAAAAATCTCAAAACAAAACTAAACAGAAAAACCCACGGGTTTGTCTACAAATAAGCATAGACTGATCTACAGTGGTATATGTATGAAATAAGCAGCTGATGTTCAACTTCTCAGAAATGCGTTGGGACCAATGATTCACAAGTCAACAGAAGATGGTAAATATATACAGCTTTTGAAAAATCTATAAACTGGTTCAGTTCTGAACACCCAGCTATGGTTTCAGTTATACACCATTTAATGGATCTGATCACAGAGTAGAAATGGATCAGTTTTAAAGAGCTTAAGGAAAAGCATAAAAAATATCTTAGAACTATCAGGAGTTTTAGTTTGTGAAGAAGAAAAGTGTCAGAACAGTATATGGCTAAACTGCTTCCTTGGGTAAAACAGCAAACCCATTTGTAGCATTAGCAAGGTTTAAACACAAATAATGTTTCTTTGAATGATATACGGAGCTACAGCAAGCAGTGGCAAATCACAGTACTTACTCCTCCAGAACTCTCCAGATGTGCACTCAACGCACCTACGTTTTCTTTCCTGTGTTAACCTCAGTGTTCATACAGGCCTATGGGCTATATCCCTAAGACTTCAGCAACAGGCAGGTAACCAAGCTGCCACATCAAATTTGAATATTTGCATTTCTCAGCACTGCCAGGGGCAAAATGAAAGGTTCCTGATTAGAGTAATAGAGTGAAACTACACCAAGGGAAGACTGAGGGCATATTAACAGGTGTACAAGCAAGAAGGCATAATCTGTCTTGGAAAAGGGCATGTTCCATCAGTATCAACAAAATTGCATGTAACCAGATGACTCCTTCACATTTCCAAAATAATACTGAATACCCTAGAAGGAACAGCCATGTAAATGACTTCCTGCTGTTATGACTGTGAAGGAAATGCATGCTTTTCATGTCATATATAGACTTTGGTATAGAAGCATTTCTTAAACCAATAGAAGGGTGAAGATATATACTGTTTTTAAATGAATCCCAGAAACAAGGAATGGCTGAGAACACAGAAACTAAATTCAGGGCTTTCATAAAAGCTTCTCCATAGCTCTATAGCTCCCTTGTACAAATTTACTGCACATAGGACAGTATTCCAGACCTATCACTTTGTTGTAATCTTCATCCCTTAGCAAATAAGGAATAGATTCCAATTCCTGAAAACAGTGGGAAACAGTGCTCCTTTTGACCAACTAGTTGTGGTCAACAACAATTAGCACTGAAAAGAAAAAAGAAAAAAAAAAGAAAGTAATCAAGCTTGTGTCATCAGTGAAGTATTTATTATAAAGACTTATTTGCTCCCACAGACTGAATTCAACAATAATTGTATTTGATTGTCATCCAAATCTAGAAGATTTGTCCAGAGGCATTTAAAAGAAGTGTAATTATAACTTTAGAATTAACTATAAACTGTAAGTAGAGGAAGGAAAGAGAATTCATGTTACCATGCAATCAAATGGAAATGTTATAACAAGAAAACATGAGAGTCTGAAATAATGCAGATGGAAAAGGCACACATGCTTTTGCATTTTTCTCTGGTAATTGGTTGGGAACTTTCTTCATTTCATTCATGCCAATTCTAAAATTACTGCTGCCATTACTGCCCACGAGCAGGGAGCTCATGGGTCCAGACCATCAACAGCTCAGAGCGGCAAGTTTCTAGAAAATAATTTCCAATTCTTAATTTGAGTCTGTCTGTTACTTAGTTTGATAAAGAAATCTTTCCACTTCTCTTGTTCTTATTTCATCCCCTCCAAGGAACTAGGCATATGTGAATCTTTCTGGGTCTTTTTATCTTCATTAATAAGAAATAAGGCTCTATGGGGGAAGGAAACAACATGAATTAGACAGGGACAAGGATAGAAAGGAATCCAAGGCTACTAGAAATTTAAAATTCAGAACAAAAACCTCTCAGTCTGTATAGCTATATATCAAAAGTGCATGTTGTATAATTTGAAAGTCAGCTCATCATTAGATCTGTACTATACAATGAAGCATAAACTTATTTTTGTATAAACCATGGAGTATTGGATCTTTTGCTCACAGATCACCAGAACTGAAAGATGTCTGGTTGAATTATTTCTCTGAGATTTTCTGCAGCTATTTCATAACCCATAAATGTCACTTATCAAAGTGCAATTACATCAGCTCTTTGCCAACATCAGCATTTGTCCTTATCAGCATTCCATTTTCTCTCCTGCTCCAATCCTTTTTTCTTTTCCCCCACTTTCTCTCTCTTATTCCTTATTAACCCACAAGACAGCAATAGTGAACACACAATAAACACTATGATATATTGTCACTTGGATAAATATTTTGCAAAGAGCTTTCCAGCTAAGCAAGTGAAGCGGGTAAGTACCGCTTTCAAAAGACATTAGGTTCCCAGGTGTCCATCTCACCCCTTTGCAGGAAATTACTGCCCCCTCACTAGAGCACAGCAGGGTACATGCATACAACCCTGCTCCCCAAGTTCACCGCACAGCATATTAGTACCAACTTAGCATCAACTGAAATGCTAAGCTGTGAATGAGAGTGGCAGAAGCACTGGCACACAGCTTACTCTTCTGGGGCGGGAACTTCTGGCAAGGTCTGGAATGCAGAAGGGTGACAGCAGACCTCCTAAGTGCTCCCAGTAAATCACCAAAGTCCATTTGTCAAAGTCCCCAAATAGCCTGGTATGTCTCCAAAATACTAGTCTAGGATTTGGAAGCAGAAGAACCAACAACCATGACACCCGAAGGAAGCTTCTCTTTAGAGTAGTTAGCTCAAAAGCTGACACCATGACTGCTACCAGCACAAAAGACAACTTTGAGCTAACTCTGGTACCTTTACAGGACAGTGCACTAAAAAGCCTGAATGCCACTGTCCACTGAGACTTCAGTTTCTCACTGCCCACCTGAAAAACACAGCAAGTTCCCCAAAATCACTGTGTGTTTTTGGAAGAAAATAGCCCTAGTGTAATAGGAAACACAACCTTAAGCAGTCAACATTTCTTAATGGTGAAGGGTCCTAATGGACACTGCGGAGACAGAGGGGAAGGAGAATGGAGGGGAACAGATCTATAAGACTTGTTACCCTCCTTTTCCTGTCTCTCCACCAGTTTTAGACTGCCCTCCTCACTGCCCTCTCCTCACACACCCTTTGGGACAGGCAACATTGACTACACTACTTGAGAAACAAGTCATGTAGAAACCACATGCCTGCAGGCTGGTAGATGTAATGTGAAAGGGGAGAAAACTTTCATTTCTATGAGAGGGAAAGATACCAAGAATTTCAGGAGACAGGCTCATCCCAAAATGATTGCCCTGTCTGTATAACACCTTTGAACTTCTGCATAGTAGAAGGGGGGGGGAGGGGGGGGGGAAGATATTTCAAACAATATGAATCTGCTTAGCTTTCAGTATAGGCAGTTCCTTTATATCTCTCAAAAATATGCTGATCTAAACGATCTTCTAAGAATTTTTAGATTTTGTCACAGATACAGTAGGTATAGACAAACTATACTATTAAGACTTTTTATTCTGCAATAAAATCTGAGTATTTAATAAGAATTAGAACATATTCTATAGCTGATTGGCTATATAAAATCTTTTCCGTGTTGCTCTAGTGCACCTCTAATGCAGAGATACTTCTTAAAATATTCAAAAGCAACATTAAACCATGTCAATAACAAAAGCTTTTATAATGGACTCAGTTCCAAGAGTTTACAAAATAGACATAAGCTACTCATACTTGAATGTACTCAAATGCCCAGAGAAAGAAGCAGAAAAGATGGAGAACACTAACTGGATATTGGAGATGCTGATGCTCTGTCAGTACAGGAAAAGCCGTTTTCAAGACAGGTGAAAAGCAAGAGGACACTCAGACCAGCTGCTCTACATTTACAATGTGTAATTAATCTCACTCATATACGCCTAAATACTTATGGATACTTATTTTTCCTCCACAATACTAGCCAGTTTTATTGGAGACAGATCATCTTCAGAATACCTAAACAACAAATGCAGCTTAAAAAAAATCTCTGATCTTATGCTGCAGTTATAACTGTCAGATCTGACTTTATACCTCAATAAAGCCACAGAAAAGTGTTAACACTTTACTTTCCTGAAAACCTGTTAATCAAACATCTAGCCTTCATTAGCACAAAGCTAGCATTTGCTAGCATTTTAGAAAAGATAAGCTACTTTAAAAGATTTGATTAAGCAAAGTACTCAAATGTGAAATCCCAATTGATACCACAATTGGTACCATGATTGGTACCTCAGCAAACTATACAAACAAATACATATTTCTTTCCGTCAGTTCCTAAATATAACTAAAAGCAGAAGATGCACATCTAAATGCCTAAAAGCCCCTTTGAAATACTGAAAACAGTAATACGACCCCTTTTGCAGCAATTTTTACATGTAGTCAGGTGAAAACATTTTGACGGATTTTTTTTTTAGAATGTTATTCAGTTTTAAAATAGCTTGGTTTTGAAGTACAGCAGATGGTCCAGTCTTAATAGGGTATCACTGTACACGTTAACCTTCTTCTCTATAGTCTCAATGTCCATTCCTAAAAGGAGACATTTACAGGAAAATTATTAAAATGGTTTGATTTCAGTCTTGTGGATAAAAAAATTTATTTGGTAAGACAGCATTACTAGAATGGCCTTGAAATGCATTTACTTAAAAGAATATTTTTCCCCATACATATATCCATGTGCATGCACAAGGCACAAACATTTATGTTTTATAAAGGCCCAGTCATCTACCGAGCTTGCTGTAGCTGCAGATGCCTCTCACAGAACCATAACCATAGCTATATACCTGATAACCAAACCAGTATCATCAGAAACTTCCTCTCACAACAGCTTTGATAGAAAGTATGATCACCGTAAAAGATTAGAAGCAGACTTAATCTTTCCTTCTCCTTCTGATATTTGTTCACGTAATAACAGGCTATCTAGAAAGTACCGTTTGTTTCTCTTTCCTGGGTGTAGCTCAGCAGATAAGCAAAACTACAAGAGCTCTAAAATGCTAGAAGAGGATAACTACTAAAACACATGTTCTGCCTCCTGGTGCACAAATACTTTTGGTTTTTTTAAGAGCTTAAGTCCAAAGTTTATCAAAACATTGCTTTGAGTAGATCCCAAATCTCTGACACACCTAAGTATGTGCTGTTATTCAAGGGTGCTATAAAAATTCAAGGCAGAGTTTAAATCCTAAAAAAATAAAATAAACCATCCTTTAACACAGCAGTTCCCAAATCATGTAGTTTTGTATGAAGAGGTTTAAAGATGAACCATCACCAAGTTCTTCTATCTTTTCTTTTGCTAACCAGCTCTGACTGGTAAGATGAATTTACCAGCAGGAAAGCCACTAAAAATGTCATGAAGTACACGAATAGGATGCCATGAAAAGGCAGTAATCCAGCATTTTCTAAGAATTAGGCCTCTAAAGAGCATCTCAGAAATTATGCTTAAGATGTTTGGCACCCAAAAATCTCCAATCTCTCAATAATCCTGCCCCACTACAGCACAGCCCCCAGGCCCAGGGCAAAGGAAATAGCTGTAATGCCTACCCTCCTGCGACTCAGCAGTCTAAGCAGATGTGTGGGAAATACTGCCTTTTCCACCCTCTTCTTTCATAGATAGAATTTATTCATGGGCAAACACGGGAAACAAGCTGGCTTCTTAAGCCTTGTGTCAGAGAATACCAAGGACATAAGAGACAGAAAACTGCTCTGTCATGATCCTCCTCTTCTGTGAATAATCAAAGAATAAAGATTCTGAGGTTTTCTGTTCTGGTGTGCTTCCATGGCTTTGTACTCACTGCAAGGATTTTAATTAAAGAGAAACCAATAACAACTCACCCTTTGTCTACATTATCATTAACCTGTTTTCTTTACAAATTAAAAGCACTGAAGCAGAATTTTATTTTTTTAATGATGCTATTAATTTTGTTCTCTTGGATCTTTTACCTTTCTTGCACAGACTACTTGCTTGCATTACTTTTAGTCTCATCTCTCCTGAGAGGTGATCCATTAGGTGAGTTATTTTTAATAATGCTGCTGTTGTCAAATGTTTGGGTATGAAATTTTTCTAAAGCTTCTGCAGCACTCACAGTCCCTACCACAAGAGAAAAAGTTGGCATATCTAGATCTGGAATGGTGTTCAAAAGGATGTTATCAACTCAAAATTCATACTGTGCCACATCCAGAAAGTATGAGTTTCTCTCTTCTTAAAGCATACAAAAAACCAGAAGTATCAAGGCTGAAAAAGAATGATCACAGAAGAAATCAGAGGAAGAGTACCAGGGAGGAGGGAGCATGCAAGATTAAATGACGAGTTGAATAGAGATGAGCTGAGAACAGATGATAAGAAAATGGAACATAATGCAGCAGGATTGTGGAAAATATTGAAGGCAGTTAAAAAAAAAACAAACAGGAAGAAATTGGAATGCAGAAACACAAGACAATGCTAAAAAATATTTCCTCACATTGCTAATTGCTTGTGAGTAGTGATTTTTTCATTGACTGATACACTGTAAGCAGGACTGAGTTAGGGGCATTCCTCACTTGTCCTTCAGAAGTCATGTATACTATACAGGAAAACTATTCCATTAGATTTTGTTACCTTCACCACACCCTATCAGATCTCAGATCTCTGAATCCCCTTCCCTTTCTCTCTTTCTTGTAGTTCCCAAAACTATGTTAGAGCGCCCCAGAATAAGAAAATGCTCTGGCAAGTCACAGCATGGCAATTTAGACAAATATGCCTGATACCAAGCAGTACCATTTCACTTCTGTGATGGTCATGCAGAGGCACACACTAAACAAGTGCTAACAGGTCACTCAAGATGGATCTCACATAAGAAAAGCTACAAAGACTGCAAGCAAATGTTTGTTTGTCCTGCTGTAGGTATTTTTTTAAGTTTTCTGTTGTCTATTAAATATCACATGGAACAGATCAAAATACAGAGTAAGGGTATTTTAATCAAAATAAATGGAGGAAAGATGCATATCTGTGCCCGTGGTCTGGGACTAGATGCATATACATTGATACACCTGAGGAATAAAGCTCTATACATTAATCTAGAAGAGCAAAGCTTGTCCTATGGAGTGTCTCAATATCATGTCATATTGATTAGTACTGTTACCACAGTGTTGAAAAGCTATGGGATTTTTTTTTCCTAATTTGTCCCAAAGAACATTACTGTGCATATTTGATCAAAGCTATTTCAAAACTCAGTCTCAGTTTCTTCCACTTCAGGTTCTTCGAAGAAAACATGTAAACTCACAGCATTCAAAGTCCTAAAGTAATTCAGCTGCAAGATGAAAAACATAAAAGAAATACATATATTATCTGAATGAAGGAACTTTTCAAATAGTTACAATTCATTTTAAGACTACACTTTTGTTCACATAGGCATAATCTGAAATTAACACCTTCCAGAAATTCCAGGATATTGGGTGCATTTACAGGATCAAATAGTAAGGTATAGAGAAGGAGGGGTGGGGGTTTGATGTGCTGCACTCCATTATGGTTCCAGGACCACATGTCCACACTGTATCTTTACCCACAATGAAGTTCATGCCACTTGCCAATCCTAGGTGCACACTGTGCATGCACAGAGAGCTCACTGCTGGAGTACCTTCATTTACCCCACAGGCAGAGTAGTCTGAATGGCACCCCAATACATGACTTCAGACTTGGTTCCAGCAGGAAGGAAAACACGATGCGCTCCAGTGCATACAGCAAGTTTTATACAGGCACAAAGCAAATTCGCACCCAAAAGAACCCCTCTACCTCACGTCACTCACTCCTAGTGACCTGCAGTTCTTATCCCAGCTCTCATCATCATAGACAATGCCATCAAAGACAGAGGCTGTGCTGTTTTGACAGCACAGTCAGCACAACTTCCAGTCTGATTTCTGTGAGGAGAGGTGGCACCTGTCAATCTGAGAGACAAGTCATCCAAAATTTTAAGCATTGCTCTGACACCAACCCCTTCTATGAGGTTTAACAAATAACTGCTTCAGCTTTCTCCTGGTAAAAAGGGAGGAATTATGGGCCAGTGGGAAGTACATGCCAGAGTAATTACGTTACTTCATAGATCTTAAGAAAACAGGAACTCTCTTCTGAGCAGTTTTATAATACTTCACACATTCAGAAGTCTCTCTGTATGCCAGAAGACCCAGAGGCATCACTTCTTACAGTGGCAAACACCTATGTACAGCAACCATGAAGGAGTTAAAACAAGATAAACTGTAGGGTTAGGTTGGAAGTTGTAACAAATTAGGACCCAAAGACACACAAGCCAGTGAGAGTTAGAAGTTTCTGAGGGTCATGTGAGTCTCAAAGTTGAGTGAAGTACTGTCAAGTCTAAGCCCTGCTGTCACATATTCTGAAGATTTCCTAGGAAAAGTATTTGGCTGGTTTCTTGAGTCTCTACTTTGCAGTGCATATTACAAGATATTAAATGCATATTCAACTTAGACCAGCTACCTTCTTTGTTTTCCTTCTGGGACTATTAAGGACGTGCCAGTAGTTACAAAGTGTTGCTTAAAAGATTTAAAGTAAATTCCTCATCAAATATTAAGCTTCACAGAATCATGGCATGGTTTGGGTTGGAAGGCACCTTAAAGGTCATCTAGTTCCAACCCTTCTGCCATGAGCAGGGACACCTTCCACTAAGTTGCTCAAAGCCCCATCCAACCTGGCCTTGAACACTTCCAGGGATGGGGCGTCCACAGCTTCTCTGGGCAACCTGTTCCAGTGCCTCACCACCCTCACAGTCAAGAGTCCTTACATCTGATCTAAATCTACCCTCTTTCAGTTTAAAGCCATTACCCCTTGTCCTATCACTACATGCCCTTGTAAAAAGTCCCTCTCCAGCTTTCCACTAGGCCCCCTTTAGGTACTGGAAGGCTGCAGTAAGGTCTCCCTGGAGCCTTCTCTTCTCCAGGCTGAACAACCCCAACTCTCTCAGCCTGTCTTCATAGGAGAGGTGCTCCAGCCCTCTGATCATCTTCACAGCCATCCTCTGGAGTCACTCCAACAGGTCCATGTTTTTCTTATGTTGGGGGCCCCAGAGCTGAACACAGTACTACAGGTGGGGTATCATGAGAGCAGAACAGAGGAGAAGAATCACCTCCCTCAGCCTGCTGGTCATGCTTCTTTTGATGCAGCCCAAGATATGGTTGGCTTTCTGGGCTGCAAACGCACACTGCAGGGCCATCTTGAGCTTCTCGTCAACCTACGCTCCTAAGTCCGTCTCCTCAGGGCTGCTCCCAATCCATTCTCCACCCAGCCTGTATTGGCGCTTGGCATTGCCCCGACCCACGTGCAGGACCTTGCACTTGGCCTTTTTGAACTTCATTCATCTTCTTCCTGTGGTCCTTAAGCAAAAGAGAGTTCTGGAAAAATCTTTTGGGAGGCATAATAAAGACCATGCAAACAGTAACAGAGTTGATAAATCATTTATAAAAAAAAGTAAAGGGAGAAATTACCAAATGTCAATGCAAGAAGCATTTCCACTAACATGAAGTATAATAAAGCACTCTATCTTAAAACAATCAGATAACTGCCATACCCAGGCATGCACTACAGTGGTAAGATATGAATTACAGCTGGCAGAAAGCAAGCAATCCAGTGGTTGTTCAGCCAGTTTCCTTAAGAGACAAATTTCTCAGTGAGAAAAGAGGAGTCCACCTACCTAATATCATACAACTCAATGGATGAATTCAAGCTTCTTGAGAAACAGCTGTGCACTTGTCTTCTTTCATCAAATGAGTAGACTAATGCTCTTCTACTAATACTGTCCACCCATAGCAATCAAGAGACATAGGTTGTTATTTTTATTTTTGGAATTTCCTTTATCAATAAAGCATTTTTTCCACAGAGAGTAAACAGAGTAATGACAGTGTCGTAGAAAACTCACTTCTTACGAAGCTCAGGTCTTGCAGTCTCAGATGGTATGCTTTAGCACACTCGCACCAATTTCAGTCTTGCCATTTCATTCCTATAAATGATCCAGCCCACCATGTTATGAGGTCATGTTAACTCCAGATAATAGAACTGTCCTTTAAAAAGTTTTGGCTGCTTTCAAATACAAAAGGAAGCTTTGGGGGTTAAAAAGCTACTGCAGAAATTGATGTGTGGTTATCATCTATGAAACTTCTTATGCTCCATGGATATTCAGGAGTTAATTATTTGCAGCCTCAGCATCAACTCCTGTCACAACTATTATAAGACTTCATATTAACAATATTGGCAATATGTAGTACCAGCTACCTGATTTCTACGCGCAGTGAATGGAACCCTTCCTGCCTTTATGTATGTGCTAAATGGTGATTTTTATGGAACATAAATTCTTTGTTGGGTACATTTCAGTTTGCATGTTTAAGAATCATTAAAATTCACTGAACTTTACACAATTAGTCATGATATTGTATAATTATTTGCCCTTCGTCTTACCCACTGTCAGCCATTCTGATTTTGCACACATTAAATGTTCAAATAAATTGCAAGTGTATACATAAACTTAAAGCAATTAAAGGGATTTTGTTCATTCTCCAATACTTCATGAGTAAAACAAGGTAACTTGCCTAGGAAAACCACAGGAATCAGATGACAATCTAGAATTAGGATTAGTACTTTGCTGATGTGTTCAAATTCTGAGGTTGTTAATAACAAGCCAGATCCAACCTCTGCTTAAACCAACAAAGAGAATGTCATCTTCCTTCAGAAGTATTTTGGATCTGGCTCTATATTCTCTGTGTAGAAAGAACAAGCCTATTTCTGTCTTTAGAAAAGAAAACACTATCTCTAAGCAGAACAAAATAGAGAGTCCTCTACATTTATCAGTGAGAATTAACTTGACAGAAAGACATTAAGGATTTTATTAACAAAGCAATAAAACAACTGTGATAGCAAGGTGCAACCAGTACTAGGGCTAGAAATCCTTCTACAATTTTTTCCTGTAACATGCATATTTGCACTGCACAAGCGTAAGGTCTGTAGACCATTTGAATTATTCAAAACTGACTGAGCCTTCTTTCTGAAGGAACCTCCCAGGAATCTAATACAGCACCAAGGACAAGATCACACAGACTTGACCTCTTTCCTGCTTACAATTCATAACTTAGCTACAGTGTCAAACAGCAAACCAGACTTAAATAATATTCTTCTTATGAGGATTAAAAAAAATGAGTAAGTATAATTAGTAAAACTATAATTACCAGTGCAATGTTCCCATTACAGCAATAAAGAAAGAGTGCCTGTAGAACAAACTCTAGTTTCCTTCCTTCCAGGATAACCAACCACTGAAAGAAATGAGAAAAACATGAATAATTCAGGATTTTACTTGCTTTATGTAAAAAAGGGCCCAGAATGTAAGTTTCAGATGAATCCCACATTCACTGAAAAATCAACTCATTTACTTTCAGAATAGTAAATGGAGAAAATAATTTCCTTTTAGACTACTGCACTGTATGCCTATTTTGCACCCTGTTTGAACATGCAGTGAGGGATTAACTGGCATAAGCATCTCAGCCCCTTACCCCGAAGGTGTGAACAGCACTGTTAAGAGACTTCTTCATCTCTGACTTTGCTTTTTTGTTAAGTAGGCACACTTGCATAGACAAGATTGTCAAAAATTAGACAGCAGAACATATTAAACAATAAACGAGGATAAATAGATCACATTTGAATACCACTTTTTGTAACTCCAGTGAAAAGAAATTAATAGAGTGACAAGGTCTCTGATGCTTTTGTCCCTGAATCTAATTCTGTTAAGTCATTTACTCACTTTCAAACAGCTACCAAAAAGTAAAATGGAAGAGCATCCCACATGATGCATAATTACCATAGTTTTAAATTTGTCCTGAAATAGAGTTTTACAGCATACACCAAGGAAAGCAGCAGAGAATTTGCTACCACATCCTGGTGTCTTTTTACAGCAATCACCAAACCAGACCAGGTGTGAGAATGATCTACTCTACATCCTATCTCTGATAGGAGTTCTGGCCCGGTACATCAGAGGCAAGTACAGAGACCTGCCCAGTCAGGATGCAGTATTTTTGCTGATGAATTCTTCAGTTCACATCTCTGCAGGATTTTGCATTAAAAAGAGGCATCCTGTGATGTGCCTTAACTATGAAACCACTATGCAAAAGGTGGATGTAACTGTCAATATGAGAGGCTGCAGAACATTAAGTGCCACCAGTGCAGTCCCAAGGAGTCAGCCCTGATCTGACTACAGAAAGCCATTTACGTTCTCTTCAGGATTAAGGCCACATCATTCTCAGTCACAATGGAGATTTGTCTTCTCCATGTCCACAACTCAAGGTGATTTCCAGCAATGCCCAACAGCCCCGACTTCTGTCCCTAAAAACAGTTGTGCTTCCAAATGGATGACTCTTGTCACTTCTTTTAATTGAAGTGTATTCAAGAGTATGATCTTGTTTACAAACAGTGCAAATCAGTCTTAGAAACTCTGAAACCTAACTTTTCTTAGCATCCTACCACTGGTGATACAACCTCGTATCTGTGGCTGTAGCATTGGGACGCACGCAGGTTCCAAGATAACGTACATTTTAGCAACACAAGAAGTGAGAGGCATTAGTTCAGTCATATTCTTTCTTCCTTTGGTTGCAGTCACTGCAGTTTAATTTTTTCTTTACAACATTTAAAAATATCTGGATATTTGGGCAAAACTTGAGTTTTCACAATCACGATTTTAATTTGTTTTGCAAATATCTGTGCTCCCATGAACATAATGAGTCATTAAACATCTGAAATAGTTTTCTCAACTACAGGATTGCTTGATATAAAGGTTATCGTCTGCATCTTGAGACAAAAATTGTACACAAACTTAATTCACAGGGTAGCGCCTGAGAAGATATCCCATCAATGTGTTTTAACACAGGTCTCCAGCTGAAAAAGAACAAAACCTAAAATACATTCACGGGCTTCCTTATTCAGAACTGTCATTCTACTCTGGAATGTAAATCCACAGGTAGTATCTCAAAGTATTTTGCTGGTTACAACTTGACCACAATGACCATTATGACAAATGGCTAAGTCAGGTGAACAGCAAGTCATAACAGCAATCAACAGCACTTTTAAAGTTTTTATTTGTTGTTTAAAACGAAACAGAAGAAAAACTGTCTTTTGGCTGAGGATAAGGGCACCTCAAAGAAGCTCAAAGAATACTTTAATAAATCAAGATTAAGGGCTCACATCCCCTTAATCTCCCCCCATGCAAAAGTGTTGCAGGTAGGAAGGAATACAGGGGATTCCAGCACGTGTGTATCAAGTGGCAGCTTCTTCAGGCAGGAAAAGGCAGGCAGTACACAACCCATTTCACAGTCAGTATTTTAGCTGCATCAGACCACTTAGAAATTCTACCATACAGATAACAAAAAAATGGTAGCTGCCTAGGAGAGCTTCCTGTTGTAAACTGTCTGCAGCTGACCCATTGTGTATCATTTGCTACTCACTGTCAAAGGTTAATAGCCTCTGTCACTTGAGCTACAGATAAAATAGGACAACCGAAAATTATAGGCACATTAACAGAGAGAAAGAGTTCTAGATGCCCTAAAAATACAGAAAAGGACCACTGGGGGGAGGGGGGGGGGGGGAAGATATAATAATTCCATTATCTCGTTTCTGTCACTTTTCCTTATACATGCTTAAAAGAATAAAAAGTCATATAGAAGCACACATGCTGGATATTTTTTCCTATAAACACATCAGGCAGACTCCAGAGCATAAACGGACTGTTACTCCATTTTACTCGTTGAGCTAAACAAAAAGGCCAGCTGCTTATGGATTTGACTCACTGAACTCAAAAAGCTGCAGTGAGTCATATGTTCCATATACTCACTGTAGGGTTGTCATAGTAATTTCTCCCTGTCGTTTTTCACTTTACCACATGACTCCATGGGAGGGACTGTGCTTAGCTCAGCACAGGTAAGTGTGTGTGTGTGTGCGTGTAATATGTATATAGTAGGCAAGGGAATGGCATTGCAACTTCTTCTCTTCCCCTCACTCCATTAGCAAGCATCCCTCCATCCAAATAGCAGCCTGTTAGAAAAGTGTTAGTTCCTAAAAGAAGCGAGGCAGTTACTACAGTTACTATGGGCACATCAGCTGGCCCAAAGCAAAAGAGAAAACCCAATTTACAGGGCCACAATCAATTCATACACCCCCAGGGAATGTAAAATACCTAATTTACACTCAGTATGTTCTTACATACTCCAAAGTATAAGTGACTTGCTGCTTGCCTTTAGGCATAAGCTCATGATTCTCCTCAGTCTTCTGTAGGAGGCATATCAACTTCACAAACTGCTGAGGATGGTGGTAGCTGGTATAGTTGCACCTTCACTGTGGTTCAGGGCCTTGCATTAGTTCACTTGTTAACTGAAAGGAAAACAGTGATGGAGGGTCAAGATATTTTCTAGCAGCATGTTTTTATTTACCCTGTACAGAAAGACTAGATGCAGCACGTGGACAATTCCTTTCAGAAGCTGCAGCTACAGTGCTAGCCCTTTCAGCAGTTTAATATGCTGGCGTTGTCAGACTTTTGTCTTAGCCCCTAACTTGTTCCATCTTGGAACTGCCTAGACCGAAGTTACTCATCTTAAAGTATATACCCTGAGCATAACTGTTCTTCAGAAAAAAGGAACTTCAGGTAGGTTTGCCTGGAGCCAGTTGTTGATGGAAGGAAAACACTTAACCAATGCAAATTCTCTCAGTTATCAGCAGCATACAATTATTCTATGGGTTCCTACATGTGAAGCTGCCTGGGTTTAACACTAAAGTAAGTTCCACAGTGAGGGCTGCTTGCTGCTCACAATTTTTTTTTTTTTTTTTTTTTTTTTGACCGAGCATTTACTATGGAACTCACAAAGAAGTCTAATCTGTCCATTTAAAATAAATAAATAAATCATTACATTTTCTCTCACTAACTCCGCTTGCTTTTAACTGAAACAGTTGTGAAACTCCTGTGTCAGAAAAGAAAAGATCAGGGCAAAGTTAGAGAAACGTAAGGAAAATGGGCTTAGTTACTGAAAGACAGAATCATACATTTCAGAAAAAGAAAGGGCCTTCAGGAAAAGAAGGGGCCTTGTGGGTCATATAGCTTATACCCCTAGACAACAAGATGGTTGCTACATGGTCTCTAATGTGTTTCCACTGATTTTTTTTTTTTTTTTTAAATACTCCAGAGAGACGGCATCTCATCAAGCCACCCATGATATATTCCTCTTTGTCTGCTTAATTTACTGTAGAGCTGGATACCATTTCTTAGTGTCTGCAAACCTTCCTTTCATTTGCTATGTTATCTTTAAAAGAATTTAAATACAGTTCCTTTCTTTTCTGATTGTAAAGTATGTTCTGACTTCAATACTACAGTGAAAGCCACACCAAGTAGCTTCCACATTTCTCACGTGAGAGTATTTGTGATCTGGAGTTCATGAACTGTGTTGCAGTTTTACACAATAAACGGTACTTTGCCACATTCTTTTCATAAGGACAACCAATCACAGACTTACTTATTCAAGCATATTACTGAACAAATTCACCCCAAAGTTACTTACTTAATTTTACATAACCATTTTTGAAATATTAGTTTGGAGTTTTGCTGTCATCCTCATTAAAAAATGTTTCCCTAAATACCAAATGTTGCAGACAAGCAAGATTTAAGAGTCTAAAGGCAGTATCCAAAGCCAGACATTTTCAGATTTGGCTGTTCTGAAAGATTTAGAAGCTGCACACTGGCAGTTTACTTCACAAGTTACCACTGGTTTATAAACTGAAAACTACAGTTTAGTCACGTACAGTCAGCAATTAATCCAGTATAATGATGACAACTATTACTAATAATGATACAAGAAGTGGCAAAAATAGAAAAGGTGTCATTAGCAGGTTAAACTAATCTGTTCAGGCAGTAGAACACAGCTCAAAGTTTCTACCCTTAAGCAACAATGTTTGAAATATAGAGACTCAGTGTAACTTTTAGATGTCTACATATTTAATTATTGTTGCATAAAGACAATAAATCAGGTTTTACAATGCATCAGAATTTAAAAACAACTGTTATCAATAAATAAATAAAAAAGCACAGGAACTGGTAATATGCAGAAGGTCTACAATAAAAAGAAAAGAAAAAGCATAAGAAAAGCAAATAACACTGAATTATTCAAACTCACAGTCAAACTATGAGTTGGTCATATTAGACTAAGCTTTCCTAACTTATACTATAAAAATCTTTGCCTCTAGCTATTAAATCAGGAGATACTATCTCCAAGCTTTTGAGAAGTTTCCTGCCATTCTAGTAGCATAGATCTTAAATAGAGTTACAAGAATCTTCCAAGATTACTGATGTTTTGTGGATCCAGATCTCAAATACTATACACCATAATATAGACAGCAAATATAGACAGACTTTATTTGAAGCCTTCAGGAATAGAAAGAAGAACACACACATATAGCTTACCACTTTGGTGCTTGAAAAATACATCAGTTGCCTCTAAGAAAATTTGCTTAGAAAAGATTAAAGTATCAAGCTACTACTTAAACCAGACTTGAGAGAGGAGATGAAGCATCACTGCTCTTTGCACAGCTGCAGTCATTTTGTAGCACACCTAAACACTTGGTGGTCCCAATGAAAAGAATGAAGTGTCCTAAACCACTTCAAGTGATGTAACCACCTCAAAGTGGATACAGTATCACTGAACTAGGTAATTTGAACACCAGATTAAAGAATGAACAGGGACAAATCATCAGTTCCACTTCTAAGACTGGGAAATTCAAGTGTGAGAGGGAAAATGACTCAACACCAGCATGGACTTTCTGTTTGCTCCGAGATGCGCTTACAGCAGATAGCAGTGTCTGAAGCAAGCAGTTTAAGTTACAGCTATATATTTTTGCTTATGAAGGACTTCATTCTTTTGGCCACATGTTTCAAGCATTACTGTAAACTTAGTACCTGAAAAAACACACCATACTGCATACACAGTCTTAGAAACATTCTGAACCAATTAGAGGTGAAAAAAAGAAAAAAACAAAATGTGTAGGTGTGCATTTATTGTATTTCAGCACGCAAGTCACATTGATTTCTTTAATTGCCTGTTTGCATGAGCAACTTTCACCCAGTTTTGAAAACATAACCTACTTTTGTTTTGCAGGCTTCACGGAATATCACAGTTAGTTTGTTTGTAGCCCCCAGTGCAAAGTGTTCCTTCTGTTTTGACTGAAATTAATGCATGGAACCATTACTTTTTCTTTGCTTCCTACATTATTCAAATATCATAATTGAAACCCTACAAAACCTGGCATGCTATTAGACTCAGACACAATAAACGATGACCCAAAATGTTTTTGAGACATAATCCCCTGAAGGTAAGTATTCCACATAAAGTCCCATAGTCCAGATTTCAGAATTAATTACTTTTGTCATTTGTGACAGGCATTATGAATCTGACTTAATTATATTAGGAATGTCTGTAAACAGAGTAACAGCTCAAAGGGAATGCATCTTTTTGATAAAATTTGCCATGCATCTTTGATGCTGAAACACAAGGTCTGGTTGGGGAATTAAGCTAAATGTACCTAGAGAATTAATTATATAATACTGCCTCCGCTGATTAATATGTTTAAGACTGGCTTGTAACAGACTGTCATGAGAAAAGTGACCTGTCTGATTAACAACAGTAGTACAACCAATACTGGTATCTTAATAAGCATATGGCCACCAGTCCTAGAGGAACTCAGGAACAACACTGACAGTATTTATCAGTTTCAAGGCTGGCAAAACAGCACAGTTTCTCTTTGAGGAAGGATCCAAGACTCCAAAACTCCTTCTGCTACAACACAAGCACAGTAATCACTCTGAGGTACAGAAAATGAAGAGTTATTCATACCAGTATATTTAGAAGTCCCTCCATAGTAAAAGCATACGATGGGCTAAGACTGTTTAAATAAACATTTACAACAATTTCAGAAATTTGCCATTGTCTCAGACGGTGCCATCAGCACATAATATTTTGTCTTAGACAAACATTTCAGGATTTGACTTCTTAGAGCAGGCAGAGATTTTTTTTAAAACTCAGTAACTTAAGTGCAGTTACTTGAAATTCTTTACCAATCCACTCGGCAAATATTTATTTTAGTAAGTATTTTAATTAGGTCCCATTTTGATTTATTTAGCAACTAACTCAGCTAACTGATTTTGGGAGTTAGCCCAACCCTTTCCAAGCATTGTGCTGGAACTTTATGGTAAATTATAAACACTCAATGCTCAAACAGAAGTTTGTGGAAACTGCATTAACATTTACAAGCATATTAGTCAAATAAAGATCACAAACTCTGAGACAAAAAATTAGATGCCCTAGATGGATCCAAACTGATGAATCATCAAGGTTCATAAAGGTTCAGTGCTATCTGTAGAAGATAAAGATCAGGTGTGTAAGATCCAACCAGCAAAACTGTCATTTGTGATACTTTTCCACTGAAATTAAATTGTGACCACCTTATTTACTTGTCTGCAAAATATGAATGCAACACCATCATTCTGATTACATAATCTTTTCAATGCTCAATACATATTTATGAAATATGGTGAGTACAGCCTTAAATCACTGTTAGCAAATGCAGCAATCAGATTTTAGGAAGGTTCTGAATAGGGTGAATCTAGGTTGTCATTTGTACTTATTAAATATAAATAATAATACTTTCATTACAGGTCAAGCAAACCTCCCCACTGAATAACTGAATATTGCTGCAGATCAAAATATTTGCTTACCTCTAGGACCTATTGTGACCATTGCCTGAAAAGATTCAAAATTCCACATGCTTACAGTCCTACCATGGATACTCATAATTTTGAATGTCAATGATCATTACAGATATGGTTGCTCAAGCCTCTGCAGCCTCACTATGTCTTAAGGTTACATATATCCCCAAAATTGTTATGTGAAGAGCACTAGAGAACAAATCATAAGTGTTTCAGGAATCCTGGGGTGGAGGGGCAGGAATGGTGTTTGTGGTTTGAGGGGGGGGCCGGGGGGAAAGCTGCATTTAGTCTGACAGCCAGATTAGCCTGTGGCAATTTCTGTCTGTAGTACATCACAGCGTATTGCAATAGATTTCCTATCGTCTTGCCAGCTTCTCACCTTTCTGATCATTCGTTTTTAGTTTCCAGACAAAATGGAAAAAAAAAGAAAAAAGAGCTTAAAAGATTTTTTTTTTTTGGTCACTCTGTCATTATGTTTTAATTGACTTTATTGCTCACTACATCACTTGAAAATCCATTTAAAATTTCTATTAATCTTCATACCATTTCAAAAACCCTGAAGATTTCTAACTAATTAAGAATTATCTTTGCATCTCTAGACCAGTATCAGTCCCCTTTGTTACTCCTATACTCCATTTCCGATTTGGCAAATGTTATCGATCAAAGATGGAACTATCTATACCAACTTTATATAACGAGCATGGAAGGGCTTTAAAAATATTACTTTCTTCTAATGTATTTATTTAAATTAGTTCCTTTGCCTCTCTATTCCACTGATTCTTGCATCTTCATACAGCTAATTTTATACTAATGAACTTGCCCTGTAAGATCAGCTGCTGCCCTTACATTGTTGTTTTTTCCAGCCTCACAATAGGTTTAGGGCAGTGGATGTCTTTTCTCCACCTGTGCTTAGGGACTTGCAAATACTTTATTATGAGAGCTGTTTCAATGTCTAAACTATTTTTGGAATATATGACACATTAAAGTAAGCCAAAGCCTGAACATCATTAAGAGAATTAATCAAAGAAGAAGAGAATGACTTTTCAGGAATGATGAAAAGCTTTTCTCATTTAAGAGCATAGATCATGCATCATTAAGGCATCTGGTCAGATACAGAGCAGTGTATATGCAAAAGGCTTCACTGTAGACAACACTTTAATGACACTGTCAATATGGAGGTGGGAGGAAATTTAGTAAAGCACAGGGGCTGAGAGAGAAACTTGATTCAGATTAACAATTAAGGAAGGCCAGTCTCAGAGCCTTGCTTTTTTAACGTAGCAGCCTAGTATTTTCTCTGAACGCGTTGCTTGTCATATTATACTAGCATCACTAAACTCACTAGCACAGCACAATGGATTCACCACACTAGCTCCCCTTCAGCAGACGTGTTGTTTCAAATAGTAATTTATTTTTCTGGAAGACAGGCTTTTCAGGAAACAGCACATAGAAGTCTACAGATTTTCAATTTTGAAAGCTAACAGTTTCTAGTAAATCAGTATGAACTTGTTATAGACTGTTAGATTTTATTTCCATCCAAGACAAGTTCAGCTATTAGAAACAAGCATTATTTGTTAGAGAAAATAGCCTTCTCAACAAAATTTCCTTTTGTAACATATGAAATTTCCTTTTTTAAGTAGATAAAAGCTTTAGGAATAAATCACCCATGGGGAAACTATGGCTTTTGAACAGTATCGAGGATTTAAAAAAAAAAAATCTGTAACTTGCAGTTATAAAAACATACAATTATTTTTAACAAGTGACAAGTAGATTATTTTTGTGCTACTGTCAATGACGGGATTACAGTATCTTTTATTAGATAACAACGTGCAGAGGTACCAAAGATTATAGCCTATAAATAAAACTCAAGCTTTGTCTTTGGAGAACAAAGGCTATTACCAAATCATTGAAAAATGCTTTAGTCACTAACTAAAAGCTTTTTATTCACCTGTCAGGCAATACACAAGAGGCTAACATGATCTCAAATTTCACCATAAAGGAACAGCTACCTTCCCTTAGTATTCAAACAAGCAAAGTCACAGAACAGCAGAAGTGTTGCAAAAGGTCTGGTTGCAATTCAAAGACTTTGTGAGTACTAAAGCAATATTCCAAGGTGGTACTAAGAAGCTGTTCCATGAGTTCTCCTTCAAATAAAACAGGAAAAGCACTCCCACTTTCAAAATTCACTCATTTCAATTAGCAGTAACACGCATTTTTTACTTTTTTCAGTGCTCCATGTTATGTCTCACAAAGGTGCAGATTATAGAAATATAGTATGGGTTAACTGCTGTAGGGCATATATGTCATCAGTTAATAATGATCTTTGGTGTACAGTTTAAAAAGAATCCACATACTTTAGGTTACAAATCAAACCCCATCTCTACCTGTGGTATCTGATCAAACTTCATTGACACTGGACAGCTTACTCACCCTTCATTTAAATAGCTGTCAAAAGCATGTCACTACCCCAAAATGTAGAACTACTCAGGTATTTGGATGTTATTCAAGGGACTTTCCTGCTGTTCCTGAGCGCAAGAGAGAAATTTTGACTCTGGCTAAATAGCATTACGTGTCAGGGGTATGAATCTATTTGGCTTAGTTCCTCCTGCTTCAATTGCATTTTCGCTGCACAAGTTAAAATATCAAGAACTAGCACGTAATTCAAATGAAATCAATCAAGCGAGAATTAACCCTTTCTAGAAAACTGAGCCAGGTCACTCTTGGCTAGTCATGCAGACTATTTGTATCTGAAATCACCATGTTGAGAAACTTACTCTGAACAAGCCAGTGGAAAGATGTACACATTAGCTGTACAGGATTTGAGCTAGCTTTCACTTTTCAAACTTACTAAATTAATATTCACACAATGTTATTGTTACATATGTATGTGTTAGTCACAAAAAATCATGTATTAAGCTTGTTGGCAGAACACATGATTTTGCAACGCCAACAGTAACATTGTACCTGTGTAACATCCTATTCTAAGTTTGGCTCACCAATAATACCATCATTAAGAAGCACAACAAACTTTGTAGTCCTTAGATTCCATCTTTTTAATAGCTACTTCAAGCAATTTCTAAGGACCTCTCATTAAGATTAAGATTACAAAAAATTATTCTTCTTCCTGCATATTCCTTGCTCCATATATTATACTTTTTTCTTTTTTTAATTGTGTTCTCAGTGATCAATGGCAAGATAAAGATATGAAAGAACCTATTATGCTTCTAGCAGAGTATTTAGTGAGTGTTTTGGGGCAGCAAGCTCCTGGTCTCTCCATCTACACTCTGAAGATTAGATGCTACTATAGTGATGAGAAAGCTACTATTCATCATCAGAAATCTACAGGCCCACTTGGAGAAAGTGCATTTTTGGTTCCACTTTGAACCAGTTAAAAAGGATAAAATAGCTGTAAGCAGCTGAAAAGTGACAGACAGGTAGCATGTAAGGTATCACCATGCAGGCATCAGAACAACACTAAGCGCAGCTAGGAGTCTGGGTGACTTGTAAGATGAGAGTGCTTTGAAAGTGGGCACTTCTGCTCAAGACTTAATTCTTGGCTATGTTTTTAAAGTTCTTCTCATACAACATAAAATGGAGTGCTAGAAGTTTGGCTTTGCATGCAAATCTAGTTTCCCAGAAAATCGGAACTGAAGAGCTGGAACTTAAGTTTTAAGTGAGCTAGAGTGGTTCACACAGCAAGTTAAGGGATTTTTGAAGTTCAAGAGAAGGCTGAACTCCCTGTTTGGACACAGTCTAAACCTAACAGCTTTACAGGACCACCATTATAGATAGAGCTATTATGACTAAAGACCACTAATGATCTACATTCAAGAACTGTTCTTTCTTTGGAAGTTTTTTTTCTGAGAATTTTGCAGAAATAATTAATTAAGCAAAATTAGAGACCATGTGGTGGCAAATAATTATCAATTGTTAGATGAAAGTTATCATCTTTAGTTTTTCAGATTTACCCCTTAAACATAAACTGCTCAGAAAAACTTAACATTTTTTTCTGTTCCTACTGGCTAGATCCAACTGCATGTTAGTTTTGACAACTTGCAGATGGTACTCGCACCCATCACTTTTATCCTTTGCTAAAAATCACTCTGTGCTAACGGCTAGCATTGGAATCTCAGTCATAAAATGCAAAAGGAAAAACATCCCTGTATGTTTACATTTTAGGGATGGAATTAAAAAAGCAGTGCTATGAAGTCACAGCTGAACTGAGTAGTGCCAGATACAGCAAAAGAAAAGCTCACTAAATGTTTTCCCCATATTTTTGGTTTAAGTTTTTCCTAGTTGAGGTGTAGGTTTGTTTTTTTTCCCTTTTTCCCAGTTATTCCTCCATTAAAAACTGACATTTTTAAACTGAGGAGAGAGGTCTTTTCACATTACATTTACCTCCATAGCTCTTCTCACCCTGTTTAGTCGTCTTTAAAAAGAAGAAAAAAACAACCCTGTTTTGACACTCAACTTGAACTCTCATAGAGTCTTTTCTACCTTTGTCTTATAGCAAAAATAGTATTTCATTAGTTTGTTTCATGCTCAAGCTGCTTTCCTTTTAGTGATTCTGTTGCTCAAGTTTAACCAGACTTGTACTTCTTTCAACATGACATACTGTCATAACTTTAATTTGATGGTTTCAATTAATAGAAGTGTTTATATAACCATTTAAAATCCTGTGGCAGATCAGTGTGTCAGGTCTCTGAAGACATTTTTTTCCTTAGCCATTATCTGCTTACCTTAAATTACACTCAAATTTAGAAAGTTTTCAAATAACCAGTAAGATTTGCCTACTTAAGTCCCTACCCTCTTCTTTTATTAAGATACGTCATGCTCAAGGGAAAGGTTTTGTTATTGAGTAATAGTAGGAAAGAAAGTCTTAAAAAAAAAATTTATGTGTACATGGCTAAACTTCATTACTCCAAGTTCTTAAGCTAGAGAGCATAAAACATTCTTTTGCTCCTGCAATTCTGTAGAGGTATGAAAAAAATGTTTCTCAGAAGAAATACTTCACTAAGGTTGGTTTCAACCCAATACAGAAATAGTGAAAGTGGAATTATATTTGAATGAATTAAGAAGCATAATACAGCTGACCACAGAATCACAGAACAACTGAGGTTGGAAGGGACCTCTGGAGGGCACCTGCAGCCTCACAGTAAAAAAGTTTTTCCTTATGTTCCAACAGACCCTCCTGTGTTTCAGTTTTTGCCATCACCTCTTGTGCTGTCACTGGGCACCGACAAAAAGAGTCTATCCACACATCAGCTATGCATATTTAAAAATGTGTGACAAACATTAAGTTCTTTACAGAAATTGAGCAGTAACAGTGTCAGTGCTTCAGCCTACAGATTATTCATGACATCTTCAACGTATGTGAAAACATGCTCCTCCATGTCACTTTCAACTGAAGCTAAGCTACAATATTTTAAGTTTGAAAACAAAGGTAAAGAAGATTTTAAAAACTGCATTTCCAGGATCATTTACATCTTCTTTACAAAAATCCTCAGTATTTCTACAGACTCTGTAGCATTCTTTAAATATAGTCTATGTTCATGAAAGTCAGAAATCTAAAGATACCAATAACAGAAGTCACTAGACAAAATAGCCCACCAATGCTTAGAGACTATAGCCATAAACCCTCAGTCTCATCTGTTGGATCCAGCTTCAAATTAGGATTTGAACAGATTTTTTTTCAGAAAAAAAGGTTGAGTCCCCATCAACTGCACCCAGAAGTCTACTGAACACTGGATTAGTATATATACTCCCATTTATCCAATTGTTTACAATTATTTGCACACCATTAACTTGATAGAGCTTAAGTAAATCAGTGCTAAAGCACTGATCTTATTCCTTTATAGCTGAGAGTTGAATTTCTCATGACCTAATCATAGCAACTCAAAGCATGGCCAGAGGGGTGGTCACCACACCAGGGAGCAATGTTCAGTTGGCAAACCATCACACTGCAACATGAACTTTTGAAACAACAAACAAAAAATGACACTAGAAAACCTTATTTGTCAGCTCCTTAATGCTCACCTGGTGTGAGTTTGCCATGGTTTCAAGCCACTTCTGAAAAACTATTAGGAACAATACTGGTGTTGGCTGCTCTGTTACTTGTTTGTGTTTTCAGTTTTAGTAAAGAAAGATCAGTGTTCCCCCAGCTTGTATTTCCACTGATTTCCTTCAATGTGTGACCTTTATCCTTCCACTAGAAGGACACAGACAGTAGCAGAACTGTTCAAAATCAGGTACTTGAATTATTTCCTTTCTCTCCTCCCTCAAGCACTGTGCTCACCAAATTGAATTGCCTAAAATTACAATTTTAACCCTGTTGATTAAGCCAAACAGCTCAAATCGTCTCGACATCAGACATACATATGAAGAGGTCATCAAGAAGATGGAACAAAGCTCTTTAAAGGGATACATAGCAGGGGTACAAGTCAGCAGGCATAATCTGAAGCAAGAGAGACTCTGACTGGATGTATGAAAATTAAAAACTCTCCCCATGACAGCAGTCAAGCACTAAAACAGGTTGCCTGAGGTACAGTCTAGATCCTTGGAGGTTTTTAAACCTGACTGGATAAAAACTTGAACAACCTGGTCTGACTATGTCTGACCAGCAGCGTGTTGCACTAGAGACCTCCTGATGTTCCTTCAATATGACCCTATGATCTACTGCACAGTGTTTCACCCACTTGCAAGTCTGATTGTGTTTCTTGAGTGTGATGGTATGGTCAAGCCTAGCATTCACTTAAGGTTAAGTGAAGTGGATGGGTGTTGTTGGGGGGTGGGAGGTGACTGTTTGTCAAGGGGGGGTGTTTGGTGTTGGGGGGGTTGTTTGTTGCTGTTTGGGTTTTGAGGGGGTTTGAGGGGGTTTTTTGGTTGTAGTTTTGGGTTTTGTTTTTTTTTAACCATAGTATCCAAGTACATCACAAGCCTGAAATACCCTCACTACATCTCTGACACACAGAAATGGAGAATGGGAAAGCAGTAATACACAGTAATGTATTTTTAAAGTATTCTGATAACCTCAAATACAAATAAGAATCTTGAGTATCTCCTAAACACCCAGAACCCTAGCTCACCAAAAGCAAATCTGGACATGGGTGACTTAATAAGTTCATACATGCTGTTTGTGCTGGAAAAGAGGGAGAAGTTGAAACTTAGACTAACTACTTGATGAACCAAACCCAGTGCAGCCTCAGCTAGCATTATTCACCACAGTGAACATAGTGGCATAACACAGCAAAAATGGGACACACAGCTGTGTCACTTGTATCCATATTTATAGCTTTCCGGTATTCTCCATAGAAATTTGTAACCACTATTCTGATTCCCAGATAAAATGACTTGTCTAGAAAGCAATAGGTGCCTTGATACAATACACTCAATTTTTTTTTTTGTTCCTATGGCATCTGGCATATAGTCCCATCAGCTGCAAAACCGTCATACAGAGTATTTTACTTGATGGATGAGCTCTTCACATGGAAATGGTGTAATTATAGAGTTTCATGTATTCCTTTACCCTTTCCTCTCCCATGTGTAAACAAGGCCTAGTTTATTCTTCATTAGCAAGAGTCTTGATGTGAAAACTTAAAATTGCTTACATAAAAAGTATTTAGGAGTAAGAAAAATTTAACCTAGAACTTCAGAATGTATTACGAATACTCTATTTTCCACCAAAGCTTTTCCTCGATTAAAGAGGAGGAAAATACTTATATACATATTGAAAAACAGATAGAAATACTTTTAAAATTGCTTAGGTAGCTAAAATGAAAAGTAACATAGAAATGGTTCTAGCAAGGACACTATGTCGCATTACCATTACAGTATAACAAAAGTTACGTAGCATCTAGCACAGAATGGCTATAGATTAAGCAAATGGCTTCCACTTTAGTCTACAACCCTGTATTTCAGATGCAGTTTTGATTTATAGTTTATAACAAGTTAGAATTTGGTTTAACAAAGTAAAAGCCACACAAAAAAATCTGGGGGACTCAACCTTTCTGCTTGCAATTGAGAACTGGAGTTTCATGGTTGAGTTTAGGAACATGTAATTAATGCCATCATAACTCTACTACAAAGCAACAAATGTAGCAACAAAAAAGGTGATAGTAGCTCTGATAGGTAAGTGTGCCGATATCTTACCCAACAGATATTTCAATACACTTATTTTTCTGAATTCACAAGTCTAAAATGCATCTTCAAATAGTTTGGTATTACTACAGCATTTTAGCTCCTCTGATCACCACCTTGCCAATTTACATCATTATACGGAAAAGATGTAAATGACTTATGATCACCAGGTGAGGTCAAGTCCATTTAAAGATCAGAAAACATGATACTGTTTAATCACTGTGATTTGGGTTGTGAAAGAGCATTTCTCTTATTTCTACTTACTTTGAACTCTAAACCAGGTACAACATGGTATCTTTCAGTAGACACATTACTAAAGTTTCCCACAGCATATGTAAAATTCTGAATCCATTTTTTTCAGAATTTCTAAAACAATTTCATTAAATATTTTTTTTCTTGTGAACTCCCCAGGCCAAAAGCTGGATAGGAACTGCATCTAATTATTATGAGTAGATATTCTTTCAGAGATAAGAGATGCTACTGAAATTAAACTAACATTTCTAACTATTCTAAAGTAATGGAGTTTAGTTACTTCCCATGATACATTATATTTCCTCTTCTTCTTTAAAGAGGGGAAATTGATAATATAATAGAAATGATATCTCAGAGAAATGCCCCTTTCTAATCAGAATGGATTCACTCAACAGTCCACTCGGTGCATTTACAGTCAGACTACAGTTTCCTTTGTTTGGTCCATAAACTACTGGTTTCATCATGCCAGTGCATACGCCTACTAAGAGATAGGTGCTCCACTCCACCATCTATTTTTTAATATGAGTTAAAGTATTGTGTTTTCTCATTCTTTCATTTCTCTGTAACTTCTGCAGTTTTGTACTCTTCTCTACGTACAAGTTTTAAAATTATTTAAATTTTGCCAAGTCAATGATGCCATGATGATCTAATGTGACAGAATCCAATGGTGAACTTGCGCCTTGGCTTAGTGTTCAGCAGCTTAAAGTAGTTCAAGTCCACCTTCATCATGATGACCAGGAGACAGGGATACCCTAGTATGAACATCATTCCATGTTGAACTTACTTTATAAGGATTTAACTATGACTATTCTGAATGCTACAGAAGGAAATGGTGCTGTCTTCCTCTCTTGGGAAAGATCTATTGCATATTCATACCAATTAAGAAGATAAATGCTTTTTGGTGCATATGCTAAAGGATTTTCAATATTTCCCTTGAATTCAGGTGTTCTTTCTTTTGCCTCCACTATCTCTCCTTCTCCTTGCATATCTATGTCTGTTGGATTTCATCCCCTTATCTTTACCTTCCTCCTTTGAGGGCTCCTTCTGCTCAAGACTCATCTGCCTCTCTGAAAACTTTAGTCAAACTAGACAAAAGACAACAACGCATTAAAATTCTTCACAAACAGATTAACTTGTTAGAGACCATACAAAGCATCACTCCGAGATGGATGTTACAAAAGTCATCTGCACTTCAAATGGAGAGCAGTTGAGGCTGATTTTCCAACAACCCTTTTGAAATACATGAGGTGTCAACATATTTGTCTAAGTTTGTGTAGAGTGGATAAAAAATTGAGAGCCAAATGTAGCACCATCAATAGAAGTGATATCTGCATTACAAAATACTACCATTGCTTGAACAACAGGTATGTCTTAGCAATATCATCACTAAAATTAAAGATATGCTCCCTGCTTTTTCTTTCTCCCTACAATACACATTCTTGCACTTTGTTTTGTACACTTAATGTGCACTCGGTTTCACTGTCCTACCTCCATAACCAATCATTTAATTTCTTCTTCAAATGTAAATATCTCAGACTATCAAGAGAAAGAAAAAAATTCAGTCGTCAAAGTAAACTTTAAGCAGACAAGAGATATAGGTACCTATTGTACTGCCTAATAATGCTTTTAGTTGACTTATTTTAGTGTAGATGTTGCTCCTTCAGTTTCCCCTGGTTAGTATCCAGGTCAGAATGCAATAGCCCAAATTCTGAATTTTTCACTTTCTAATAATTCACTTTCTAATTCCTCTTTACTAATTAATTTTTTTTTTAAAGCTAAACTTTTTCTGAATATATTCAAGATCTGACTGAGTATAGAGATCTGGGGAGAAAAAAAAAAATCTCTGAAGCAGTAGGAGCTCAAATGTATCTCTTACAATGAAGCAGACAAGCAGGCTAATCAACCAACTAGTAGTAGATTGATTACTGCTTAATAAAAAAAATACAAGATTTTATTCCTTTACATGTGGTCTATCTTCTTACCATGGTAGACCATTATTCATCAGGCTTAAAGCAGCTATCAGAATTATGATTAAGACCGTAACTATACATTGCACTGCATCCTGTAAATTCTTCTTAATATCTAACTTCATTGTCCTTGGGAAAAACTATTTTTACAAATTCCAGGAAGTATGGCCTCCTAACTGACTACAGCACCCTATTTATCTAAATATATAATCCAGATTTTAGACTTCAGATTTTTCATTGAGTTAAAAGCAGTTTGCAATACTCTAGCCATCTTCTAGCTCCATAAATTTTTTCAATACAGGATTAGAAACCTGCCAGGCAGCAGGGAATAGATTCCAAACAGACAGAAGTCTTTCACGGTCTACGATTACATAATTCACTGAGTTACAGTGGTTTCATGCCTCCTTCTTCTGACAATATCTTCTCTTAGAAATAGGATGTCAGACTTGTTGGTTAACTAGCCTTTGTTCTCATGACAAACTACATACCTTATTTTTTACTTTTACATCTCTGAGCTAAACAATAGTATGCTTTACAGAAATCTACCTTTAAACTTGGTTTTGATATGATTATCGTTACACTTATGCAGACTTCCCTCTGTTTATCTTCTAGTTCCTACTAGTGGAATCTCTCATTTATACAGTGAAATCCATAGCTTTCGAGATTATATTTGCTTTGTACAATAAGGCGTCAAACCTGTGCACTATGGGCCAGTTGCAGTCTCTTAGAATACTGAATCTTGTGTTCAGCCTCTTTTCGGCTTTTTTTCCTTGAGGCCACCCCTCAGTCTCTCAGCAACCACAGGACAGCAAGTTTACCCATCCAAGTGCAGGTATCCCACACACTGTCTGCAGCTCTGAAGAGGTCATAAAGAACAACTCCATTTTAGTTGTGGGACACCTTCAAGTTACACAACAGGGAAGAGAATAGGAAATCCAGTCCATAAGTGGCTCCATGAGATGCTATATGGCCTGTTCCAGACCCAACATTAGTTTGTACTACAGATAAACTCACATCTCGCCACTTAATCAACAACCAAGTCTTAAAGAAAAAAAAAATTATTCCTCTCTTCCCAATCAGCTTACCCTTCACTTTAGATGCTCCGATTTAAAACAGTTGTCCCTTTGCACTTTACCTATTTGTGTATCCACAGATATCAATTTTTCCAGGTTGGCTAATATTATATGACCTATATTGGGAAATAATTCCCTGAATTAAAAATGTATAAATTCATCTCTTGCAAGGACAAGCCATCAGTACTTTTTTCCATCCAAAACCTTGTGCTGCATTTTAAACTCCAGCAACTAAAGCTGTGAGCATGAAAAATGCCATAATAGTTACCTAGAGGGACTAGGACCAAAATGTCCAAGCTGGTTCTAATCAATGTATTTATTAAACTTCAGCACATAGTATCACCTTCTCCTGGCGGAAGGGGGACAGGGGATGGACACACAACAGATCTCATTACTTTGTCAATGCTATTTACATGAGTTTTACTTTACAAGGAAACTATGAATGCTTGCTCTTTCTGTGCTTGAAGCCTACTCAAATTCAGCAAACTATGCAGCTGTGAAATTTACTATACATTTTTTATCATAATTATTAGCCTAAAGAGAAATCATGCAGTGTTTTTGGCTATTCTCACAGCATTAGTAACCATCACTAGACATAACTAACTCTGCAAGATTCAATAAGAGCAAAATATTACTCTACTGAACAATTATTTCCTCTCATTTTGGATCAGGTATGTAGGCTACAGATTACATCATTATTTTAAAAAATAAGAGACTAGTTATGTTCAAGTTAAATTGAAAAAACAAAATCATAATTTGCTTAACCTTGGAAGACTTATGGAATTCAGACAAATGAGACCATCAAAGCTTGGACCTCTCTTTGTGAGTGACTGTTTTTGGCAAAAGAGATAGCCATGTTGATCACAAGGAAACTAACAGACTAGTAAAAGCTTTAAAATAAAGATTACAGGGTAAAATTAGCAAGACAAGAAGCTTAGTGATAATGTACATTTCCCCCACTCCCATCCCATGTTTAATACACAGATGCAATCATTACAGCAAATTGTGCAAGAGCATGACAACTATTTCCAGTTCAAAAGACAGCAGAAGGTATTGTTTCTCAGGCACACCTTCTGATAATGTAATAAATGCCGAGTTTCTATTATTTTGAGTCACAACTGCCATAAACAATTGTCTTTAAAACAATATGCTACTTTGTGTGAGCATAACAAGACTTGTTCACTGGTGGAACTATAAAATCTGTTGTGCTGCACATATACCATATTATTGAAGATGATAGATAAGGATCCTGGACAGGGATTAGAAACTTTCAGCTCAGTTACAATACTGCACACAGGATAGTAAGAAGGTTTTTTACATGTAGGAATGAACTGCTCCAATAACACAAAACAATCCTTTCCAGTGAGGGTGGGGACGGGGGAAGAAAAATCACTGCTGTTGTCTTTCATGGTCCTCCTCAGGTTGATCTGAAGTGGGTTGATGTAGTCCCCTTCTCCCTCCTAATAACTAAATCACTTTTGTAACCAAATCAACTTGTCACTTGCTGACTTTATATTTGCTTCTAATTAAATCCCACATATAGGTACTTTCTGTCAAAAATGATCTGGATTCAAACATCAAGTATTTGGTACATTAGTCTACAGAAGGACATTCTGATTTTTGTCACTACTAATGCTTATCAGCTGCATTCCTGCAACTGAGCTGTCTAACATTGTGCTTTTGTCATATAGATTTGCATTACAGTGTCTTTTCATTTCCAGTGTCATCTAATGCTTCTATTTATGCAAATATACAAATATCTTCTCATCCCTTAAATCCATCATCAAGCTACCTAGTTTATGTAACCAAATAATCCCATCACTTCTAAGGCTCACCCGTTCTACATTCGCTCTACCCACTCACTCCCTGTATTTACTGTATTTTGTTTTACAGTAGCAGCAGCCATCCCACAGCCAGCTCTGCACTACTTTCCTCTTTCTCAGTGTGCTGATATCCACTGACTGCAGTAGATCAGAAGCACAGATCTCAAATTCTTTCTGTACGGATTGTTTACAGAACCAAGGATGTTGATTTAAAAGATTTGAGACACAAAAATTTGTACAACCACATTGAGCTCTGAAGTCTGAGCTCTGCCTGGACAATCAGGACAGTAACTAAAGTGATAAAACTCAAGCAGGTTTCTTAACTCACACACCCCCGCACCCTCCACACCAACCCCAAAAGCACAAACCATTTGAAAAATGATTTAGCCATATAAAGATATGAGAACTAGCCAACAGTTACATTAGATATACATCACTTATTCAAGGCCCTATTGCTGTCAGAATTGTTCACGATGAGTGGCTCAGTGCTTCACAAATTTTCCCCTACAATTTCCATCAGTTGCTTAATGATCAAGTTAAATGGTATGCAATAAATATGAACTATAGTAGGTAAAATCTGTAGGTATAACTGTTCTAGGATAACAATAGAGGTACTTTTTGCCTTCAAATAATTTTAAGAAATTTTCCTAATGCTTATGTGCTCTGTAATCAAATTCTGTGACTCTCGGAGGGAATGACTTGCTAGTACATAAATTTAATAAAATTCTGCCCCCTTCTGACACACCTACCATACAAACAGGCTACTGATAAGCCCATTGAGACCTTATATTGGCACTGCTTTTCAAGCATGCAGTCCAGACCAGCTCAAAACACTTGATGTGCTCCCACAGCTCAAACTGACCTCAAATACAGGGATAAATTCTTCACCTCAGGATTGGTCACTGTGTCAGTACACCATTTCATAAAATGTTACCCCAAATTGTTCCTTTTTGTATAAAGGCAACTTGGACTGAGTATTTTTTTTCCTGATAGCCAAAGTACCTTCAGAAGTGAGTTATTTTGTCTCACTTCATCTTCACAAAATATTCAGTGTAAAGTAAAACCATGTTAATTAAAAAAATAAATATAGCAGCTTCAGCCTTCATCTAGTTCCTATGATCTTTTCCCAGTCTTGCTTCTATCTATATACCCCTGACTATATTTTGTAACAGCCCTGAGACTATTCTATGTTTTATCCTGACAATTATTATCCTTAAGAAAAAACAGCACAGTGAACAGACCCATGGGCACCATGGAGTCCAATTTTTTTTTAATTCTGTCGAAGTCCCATGTTCCATAATACTTTCCATTTGAAAACATGACAGATAACCACAATTGTTAAGAACCAATTTTAGCACAGCTGGTAAGCATCTCCAGTTTAACAGAAAGGTGTTCAGCATTTATGCAACACTTTTTCTATCAGAAGATCTCCAGTAACAATGGGTGTTTATCTTTAACCCTTATGTGTCACTAATGTTCCCATCAACTTTAATGGTCCATATTCTATACTGAGCCACAGTGATGTAAAAAAAAAAAAAAAAAAAAAAAAAAAAAAGGCAACTTTACTCAGATCAGTTTCTGAAAGCGCTAATTTAGTGACAGATTTGAAGCAGAATATAGAACCCATTTCTGATATTTGATAAGTAAGGAAATAAGAGATTAGGGATATTTTCAGAAGATATTAAAAAAGATACCAAAGGTCTTCCATAGAACATTATTTATTTCTAAATAATTTAATGCTGTATTTCTAAAGGCATTTCCATCATAACTAATAGTTTCGCAGATTTCAATTTCTCATTACAGTCAGTCATATTGCAAATAGCATCATTATTGGCTCAGTAGAACTTGGACTGAGGAAATGATTCATTTCACAGATGTTACTCAGAATTCATGACCAAGCTGTCCCAAATCCCAACCCTGGACTGGAAATAAAGATCTCTCTAGCTCATAACAAGCCCTTGTATCAGCCCCACATCATTCATAAGAAAAACATGAGACTGTCTTTGATTTTTTTTTATGTTGGCATTTTCTCGTAAAGATTTACACTGTAACAAAGAGCTAGTATTCAAAAATATCATCATTTGGTAAAAGTATTCATGAAGAATAATGGATTAGTTCCTGAAACACCCCAGCTAGGCCAGTGGTAGATTTAACATAAACCTCAACAGAACCTATTTTCATCTAAAACACCATACATATTTCAGTGCATTCAGTAATTATAAAGCAATATTCAAGTCCTCTGTTCCTCATGATAAACTGCACTGTTTATATTTACTGTTTACCTGACCAAAACCTTTACAAAAGAGGTCTTCAATTAGTTGCTGAACAAGAAAGCAGTGTTGGATAACCATGTTAATATTTGGCCAGCTCAAGGTTTGTCCAAATAGTCCCGTCAGGAAGAAATTTTTTCCTGGAAGGTCACAGAAACCCGTCTTAAAGCAGAACATCAAATAAAATTTAACAGAAAATTCTACATTAAGCTATGGGTTTGCAAAATTAACCCCCACTCCTTCCGTTCTATATATAAACAGAAGGATTTTATGTGGTGTCTTCTTTAATGAAACATACTAAAGAAACTTCATTAATTTCTTCAATTTTAACTTCTTTCATTTATTTTAATTTGAATTTCTTTAATTACTTTCTTTACAGAAACAAATTAATGAGTCTTCCATCTATTCAGTATCACAGCATGGGTTCATAAAGAAACAGGACAGAGTTCAGAAAGATAAATTACAATGTCTGAGCCTTCAAAAAATAGCATCAAAGACAATATCCCATAATTCTTAATAATTCTATTAAGTTCAGAGGGTTTTGCCTAGCTCATCTTTTGCCTGAATAATGTCTGATAGTATGGTTCTAATACAAAGAAAAGAACAGTTAGGCTAAGGAAAAAAAAAAAATCTTGAAAGAGTCCATAATGCAGGAAAAATATCTGGATCTGCTGAGTCAAAGAAAGCAAGAATTTTTATCCTTGAGAAAAAACAGGACAGTGAACAGACCCCTGGTCACCCTGGAGTCCAATTTTTGTCAGTGGCCCAGACGATTAAATTCCCCTTTTGAAGACATTTAATTGTATTTTCAGATATGCAGCGGAACTTTGATAATATAATAAAGGAAATATTAAATTTTGTTTATTTAGAAAATAATAGGTTCCAAACCTCTATGACCCAAGGCAAAGATACAAAACTAAAGTGATTGATTTCATGAAGAATGGGATATAGCATTATATTATTTAGAACACAAAAGCTATTAAAACTCATTTCAAGACTTTCTATTGACTACAGAGACTACACAAGTTCTCCCTCTTGCATGTTTTAACTTTAGCAATTAAGAAAATAGCCATTTGATTCAAAAAATACATGGCCTCTTCAGGTCCTACCTGTGTCAGCAGAAGCTACAGATGTCTAAATCATGAACTAATTCTGACTAGAAGTTTAAAATATGCTTATTGATGTCTGAATTTTGTACAGTGTATATAAATTTACCCTCCCAGCAAGAGCCATAATACGTGCAGTGATTTATGAAACAGGGATTTTGCACATTAATTATATTAAGACATCCTTTTTTTATCTTCAATGATACACAAACAGATATCATTAGCACATAACACAAAGTATATTTATATATCATATAACAACAAAGGCCAATAATTTTCTATACTCTCAGTCCTTGGCACTAACATTAACTATTGTTTTTCTGAGTGAAATATGAATATTTTAAAATGTTTCATTTGATCTGACAAAAGATACTACCTTGCCAACAAAACAAATTTCCCCTCAGAAACCTTACTGCCTTTTATACCATAGGCTATCACAGCTATAAACAAGGTAACATATTACAGCAAGATGCACATTTGCCAGTCAGACACCTCTCTTCTCTGTTCATTCATTCCAGCTGTTCTCTGCACCATCATCAGCATCAAGCACCCACGGTGTGAAGAGCAGGGTGTGACATGTTGAGGTGTGAGAGTCAGAAGGCTGACTCTCCAAGAGAAAGGGTGTAAGATGAAGACAACACACATCAGAAAAAGAAAGCGGATTTTTTGTAGTCAAATGTAAGGCGGAACATCCACAGTTATTTTTTTTCCCCCAAAGGAACTGCGCTTTCTATTAGTCCAGAAACACCCTGTGCTGGGTGTTGGCTATGTAAGTTCTATCAAACTTGAAGGCAACTGTTGTTCCATGGCAGTGGGAGGTGCCAAAAAAACAAAACAAACAAACAAAAAAAGCAGCAAGGCAAAGCAATCTATTCATTGTAAAGCTTCCAATACATATCACCACAAAACCATGGCATATTCACAAAACTGTTCTATTTTGGATGTTTGGAATGCAGATAAAAACTGAAAAAGTTGATTTCATGGAATCTTGGAGAAAACGCACTGAGCCACAACTGCATTCACATTCACCTAGCAAAACAAACAATGAAAATTCTGGATAGAAACTCTGAAAATAAGGCTAAAGTAAAAGCCAGGAGCACAACAGGAAGTCCAGATCAAACAGGTGCCAAATTATGCTTGCTTTTAATTCTACTGCCCATTGCATGTGCATTTTTGTGAAGTGTTATTCATCTACTGATTGCATTCTTGGTTTAGACTAACTTAATTTTATTGATGCTGAATTCAGCCAGCTAACCTTTACTATTTATTTTTAATAGGCTTGATGCAATACATTTTTATTGCTGAGATAAGTATTGATTAAAGCCTCTGCCTCCATTCGTTTTGATTGCCTCATGTAATTAGGAAGTCTAATAAGAGCATGAAGTACAAATAACATTTTATATTTGCATGTAGACCTGTAAATGACCTTTACAAATTGAATATACTTCTAAATACACCTGCCCTTGAGGTAAAGGACAGCAAATAAACAGGAACCCACTAGACATCTCAAGGCATAAAAAAAGGAAGATTCCATAAAGTGCTGTGAAGTAGCATGGTATCTTCAAGGTTAGGACAGAATAGAAAGGATTCCCATGAATCAAGTCTAACTTGCACCGCCTAATGCAGAAAGCTAAATTTATACCATTTAAAAGGATATATTCCTGATATTTTAAACCACTATTGAAAGGTTTTTAAGCAATTCCAAAAACTCCAATCCTACCCAAAGCTGTAAGATGTGGGTGGGTACTCAAAGCTATGCTCAAGTAGTCAAGGGTTTATGTAAGTGCAGAAACACGACCACAGAAAGACAAGAGCACAGTCAGAGCCCAGGGCTTTCAAACAGGCAGAGAAGATTTGCCATAACTGACCTGACCATTTATTCATGTGAGCCAACATCCTGTCGGCAGCAACTGCCAACACTTGATGACTCAGCTGGGAGTAAAAAGAGGAATGTCTGATGAAATTTTTTTCTGTATCTTCTGAAAACTAAGGATCAGATTTGTCACAGATACAATCTCATTTGCTAGATAGATAATCTCCCAAGCAATATTATAACAATGTTTAATGAATGACATTTGGCTTTTATTGAATGGCTGATTAGATGAATTAAAAGTGCAAAGAAGAGAACTTTGAAATACATTCTGTGAATGGATGCAGAATATGTTTTCAGATAAAGCATTTTTATTGCCAAAAAATTGTTTAATTCATTTTATAAAGTCTGAGAAATCAGGTTTGGAAAGCACCAAGCAGGCCCATTTTCCTTCTTTCGCCTAGGGCAGGATGCATTACTCATTTACTGTACTGTACTATGTTTTCCAGACCTGTCTCATTTTAAACACAACTTCAAAGATATAAAGCATCCCACACTTCCCTTGGGAAACTACTCCAAAATAGTACAGAGGTTTATTTCTGACTTTTAATATAATCTCTCCTCCTCAGCTTCATCCCATTACATTCACTCTGTCACCTTCTAACAGACTTCGAAAATAAGCAGCCACTGATTTTCTGAAATCTTGTTTAAGTTTTGGACACTGTCATCCATATTCTGAGAAAAACATGTTATGCCATCCCAAGCCTATCCTGACTTACTTCTAAAATGCCACCCCCAAAGCCACACAGCCAGACTTTCCTCTCTCAAGGAACTTCAGTGAAAAAGGAAATTAACAGCTTTCTTCTATAGCTATGGCTGGGAAGGGCTATAGAAATACGATCACAGTCAAGACATTTTTCCATAGCTCTTCATCAATCCTAAGCAAATTCACCTACTAGAGACCTCTGCTGATCCATAACAGTGGAGGGAAAGTTAGTGTCTATTTCTCACATCAGAATGGAGTGAGTATCCTGCTGTAAAAGTAAAGTTGGTTTTCCAGAGGAAATCTGATATATCACATATTCTATAACACAGATTCATTGACAATTGTATCCAATCATAATAAGAAAATAATTATTTCAATGAAACAAAGGTGAAACAGGTTATGAGGAGATCTGCCACATACCAATAGCTGAGGTTTCCAGCTCCCTGACTGCATAGTTGCTGCATATTGTACTGCATGTAAAAAGCAGAATTTCTGCTATATAACATCTGATGGACAAGAAAATGGTATTGCTCTCTCCGGATTGCAAGTACAAGTGAAATCAGGAGATAAAAGAAGAGTTACAATGACCTTTGACGCAGAGGATTTATAAGAACTTATTCCACCACATAACTTATCCAAAATGCCATCTTTAAAGCAGCATGCAGGCTCTAGGATACCTTTTTTCTACTGTGCAAACGCTGATGGAAAACAGAAATGAAAAGCTCTTTAATATGTAACTGTTCTATAAGCTCCTGATGTGCCACAGAGAGAACCTACATGCTTCTGCTGTATTTGTTTGATAACTGCATGCCTTAAAGGGGATTTGAAGGCACTTTAGTGCACCAAGAGTTGCACAAAAAAATACAGTAAAATGCATCATTTATTTATAAAAACTACAAAACCATCAGATAAATTAACAACAGTTAGTAAGGACTAAACAGCCTGTATGTAACCTGGTGCAAAGTAAAATTCATTGTATTGCTGCCCATGGAGCAACTAGGAAGGAGATTATGAGCTGAAATTACCTTCCTCCTCCTCAGGGAAAAAACAGTCTATCACACTTCTTCACCGTGTGTGTGGTGTCTGACCTGCAGCTGTCATCAAGGTTCTGCCATTCGCTGCCCTTTCCATTCCTTTCCTGGCTACTTGAGGAGGCATCAGAGATCACGGGATAGAAAAATCTGATAAAAGTGCAATTATTCCAAAACACAAAGGATTTTTTATTTCCAAGTAGTGCACATGTGATGCACAATTTCCTATCTGCTTCAACAGGTTTTTATAGCTCTGCAATTGTATAGTTTTGGGTAGTAGTACAGAAGTATTCCAAGCTTGTAAAGCTCTATTAGTGCCACAACCACTCTTAATATTCCAGACTTGTGCATACAGGCATATTTCTCCTGCTACCTTGAAACTAATTGTAAACAATCTCATATTAGAACACACAATGTAACTCACCTACAATCTCTTTTGGGAAAAATTCTTACCAGCTGCTTGTACCATTAAATTGACTACATCCCTATACATGCATTTTCTCCACAAAAAGTATTTGATTTAAAAAACATTAAAAAAACCCTCAAGCTACCAAGCCTTTTAGCTAGAGAGAGCTTAAAGTCCTATAATTCTATTAATAGTCCTGAATAAACAAGGCAGATGATACATTCATGTATCTGGTACATATCTAGCTATTTTTTCATTATGTCTCTCGTTTTCTGCTCCTTCTTCCTTTCAGGTTGGTGAGCTTTTAAGTGTAGCCATTTTCCATATTATTTTCACTGTAATGATTACAAGTAGCAAGTAAATGAATGACAGACACAATGAAACTCAAACCAACCTGCAACAGTAACGCCTACGCTGTAATTAAGGTGAAGCTTGGTAGCTAGTGGGGGGAAAATTTACATAGTCAGGGACCTACGTGCATTACACTCAGTGAAACCAATCCCACCAGGCAAGAAGGAGGACTAAAAAGAAGAGGAAGGTACTATCTCTGGTTTTGCCTATTGTTTTCTCAGTAAGACAGGATCACATTCCTTATCTTACAGCCCAAATCTCCACATGCACATCGGGAGTGCTGGTGGCATTCTTAGTGCTTGTAACACCCTTACCAAAAGCAAGGAAGGGCTCTTACTTTTTCTAGGGTCTTCAGAAAAGAACATCAAGCCAAGAACATTCAACTTTGAATTAAACTTTCAGATTGACTATTCAATATCCAAATGAGGAGCAGGCAGGTATGTTATATTGATCACAACATGTCTTGTACTCTCTAATCAGAATATAATGCATGGTTTTACCTACTGTAAGCAAAGACATTACCAATAGTGTTCAGTTACATCAGTCCTTTTAAAAGTCAACTGAAAACACATTCTTTAAGGTGTAATGGGAATGAGAACATTACAGGAATAAAATAGTCCCCCATGCACTTCTGAGTTTACAAAAGTTGTCTACATAAGGATTCTGAAAATACAGCTGCACCGTCTCTTATCAAGTCTCTTGATTTCAAGAATTTCAAACATTAATTTAATTTACTTCACTACTTCGTTCATTCTGAAAGAATATCAGACACATCCTTGCAATAGCAGAGCATCTAACATGAATTTCAAATCAAATACTTTCTGAACATATTTTTAGTTGCAGTGCTGTTACACCTACAATGGTCTAGCAGAAAGCAAAATGTATATTTTCTTATTAGTTGTATAAATAGAAGCAAATGCTAAAGCTAAAAGTGTGCAGATTGCTAAAACCTCTATAACTTCACTTTTTTCAACATTCATGCCACTAAAGCTTTTCTAGTAATGCAGTAGCATTGCATACAAATACACTGAAGTGATTAGCATAGGTACAATCAACTGACTTTGCAATGGAGTTCAACATTATTTTCTTTTAGTTCTTTTTGTATGAATCTGAAAGATTATACTTTAGTTGCCCTCAAACTTGATAAAGCTGGAAGAATAGTATCCTCTGCTTCAGCACTTGTTTCACTTGCACTGTGTTTGATACTCTCTGCACCTTGCAGGGGTCATTTGTGCTATCACAGCATCTCTATTTTCTCACTTTCCTCTCTGTGGCCATTCTTTTATTCCCACCTTCATTCCCTTAAGTATATTCTCTTCTGTGCCTACTGTTGCCCCTGTGAGTCTGCACAGAAGTACTGACTCTTGATGACTGCTCTCACTGCATGGCAAGTTGGGTTTTTTTATTTTTTTCTTTAATTCCCTGCAGTCCAAGCTCCGAGTATCCAGTGTACCCAAAAACTTTTGTTTGGTTAAGTCTAAGAATTGTCTTCTGCATCTCCATGCTCTGCTTGATGTCTAGTTCTGGCAGTCGGACATGCTTCTTCTCTACATGCTCTTTGCACTTGGGGGACTCCGATCTAGTTTCCTCGAATGCTTTCTTACTTTTTCATGATTTCTTCCTGCAATCTGTGCCTTATATATATATATGAGTGTTCTGGTTGCTGCCTCTGCCCTCTCCACTGAAGAGTGAATGCCATACCAGATGAGCTACAACCCACCCATTTTAACAGTGCTACCTATCTCTGCTACTAATCTCTGCGGCTGACTACTTCTAGATCAACACGAAAGACAGGAATACTGAATTGAAAGATCTCTGGCTATCATACCCAAGGAGGCAAAATATAATACTTTATTCTAAAAGAGATCAAGCTCCATCCTAAAAGTAGATAGGGTTTCTTGGCACTATTGTTCTTATTATAGAAGTGTTCCAGATCTTCACATCTCTGAATTTCAAAATTTTTAATCACATCACATCTACTTAATTGACTCCAAATAAAACAGTATTTTCTATTATTGCAAAAAAAAAAAATTCTAGCTGGTTTGAATTGAATAAGTTGCTGTCCCCATAGACACACAAAAAAAGACTACAGAAATAATTTAATTTAATTAAATTTAATCATAGGAAAATTAACTAACAAAATAGGCAACTTGAGCCATTCTTCTACCGTATCATGCTGTAACTTTAGAAAAATCAATGTCCTCATTTGACCTAGCTGGAGTAACAACCCAGCTGAGTTGAGGGAATGAGACCCTTATACAAACAAACTGAATCTGAATATAAACTCCACCAAAAATTAGGAGGATGACAAAGTGAGTTTCTTAATTTGGCAGATCTCAAGTATGGACCTAAATGGCCAACTATTTGCAAAGGACACCTTTCTGTTATGGCCCTTATGTAACTTCTATGGCCATGCAAATAAATAACAGCTTTCATATATATGGTCTTTTGAATACCCATAAGCTGAAAGCATTGATGCCCTCTCTGAGTCGTGAAAAGGAGGTATGTAACCTTTAAGTAGAGTCCTTGTATTATCTATCATTTTTAAGTTTCCTTGGAAACTAGAAGACATGCCTACAGGAACAGAATGTAACTACTTGGTTTTGGTGGCCTTTACTGTTTAGTTTTACCACACTGCATGTTGAAGTGAAAATATAATAGGCTACAACAGAAAAAATATATGAATGGAAATCTGTCACTTACAAATGGGAGCAAAGGGAATCTAGCTTTGAGCTATACATGCATAGAGGTCCCAAGGGTACATATGCAAGAAAAAAATGCAGCAGCTAGTAACTGACATAATGACATTTTTCTGAGACAGGATGGAAATTCCATAAAATAAGAGAATAAAGAGCAAAATAACAAAGCAGCACACTATGAATCCTTTGCATAGGGCAGAAGAATATCAGACAGAACTTGCATAAAGGGTGTAGGGTTTGATCTCACCTTCCCTAATGGAATTCATTTCCAATTAATCTCTCTTTACCACAATGAAACTAGTGTGATAAGATCTACAAAAAGGTTTTCTCTGTCTGAAACATGGCCTTTTAAATTTTGTCAGCACTACCACTGAGATCACAATAAGCTCAAAAGGAATGACTGTAAATTTTCAGAATCATTATGGAGTCAGAGGAAGGACTGGTACCAGATTTGGGGTTAAATGATGGCCCGCTAAACAAGAAGCCAGAATTTCACTTCAAAAAAAAAAAAAGATAAAAATAAAAAAATAAGAGGAAGTCTGACAGAGGAATCTGACAAAACTAAGAATTGTGAAACTTTCAAATGAATCTGTTGTCTGACTTTTCCATTGCTTTTATCCTTCAATATTATTCTTTTTTCTCCCAAAGAACAGCACAGAGCCTACCAGTTGTAGTAACTTCCTCTGATACACATGATCCAATTGGGGATTGTTTCAAGGGTTACAGCTGTGCACATGAGGTTTCCAGATTAACAAAGGCAAACAAAATAAATCCGTTACCTACAGGTACTAAACAGAGGTAGGGAGTTAACTACATCAGCGGTGGTTTTTAAGTGTGTGGTAGCACTAAGAAGGAGTGAAAGGATATGAAAAAGGGTACTGTTTTAAAAAAAAAAAAAAAAAAAAAATCAAGCAAAAGATGACCTACCAATCTTTTTTCCCAGGAAAGACTTTATATGCAGCACCTTCAAAAACACACATGAAAGTGATCAAATTACATGGCTGCCTGTAATGACTAAGAAAGGTATCTAGCATGTCATAAGGTCCCTTATAACTTAGAGTTCCTCTCTACATGGTAACTTTGATACTAGTTTCTAATACAGAAGCACTTCCTTCACATAACATTCTTAAACTGGACTGTTTTGGGAAGGATTGGGAGTACAGAAATGGAAGCTATGTTTCCAAATAACTGAGATGTTTTAGTTCTCTATGTCTACCACCCAGGGGACAGTCTTAAGAAAAAGTTACCACCTGTTAAGTATTTTTACTTAATCTTGTCACTCCCACTGGCTTTTCATTGCCTTTTCATGCCTCCTTGTTTCAAGTATGCCTGCATGCAGAAATATGAATATGCTCAGAAACACAAATACACTCAGGAGTACTTTGAAAGATCAAGCTCTAAGTGAATATGCTATTTGAAAGCTTGCCTATACCTATCCTTGACATATTCTGTGAATTCTTTGAGGCATGATTATGGGCTGTGAAATATTTATCTAAAATACACTGGTACACACACTTAGTACTGATAAAATAATACTGACAAAGTAAAAGTCATACCATGTAATGAAAACAGTATTGAAGAGGGAAATTGTAAAATAATCAGAGACAAGCATAGACTGCCTGCAAAAGACTGAGGAACGTCTCAAAGGTAAAAAGCTTTACTGACATGGAGAAAAAAAAAGACTTAATGCAATTTTACAATCTCCAATGGTTTCAATTCAAAATTTAGAGCATAAGTTGGAAGATCAACCAAGTAAGTCTTTTATGGGAAAGTCTTCTCTGGCAAAACACCTCCTGGAGGCTAACAGGCACTTAAGGACTGCCAGCAATCTGTCTACAGGTTTTGTCAAATCAATGGGTGTGGACTGAGAAACCTAGAGACAAGTCTGTTCCAGTGTTTTTGCAGCCTTTGATGTGAAATTCATAGCCAGGCTGAAGGCCCAGAAAGACTCAGTTATCAACCGCCTAAAATTCACACACTCAACTTGGAACTCTCTATGTTCCCCAGGGATTGGGTTGATTTACCTTAAGTGTATGCACAGATAGTCACAGCAAAGAAGTATTAAAGACAAGAATACATCCCAAGTAGAATTAGACACACATCAAAAACACTACAGAATTTCAAAGTGAAGAACCACATGCTGAGGCATTGAGTCAGGCTATATGCACTTTGGGGCACTCTGACAGAATTACAGAATAACTCGGGGCGGAAGGGACCTCGGGAGGTCTCATAGCCCAGCCTCCAGCTCACTGCAGGGTCAGCTGTAAGATCAGACCAGGTTGTTCAGGACTTTACCCAGTCAGGCCTTGAGAAACTCTTAATGATGAAAACCATACTGCCTCTGTGGGCAGGGTGCTCCAATGGTTAGCTTTCCTTGTGGTGAACCTTACAAGCTGTCAGACCTGCTCTTATTTCTATTTATGCCCATTCAGTCATGTCCTGCCAGCCTCCATCTTAAGTATATGGTTTTAAAGAATTCACCTCTGTCCAAAGTTTACCTTTGCATCTTAAAATACAATACTTCACACAGTGCGCAAACCTGTATACTGAAACACATGCCTTGAGCACAGAATAATTTCCCCCTTAATATCTAATACTGATCCTAGGTCTTGTAGCTCAGCTGGTAGATGATCTGAACTGCTGCCAGAGGGTTCCAGCCTAGTTGCTGCTTATGTCACCTACCTTCCCAAGAAACAACTGGATGCTAATGCCAAGAGATGAGCTAGCATCACATACAAAGTGCTTCAAAGACAAGTTAAATCACTTGGTAACTTTCAGGATAATAGAAGCAAGAGCAGAAGGACATATTTTTCATTCAAAAATTGCTTCATGGAGAAGTGATTATCTAATTTTTTTAATGTCCCTATACACACGGATAGTGCCTTTTCCCCCTTATCCTGTTTCTTTATGTATAATGTTGTGATATATTACCATCCTTTCTGAATTCTGACACAGATGACACTGATGCAAATTATGCATCTCAGTAAGAGTGCACTGCTGAAACTGAGATAACTGATACACAAATGTGGGGTTTTTTTCCCACAACTAATTAAAATTCCAGGGTTTAAGTAACTGTTATCATGTCCAGAGACAAAGATAAATGGATGAATACATAGAAAGCTCTATATAACACATGCATGGAATAACTTTAGAAGACAAGAGAGGGCAGAATTAATAGTTGTTCTCAAATCGCTAACAGTCCTAAAATGCCAGCAGTGCTTTGCTTCTGCACCCAGCACATCGTTTTACTTATGCATCTGTAGCCTGTAAAAGAAAAGCTAATTTTAAAATCTACTCAAGGAGAAATTTTTTAATTTCTTCAGAAGAGGTTTTAGAATACTAAACAGGCCTATACATGGAGATTCAATGTGAAGGAAATTTTCTGTTCTTTTACTAGTCCTCAGTATTAATGTATTTAACTTGAAACACACACATACATTATAAGTCAGTGTAATTATATGATTATAGACATCTCATGCCCATGGACTCTTTGTGTACAAATAGTTCTAGTTTATAAATAAGAGAAGAATATGAGTAGGAATCTGACAGCTGGGACTTCAGAGAGAAGCATTTGTGAACTAGCATGCGATTTTCAAAAAGTTTTAAGCTATGTTCAAATAAAGCAGCTATAAGTTCAGATGCTGAGCCAAATTTTATCCAATGACTCTTTGTCTAAAAAACCCAAACAGTTACCATAAAAGCATGATAAATGTTAGTTAACATCTTCCTTTGTGGAAGAGGAGCTGCACAGAAATAAAGGGAAAGAACTTCACTTTCAAAACACACCCATCAGTTAAGCAAACTTCTTAAAATATTCAGGAGTTGATTCCTATCACCTTCTCTGGAGTTCAGATAAATTCAGAAATTACACCCTTTCATAAACATTTTTGTATCTTTCTTTTCCTTTCAGCAGCAGGATGCTAGTGGAGACTATATATTGTTTTAGTTTAAAGCCAAAGCACAATTAAAACAAACACATTTTCTTTCAACATCTGAACTTCTGAATTGTCAGCGTGTAAAATGAAGGTATTTTGCTTGTAGAATGCCCGTAAGTATTTTTTGTTGTTGTTAAGAAACCATTCTCTTGCATCATATTACAAAGGGTCAAGATTGAAACCGCCAGTGCAATATTTACTTGTGCACAAGTTCCTTTAGGGGGAAAAAAACAAAACGAAAATGAAACCCAAACAAGATTAGTTTTCAGTGAAGTAGCTGAAGACAGAGTAAGTAAATTAGTTTGGGGATTTACCTGTCACTAGTGGAGAGTGTTCTTACAGAAATCAAATCAGAACACTGAAACATTAGGAGAGCAGACACGTTCCCCTTCAATTTGCTGTTTTATCAAAGTTTTCAAGTTGCTTTTCTATACTTGTTTAAACTTAAGGAATAAGATGGCAACCACTGTAATAAACACTGCGGAACACAAGGTGTAATAGGGAAATTTTATTCCCTGCTAATGGCAACATCCTGAGAAATGTGCTCTAGAAGCAAACCTGTTCTTTGATTAATATTATAGCCCATTGTACAGTCTGCCACAGACACTAGTGTTGTCTTTCTCAGTGTTGACAGTCACAAAGAAATGGCTTACTACTATATCAGAGAGTTTTAAAAAGGGGTACAGGATCATATTGATCTTGCAAGACAGAAATAAGAGACGTATTTCCCCATCATGATATTTAGGTTCAAAATTATTTAGGAAATACTAGCAATTCCCAGTATATGTTTAAAAAAAAAAAAAGGAGGAAATTAAATTACTTGAATTTATGGGTTAAGATAACTTTTTTTAGATGAGGATAATAAACACATGCAATTTCACTTACTTGCTTATCAACAGAAGAAAAAAAAATTTACTCAGGCCCAGCCACACATCAATGTGTGAAAGCATTTGTGATGAATGACATTGCATCACACTTTCAATTGCACTCCTAGTATACAGTCCAAGAGATAAATCCACTTATTCTTTCCTTTACATGTTGCATACATAAGAAGAAAGTATAGCAAGATTAAAAATCCAATAAAAGATGAAGTAATGTCTTAAAAGGAGGGATTCAAATCTGTTTATTATTTTGGAATAGGCTCTATGCAAACATTTTCATCCTTCAGGGCAGTTCCTGTCAATTATTTGTTCAAATAGTTGGATTCTACTGAGTACAAACTAGTAGGCAGTAGATCTAATGTTACAGCACACAAAGGAGTAATGCTATTTACTATTTACACATATCTGAACAAACATCTTCTGAAACTCTTACACCACAGAGTATATAATTTTTCATAGATCCTGACACACTGAGATTTCTAGAAAATGGACAATTTAAGATAAAATCTGTACCAAGACAGAGGAATTAATACTCCCATTTTTGTACTTTCTAACCTTTAGGATAAAAAAAGTCCAGAGCTGTAGCAGGTGGCAGCCATCCCAGAAAGAGACACAAGGGCAGACACATCATCCCATCTCCGCTTTCAGAATCAGCCAGCATGGGTCTGAGGAAGAACAGCTGTTAAATGAACTTCTTGGTTATTTTTCGCTCTGCTCCCTTGACTCTGCTACCTGAATCGCCAAGCCACCTTTTCTGTCAGTCACAGTAGATGACCCTCCGCCCTCACTCCACTATTATCTGTCAGTAACAATACTACATCAGACAGCTCTATGTTATTCAGCTGTATTTTATTAGGTCATACCACCTACAATATATTTACTGTTGTATTTTGGATTTCTCCCATATGCAACTGATGGGACTAGGATGTTCCCTTTCATACAGACTAGTTTCACCACATACCTTGGACTGCTAAAAATCATTCAGCCGGGGGGGGGGGGGGGGGGGGGGGTGCACTATATCAGTGCAAAGCTCTGCTACAAACCACCACCACCCAAATGTTTGCAACTCTCAGCAATGCCTTTGAAGAAATATGCTCCTAGTTAATAAGAGCATCCAAATCAAGATTTTCATGTGGCATACAGCTTTACTGCTAATGCTTCACAGGGCAGCAATCCAAAACTCCAGTGTCAATGACTTTCCAAGACTAACAATGCATTATTACAAAGATGAAAAAAATTGAAGTCCCAATATTAGTTCATATATCCCAAAGCATACAGGCATCCAAAATACCCATCAGGGATGTTATACAATATAGTCTGAATTTTGGAAGAGTAGGCAAATACATTTTTCAGTAGCCAGGGATGGAAGATGAAGACTTATCCTGGTTTTGGCTGGGATAGAGTTAATTTTCTTTCTAGTAGCTGGTATAGGGTTATGGTTTGAGTTCAGTATGAGAAGAATGTTGGTAACACACTGATGTTTTCAGTTTTTGCTAAGTAGTGTTTAGACCAAGTCAAGGATTTTTCAGCTTCTCATGCCCAGCCAGCGAGAAAGCTGAAGGGGCACAAGAAGTTGGGAGGGGACACAGCCAGGGCAGCTAACCCAAACTGGCCAAAGGGGTATTCCATACCATGTGATGTCATGCCCAGTATATAAACTGGGGCAATTGCTGCACGGGAACTAACTGGGCATCGGTTGGCAAGTGGTGAGGAATTGCATTGTGCATCACATGTTTTGTATATTCCAATCCTTTGATTATTATTGTCATTTTATTATTGTTACTATTACTAGTTTCTTCCTTTCTGTTCTATTAAACTGTTCTTATCTCATCCCACAAGTTTTACCGGGTTTTTGTTTGGTTTTTTTTTTTTCCCCTAATTCTCTCCCTCATCTCACTGGGTGGGGGGGAAGTGAATGAGCTGCTGCCTGGTGCTTAGTTGCTGGCTGAGGTTAAACCATGACAAGACTGCACTGAATAATCATGTACCTTTGTGGCACAGATGGTAACATATCTTAATATCTGTCAGGTAGTTAGCTTAAAAACTAATCCAGAAGTCATTCATGGTTAAACAAGCCTAGATGTCAACACAGTAAGACTTTTCCCCACACATCTAGCTTATTAGTGTTGCAATGGCTGCAGCACTTTGCTCTTATGATGGCTTCAGTTTACGCTAAAAAAAGCAAACAAGGTCAAAAGCACAATATCTAACCATCACTACAAAATTAAAATGTAAGCTGAACACAAGGGAGAACACAGGGAGCCAAAACAGAGACAGGCTTCAATTAGGTGAATATCTCAACAGCACAAAGTAAGGTGACTCCAAGCCTCTGCATCACCCTCCCAGCAAACCGGCTGACTTATGTCTCCCTCTTCACAGCATCAACACATTCTTCCCAATATGCCTCTGAAAATCCAAGTTCCTGAACAATTAGCTTTAAAAGTACTGCCTGCCTATGCAATGCAACTTTGATAATGTAAAACACGCTTTCTAAAATTATCAGAGAAGTATAAAGTGAATCAAGTATATTTTCCTCTCTGCTAGGTAGTAATAAGACATTAACAGTATTTAGCTTGAAGCCAGGCTTAATCCATGTAAAACATTTTGCTTCACTTATCTTTTTTTGCAAGTATGTACTACTGTAAGCATCTTGTAAGGAAGCATCTTGCAAGGAAGAGTATCTACAATAAAAGCTGGCATTTTGGAATAAATTATATACACATACATTCCATTAAAAGGCACAGTTCAAATACTTTCTTTCCTCTGTATGTACAGTTTAGCTGCATTAAAAGTTGTCTTAGTGTCAAAGCTATATCAAATCCTAACCAGAATCACAATCTGACACTTGTTCTGTGGCAGAAAACATTCTAGACTCACATGCAGAGAAGTATAACTACATGTCGTTGCTAGAATGGCTCTGATAATCTGTACCAGTAAAGTAACCTCAGAACTGGAGTGATTATTTGCATTCATACTCCACAGAGCCAAATTGTAACTTTCTGTCTCCAGATCCTTTACATCCTACTTTCAGGAAAGGGAAATCACAGATCTATCCTCTACCTGAAAAGCCATGAACTGATCACTAAAAGCAGTTATCTGTAAGGTCTTTACAAGAACAATCTCTCTCTTTTACTGGAGCACAGCAGTGACAGTGACTCTTAAAAGTCCCATGGCAAACAAGTTTGGGCATGGAAGCTGCTACTTTTAGAACAGCAGAAGAAAAGATGAAGGAAACCATCTGAATGCCAAACTTTCTGCTAGAAAACTACTGGCTCTGTGAGAAACTCTTTCCTCTATTTTACTTTTCAGTATTACCAGAGACATACCTTGATAGGCTAACACAAAGAGTGTCAACACTGACACTGCATTTTCTACATTCCCTACACTAAGTCAGTACAGGAAAGACGAAGCGTGTTCCGAAGGCTCTGCAAAATTTCATCCTCCTCCAGAACAGAGGTAGTCCAGAGAAGGTGCCGTATGAGCATTTTGCAGAAAACAAAGAACAGAAGTGGAAAGACTCGAAAACCAAGGCATGACCTGTTTGCATAACATCACTTCCCTGGAACTGTGCATCAGGGAATAAATAGAAAGGCTCAGCGGATCCTCAGCATAACAACATTTAGTTTTGATTACAAAAGGGAAAAAGGCACACTCTCAGTGATGCAGCAGCTCCACAGAAGACACCACTCAGAAGCTGACACAAGTGGGAAATGGTTCTGTATGAACCACTTATGTTAGGGGTGAGAACACAGGGGTAGGGACTAAGCTGTACTGTTGGTCCATTATTCAAGCAGATCTCAGCATGTAAGAAAAGATCCTAAGAGTCTCACTTGACATTCCCCAGTGCTATCATGGATAACTATCCCAGCAGTCTGTTGATGATGCAGCAGCTAGATCAGTCCATCAGAGAGAGATGGAAGCTCTGGCTGCACCACAGAATTTTTTGGCAATTAGGATGTACTTGAAATAATAGGACTATGGCATGCGAGGTCACAGAAGCACAATCCACATCGCTTTTCCTGGTAGCCTACAATAACTCTGAAAGAGAGTGAATCTGAGGACAGGGTGTCCACACTGCCTCCAGGAGTACACAGGAACATTCCACGTAAGCCACCTGCACGAAACCTCCTAAGGCCAAGACAATGCAGCTGTTCATGGAATTTGTCCCCAAGAAAACCAACACAAAGGCTTTAAGTAAGGAATGTAAATACAGACCTGTTGTACAAACTTTCCTCCATCATCCAATGCCTTCAAGGTACAAAACAGCAGTGAGCGTAGGAATAACCTGGGCACAAGCATTACCTTTTCAGTTCTAAAGGAGGTCAGTGAGAAGGTTAGCATCTTTCATGCTCTGTTATCTTTCTTCTTCTATAAGAATACTATAATAGGCATAAAGATGATTCCAAGTGGAATCCTAAATCCCCCAAATTCTTTCTAAAACAGGAACTCTTGAAAAGCATCCAGCTGATAGAACTGCAGTCTTTAAGGGCAAGAAGCATTTTCGCAGTCCGAGAGCTTGCATGCAGAATTACAGCCAAGTCAATGTTTACACACAGGTTATAAAAATCAGACTAAAGCGTGGCAATAGGCTAGCCACCACAGTGAAGAATTGCACAGGAACACACTCATAAGCTGTTTGCCAAACTAATTTCCAGATAATCACCATATTCTCAACTCTTTCCCCAACCCCCGAAAGGTTACAGAATGCCAGCTTTCTCTGTGCTGTTATATGAACTGGTCCATTGATTTTGTATTTGATTTCTACAATCCCCTGCTAAAAAACTCCTTCAATAATAAATCCAGTTTCATGACAGACTTGAAGTTATCTGAAATTGACTGCAAAACACAAGCAAAGTTTCATTGCCCTGAAAAAAGAGGTATGATTATCTCAATTATTCCTCTTGCATTAGTGTTAAACTGATGGAAGGCCTGAACTAACTTAGAGTAATTTAAGAAATATAGCATAAGGGTCCGTTCTTTAGGAAGATTCTCCTCATCCACAAGTGCACTGAATTTTGTATTTTTCCTGTCACAATTTGATTATACACAGTCAGTACCCTTTACACTCTGGCATGCAGTCATCCAATACATCAACTGCAGAACTATGACCTGATCTTTCTTGCATTTAGCATATGATTGGAATTTTTGCAGCATCAAGAGAGATTTGGGTGCCCTCCTGTATATCTCTCAGATTTTGTTTTGAAAATTACTTACTGTGTTCAAATGTATGTATAAGCCTAGTAGTCTGAGAGAAAGAGAGAAGTGTCTTCCTAGAAATACCCTTACAAATAAAAATCCAGTTCTCACTGCTGCTCATCAGTGCCCAGCAGGGTTGCACATGACATCTCACACTGTAGCAGCTGCTTTGCACTTCAAGCAGCCTTGAGCTCTGCGGTTGCAAGATTCTGTTTATTGTAAGGGATGTTAACGTTATGTCCTTAATATGACTCTTTAGCTATTATAAGAAAGGCATCTATATGTCTTTGAAAATCTCCCTCAAAGGTATTACATACAGGTAGTTAATTGTTCCTATTGCAAAATGTAGATCTTTATTACAACTTGAGAACCCATCTAAAATAAAGTGTCCTTAATAATCCTCACTGGAAGCACAATTACAAGCATTTTAGAACCCTTTCATGGCTATTGAAAATGCTGCGCTTTTTTTTGGCAGATTTTTTTCAGTAAAGTACCCAAACTGTCCAATCTTCTACAGATGTGCCATCCAAGAGCAGCCTCCTCCCAGGCTCTGAATTTTTCCTCTGAAGTCTGCTTGATCTCCCCTACTCCATCAGAATCACAAACTGGTATCTATATCTAAGCATTTTACCCAGTGAATATTCAGTGTAAAATACATAAACAAGTTTTGGAGAAAGGACTAGAAACCAGGCCTGCTCTCTTCCAGGTAAGTGCTTTCAACACTGGGATATGGGTTCAAGCATCCTTCCCTCTCTAGCCCATGCAATCCTGCCCTTTTTTCTGCACAGAGACACAGCTTTAACAGCATCAGTGATTCTTATTCCACCTCACCTCTGAATACCATCCCACCCAAAAAGGGCACACTACCTGGTAAAGAGACTTTTCTGGAAGCTCGAGAAACATATCTGAAACTCGTCAAGGCTTGAGGTAAAAAAAAAGCTATTGAATCAGGTTTCACATACGTAAGACCGTAGCAAGTGTGAAGACATAGGTTCTTCTGTACTCTTTCAGGACCAATAAAATAGACATCTTCCAGTCCTTTCTACCCTTGTTCCAGCATCTATTGATTCTACTTCTGTCTCCTGACACGGAACTCTTTCATCTTGAAATCTGCTATGGACTAAATATGCAACTTTTATATTTTTTCACAATTTTTGCCTAACCAACTCCAATTCCTGAATTTTAGCCCCAGCATGAAATCATTCACCAACTCCACCAGGACCTTTCCCCCTCGACTAACCTCAAAATATCCTCCCAGGAAAACAGGGAAAGCATACCATAACACACTGGAGAGAAAAGCAAACAGGACATATGTGCATTACAGGAGACAAAATAAGATGCCAAAGACTTCTGTGGGCATAGATAGCCTATCTTCTGCTCTGAATAATTAAACATAAATGTGATGCTCTCCTCATGCCTGATCCAGATCGTATTTGTGGTTAAGTGATCTAGCAGTGCACAAATCCATTATTAATGACTGTGAAACTATCTGTGGCTTATTTTATGTATCTAGCCTTAGAAGTTGAGTAAAAGCCCATTAAAAAACAAAGGAAATACTCTATTGACTACAGTAAATTCTAAGAGAAAAAAGAAATCACATGAGAATAAAAATCTTTGAAAAGACTGGAAAGTTCACGTTTAAAGCTGATTATTCAGCTTGAAATGAAGATTTTTTTAAAATGAAAATACATACAAACGCAACCAACTCTAATTGGCTCTTTTGCCCAAAACCAATTCTAATTCCTAATAATTGCAACATATCCAGGAATTATAGCCATTTAAAAGAGTGTATTTTATACCCTCCTATCATTAAAAAAAACAGAGAATGATAGTCACAGAACTCTGTTCTGACTTTTACACTCAGTTAAGCATACATTTGCCTAAAATGAACTTAAGTAGAAGAGTCTTCTGATGAAAAACGTACTAAAATTGATACTATAAAAATATGATTCCAATACCCAGCTTTGCCACCAAGTTCCCCCATGACCCTCTTCTCTCCATCTGTGCAAGAAGAATCTTCTTCTTTCAACTGTTCTGTCTCGTTAGACTTCATGCTCTTTCAGATACAGTCTAACCATTAGTCCAGATGTATAGTGCCACACACAGCAGGATCCTGGCTCTTAGAGGACTTGTTGAGTGCTACCAAAATACATTAGAAGTCATGTACTCTTTATGTATCTAGGCAGTAAACTCCTAGAGCTCCCCCTAATAATTAAAAACTAATTAAGAAATATATACCAATAGGCTTGCATTCGGCTTGCTGATATGAATGGCAAGCTAAGCCATCTAAAGTAAATAGACTTTCTAAGAAGGTTCCTTCTACATCATGTTTTTTGACACAGGAAAGGTAGTAAAACATAATAAAACGATGCAAAATTGTATGTTCTATTCTAAAATGAACTTCTAATGGGTTTACTGTCTAAGCAGAAGGCCATATACTATCACCAACAGGTAGGGGCCTCAGAGCATTTAAATCTTCTAAGTAATAATACATGATGTATTTTCCCACATGCCCCAGAACACACACAACACAAAACAACTGTTTAGAAGTTCACTCAACCAAGAACAGTAATCTAGTCTATAGAAGAATTGCATCTGAAGATGTCCATTCCTACAGGTTGCAAAGCCACCTCTCTACCATTTAAGTAAGAGCTTGGGAATATTCCCAAGACAGAAACTGTGACATTCCAGATGACAAACCTCACTATTTTTCCCAAAACAACTGCCCTGAATCAAAATAATAAATTAATCTCTTATTTTACATGTCAACTCATATCAAAATCATTCTAGGAATCAGGAAAAACAGTGGAGCTATTTGAAAGATAAGGAACAATCAGAAACATTTCCAAAGAGTTCTCAGAAATTGTTATTTTCCGTCAACGCAAGGAGATCTGGGAGTCACTCTCTACCCCCGTACCTGGGAGTCTGTGACACTAGAAGGAACTAGGAGCAGTGTTTCCCAGAACCTGCCAAAGCCAGGTAAAGGGAGTTGTCATGTTAATGAAGCAGTGTTAATCTATTAGTTACTATTTGTTGCCCACTCCATCATTCCTTTCAAGGAATCTTTAAGCAATTTTTTTGTCTATTAGACAGGAAAAAAATAACTTCCAGTGACAGTGTGGCTGCTTTCCGGTTTCTTTGCAGTTTAGTACTTCTCCTCTTTTACCAGCTTCCTAAGTTGTCTTTGGTAAAATTTGATCAGAATCAAACTTACACCAAGGAACTGCAACAGTAGTTGGAGAGATTACAGTAGTAAGAGATCTGCCTGAAAGCATCAAGAAAAGATTTGATGCTAATCAACATGCAATCCTGCAGTCATACAGTGCTGACAAACGTGGTAGAAATGTAGTTTTGTAACCAAATTTCCCCAAGCACCGGGTAACGTGTCAATTTGGTGGGAGTGGAGTTTATTTTCTCAGCAGTTTGTCGATATTACTTATTTCTACAAGGAAAAACAGGCTGCAGTTACCACAGCCAGCAGTGTGCCCAGGTGGCCAACAGCATCCTGGCCTGTATCAGAAATGGTGTGGCCAGCAGGACCAGGGAAGGGATCATCCCCCATACTCAGCACTAGTGAGGCTGCTTCTCAAATACCGTGTTCAGTTTTGGGCTCCCCTCTACAAGAAGGACATTGAGGTGCGGGAGCATGTCCAGAGAAGGGCAGCCAAGTTGGTGAAGGGCCTGGAAGAATAGAAATGTGAAGCAGTATCACACAAATATTCGTGCTGATTTTCCCATAAAATGTCCAGCAGGTTCAAAAGAATGGACTGATATATCTATTCCAAGCAAGTTCCAGTAGAACAGATCAAATTCGATGTTTGCACAGAGTTTCAGTGCTCAGTGGCATGCCATGACAGTTTTATTTTACTTCTCCTGGTTGTTGGGCAAACAGAAAGCCTTTTGTAGACTCTTGCATGATCAAAAAATATGCTCTTTCCCAGAGAAGCCCTGCCACCTGGAAAAAGGCATGGGAGAAGCAGAGTTTGTCCTATATACCTATTAGGGCTGTAGGCAAAGGACTAGGCCACTGACCAGGTCCTGGCATGAGATTAAGCCAGCTGCAGAGGACATGGAATGCCGCTGAACACGGCATGCGAAAATGCCAAAGGTGAGCAGCTGACAAGAGTTACAGATAGCACCATGAAGAATGACTGAGCTTCACAGGTGATAATGGGGAAGTTACATGAAAAACAGATGAATTCCGTCAATAACTGAAGGAGAGTGCTGGGGACTTTCTGGAGAGCAGAGTTGTGCTAGGCCAGCAGCACTTAGGTATCCAGATCAGTAACAGCACAAAAGGCTGAGATTATCTAGGTAATGGTATCAGAAATGCCAAATCCGGGCATAGGTGCAGCAAGACTGGGACCAACAGGGAAAGTGTAAGGGGGGGGCAGGGAGGGGAAAAGACTGGGGTGAAGAAAGGGAGGTATGTGGGCAGCAAAAAGGAGGACCAGAAAATAGGAAAAGGGATAATAAGGTATGAAAATCATGCTGCCTTGGAGTGCTTGCTGGGAAGCATTGTCTTCAACTATCTCAGATTAAATCAAGCCAATAAAACAAAACCTGTTGTTCTGGCCATGCCACACAGCCCAAAACCAACTCCTATGGTTAGGAGACACAGGAAAAAAGGAGTACTTTCCCTGGCAAGCAAGGGAACACCCCAGTAGACAGATCAAGCATATAGTATTGCTGTGACAGTGCCCATTCCAGGAATGGTGCTACCCACTACCTCATAACAGTATCACTTTTTTAAGAGACTACTGGGTGTCTTGTGAGTCCTGACACTCTCAGTTAACTAAACATTATTGTAGCAATTATACCAATGCTGCTGAATCCAACAACAAAACAGAAACTAGCTAAAATATGCTGCTTCTATCCAGTGCCTGAGTTATCAGATGAACAGAGATCTTGGAAATCTTACTACCCAAAATAAAACAGGAGCAAAAACACTGGGGACAGCAAAATGCATTTACCAAACAGATTTAGAACTCAAAACTCCCTTCAGAACAACTGATGTTGGGGTTTTGGTTTTGGGGTTTTTTTGAACCAGTACATGTCTGAAACACAAGCTAAGATTTGCAAGCATATACGCATATGAAAAAAAACCCCACAAGTCTTTATGCCATAAAGTTCAAATTTTATTATAAATGTGGTCTAGAGTTTAGAATTTCCTGCACTGCAACTAGAGGAGAGTTACACCATCGCTTACTGTCAAGAGCATGCCATTTATATAAAGACCCCGTTAGCTAAAACACTTGTAACCAGGATGAGGACTACTCCAGATCCTTACAGCATGATTTGCAAAGCAGTATAAAGCTGCATTTGAGATATTCAGAACTAATTTGGATTAAAGATTAACATTTTGCCTCAATGGAGAAAGCACACGACTAATTCAATATGTTATATTCATCACAGCACTGAGTTTAACTACTAGCTCAATTTAGAGTTCTACCATCCAGTTACACCTGACATATGGTTGTTGGCTGTATATAAATAGCAATTTTAACACTCTCTGACTTGGATTTTTAGTAAGAACATCTTTTGCTTCTCACTCTCAAGAGACAGGAAGAGCTACCAGTGGCCGTCTGTGCATATTCATAGTTATTTCACATTTTCCTCTACATTTCTAAGCATACTGTTTTATGGAGCTCGTATAAATACAGGGGTGAGCATCTGCATCATGGACTGTGTAACTGCAGAACATTTAGATACTAATAGGGAAAATATCGTTCAAATTGAAAGATACCATTCTCATACTTTGCTCAGAAAGGATCACTTTCAGTAATGCAGACTGCTATTGGCCAATAGCCTCTTTTCAAACCATATGCAAAGCAGCAATATAAGCCATAAGACACCTGTAATGCAGGTGCATAGGGTTAACTGAAGAAGAGTTTGGTTTGTCGGGTTTTTTTTAAATAAAGGCAAATACAAATCATTGAGTATGCCAGGAGCTTGAGAGCACCCAACTATTTTAGGCTACCTAAGCAATGACATGCAAACAGGCTCTGACACAGGCCCAATCTTTAAAGGACCACCAGAACAAAGGACACAAAAGGCAGCTGTTTCTCCTCTAATCAGTGCACACAGCTACCAAGGCAATCATAGCCTCCACCAAGAATCCTCTAGTCATAACTCACTGATCAGCTGGACTTGAGCTGAACAAGAAGACATAAAAAGATTGAATTATGCTTTAGCTTCAAGGCTGGCAGCCCAACCATCTTGGGGGGGCAGGGGGGTAGGGAAGGAAGAAATCTGGGAAAACCTGGAAAGGAGGAGACTATAGTTAAAGCAAACTCCTACATTAATGGAGGAATATACAGAGCAACTCATCAAAAAGCTGGATACTGAAAAAGTGATTCTCTCTATCTTTATTTAAGAATGGTACCTAGCTTCAGAGCTTCTTCAGTCATTTTTCCTATCACACATGGCTGTCAATCTTTATTCTTTAAATGAATCAATATATAAAAACACAGACCAAATTAATAAAGTCAACATAATAATATTCATATTTCATGTTTGATGGGACAAGACTGTTTTTTGACAGTGCTTAGTTGAACTGCAATGGTCATTTCATTGGAAGCCTGCCAACTGCCTTTCTAGTTACAAAAGAAGGCAAGTTTGTCACATCCCCTTTCACTGTACTTTTCCAAGCCACACAAAAACACATAAACAGTCTAATGAGACACCCTGCAGGCTTAGTCCTTTCAGATGCTGCAGAATCAGCTACATCTACTTAAATGCAGTTTTTAAAATAGCACTGAAATAGAAAAAACACTAAGGTATACCATCTCCACTGTGTTTGAGGAGCAGGAGTATTCTAAACACACTAAAACCCAGACATTTATGCCCCAGCATCAGGCACTGGAAACAACCTTCTCACATAGCAAGAAACTATCAGGATTTCTCCCAGGGTGTACTGCAGGGTTATGAACCACCAATCTGGAAATACTGCATACAGACTTCTTGACATGAGCAGTGCTGCAGCCCCACTCAGCCTTTTCTTAAATGCTTTGTACAACAACTGCTGCTAAAAAAAACAAAACCAAAAACAAACAAAAAAACCAAAACAAAAAAAACCCAACAAAACAAATCCAAAACCAAATCTGTTTTCTCATCCTTGATCTCCAACCCCCTAGACATTTTTCTTAGGTCCAGTAAATGCAAACAAACCCAGAGATTTCAAGATCCCTTTTGCATGTTGGAAATGTTGCAGATACACAATAATTCCCAGTTTAGTCATCAAGAAGTGCCCTTAGGCAAACTTCACAGAGCTTCAGTGTTATTTTTAACAAGCAGCATACTACTGAAACAGGAAACTGCTACGTACTAGTTGCCAGGAGTACGTTATTAAGGAAAAAAGGAGTTAAGTCCTTGAAATGTAATGAGAAGGATTATTGCAACATGAAGCCACCCTCTTGAAACAGATTGTATCTGGAAAAGGAATTCAAGTCCCATTAGAAACCAATGGAAGCAAGTTTCAAAGACATTGCAAAGTAATTTTCTTTCAAATTACTTAGTTAATTCAAATGTATTAAACCATTAAATTAACAGAACACATTTTTTAAGTTACAGAACTTCCTTTAAAGTAACTTTGAAATCAAATCTCACTGGATTCAAGTATGGTCTAAAGGTTATTTAGTTTTAATTACCATATTAAAAACCCCAAACTTTTATCTTAAAAATATACACTTGAATGTGGTAGGGCCCATTCTCCCATTCCATACGATTTCCTTCATTTCTTGGTCACAACAAGACCACCTGAATGAATGAAAAATGAGTTATACACACTAACAATACAAGCTTCGGTCTCCAGTAAAGCCACTGGGAAGAAAACAGGACTAGAGACACTGTGAAGAACTTTGCTAGCAGAACAAAAAATGACAATTAAATTGATGTGTATAAAAGTATCAGAAAACAACTGAATTTGGGGTTCATTCTTTCAAATATACCTAGTACCTTAGATGATACCAACTACTACTCTTTTTCAAAAAAGTATTTCAGGTGGAAATATGTGGAAACATATCATTTTAGGATTTATGTTCACATACACATCCATTAAAGTAGCATGAAGTTCTACCATGTAAATCACTATAAGAGTTTATTAACTTTTTTTTCTACCTACACACACTACAAACCAGTGAGAGACAGGGATCTTCTAATAACTCTTTGCAATTGTACAACAAAGGATCTCTTATAAAGGTAAATTAAGTGATCTGACCAGTGTTATTCCTGTCAGTGGCACCATTAGGAACAGCATTGAAGTTCATGAATCTCACAAGTTTAAGGAAGGTTTTTACAATTGCCTGGTTGTGCTCCTGCTCTTTCAACAAACTCCACTGGTTTGGAAGCTAGTTAGCTCAGTGCAGAGTTCTACACTTGCCTGTAACCCCTTCTGAGATCATTTGGGATAAAGGAGGTCATTCCTGTCACAAGCAGTTTCTGGAGCGCCTACAATTTCTGAGTCACTGTGGCCCAAGCAGTTCTTCAGTTTCTAAATACAGCTTTAGTGATCTCTGAAAAAGTAAGAATATGACCCAAGCTAGCTATTCTAGCTACCTGTGTTAACATTAATTGATTTAGGACATTCTATACTGGAATCAGAATTACCTGAAACAGACCAAAGATTATAGTTCAGTCTTGTTCTGATTCAACAAGAATTTCAAAGCCCAGAACTGGAATAGGAAATAGGCTTAGAATGTCTTATTACTCTCATTTGAGTTAATAGCCTAGTTATGATTCACTTTCTTTCCTGTTTGCTGGACTTGATCTGCAGCTTGAGCAGCATCACAGTTGTTTAATTAACATAGTGGCAAGGAATACGCAAATACTATTCAATCTGAACTAGAAAAATGAGCTTGTATTGCTATTGTCAGCAGGCAAGCTTGGCTAACGTCCCTTGGTTCAACGCACTAGGAAAGTTTAAGTTGACTCAATTGTGCTTCTTACAGCATTAGCAGTAATCCAGACATGCATCACTGGTGCAAGAATATGCACAAAATCTTCATGACAGCAAGTTTCTCTTGAAGATCATTGCAAACCTTTTAGGTTAACACTTCTATTAATGCAAAAACCAATGAAACTTCAACAAGATTTTTACAGAGTTTGATTATTATTTTTAACAATTCCAATTTTACATGTTCACTGGAGCAAGTGTGAGCTTTGCCTAGTGAATGGAGACCATTTCTCACTTTTTCTAGAGGCAGGCTATTATACATCCTCCTCCCTATACATAGGCAGTCTTACACATCCTATTAGGTTCTGTCCATTTTGCAGATATCCTGTTGCAGCAAGCCAGCTACATAATCCAAGTAAATTGATCACTGGGGGAAAAGCCAACACTAAAACCAGTGAGATAACCCATGTAATGATACTGGACTTACCTCTCAGTATGACAAATGCTACTCTATAACCAGAGTTACAGATTAGGACCACAGCACTGTAGAAACTTAGAAGTGTTCCTGCTGCCTATTAGTAGAAGTTAGATATTATATCCTGCATTATTTCCCCACACACACTATCAAATAGACTCACGTGTAAAGTCTGATACAACATTTGACTGATAAAACCAGATTTTACTACATGCATTTTCTTTTGAGCTGGATAGGTTGGTATTAGAAATGTTTAGGAAATTGTCAACAAGAAAAAATTTCAGCAGAAAATGTTATGTTCGGGGCAGGGGACATGACACAGAAAAAACCCACAGATTTTTCCACACTTTTAATACAGCATCTGTCAAAACAAAAAAGACTTCCTTGTGCATAAGGAGAAATTTTGGTCATGCATATATGGGAGGACAAAGGTTGCGGCTTCTCCTCTCCACCAGTTAAAAATTTCTCCCTACTCTCTGCATCAACCTTTGACCCACACTTACTCCTGTCTCCACTGTGTTGATGTAATTGTGTGGGAAGTTGCTTTACAAACCAGACAATTTAAATACTTGAGTTGAAGGTGTAAAAAGAAAAGCTCAGTGGTTAAATCATCTCCCCACAATGTAAGAGAAAGGCTGAACAGGATTTACGTTCAAACATTCTCCTCCACTGTGCATCAGATAAAGGAGTGATTGTTTGTTTGTTTTTCTTCCAGAGAATCTCCAGTTTCATAGTTTTTTGTTAAAAACTAGAGATGAACTTGGGGGGGTGGGGGGGAGTGGGGAACAATAACTGTCTGAGAAACAGTATCTGAATAGGGAAATAAATATTCTTTAAAAGGTCACAAGACAGGAATGTAGATTTTCACCTGTGCCTAACTAGCAAAAAATAAATGATAGGTCATATGTAGGTTGCTCTGATAACTGATACATCCTTCTACCATGAAGACACGATGGGTGGTATAAACATTTCGACTCATTCACCTAGGAACAGTGACAATCTCTTTTTGTGCACTGAGTCAGCTAGAAAAAGAAAATTCCTACAGTTTTTATGTAAACAAAAAAAATAGAGTCAAACAAATCAAGACTCTCATTCCCTGGTATTCTATGAAGGTAACATTGTAAGAACATTGACAGGAGAGCTACAAAAAAAAAAAAGAGTTCAATCTCTTTTTAAGCTGCAAAAAAGTGACTACAAATGTCAAAATTTGATAGCTTTCCCAAAAGGGATTCTAAAACTTCTGAATTTATGTCAGTTGGTATTTCTGCATTTTGAAAAGACCAAACACAGAAAGATCTGAAGTTACACCCTAATTCCGCAACACTGCTTCGATGATCACTGTTTAATGAGAAAAGCTACAGAGAAAAGTTCAGAGGTACTTGCTGCAGAACATATAACGCTAAGTAACAACATAGATGACATAATAAAGTCACAATAAAAGCGCTAACTGTTCCTTATGAAGAAAACATTAGAAACGCAACAGACAAAATTAAGCAGACTGATTTTACAAAGCTTGATTCAGTAGCAGTCCTTCAGCCATTTTCTTACTACACTATTCATTTAATTCCACACCCACTGGAGGCCTAAGGGGAAAAAAAAAATCCTATCTTAGGAAAAACAATAATGTTAGTATAGTCGGGTCATTTTTTGTTGTTGTTCTGTAGAGAAGCTGTTTCTTCTTCTCTTCTTTACACTGCCAACTTCACCATGGCATGAAGCGATTAGTAGGCTGTCAATTTTTTTCATGATGACAACTTACAAAAGAAAACCTTCAAGACTCCCAATAATATGCTGAACATACTTTAAAAGGTGAAATAATGAAACAAAAATTTAAAAATAAGTCAGTACTATATTTAGGGCATTTCCAAGACAGAAATCATAAGCCAAAATTGTAGCTGTAACTCTCAAACAAGTAACGGTTAAAAAAACCAAACCACCACCCCCCAAACCCTTGTTGCTGTTGAAACATCAAATAAAAGAGACTTGTTCTAAATGAATGCATGCAAAGGCAATAAAAAGGAGTACAAATGTAAACTATAAATGCAAGAACAAATAAAAACATGGCACCTATGATCAGTAACAAGCCTGATATGCCAGGACAGCCAAAGGAGAATCCAGGTAAGTTGAAACAGTGGCAGACTCTTTCTAAGATACTTAATATGGAATGGACTCTGACCAATGTACTTCATACACCAAAACACAGGAGGAAAACACATAATGGTGCTGTAGATGCCATTTTTAATGCAAAATGTCCTATCCTTCCATCTCTTCAGGAACACCCAAGCAGAATTAGGAGTCTGATTCATTCTTTTCTCTTCACTGTTGCCACCTTTCCCTCCTTTAAGTGTCTAAGGGCTCACATTGTTTAGAAGTAACATATACCTGGACTCTTATCTGTATTTATTATTGCAGATAGTTCCAATGAAACCAGAAATAAATTGATTTCTATTGCTGTATTTCCTGTTTCAGTTCTAGAAAATGTAAAATTGATTCCTGTGATTTGTACTACATTTGCCAAAGGTGGAGGAAGAAATTCTCCTTTTCTTCATACAGTTAGCACCTGCTAGATAGCAGCAATTTAATTTAACCCATGTATCTTAATTCCAGTCCAAAGAGACCATTTCTAAATTGACATCTATATCCAGTTTAATTTTGATAGTTTAATCTGTGAAGTCATTAAAAGTGCTAGTCAGATGATGTGGTTTAACCCCAGCCAGCAACTAAGCACCATGCAGCCGCTCACTCACTCCCCCCCCACCCAGTGGGATGGGGGAGAAAATCAGGAAAAGAAGCAAAACTCCTGGGTTGAGATAAGAACGGTTTAATAGAACAGAAAAGAAGAAACTAATAATGATAACACTAATAAAATGACAACAGTAGTAATAAAAGGATTGAAATGTACAAATGATGCGCAGGGCAATTGCTCACCACCCGCCGACCTACACCCAGCCAGTCCCCCAAGCGGCGAATCCCTGCCCCCCCCTTCCCAGTTCCTAAACTAGATGGGACGTCCCATGGTATGGAATACACTGTTGGCCAGTTTGGGTCAGGTGCCCTGGCTGGGCATGAGAAGCTGAAAAATCCTTGACTGTAGTCTAAACACTACTGAGCAACAACTGCAAACATCAGTGTTATCAACATTCTTCACATACTGAACTCAAAACATAGCACTGCACCAGCTACTAGGAAGACAGTTAACTCTATCCCAGCTGAAACCAGGACATCAGAACAGGATTACAGGTGCCTGCAAATACATTCAGTGTCTAAATACCCTAAATATGGTGTCAAACACACACACTTCTTGAGCCCTGCTATTTCATATTTCCTAGAGTCATGAACATAGCTTAAGTATTAATCTCTTCCTACCTATAATTCAGGAAATTATCTGATACTTCAGTTACCACTGCATCAGCCTCCTTTCTTTATATGATGTAGAAAGAACAGGCAACACTGTGCTGCATTTCCTCATATGAATATTTTCTTCTGAGATAAACTAAATCATTTCTCATAGACTGGTACACTTCATTCTTGAAATGATTCCCACAGTGAAATGGGACAGCAACAAACTCCTGCACTAGTAGAGAGATTCACTGTGCTACTGATCCATGTGTTTGGATCGCTACCTGTGGGAGGAAAATTTACACATTGCCAGTGTGTAAAAAAAAAATCTAAATGCCACTCCAGTATTTGTTTATGAATTGTTGTGTGATTCAAGGAAAAAAAATATATATATAGTTTCCATTGCTGTTCAGGGACATCTTGCCACTAATTTCCAGAGTAAGAGATAAGACATAGTTCTTTATGTATAGTGTTTTCCCTTCCTTAAAGCATCTATTTATGAACCTTTTTAAGCCTGTATTTAGCCCTCTTTCCCTTCCAGGCCTTTGTTTATCTGGTTATTTCAGGCGAAGCAACTACTCTTCAGAAGCTCTACCAGATAAATATTACTAAGTATCTATTTTTTCCAATAGCTAGACACAGTCCACTGTTGCTACTACTACATCTGAATTCACACTCAAAATTACTGCAAGACATATTCCCAAATGTAAGAAAACTGAGTGCAACTTCTTCCAGTTTAAAACAGTAACAAATCAGTTACAGTCTAAACAAAATACTAAGTACTCTGTTACTAAAGCATAATGGAACTTAACATTTGAGTAGTATTTAATGGAACAACTGATCTACATGATCGCATTGGAAAGCATCTCTGTATCTCCAGCTAAGCTCCAGGCCCACATGATTCCATCAGCTCCTTAGGCTTCCCTCAAGCAAGGTTCAGACAATATTCACACATTAAGGGATGCTATTCAGCACAGAAGCAAATACCAAGCACAATCTGTGATATTATCCTCAAATCACACCATTTTTCTTTATCATCAGTTGTGCACAGTTTTGTCTTCAATATTAGAAATGCAAAGAAATAAATCTACAATAATTTTTTTTAAAGTCTTAATGAGCATATAAATGAATGTAGCAATTACTGTGAATACAACAGAAATAGCCCCTCAAAAGTTTCCCTTTATAAAAACTGATACAAAAACTGTTCTGTATAGCTATAATATGCCATTCAGTTCACGTGTCTCTATTTTGCCAGAGGGAAGGTGAGAAAAAGAGGGAAGCTCATGCTTACAAAATTCTGCCTTTCAACAGGAAAATCATGACTGATATTATGAGATAATTACACAATCAAACCCATTAACAATTTGCATTTCAACACCTCATGCAAACATGTTTGGGATAAGATGGAATAACCACACTTCCTGAAAATTAAGCAATTATGGATGGATGCAGAGAGAAGGGGTTTAGGTTTACTATTATACATATTAAATGTCTGATAAAAAAACTGAGGGGGTAATTTTCCCAGTTGCACATAAAGGCCTAAATATGCAAAGTGTCTCTTCTCATCAGTAAACACCTGTTTGATCAGACTGTATGTCAGCTTCTCATTTTTAGTGAATGACCCAAATGCACATTTTGAGCACAACTCTGAACGCTTAAGCTGCTCAAAATATATTTCAAGATAAAATATTTTTTTTTGCATTTCAAAATACAAGCAGGAGTTAAAGAGTTAAACTTATTTTATAAATAATCTGTAGTTAGTTCAGAGGCTGTGTCCAGAATTCAAACCAGTACAAGACTCAACTACTGGTAGCCACTGTCTTGCTCAAAGTTCCTCCAAAAAAAAAAGACAGCAGAGTTAGAATTGGGAGGTCACTCATCCTGTAACTTCTACCTTTACAAAATGAATGCAGAAGACTATGCTTTTTACAAAGGATAATATAACGGTGCTTTGAAAACTAACAGATTCAAGAAAGGAAATGAAAAATGGTTTAAGCTGCTTTGTACTGTCTTTTACCTCTTAACTGGACAACTCCTTTTTAGCGGGAGACCAGGCATGAAAACACTGCTGCAACATTTACCAATAGCCCCCCCAAAATTAATCAGACCTTAGGGCATGAGGTGTATTTGTAGATCCTGAATACTCAAATACTATCACCAAATACATTAATCATTATCATTGCCAACATTTTCAATAGAAATATCAAAGAAAACTCAATATAAAAGTATATTCTTCCAAACAGGAACAAAAAGTCTGTATAGGAGTAACATGAAACCAAAGTACCACGGTAGCAAATCACTTCACTTGGCATGAACAAACAGATGCTAGATTCCTCTACTGCATTTAGTAGAGCAGATACTGCAACAAATAACTCAAGTTGCTGCTCTCTGGGTGGGATGTTTCTCGGTGTTCATGCAGATGTTCTAGAAGCACAGGTTACACATCCCATTTGCTCTTTAATTATCCTTTCATTTGTTCCCCACTCCAGAGGCTGTACGTGGGGTCAGGTGACCATGCAAAACTGTCATCCATCTCTTTAGCAGACACTGACAAGAAATCAACTTATCAGTGCCTAAAAGACCAAGGCAAGGAAAGCAGCCAAGGGCCATGTATAAGCTGCAATAATTTAGGCCTGCTTATGTTTGTACAATAACTCACAGATGAGACTGGAATACAAACACACTGATTTGGCATTTATGGGACACACATGGAGTAAATGTTACTGACAACTGAAAAACTTTGCAAGTTAAAACAGATTGGCATACTTAATCTCTATATTGTTTCTAGCTGTTCAAACTTGCAGCAGCTGTTTAAACTAGCTCGGTGGGAGCAAAAGCCATCATAGTACGGAACTTCCAAACTCAGCCTTGATGCTTCACTTTCAGCCCACGTAAATGTTTACTGTAATATGCAGTCACAGGGAAAGGAGAGCAGGTTCCTGCATCCATATAAATTTTGTCCCCTCTGCTCTGACTTTGAATCAAAGTAATGTGACATTTAAGTATCAAAGACATGAACTTCACAAATCACCTTAAAGGAATGTTAATTTCAAAGCTCATTTGTGGCCAATATATGCTGACATTATTAGTGTCAAGCCAAACAGCCAAACATCTGAGTTGTGTCGCTGAAATGTAATTATAGAGGGACAGCTGTGTGCTGTTGTGTGTGACCCTGAGGAGTAGTGCAAAATAAAATGCCACAGAACCAGAAGCATTCTGTGACAACTTAATGGAACACAGGCAAACAAAACCTATGCATGATATATTTTAAATTGCTGCTTGTAATGGAGCATTACAGAACATCAATTAATGAGCAGTTTAGCTCATTGGCATAACCTAAATTGTCTTTCAGGAGCATATTTAGTAGGGTCAAATCTCTCTCATATACTGAACATATCAAATGGGCAGCAAGTGATGGAAAGGAATGCAATTTTGTCCACTCCATGCCAGCCACTTCTGTCTCAGGACTGTAGAAAAGCTACATCTCCCACATATCATTTCACACTGGAGAAAGGAATGGTTTCATTTGTACATTCTCCTAATGAAACAGATAAACACATACTCATGTACACAGAGGCTCTGCTGAAGATTAGGAGATGCAAACACTGTATTGGCATCCTCTCAGTTCCACAGGATCCCACTACTATCCACAGAGATCCTACTGTTCTAAGGACAGTAAGAAGTAGAAATAGGATTGGCATGTTGGAACATCCTTTAGCCTAGGGAAGGCCACCCCTTCTGGGTCCACAGAATAATGCTCCCTGCAATCACTGGAAGCCATTCTGTAAGCTATAAACTGGGAAGTTCAATGTCAAGGATTAGTGAATAGCAATACTGTACGGCAGGCTGCAACACTGTTCCCCTAGACAGGAAAAAAAAAGCTATCCTTGGATATCCAGTTAACCCCTGGACTTCTTGCCTTTTTTTTTTGGGGGGGGGGGGGGCGTAATTCTTTAACTTCAGTGGATTTGGATTTTTCTTCTGAAAGGCGTGTCAGACAAGTAACATTTTTCTCTCATTACACATTATTTTATCCACTGCCAAAAATAAAGATGGACAAACACTAATGAATACAGCATATAATCTATCTTTTGAGGCTAAAAGCACATAGAAATCATGAGAACAGAAATGAGTTTTATAAAGCTTTAAAACAAAATTAAGTTTTCCATTGATATCCACATCTGCACACCTAAATGATGGCGGTTTAGCAGACTTCTTTTTAGCAGAATCTTTTTATTCACTAGCTCTATTTAAAACAAACAAACAATTTTAAGCAAAGAGACTAAATAAGGAAAGGTTAAATACCGAATGAAAAAGCAAATTCATTATGGAGTATCAGGTCTACCAAGCACAGGGGAATTGCTTGCAACAGACTCACATTAATACATTCTCTTAATACCCGAGAATCTTATCCAAGTGCTTCTCTACGCTATTAACTTTCACAAATTCATCCCCATTCAGAAATACACTAGAATCACACAAGTAAAAACTAACTCCACAAATCATCATTAATATTTCAAGCACTTTTTTTCCCTTAAAAAAAATTCTTAAAGCCATGAAGTTAAATAAACCTCTTTAAAACTTCAACTTAAAAAACAAAACAAAACAAAAAAAAAACCACAAACCAGGTGTTAGGATTATGTAGACAATGCCTTAGTATTAAGTTACCACAGATTTAAGCTAAGAGTGACATCCAGTGGAAAGACAGTCTATATCCTCTCCTTCTTCATGCTATTGTGGAGACAGCTTTAGTTCAGATAAAACCTATCATAATAGTTTATGGTATGAATATTCAGAAAGCTCTGTCTGTCTTGTATTATACAACTCACTGGGAAGACACAGGTGTGCAAGAATGACAAATAGCACTGGATTTCCATGGAGTTGAAAGTTGTGCTGCACTTTGATTCATTTGGCCTAAGAGACAAAATTCTTATCATTGTTTCACCGCAACAAATTATCTACCTTAAAGTTAACTGTTAAACCAGGGAGCGACTGAAGATTTTGCACAAAAAAGTAACATGCTTCTGATAATACCTTTACGCAGGTATTTATTTTCATAGATGACTAATTAAGTTCTCTTTGGTAATACTCTATCCAACTTCCTAATGGCAATTAATTTTAAAAGGAAAGAGAGATGATATAAACATGGAAGCTACTATGTTTTGATCTAATGGAGTTGAACTGTGAAAAAGCTAAGCGAAGGTTGACGAGATGAAATTTTTTTGTACAAGATGGAAGCAAATCCCTTGTATGTAAACAAGACTGTTTCCCCGATTCATCTCTTTGGATATACATATACTCTGCTTGAGCAAAGAAAAAACAAAAAAAACAACCAAGGAGATACTCTCTACAGAATCCCAGGTACATTTCTCTGCACTTCTGAGCAGTGGGAGATGTGAATACTTAAGCAAAGGGAGATGTAGGGAAAAGGATGCTGGTGATATGGAGTCCTTTTTTTTCCTATACACATAGGAAGGCAGAACAGGCATCCATGATGCTACTCTCTCCTTCCTCTCTGGAGTTCTCAATGGTTCCAACACACTGGTTCTCATTCCATTATTGTCTCACCAGACTGGGAAGAAAGCTTCCCATTACTCTGGCTCCATTTTCACTATCTCTGCCTCCTACCTTGCTTGATCTTAGATTCATCATGGCTTCAGAGAAAGGGTTGGGCATAAAAAGTGCTTTTGCTTTCCACTGTATCCTTTCAGCTACTGGCTCTTACCACAGCAGGTCTCATCTCTGCAAACTCATATTTAAATCAGTCAAAATCTCTTTGTTAAACAGACAGCATCTACTGCAAAAGTCTGGTAGGCATGGGAGAATCTCCCTGCCCCTGTCAATAAAGGTACTCAGTTGTTAACAGACACCGATTAAAGACAAAGTAGACAACCACATGGTGATTGTAAGAAGCTTCTTGCAAGATTTCTGTGCTCCTGAAAGAATTTCCAAGTATCTTCTAATTGCAGTTGCAAGGTAAATCCATACTCAATATAATTAGACACTGTTTCATAGCTAGCCAAATTCAAATCCACAAGCAGCTTTTACTCTATCACCTGCTTACTACCACTGTCCTACATACAATATTGCCTCTCCAAGAAAAATGACAGTATTTAGCTCCTAAGTTTAACAATAACTACCTATAAGGTACGGCAGAAAGATTCTTCCTTTGGTGTAGTCATCTTTACAATATTCAAAAGCACTACCTTTTTTTTTTTGTTACATCTTCGAGTAATTTTCCCAATACATTCCCTGGCTTCCAAATCAAACAAGCATTAATAAAGAGAAGATAACATATACATTTCTACCATTCTGCAATAGATTTCATGTATCAAAAGATACTGAAGTAATTACAATGTGGAGGATTATTCCAAATTCTTAGACAAAAAAGGTAAGACATCAAAGCAAGAACAAGTATCCACCTTATTTTAAGAAAGGCACCTTTTCAGTGCTTAGCTATCCATGCACAAAATCTAACAAGGGCTTAGGGTACTGACAAGCTCTTTATTCAGTCAAATTCTTTTTTTATAACAATAACTATGCATAGTATCAGGTACTGTAGCATAAGTGTGCGGGGGGATTCATCATTCAGAATAAATCACCCTTATACAATATTCCTTCCATAAGTAAATAGTAAAATTATTTTCCTTCAAACTTATAGTAGGAGCTCACTAAGGTGGTAAAAGAAACCTAACCAAATGATCAATAGCACTATCCAAAAGCAGAATTTTAGTCCACAAAACCAGCTCCTACAGGCATAAAGGACTAACCCCTCAAAGATGCAACAGATGAGATGCACATCTGCATACACAGACTCTCACATCTAATCAGTATGTGCACTTCATATAATATTACAAATTACTAAATGGGCAACGAGCTGTGGGAATAAGAGTCATAACTAAGTGTAATAGAGTACATTTTAAAATACACAAGAAATCAAATAAAACAGAACACTGAAATACCTACCTGTAATAACTAGAAAGCATGTAGATCTTCTAATTATTGCATTGGAGAAGATGGAGCTGGTTAAACCAGGAACATGACTGGAAATATGAAACATCAGAAAGATCTTTCTTCAGGACAGAAATAGTGGCTATAATAATAGAGAATGATTATAAGTCTTATGATGACATTTTGGATGGAAAACATGGAAGGTAACTTAAAAATAGAAAGGCATGCCTCGAAGCACTGGGTATGCTATAATTATGACTGGAATTTTTCTCAGTAAAGACAAAAAAATACCCAAAGAGTTCTTGATTACTGAATCCATTGAAAGAAAAGTGTCACTTTTTTCCCCCCATCCATTTATACCTCAGTCCTGCAGCTGAAGCTGCATGCAGAGGCATTTATTCTTTTTGTACTACACCTTTATTTTAGTGGGAGATTTCATTTCAGTGGAAAATACATCAACCTTAAAATCTAGCACATTTATGCAAAAGCTCAAGAAATATTTTAAGAACAGAAGCATAAGTCTGCTTTTTTGATAGAATTTGTCAAAAGCCTACTGTTGTTTCACTGTAATTAAAAGCCACCTGGAAAGCAAAAAAAATAGCCCTGCTTCTCAAAAACAGAAACAGTTACAGAAAAGTAACAAGAGATTATGAACCTAGCACTGAAAATATTGAGGACATGTTAAATTGCAGTCACTATGAATAGCCCTAGTCATTTTTGTATGACTCCTTAAGTAGATACAACATAGCAAAGTACAGTTTAAGAATCACAAAAATGTATTAAAAACAGAGAACAGTTCTTTCATTGGTTTAAAGCAACATAGTTCCATTTAAATTAAAGCTGTGAATGCTGCCTCAGTCAAAATGAGAATCTGACATATTTAGACAGAAAGGCAATTGATTACAAAACTGCTGTTTATACGTTATCTTACCACACTGGGAAAAATTACACAAACAGGGTACTGATGCCACCTCAGTAGCCAGAGTCACATCAGATTAAACAGGCTTCAAGCTACAAACAATGATAACCAGTTCTTGAACCCAAGACACTGAAGCAACAGCCATTCCTATGAAGTCAACGTGAATGAAACAGAGGAACATAGCAACAGAGCAATAAGACATTAGGAACAGACTTGCATAGGCAGCATAGAGCAAGGGACTAGAGTCTCCTAAGTAAACAGAATAAGAGATCAGAAAGGCTAAGGGTAGAAAAGAATGTTTCTGGTCCTCAAATCTCTCTTAACAACAGAAGAGTAAAAAGGTTCCCTCTGGTCCAAATTCTGCTATGAACAAAGGGAGGAAAGATAACTGTGTCTGCACCAAACTTCCATCAGGCTAGGCTAAGCTTTTATATACCCAGTGGTTTGTCAGTAAAAGCTGGAAAAATATTGAAAGAGTAACTATATGGGACAGAGGGCAGCAAGTTAAAAGTAAACAAAGAGTTGCATAACCAGATTTAAAGAATTTGATAGTAAAAGACAAAGAGAATTTAATTTCATGCTGCAAAGTATGCCATCTAGGGACAAACCAAAAGAAGGAACTATATATTAAATAACACAGCTGTACTGCAAAGTTGGTAAAAAGAACAAACAAGGCTCCCTGAAGGCAATTCCATGAAGTTACCAGCTCACACTGACAATATGAGAAGGAAAAATGTGTACAAAGATCCATTGCCCACACAGAAAAATAGTCACAAAATATGATGCAACTCTCAAGGCAGGTTTATGTTATTGCTAAAACAAATTCTGGGTAAGTATGATCTGTCCATCCTTACTCAAGCTTCTGAAGCTTTGAGGGACAAGCAGTCATTAAGTTCAGAGCTCTAGGTTTTCACAGAACCTCACGCAGCATGACACACAAATCTGAACAGGGACCCTATAACTACTTACCACAAAAACAGGAGGAAGGAGAACTTTTAAAGTATCCATCTTTTCTCACAATTATTTTCTCTGTGTCAGGAATGTGGCCTGAAACACTGTGAATAGCACTATGCAGAAAGTCATTGTGTTTTACTTGTCAAAACAGCTTCAGAGGGAGTGCAAATCACACTTACTCTTTTACAGCAAGAATTCCACTGGAACTATAATTAAATACAGAAGCAGCAAGATAAATCTGCCACTGGTACCAGGAAAAGCTCAAAAACCATCACAAAAATAACAACAAAACATAAAAGAGGACACGAGCCTTTTAACAATGGAACAGTCTTTAAACAGAGTGGGAAATATGTTCAATTTGCTGTAAATTATAGCTCTGATAGAACACTGCACATTAAGTAACAACATTGAGTGGCTGCTATAACAGGCATAAATTCTCCAGAAGAGCCCAGTACTACAACACTTGCCAATCAAAGTGAGTGTCTCTGAGGCACTCCGGAAAACACTGTAACAGGAATAGTCACTGCAGATTGCTTGTGCTGAAACAAAACCAAGTTAATTCAAATAACAGTAATAGCCTTGATCTGCTGTGTTTGCCTTACAGTTAACAGTCCAGGTTAATGCATTCTGTGAGGATCATAAGGGCATCGAGAAGTTTTGGCATGTGGGGGTGTTTTTTTGGTTAGCTGGGTTTTGTTTTATTTTGTTGGGGGGAGGGGGTGGTTATATGTGTATGGCAGGAGCATCTAGAAAGATCACTAGAGCTTATAGCTCCATTAGACTAGCAGAGCAAAACATTCAAAAAGAAATAGTTCCATGCAAAGTTGATTTAAATGGGGAGGAGGTAACTCCTGTGAAAAATGTCATAAAAGCAGTTCCAAAAAAATAGTCACAATTTGTCTTCAAAAGATTTCAGATCTTAATTTAAAAGTTACAAGTTTCATTTTTGGCCTAAACACGAGAGACCAGACTTATTCTGCAAAACATTAATTATGCTGAAAATACTTTTTTTTTTTTTTTTTTTTAAGTTCTATGCTTCATCACTACTCAGAAGGTTCGTAATCTCATTTATAACAAGATCTAACTACAGTGGAACAAACACTAAGGAGGCACACAGAAATTGATAGCATAACTATTGAAAGTACCAATTAAGGTGGTACTTAATCATCTTTTGAGGCATCTGTATTTTAATATTTGCCTTGTTGCAACCTAGGTTTCCCTTAACCTGCCAGTTTACAGTCTCTCAAGGACTGGTTATTTCTAACCTGAAACCCAATTCCTAAATCCTTTACTCAAGCTAACTAATCACACATACTAATAATTGCAGATTTGTACAACAGGTTAAAACACATTAGCAAAACAGAGGTTGAACATCAGATCTAGATCCAAAACTTTATTTGGACCTGAAGATTAGAAAGAAAGCAACTAAAAGTTTAAGTGTTAGTTACTCTTTTCTTACAAGCTTTTGAGAAACCTATGTGGTAAGGAATCGAAATACTCTGTATTGTATTTGACCATTGAAATGAGGGGGGGAAGTACTACCCACCTATTTGATCTAGTGGCCAAGATGTCAATTAACAGCTATTAACAGGATTCCCTCTTTCACAGGTACAGCAATTTCTTTTCCCTAGAATTAAAAATTTATAACTCTGTCTTCCCTTTCCAATTAACTTGCCAGCTCGTCTCATCCTCCACTTAAAAACATTAAAGACAACAAGTTGGAAATAATCAAAGCAGAGAACACAGTCAGTGACCAAGGCCTGCCAGAGACAACACTGAGCCAGACACCCAGTTCTCAAAGATGAAAACTGGTGTGCCTCTGTGGACTACGGCAATGATGAGGCATCATCAAGAGGAAGCACTGGCCTTTGCTCACACCCATCATGGCAGCACAATGAAACTAAGTAAATAAAATATTTGGGACAGAACTTGTTGCTTGAATGATTTTGTGACAAGCGATAAGACTGAAAATCCAAATTGTTAGTTGAATTTGGTCCAAGTGTAGAATATATTTTATCTCACAAGAAGGACTTCCAGCAATCTCTTTGGACTGAAACTCTTAGAAATTTTAACAGAATATGTCGCTATGCTATTCTGTGAACTCACCAGTGAAAATTTTTTATTTTACATTCATACAGAACTCTAGAGTACAAAGCAGTAACATTTAGAGAATTTAAGTGCTTTATAAGCAAAATTTGGAGACAAATGAGACAAAGATTTCAGTACAGGATTAAACCCATCTTTAAAAAAGGAAGGTGAGATGAACACACTATCAGTATATAACAGTTTAGTTTCTACCTCCTTTTTTACCACATTCAGTACCTAAACCACTTCATAACGTTTGCTTAATAACATCATCTTGTTACTCAAATTACCATCAAATTGCATTCCTGAATTAAAGCATTGGTTTATTATTTTTATCATCCCCATGCATGAAAAAGTAACTACTGAAACGTGATACATGCACTGAGTCTCCAGATACCCTGAAATGGCTGTCCCTCTGACCTTGTATTGTCCCAGTCACTTGACTGCCATGATAATTCTGAAGGTTTATACAATTAAAATATCAGTATCACTGCCTTCCTGCTAATTATTTTATTTAAAAAATCAAGTTGAGGAAATCTGCCACTGTTTGGGATGCTTTTACTCTGCAGACATGCAGAACACATACTACTCTGTAGGATTGACAGTGAGAAATAGGGAGCTTAAGACATTATCTTTCAGTCTGGCATGGAATGCTGGCATTTGGTAACTACTGTTTGAATAAGGACTTCATCTTTCAAGTAATTCCCCCCCCCCATTTCATCACTAAGGAAATAATTTGGTCTTCTGTGATGTAACCACAATGGAAATGGTAAAAGTGACAGAAACATAACTTTTCTGCAGAGCTAAGGGGGGAGGGGAAAGAACAGGCTACCAGCAAGAAAGCCTACTTTTGGAAATTAGTATCTGCTTGTCTGGAGGGTTCCTTTACCAGACATCAAGTCATTTTATTTATTTCTGTTGCTTAGTCTGAAAGTTTCTTCCATGGCAATTTCCCCTTTCAGATGCATTTAAAAAAAAAAATCCAATATTCAACAGAAAGCAAACTAATTGCTTGATAATGACCTTTTAAATGCCCAGATAAACCTTAATGGCTTTCAAATGGAATTTTAATGAGTTATTCTGAGTATAACAAATTATTTGCTATTTATATGCATAGACATGGACAGAGTAATTTTGATTAAATGAAATTTTAGCATAAGATGTTGTTTTAAGCTGCATTCTTTGCACAAAGATATACAATATGTACATATTCACACACACTTGTGGTCTGGCTTCATAAGCCTGTCTAATGGCATGGTTTGAAACAGGGGTTCCATACTCAAGTCCATGCTCTGCCTGACTCCAGGTAATGCAAGGTAAACTGCTCTGAACCAAGAATAGAGATTTAAATCTCACATTTCATGCTAGTGCTCTATGCATGATATGCATATTGGTGATAGACACATGCATACTTCCCAAAATCAAAAAGCTGAAATTCTGATTTTGACAACCCAATTTCAGAAAAATGGTCAAAACATTTCACACTACTCTGGCATGAAAGAGAACAGCAGCTTGAAACATCAGGAGCTCCTGAAAAAAAATAGAAAAATAGGTGTATGAAGTGTAGATTTTGACAAGTGTCTTCTTACTACAAAAAAATCCATTTTATCTTCTTGAGGAAGGAGGTAAGCAAGCTACACTTACCAAAGTCCTAATTCACTTAGCCTCTCAGTCAATTGACAAGGTGAAGACATGGGTTTTTTGCTTTGCTTTTGATGTGGTTTTGTTTTTTTAAAGGGGTTAGTCAAGCAATGCTTCTTTTACAACTCTTAATTCCAATCTCTGCAACTCCTAGGGTATAAAGATTGAGGCAAGAGAATACTACTAACAACATTTACAAAGGATAAGAGGAGAAAGAGAAGAGACAGCATTAAAAGTTGTCTTAGAAGCCTGGGAAGAGCCGAATAACAGTGGATGTTTTGAAAAATTGGCTTCCTTCACAGGCCCATAAAAACAACTCTAATGATACATGCTATAGCACAGCATAAACTTGGACAGAAGTACTAGAACACTTGAGTTTGAGCTTGAACATTTATATATCTTTCAGACTGAACTGTCAAAAGAACTTCATCCATCTCCATTTCTGGTGCTCTAAAACTACATTTCAAAATGTTTGAAATAAGGTTGCACAAAACTGCCTTTCACTGAGAGCATGCCACCTAGCTATCACGGAACTTCAGGATATAATACCAAAAAAATTACAGATAATCATTGAGTTCTACTCTCTTGGTCTTAATTTGGATTAATTCACTCATTTTTATTGTGCCTGTCTCATTAAAAAAAGTGTATCATGTTGTATGACATCAGCCACCTGAGATGTTCACATACAAACACTAAAAGATCTGAAATTTACTTAAAATATATGAGAAAGTTAGCTTTTTTCCCATTTGTTTCCTTCGTGATAAAATAAAGGTTCTTGTAGCGTACGCCGCATATCAAGGTGCCATGATTAGATCACTGATCAACCCCAGACCAGGGAAAGAGACAGATAACACACACAGTGTGAGCGCCGACTTCTGCCTTTTATTGCGCAGTCAATTCCTTTTATACTAACAAGGGCAGGCGGGATTACAGACACATCATAAGGCTGCGACTAATCCTCTAACTTTCCGTGACATTGCGAGATCTTCCGAACGCCAAACCCTACAGGTTCTTGCACACCACAATCAACTGAAAGAATTTTTTAAGCCACATTTAGGAATGTCAGTAAATAGCTGTTACTTCTTTAACAGGAGCATCCATAACATAGACTCAACAAACTAAAGGGGGAAAAAAAAAAAAAAAAGGGTTATCTTACAGGATTTCAGAAAATAAATATCAAATTTGGGAATCTAGGGCTAAACACCACGTTCTCTGGCAAAACAGACAGCTGCTTCAATTAAAAGAACATTCTGTTTTGCCTTTCTGGCAGACGTCACCTTCCTTGTATTTTCTAACAACGAAGAAACCAGAAACGGCAGTCAGCCACAGTCATTCATACCCTTACCTCTTCAAAGCTCTTTGTTGAAATAATTTACAAAAATATTTCAGGGGTGAGGGGGGAGGAGAAATTTAACTGTATTTTAGATAAAAAGTAACATATCTTGAGTCAGATATACTACCATGATGTCTAACAGGTATGTCACACTCCACTAAAACCATAGGCCAAGTTCCCTGATGAATCAGATGATCGCTTTTATGGGCTAGTCTCTTTTTCATTGAAAAGCCTCTTGCCACAACAGAATATCCTAAAACAAGAGAAAATCATGCCCTCAAGACCAAGTGGGAAAATGAGGTCACCAAAATACGGATGTCATGAGTTAGTACACTGGACAGCAGAATTCAAATATTGCAAATCATGATAAAAATAAGATACCACCCCCGAGACACTATCAGATTCTTTTTTTCTTGATCATTGTATCAAAACTTAGCTCTGCACGGAAACTTTTCAAACAGAATTCAGAGTTCAATTCAGTGGAAATTAAAGATCTGCTCATCTCAATAATAATTAAATTGAAAATCTTTAGAGGAAAAATGTTATTAAAGCCCTTGCTAAAGTGACCAAAGACATTTCAGCAATTTCAGTATTAGTGCAAGCTTTACCTCATTGCTGTACTACTATGAACTTTTTGTTAAAGGAATTCAAATTCTTTCCACTTTTTTGGATTTTTCAATATTCATATGAGCAGTTTCAAAATCCCATTAATAGTTTCACTTGTTATCGTTAGAAAATATTCTAATGGAAATCTGACTTCTATGCACGTTACACAATGTTTTTAGATACAAAGATGAATGGTTTGTTCATGTGACTAGCAATCTATTCATTCCTTTGTTTTTTCATATTTATAAAATATGCTCCTGGCTACACTAACTTTTTTTAATTTCCCACTGAAACATATGCAAATGTCACAAACAGAGCTCCAGTTTAAGTAGTTCTATTAAAATTCATGCATTGATGGAAATAACAAAAGAACTCTAGACAAATTTTTGCAAGCTTTGTAAATCTAATTCATACAGTTCTCTAGAATAAGAAGGTTAAAAAAAGAAATTTCTTATACCTTTAGGTAGCTAATAAAAAAGCAAAGCAAGTTTAAGAGTCAACTTAAATAGGTTCTTTATAATAAAAGTCAGCAGAATTCCTCCAAGTAGCAGTACTTGCTACCACATTGCTCTGCCATACTTCTCAGAGTTCAAAGATAACTTTACCCTCAGAAGTTCACTGGACAAATGTGTGTACAGAATTTTTTTTCTTCTTTTCAAGTAATTAAAAGGCTGTAAAACATTCTTTCCTTTGCCTGACTGACAAGTTCATGATCTACGTTTCTCACACAGCAGACAAGCTGAAGAGAACTGAAGCTAACAGAAGACTTGAAATATAAATCACCATCTTTAAGGGGTTTTGCCACACAAACATAGAAATTAAAGTCATAGGGAGTTTGGCAAAGACTAATGCATTTAAGCACATCATAACCCTCTTGGGGTGATGTGTGACACACAATATCACATGCCTAAACAATAAAACATGAGCTCTTCACTGAGCAAGTCACACTTATTGCCACCTCAGTAAACTGCAATCACTTTCTATCTTCTATGACAAAAGGAAGCAGAAAATTCGTGTGGCATAAATTGAAAATATGTCCATGTGCATTATGTGCTTACAAGCAGAAAAAGGAGAAAGTTATCTGACCCATGGGAGTAGAACCAATCTGCTTTATTTCACCCTCATCTCCTTTTGCCTTCTCATTTTACCCCCTTACTTGGATTTCTCAGTATTATGCATTTCCTTTCTTTCCTCAAAAGGAGGATCAGAGAAAACATTGGTCCATTACTTCATGAGGTTGGTCACCTCACAAATAGGGACGTAGACAAAGCAGAGACATCTAACGCCATTTTTGCCTCTGCCTGTAACACCGATGATGGGCCCTGGGACCCCTGGAGCCTTATGTTGGAAGACCATGACTGGGGGAATGATAAACTCCCAGCTGATTCTGAACTCATTCAAGACTTGCTGCTCCAGCTGGATGCACACAAGTCTATGGGGCCCAATGGGATTCATCCCAGGGTACTGAAAGAGCTGGCTGATGTTATTGCAGGACCTATCTCCACTATTTTTCAACAGTCTTGGGAGTCCAGAGAGGTCCCAGTCGACTGGAAGCTGGCAAATGTTGTTCCAACTTTCAAGAAGGGTAAGAGGGAAGACCCTGGTAATTACAGGCCTGTCAGTTTCACTCCAGGGCCTGGTAAAATTCTGGAGAAAGTTATTCTGAGAGTTAGTGAAAAACACTTGAGAGACAATGCAGTCATTGATCATAGCCAGCACAGGTTCACAAGGGGAAAGTCCTGCTTAACCAACTTAATTTCCTTTTATGACAAGATCACCCATCTAGTCAACCAAGGGAAGCCAGTAGGGTTTTTTGGATTTTAGCAAAGGTTTTGATACTGTCTCTTACTGTCTCTTTCTGGACAAAACATCCAGCATACAGCTAGATGAGTCCATTATACATTGGGTGAGCAACTGGCTGACAGGTTGGGCTCAAAGTGTTATAGTAAATAACTGGGGTTACATCAGGCTAGCAGCCAGTGGGGTTCCCCAGGGCTCAATTTTAGGGCCAGTGCTCTTTAATGTTTTTATAAATGATCTGGATGCAGGAATCCAACATACATTAAGTAAGTTTGCCAATGATACTAAACTATGAGGAGCTGTGGACTCCCTCAAGGGTAGAGAGGCCTTACCAAGAGATTTGGATAGACCAGAAAGCTCTTTACTGTGAGGGTGGCGAGACACTGGAACAGGTTGCCCAGAGAGGTTGTGGAAGCCCCATCCCTGGAAGCGTTCAAGGCCCGGTTGGATGGGGCTTTGAGCAACCTGATCTAGTTGAAGATGTCCCTGCCCATGGCAGGGGGGTTATAACTAGATGATCTTTAAGGTCCCTTCCAACCCAAACCATTCTATGATAAAAAGCTGGGCAATTGCCAACTGCATGAAATTTAAGAACAGTAAGTGCTGGATTCTGCACCTGGGATGGGGTAATCCTGCTTATACAGACAAACTGGGGGACAAGAGACTGGAGAGCAGCCCTGCAGAAAGAGACCTGGGGATCTAGGTTGATGGCAGGTTGAATATGAGTCAACAGTGTGCCCTGGCAGCCAAAAGGGCCAAACATGTCCTGAGGCATCCCACTCTGCACTGCACTGGTGCGGCCCCACCTCGAGTACTATGTGCAGTTTTAGGCACCTCAATATAAGGATGTAAGACTATAAGAGTATATCCAGAGGAAGGTGACCAGTATGGTGAAAGGCCTTGAGGGCGAGACTTACAAGGAACAGTGGAGGTCACTTGGTTTGTTCAGTTTGGAGAAGGCCAAGGGGTGACCTGATCACAATCTACAACTTCAAGGCGGGGGGGCAGCAGAAGGGAAGGTGCTGATCTCCTTTCTCTGGTGACCAGCAATAAGACATAAGGCAATGGAATGAAGCTGTGTCAGGGGAAATTCAGATTGGAAATTAGGAAAAGGTTCTTCACCGAGAGGGTGGTCGTTCACTGGAACAGGCTCCCCAGGGAAGTGGCCACAGCACCAAGCCTGTCAGAGTTCAAGGAGCAGATGGACAATGCTCTTAGTCCTGTGATTCAGTTTTAGGTAGCCCTGCAAGGAGCGGGGAGTTGGACTTGACAATCCTTATGGGTCCCTTCCAACTTGAGATATTCCATGATTCTTCCTCAAATTCTTTGATTCTTCCTATGTCTATTTTTTAGAAGAAGCACACCTGACTAGTTTAGAATATGGAAAGTCCCATTCCCCCCTTAAAGGTTCTCCTGAAAGATACTCACAGAAATTGCAAGCTATAGAAAGAAGGTGGAAATACAGCAATTAAATTTCTTAGAACAACAAACAACAAAACAGATGCCTTAGGATGTTACCAGTAAACTGACTTTACACATTACTGTTCTGAATAGCTATATGCATGCACCAAATGATCAACTGCATAGTATGGTCTCAAAAAAATAGTGATAGGAAAGTAGAAAGTCACAGGTACTTCCACAGAAACTCCTTAATCTTAAAGTGTGAGCAACAAAACATTGTGACATACCAAGATTCATGAGTTATCAGAAAAAATAAATGCAGCATGATTCTTATGCTTACAAAACACCATTTGCCTATGTCATACAGTAAATAAAGTCTTTCTAAGCATTTAATCATGCAATTCCAAAATGGAATTTTCACAAAAGAATATCTACTGTCCTGGATGAAAGTGGGATAAATGTCAATTTATTGGAAGTAAAACAAAACTATGACATCTGCAGTCTAAATAGAGCTAAGCTTCTTTCACTATATATCAGTAGTACTGAATTTAAATAGCTCAATTAACGATAAGTCGAATATCACAAACTAAATGGATAGGACAAATAAAATTCTGGAGTCAAAACAAAGTTACACTATTGGCCATGCTTGGGATCTTGCTAGTCAGATTCCAGTATCTCACAGCTGGAATGTATCCCATGTTTGATAAACAAGCTTTGAGAACATGCAAAATTAAAAGATATGAAGTAACCTGCTCCTGATTCAAGGTTTCTTCCTAATTGTCAAAGTGCATAGTCACTCACAAGTTATCATACTCTAATACTCTTAACCTCAAATACAATTTTACCTACTGTAGACAATTTTGGTTTTATAAAATATAATCCTTTGAGTAGATTTGTCCCCCATTACATTAAACAAACAAACAAAAAATTGCTTTCTACAATCCTAATACAAGGAAAGCATATTTTAAAACAAGCTTCATGTGAGTACAGCTAGTGAGCAGAGAAGGACACAGCGAGCCTAAATGGAACCTAGGTTCTCAATTACACAGAACCTGTATTTTCATTATAACTGACATATCCTGATATCCTTAGTCTTCAGCAGGACTGATTATGAGGCTGCAACACTCAATATATTTTTTTATTTGGAAGCAGAGCTGTTCTTTAGACAACCATGTCTTTGCCATCATGCCAGAGAATACAGTAGTATGTGTCCTGATATTAGTAACAATACAAATAGCTGACTAGGTCTTCTACTTTCATTTTCAGTAAAGGGACAGAAAAATCCAAGCTTCTTCCATTTGCAATTCTTCCAAACAGAGAATATAGTATAACCTGAAATCAAAAAGCTGGACACTTCATACACTGAGAAAAAGTTGTAGTTCTTCTGTACTAACATTTGCAGAGCCGTTAACACCGCTACTTACCACAGAATTCCCATACAGCTAATAGCAGTACAGAGTGCTATTAATACCACTTCCAATTTCATGCTTAATTTATGAAATCTTTATTTAAATCTCCTTGTCGTCAGAGGGTTAGAAATTCAATATTAATTGGGCTATTTTTTTAATTTCAATTTAAATTAAGCATATCTTTGGTAAGTGGATCAGAGGACTCTATGGGTTTTAGGGAAGATTGGGGTTTTTTTAAAACAAACAAACAAACAAAACACTCATTAGTATCGTCTCACAATTTCAACAGATCAGTCTGTGAGGAAGGGCATCTGAAAATCATGACACAGCAAAGATAAAAGCAATTCAACAGTAGCTACAAAATATTCCACGCTAAGTACGAATAATTAAAGCGCAAGTAGAATAAAGTGATAAATACAATAAAAAGCTTACATACAGATGCTGTAATAGGTATATTTTGGTGCTTGGTCTCAAATCAGAGTCCATGACCTTAAGACAAGTTGCCACATGACCTACACAGGGCTCAAGAAGGGATAGAACAAACTTAAGTCAGCAGGAGAAGAGTAGCATTACCAAAAGCTAGTACAGACAAAACTTTTTTTATAGACAACAGTATGTCTCTAAATATCTTTTTCAGGTTTGATGGAAAGCATTTTCATTCACTAGAGATCCATAGCCTAGATCTCCCTCCCCTAAGAAAGGTACAGATTCCTTCAAGAGCTGACTGGCACCTATTCTACTCCTGTAAAACATGACTTGAGAAAAAGAAGTTCATTGTTCATAGAAGAGCCTAGCAGTCACCTATGAACTAAAAAGCTTGGCTTTGATTTTCTCCTCAGAACGAGGGAGCTCAAATTCATGTCTTCCATTTTCCCAGAAAAGGTCTTCACAAGCAACCTAGAAACTATTCTACAATATTCAGCTGAAGCTGCACTACTGTAAGGAAAATAATTCAAGACTTCTTGGGCCAGGTAGAAGGATCACATGAGAGAGTGCAACTCAGCATCTCATTAATGATTCTTACATTTGAGATTAGTAATAGAAACTTTATTGGAAGCCAGAACAAAACCTCAAAATATTTCTCTTCTCAGACAGATGCTCTATTGAGTGGAATACAAAAATATCACATATTTTCTTGATGGCATAAATATAATTACATGCCTTGAAGCCTGCTCACCACATACTTACACAAAAGAATAACAATTCCATTAGTTTCTAATGCTCAACTGGTCAAAATTGACAAAGTTTTAGTCATACTAGGGCACTTTCAATTACAAAAGCTAAACAAAAACAGACTCCATGCACCACCAGAAAGCACTTGCAAGCATTTTCAGAACTGCAATTTAAATATGTGAATTTGACAAAAATGATGCCTTTAAATACCTAATCTTTTGGGAGCAAGAGTAAGATTCAGGATTTTACTCTAAGACACTGAACACGTATAAACAGAAGACAGGCACGGAAAGACAAAAAGAGCACAAAGTCCAGAATGTTTCAACATGCTACAGTTTTCAACCATTAATTTCCTAACAGGGGTTTGGTGTTTCCAGGGATTAAGGATCAAATAAGTTCTATAATGTTTAGCAGGAGCAGAGACAGGTCAGTCAAGAAACATGTAAATTACATTTCTGCCCTCTGTAGTCTCATTTTCAATGCTATAAGGAAACAGGCATGGCATTTTTTCCACATGTCTACCCATTAAACACAATCATCCTCCAATGTAAACTTACTAGGGAGAAAGGTGGCACCAAACTGACATCCTCAAGTGCTAAAATGTCTTATTTCTAATTCCCTACTGCAGCTCCAGGCTTGAAATCATTCCACAATATTTGTTATCATCTGCTGGATAATGGTATTCTTTCTCTACCATAATGATGAAAAGTATTTTGAGGATAACTTTTTGGAACATAGAAAATAACCCCACATCTGAATTGTAGCAACAGCTCTACAAGGAGTAGAGACTAAATTATTCTCTCTACCCGTCACAGCTGGCAGCTCCAACACATTATAACCTCCCTTGTGGAATACCTACCCGATTGCAAAGCAGAGAATTTTATACCCTGTAAAAAAAGCAGTGTAAGATAATTGTTTGACATCAAACCAGACGCATACCTCCTAGAAAGGCAATGCAACAGGTAGTTAATTTAAAAATCTTCCCCAATTAAGTGTTCTTACCTCAGGTGATTAGGTAACTGCTTGAGTAGTAAAGATGTCCAAGAGAGTAATCAAACAATTGGACTAACAAAGAGACAAATACTATCATCGTTTAATGGAAAGTTAATTTAAAACCAGCAGTTATTTCAGCAAAATCTGTAAAGAAATGGTGTATTGATATTATTAAATTAAAGGAAAATATTTGGCATTAAACATGCCCAAATTGTTCACGTTGCTTGTCACAATAACATTCTTGATAAGCAACCGAATAAATCTGAGTCAAGCTCAGTCTACTGCCTCTGAGGAACTAGAGGCTCATTACCAATATCATTATCTAAAACTAATTAGTAGTTGGTGATTGTAGCCTGCTGGCACTAGGAAGCTGATTAACATTCCTCAGAAACAAACGGGGCTAGGTTGGGGGAAGAGAGGGATATTTCCCTTTTGCTTCAGCCTCAAATAGCAGAAAGGGAATTAAATAATTAACTATTTATACCTGTGCACATTGCAGCTTAGTTTCTTTCACTAATCTATAAAACATAGTGATACTGGATGTGCTTGAGGCATTTTCATTGCTTCACATAAACTGAGTTCTGAATTTTTTGCCTGGTTGGATGACAGAAGTAGAAATCTTAAAGTGCAATTAAATATTTTATTACCATTGTTTAATTAAATAAATACTGGATTAACTTGTCAAAGCAGATTTCACTGGCATGTTAGAACAGCACTTTCATTTTTCTTCATGAATGTAATCTGTGCCTAAATACTGTGATGATTAGTATAATTACTTTAAATAGTACTGGGTGCATTTAGGGGAGCGGGATGGACCAATTACTAAGTATTCCATGCAAAACAGCTCCTTTCATTTCCCTAATAATTTTCTATGTAACTGTTTTCCTCCTTTTTTAACTGAGGCATGGGTTCATTTTAAAAGTCCTAAACTGAAGTTAAGGTCAAACTTAAGTTCCATATCAGAAGAAAGCCCTGCAGTGTGACATAGGTCTCAGTGTCTTGTTTAGTGGACACAGTAAGAGTCAGGTTTGCAAGTAAGCTCTCAAAAATTTAGATATCTGTGTTGGAAAATTTTCCTTTTGCTACTATCCAGCCACCTTGTAAAACGTGTTATTAAATAGTTTATGCCCAAAGTAAATCCCTACCATAGTAAAAGATCAGATGAGCAGGAAAAGGTGAAGTTTTACTCATTTCTCTGTTGGTTTCTATATGGTGAAAAATACATACCTGTGCACGTATATTAATATACACAGATACACATGGATAAAGCATGGAGAGAAAACAGATCTATCGACTCTCCTGCAAACAAAGCTGTTGGTGGGGGTTTTTTTAAATCCTTTTTTTGGTTAATATTCTGAAGCCCTAGATTTAATCACTGTGACACAGCTGGGAGGAGTCAATGCTCAACGGCACACTGCATCAACGCATTACTGACCTCCAGTGGATGCAGGTATTCAGCACTATCACCGAAATTCTTAAGGCTGCTGAGATTCTTCTTTAGTTTAAATATTTTCCTTTATTTGGAATAGGAAGATGTGAGATTACCCCTCCACTTTTATAAACCGACAGAAAACTACCATTCAAGTAGAAATATGCTACATTAGTATTAAAAAGTATACTTGTTTTTGACAAAAAATTTAAGCAAAAAATAACATGGTACAAATTAAAGGACAAGTAGTATGCTGTATCTAAATTTAAAGTCTGCATTTGTGCCATACCTCAAATACAACTACTAGAAATTTTGCTCAAAGTCATTTATTCATAACAAGATTAATTACAACTCTCACATAATGTGTGCAACACTCAAATCGTGCCTTGGTGCAATAAATACACAACTAGCACAAAATATTTGTACAAAGTAGTGAGCAGTACCAATAACACTAAACTGGACTATGTTTATTACAGTAGGACAAAATGAAAATGCTTAAGTTTCTTAAGCTTTGGATTTTAAAGCAGGTATTTATAAGGCTGTATGTATAATGCTCAGACTCAGAAGAAATGTTCACAACTCATATACAGCAACTGAAAAAAATGACATAGATCCTTCTGATTAGAGTAATAGTCTGTAACAAGATTGATACCTTTTAAATAAATACATGTCTGAATGTTACAGAATTTTACCATTGAAATTGGACTGTATGCATTCGATGATTCTAACCTAGGTTAGGAGGACATCATGTGGCAGAATAACACATGAACAGACCCTGTAACTTTCCCCCACAATAAAAACTCCATCTACAGCTGCTACCCCTTGCAGCCAAAAATATTAAATACTGTTGACGGACTCCGTGAATGTAGAAGCAATGTCCAATATTTGATATTAGGATAAGAGAGAGGATTATTGAGATGATCTGCAATTCTGTTACAAAGGTGTGGATGAACGACTGGACTCAGAGGAGGTTTCCTCAGTTACTAAGCCCCAAGGAGCCATTTTAAAATTTCAGAAGTACACAGTCCCATTTACAGCATTAAATTTTACCCTTCTATGCACTTTGATCAAACTGTCTTTGCCAGAACCCTACCAAAAGCAGTAATTTGTGCATCTGTGGCCTGAAAGCATCAATAAGCAACTCTAAGGAATACATGAAAGAGCCCCATCCTACCTCATGAGTAAAATTTCCTCTGAACGACTCCATGATTACTAGCGCATAAATCCAAAAAATATAGTGCTAGACAGGTATTTCTGGAACTATGTGGTTTATGTTGCATTTCTCTAAAAAATCCATAGTATTTCCCTTGTCAGAGGCCGGTAATGAATCCTTAGAATACCAGGTGAAAATGGAATCTACTTAAACCTTAATTTTAAAAAATAAAAATAAAGCAATTTGCTTTAGTTATAATGCTACTCATAAATTATGGAATCAATGCAGATTGTTATGGTATCAGTCCAGGAAATCAGGTAGAACTGAGAACAATTTAATAGCATGGCTATGGATGGACAAACCTCTGCATGTTTAGAATTTCATTTGAGATAAACACTGAAGAAAATGGAAGTTCTGAATCAGAAAAAAAGCTGGAAAACAGAAATTCTAAAGAGATTTTTCTCTTTCCTGTTTCTAGCCAGAAGACATCGGTTCAGGTCATGCTACTTCCTTTCACAAAATCATAGAATCATTCTTGAAGCATTTTTTTTTTCACTGAATTAGAAAAGCTATCATAGACACATTAACACTACTTTTCAATGCATTCTAAAATTAAATCCTCCCTATGGATGAGAAGAATTCCATAATGCTGACTTTAAACATACAACCGAGATGTCCTGAAATATTCCTGTTTACAAGGCTTCTGTAATCAGTCTCAGCCTGTAATACTCAGAAAAGCCAAGCATTTCTTCCCCTGCTATAGTGTTATTTAGCAACCCTGGATCTTCCACCCTATTCCTACATTCTTTACGGAACACATATTGACAAAATAATAGTTTGTGCATTCCATAACTCACCTCAGTGAGCAATCTTAGACATATCTTAAACAAAGCTTTAAACTAACCTCCCCAGAAGAGTTTTGACAGTCCAAGAAACTGCACGATCAAGTCTGCAAGCTGGGTAACTACCTTTCAAGCACAGGCTGACTAGCCGTGAAGGCTGGACAAAGAAATGGGGTTTCTCACCAGTGGGGTCGCAGAACAGCATTCTAGCAGGAGTAATCGGAAAGAAACAAACAGCTACACACCATATTTTCATGCGTATATCCTGCATTTTATTAACTGAAAAAAAGCTTACTCAGCAGTAGTGCTGTTAGAGGAGAGGAAGCTTATTATGAAGAGAGGCCTTCTCTGCTAGCAGTGAGCAAAGCTGAGGCCTTTGAAGTTCATGAATAGCATTTTTAAAACAATGTAAGATATCCCAGTACAGGTGAGGTGGGCGAAGAAGTAGTTTCAAGACTGAGACTGGGTTTTTTTAACAGGTTTTATGAGATGTGATGCCTGCTGCAGCAGAGAGGTGGATTCTATGATCCAAAGAGTCACTTCCAGTCTCACATTCCTATTCTGCAGCTAGAGATCAGGAAAGTATTGGGAAAGTAACAGCAGCAACTTACACCAAGACCATAGTTATTCACTGCCTTGGTTAGAATCAAACTTAAATACAAAATAAAAGAAACCTGCTTTTCAGGTTACCCTGCCAGAGAAAAGAGGAAAACTGCATGGTTAAAATCACACCATATAAAAAGGGTCATAGGGTCACCAAGTCTCCTAGTGGCTACATTAAGTAAAACTCATAACTGACTCAAAAAAAAAAACAAACCAAATTTGTCCTTACCTACTCTCATCAACCTGCTGTTGAGTAGTCAAGAGTATAAAGTTGTTCTTCTGTCATACTCACTTAATCTCTTCTACTTTAACTGATTTTGCTTTTTCCTTGGCAAATACATCAATAGACACAATATAAAAAAAGGAAAAAAATCAGTATCAATGTAAGCACATTGGTGTTGCAGAGGAGGCTTCTATTTGAGCAACAGATCCCTCCAGATCTATTCAAGAGAAGGCACAGAAGGATTACAGAGAATGTACCACTAGAGTGTTATTTTATCTCGGTGAATGCAGGAAGGGAAAAAGAGGTGTATTTACAAATTAACATATATTTTTAGAATCCTGAAGGAACACTTCCCAAGGTCTATTGTATTGGCTTTGTGTGGCAAGGTTTTGGTAGCAGGGGGGGTTACAGGGGTGGCTTCTGTAAGAAGTTCCTGGAAGCTTCCCATGTCCAAGAGAGCCAAAATCAGCTGGCTCTAAGACGGACCCATCGCTGGCCAAGGCCAAGCCAATCAGCGATAGTGGTAACACCTCTGTGATAACATTTTTAAGAAGGAAAAAAGTTGCTGGGATGGAAAACGGCAGCCGGAGAGAGGAGTGAGAACATGTAAGAGAAACAACCCTGCGGACACCAAGGTCAGTGCAGAAGGAGGGGAGGAGGTGCTCCAGGCGCCGGAGCAGAGATTCCCCTGCAGCCCGTGGGGAAGACCATGGGGAGGCAGGCTGTCCCCCTGCAGTCCATGGAGGTCCACGGTGGAGCAAATATCCACCTGCAGCCCGTGGAGGACCCCACACTGGAGCAGGTGGGTTCCCGAAGGAGGCTGTGACCCCGTGGGAAGCCCGGGATGGAGCAGGCTCCTGGCAGGACCTGTGGATCTGTGGAGAGGAGCCCACACTGGAGCAGGTTTTCTGGCAGGACTTGTGACCCCATGGGGGACCCACGCTGGAGCAGTGTGCTCCTGAAGGACTGCACACCGTGGAAAGGACCCATGCTGGAGCAGTTTGTGAAGAACTGCAGCCCGTGGGAAGGACCCACGTTGGAGAAGTTCGTGGAGGACTGTCTCCCGTGGGTGGAACCCCACGCTGGAGCAGGGGAAGAGCGTGAGGAGTCCTGCCCCTGAGGATGATGAAGCGGGAGAAAATAACGTGTGATGAACTGACCGTAAACCCCATTCCCCATCCCCCTGCGCCACTAGGGGGTTGGTAGAGAATCCGGGCATGAAGTTGTGCCCAGGAAGAAGGGAGGGGTGGAGGGAAGGTGTTCTGAGATTTGGGTTTATTTCTCATTACCCTGCTCTGGTTGATTTGTAATAAATTGAGTTAATTTTCCCCAAGCTGAGTCCGTTTTGCCCGTGACAGTAATTGGTGAGTGATCTCTCCCTGTCCTTATCTCAACCCACAAGCTCTTTGTTATATTTTCTCTCCCCTGTCCAGCTGAGGAGGAGGAGTGACAGAATGCCTTTGGTGGGCACCTGGCATCTAGCCAGGGTCAACCCACCACATCTATCTACCAAATAATCCCTGTGAGGGACAAAGAAATCTCTGCATGCCAGCAAGGGAGCTTACACAATGGGATTTCAGTCTCACCTGCTCTGATCAATCCTATCTGGTAAAGCCAGCAGGATAAAATGCAAAAAGTAGAAATGCAAATTTCTTCAGCCACAGTGCTCAGACAGCAAGGAAAAGGCTTCTATCAGCCAGAATCCAAAATAACCCAAGGTCAGATTTCCTGGAACTCAGCTGCAGAGGGCATGCACTTGAGCGTACAACCCTCTGCCATTCTCATATCTCCCGATTCTCTCCAGGCCACTGATTTACATCTCCCACCTGCTGGGTAATCATACGCTATCTATCAGTAAGATTTGTCCTCACTGTCACACGGATTGCTGTTTTTAATCTCTGGATTGTTGAAGTCCAAAATCTCAGGTGACTACCCTCTGATACAGTTCCAGCTGTAATCTGCAGTTTCTAGTTGCCTGAGACAGGAGTGTACAGTCTTGCTTGGCAGGTGTTTTGAAAGGATTTTCTATCTCATCTTGTTGCTTTTCAGCAGTCAGATGAAAAATTTCTTGAGCATCTGGGATGACACGTATTTGGGGTTTTACACTTAGTCACAAAAATATTTATCCAACAGATGGAAACATGATAAACTAGTCTCTAAAGTAAGCATGCTTTTTGAAAATCTCATGCCTGAGTCAACATCCATAGCTGGAAGTAGACTGTTAAAATTTCAAGTGTCATTGCACACAACTGAGAAAATGTCAGAATCAATCCTCCTTCTTCTTTATATAAAAAAATGTGTTTATAACCTAAGAAACATATGGGTAATCTGAGTAATTGAGAAAAATCTAGTACCTTAGAGGAGCTATTTATACACAGGATGAGTCAAAATTACGTTTGCTTTACATACTGTAATAAATTAATCCAATCTTTGCAAAAATCCTCAATAAGGCCTGATCTACAATTAAAAGTTTTTGCCATCCTAGACAGGTTGGCTAGAAGGATAACAAAAAAAATCACAACCCTACTCAGTACTTTTATGCAGCAATGCGCTCCATAAAGACATAACTGTATTTGAGAAAAGAAAATTGTTTTTGAGTTTATTTTATTAAGCTGCAGAGGCAAATAAGTTATCTGTTTAAGTTGTTTTTAAGCAAGTGGGGATTGCCAATATAAGCACAGAAAACTACAGTAGGAAACAAACTGAACACTGGACCTAAACTAAACAACAAATTTAACGTTGGTCATCTTTGATATTTGGTTCCAGATATGAACTATGCAGACAGAAATTTTATCTAACTACTAAGAGGTGGTACAGCTGTGTTTGTATCAGCAGGCGCAAATACTACCTCAATTTCCTTTACTACCATCACATATTGTGGCCTCAGAGTCACAGAGAACTGGAAAACCTTCTGGGCATGTAGACATATAAACTCTCTCCTAACAAAAAATTAGTCACCCTAACATTTTGATTGTAGGACTTAATCAGAAGCCACAGGAAAAAAAAGATGTGACATTTCATCCTGAAGAGCTTTTTGTCAACAGTTATTCATGGAGGTGAAGTTCAGGAAAAATTGCTTTCTACTTCCTCAGTGATAACATTTATGAATATCATAAATTAGATCATAAGAGTATCTTTAAAGCTTTTGTTCTACTTCACTGGAGTTTACACATTATCTGTACATAATATATTAACCAAATCAGTAAGTATAACCTGTATATATTACCAGAGCATACCTGTCTTTATTCTTCACACTTTTTTTTTTAATTTAAATATGTACTGCTGCCTTCTGGAATAGAAATTAATGAAAATTATCTTCTTAAGACTTCATAAACATGACCATGCACTTGGAAATCAATTATTTCTGTAACACCTAATTGTTGGTAAACTAACTTCCACTCTTGTGCAGGACCTTCAACTTGACAGATGTCAAATATCACCTTGAAGAAAAAAAAAAAAAGCAGCACAAAATATGTTGTCTTTTACTACTGAGAAAAAAAACAAAGTATTTTCTACATGAGTTCTTCAGTCATCAGAATATATTCTTTTGAGATTATAGGCTATGATCATTCTGTTAAGGTTAGGGCAAAACATTTCAGAGGTGAGTGAAATTAGGATTTTAAAGTGTACTAGGCTTATATGAAAAAGTTGATTTCCAAAAATATCAAGTCAGTTTCCTTAAGAACTCAAAATCCTCAACTTTAGTGATCTTGACTGTTTAGTACTTCTGAAAACTGCAAGGACATTTGTCTTAGACACACACACCCCACACACCCCCAATTAGTAATTACTTCCAAAAGTGGTTTTTTTACTTGTCCAAATACAGACAGTAGAACAATTAGCAAATGTTTCTGGTTTGCAACAACTTTACTTTGCCTTTACTTGTATACATCTGTCACATCTGTCGTAAGACTTCACTTATTCAGGATATAGCTAATGATGTGCTTTTGAGTAGCGTATACATCTGCACATGAACTAAGCATATTGTATCACGTGTGTCTAAATGCACGAGTGTATCTGAGAGTCATCTATTCAATCACATTCACACAAATTTCAATAAACAGAAATCTTTTGGGTCCAAATCTTTTCTTCTGGATCTCGTTTATTGATACTGCCTACTTTTCAGATCAAACAATTAAGCCCAGGTAACTTAAATTCTGAGGCAATTCCTATTTTTTAAATGTTTTCGTTTGCAGACTTAATAAGTTTTCTTTTTCTTAACATATAAATATACCTTTTGTGATGATTTCTGCTTTTACTTGTAATTGTTTAATTACAATTGGAATATACTTCCAATTGTATTTGAAGTTAAATAAGTTTCACAGAACTAAATAAACAGATCACAGCCCTCTGGAACTAGTGAAGTTATACTCAAGCACAAAGAATTTTTCCCCAGGAAAGTCTCTCTGAGTTCTACAGGGCTGCACAGTGGATAATTTTTGTAAAGGTGAGTACTTGTGGGGTCAGACCTCAGGACACAATGTTATACTTTCTTCTTCGCTGCTTTCTCAAAAAAGGTGCTTTTAACCTGCGTATTACACTTACTCATTGCCATAAATTGTCTCATTGCACAGAAATTTTTCTTCTTCTCCTCCATCTGTATGCAAAATTTTAAAGTAACCTGATTTCATCATCAGACACACTGAGGAGCTCTCAGAGGTGTCACACATATTTCAGCAGAACTAATTCACCATCTTTACAGTGCTGCTGATGGATGTTTCAGCCTTAAATGTGTATTGAGAGCCACCATTTCTCAAAAGGCTTCAGAAGAAACGTACTTTTAAGCTTCATTTCAATCAATAATAATGAACAAAGATGACATGGGCAAAAAATGTAGTGTAGTTATTTGTTCTCATAGGTATCAATTCAGCTGGCAGGAAAATTCCTGACCCTCTCCATTGCAGTTATCCTATGAAAAGTGGGAGGAGGGAAATGCCATTTTTGTATTTTACATTGACTTTTTTTTTTTAACCATAGTTACTTAGCTGCTGAATACATATGAACAGGCAGAAAGATCCAGAAAATCAGACCAGGAGTTGAAGAGAATACAAAGGCCTGCAGGGAATTAATTAATTCCTGCATATGCCATAGCCTTTTTTCAAAAAACAAGCCTGAGGGACCAAGTAGCACTTAATAATCAAGCAATGGTTAGAATTACTCAGGCCCTACATACAATTAAAAAGTAGATGTTCACAGTAAGATATCAAAGCTCAAATGCTCAGGGGTCAGAGACTTTTCAAATGTGTTGCACTAGACTATACTCTTCTTTCCCAAATGAGAGGCTGAGGATGGTCACAGAAACCTAGCAGAATTTAAAAACCTCTCCAACTCAAACAAATGAAACGCTGCTTACCAGATCATCTTAAAATCAGCAGTATGATGAAGGGACTTCCCAAGTCAGGGATTTCTGCTGAGTTCTGAAGAAGATATCGGTTCTCTTGGCCAACTCCCTCAATATGTTATGGCTCCTAACCCCATGATAGCTCTGCTGCCAGCCTTCCTAATCTGCAATCATGGGTTGCCAAAACCTGCTTTAGACTGTACTCTGGCAAAACTCCCACTGACCAGCAGACATGCTGACGTAGTGCTGAAGGAAGTACCACATGTGGACCACCAATATATAGTGGTTCAGAAAAGGGGAGAGAAAGTTTGAGTTTAAAGAATGCTTATTTTACACGTATTTTTTAAAATACAATTTTTTAGTTACGGATTGATTTCCTTTACATAAAGCCAATAATACTCATGTTTAAAGCTACATAAATGCTGCAGCTATAGTGCTAAGGTTTGTAAAAACTTTGGTAAGAAATTTCTATATGGCTCACTACCTCTGCTCACTTGATCAATTACTTATTTTTAGCAACATCTGTGTAAAAAATGAAATGGCCTCTGTCTTTTTGTTTTTACCTATGTTGTATGTACTACATTACCAGTTTCCATTGAGAACCATGCCAAACATAAGTACAATAAAGCATTGTGCGTTCAGTTATTTAAACAGAGTTTGACCGCTTAAGATGTAGGGTTCGATTCCATTGTGCTTTAGTATTCCATTATTAGGCTACCTCATGAAAATGAATGTATTCACTGCTCAGAGCAAGTCCTGCTTCATCTGAATAAGACTGCAGAATCAGCCTCCTCATATCATCTTTCCTCATGGGCTTCTGTGCTAGAGCTCCTGTAGACAACCGCAGTCTCAGAAGACAAGCCTTGGCAAGAAATCCATAATTCTACTATTTTCACAAATGTTTGAATTACATAACCTTCCTCTGTTCCATCATTATTACAGAACTATCATATTTCTCTGTATTCACGGCTGCAGTATTTTACAGTAACAACTCAGAAGAAAAAAGGTAGCAATAGTCTCACTGTATTGTCTGCAACTAATGCTGTAGAATTAAGTCTTGTACTGGATTTCATGCAAGGTCCTAAATCTACCAGTTTTCAGATTGTGGAGAATAAAAAATTTTAGATCAGGGAAAGTTCTTTTAGTTGTAGCTTTATAAAAAGGTAAATAGTGAAGGCTTTCAAACAGTAAAATCACATATATAGAAGATACATTTCTGTCCATGTACACTCCATTTTAATTTTGAAACAGAATGTCATCACTTAGCAGGTTAGTCCTTTGTTACTAAGTTAACAAGTAGCTTCCACTGTGGACACCCTTATTTTCTATCATGTTTCCCTCTCTCTCATCCTAGCACAGAGAATATGTACTGGCATAATTTTTTTCAGCATCAGTGAATATAGAGATAATTTGTTTTCAAAGGGGAGAAGGTACTAATTCCCTACAGTCTGGCTGAATGTTAGCTTTTCAAACCATCCAATCAATGGATGCATCTACATGAGTCTGTAAGTTCAGACCAGGAGTAACCTTTTGAAGTGAATCTCCTGTTCATTCCCTCTTACCTTTGTTTCACACAGCACAGATCAGAGACTACAACTAGATATCCCCCAAATGAAACAAAGCTGAAAGATGCACTCTGCAGAGCATCTAATGTGCTCCAACTATTAATGGACTTTCAGTTCGCCGGAGCAAACCGGAGCTAGTTCAAAGCAGATTCCCTCCTTTACCCCCACTCACATATAATGTGGATGTCAGGTTCTCAGCACCAACTATAGATCGGATCTTACTGCACAACACTAGTTGCTAATGTAGACACGGGCATTATTAGCTCAGGGCAGTGGGGAGGCTGGAGCACAGCAGGATATTTTGCACAGCAGGATATATTTCCTTCTTCCATCTCAGCTTTCCTCTTAATAAAATTTCCTTTCATGAAATTATTTTTAAAATAGATCTTTTTGTTTGCATAGGAGGAATTGGTGCAAGTTAGATTCATGTACGTCAGGAGGTTCAAGATGGAAACTCCAAGTTCTAGCAATCACAACCTGGTATGTTACAGGCACGTACATGCATGTTATCTGCATGTACAAAGATGAATATACTGAATGTGTGGTTTACATAGTTCTTTTTATCATGTTTAGAATCTGCTATCATGCTTATACTGTGACTCCAACACATTTTACCTGAAGTTTAAAAACCTATGTACTCATTTCAGACTATTTTTGTGGCAAACAGCTTCATGTCTCCATTGAAGCACCACAAAAAAATGCAGGTTTAGAAATCACAGCTAAATCAGTGAGAAAGAACTAAGAAATCTGATAGATTAATAAAATGCACTTATTTAGTCTGGATATGAACTTACGATTGAAATGAGGTTTGCCGCTTTTAAAGCAATGTATGCTATTTCCACATGTTCTGTGTCCTCTGCTACACGGTCTGCCTTCTTTGTGCACTCAGTCAACTGATATGTGATGACCACAAACTGTCACGTGGGCTAACCTGAGCAATAGTGTGCTATCACTGCCACCAGTACACTCCAAGTCCCCACTTGGCCCCATCAGCCTGTGTTTCCCTCCGCTCAACAAAACTAACAATGTCTGTCACAGTACAAACACCTGTGTCTATGCTACTTCCAGGAGGGCAAGACTCAGAGGGCTTCAGCATCTCCCTTCCGATCTCCCACATACTTGGCACAGCTGACAGCACCACTAAAACACTAAGTATAGTGCAGACCTACAGCTTTTCTTCATCTCCTCAACTGTACTTGCCAGATTGCCTCAGTTACTAAATATGGCAAGTGAGATTGAAGAGGTGAGAAAAGCAGTGGTGCTGTGTACGGAAACGCAAATAATAGCAGTGCTATGACAGCAAAGCAGAAAAAAAGGGTTTAAACCCTACCTCCACCTGAAGCCCCATTCCATGGGATCACCCACAGCATGCAATCATTCCTATTTTTAAATGCTATATTTTCTAACATGAGTCAGTTACCAATCTATTTCTGATCTGAACAGGAAGGACAGCGGAACAACTTTAATCACCGCTGAACCAAAATTAGAACAAAAAATGGATCAGTTCAGTTCCTTTATTTATACTAACCAACTGTAGGTGTACCTATATGAGCCAGTCGGAATAAAGAAAGAGTATCCATAAGCTCCTTCTGTAGATACTGAGGATCAGAAGCTGGTTTAAAGTGTAATTCAAAACACAGAACTGGGTATTGGAAGAGGCCTGTTCTGTCCAAAGCTTTTACTTATAAAACTGGCTAAGTCATTCAGCCAGCTAAATTAAGTAATCATCTAAGGGGTGGTGACAGTAGCATGCCTAAGCAATGCCTGTAAGATTCGCTTCCTCGTCACCTTGGTTTCATTACGGTGTTTGTGTGGATCCAAGCACATTGAGGCCCTGACAGAGATGGGAGCTTCTAAACACCAGTATAGAACAGGGCAGCAAGTTGAACGTGAGTCAGCAATGCACTTCTGCAGTGATGAAGGCAAACCACATACCCAACTGCATTAGCACAAGCATAGCTACCATATTGGGGGAAGCTATTATTCCCCTTTGCTCAGCACTTGTGAGGCCACATCCAGAATACCCTTTACTGGAATACTGTGTCCAGGTTTGGCACTCGGTATAGGAGAGAGAAAGACAAACTGGAAGGAGTCCAGAGGCAGCCTCCGCCAATGGCTAGGGGACCGCAGCACATTACATGAGCTGAGACTAAGAGAACTGGGTTTGTTTAGCAAGCAAAAAAAAAAGGCTGCGAGGAACCTCAATGCGGTTTTCTACCACCTAGAGAACAGTTACAGAGAAGACAAAAGCAGACTTTTTCCAAGGTGCGCAGGGAAAGAACAAAAGGCAATTCTGACTGTGCACAAGGAAAAAAATCTTCACCATGAGAGTGGCTAAGCACTGCAGCAAGGCCCTGGAAAGGCTGCACAAACTCCATCTGTAGAGATTTTCAAAACTAAACAGGACAAGGCCCTGAGCATCTGCGATTAACCATGCCTTGGGCAGGACTGTGAACTAGATGACCTCCACACATCCTTTCTGACCTTAATTCTACAATTCTAAAACTAAGACTCCCACATCACATGTAGGAATATACATGTTAAAAGCATGACATGAACTGGTTAAAAATCAATATAAAATAGCTTTAAAAAAAAGGTCATGCCAATGTGGGACATAAGAAGCCTTTTTCTCCATGGCAGAACAGTAATATTCTAGCTATAAAAATGACACTGAAGAAAAGAAGAATAAATCCTTAGTAATAAGACTATGATGTTATTGAGGACATATTATTAGAAGATCAACAAAATAAGCTGGATGGCACTGGAAATGCAATCAAGCACCAAGATGGCAGCTATGAACTCATTAAAATATTAAATGTATAAGCTTTGTTAAAACTGCAGAAAGACTGCTGTCTGTACAATCTACTGAAGCCCTGCTGTTGGTTTTTCAAACTAACTCATCTGTCTCATAATTCCTTTGGAAAACTTGCAAACAGAGAATTACAATAATCAAAATCTTTCAGAGACATTAATAAAAATACGGAGGTATCCTGATGTAAAAAGATATAAATTGTAGTGGTTAATATATAAATAGGTCTTCTTTTAATAGCCCAAAATACAAAAGTAATTTTCAGCACCAAGGCTGCCCTTAAAGCTAGTTGCATGTGAAGGAAATACATGTAAAAAGGGGAGGGAAAAATCTGTGTCTTTTTCCAAGCTGTTTTGACTACTAACAACTCAGTTTCAAGATAAATTCAGTATGCATAATATATGCAGCATGTTTACATTTGGCATTTACAGCTGCACTTAGGTAAGTTTATAGATAGATATATGTATAGATAAGCATAGGGTCAGTCATTGATACAGCAAACTGCTTAACACAAAGATGGAGATTTCTTGTTTAGTTGCCTAGCAATAAGATCTGACTCCTGGAAGCTAACAAATACTGATTACAGAATGGAACAAAATTATTTAATGTATCTAATGTATCATACAGAAAGGAACATAAGGCTATTGAAGAAAGGGAAATGTTAGGCCAGAAAAAAATCAATCCAGTGAAATCTATTCCAGGAATATGTGATATGAAGAAACTACAATATCTAAATTAAAGAAAGCTTCAGTCTGCTCACTCTGTCAATATTTTTTATCGTTCTTCTTCTTTTAGCAAAAAGTCTAATTCCATCTTGGCTAATGGATCTGGCTTTTGAATTGCTGTGTTTAACTTTGTCCAGCCCCCTCAATAGTGTTTGGAAGCCGGAGAGAGAGAGAGAAAGATTTTTAAAAATTGAACTGCATGAACATGATGGCATTTCTCTTCTTGGAAAACACAGTATGATACTAATGGAAAGTTTGATGACATTTACTACACTGGTGGAGAGGCAGTAAGTCCACACGTGTGTTTTATTTGTTATGAAGAGCTTTAAAATTGCACTGAGGCCTTTTAACACATTTATAAGGTCTCTTCTCTCAGTTCTTTCAATATTACAATTTTTTTCTCTCAGTACTTCAGAGGTAGAACAGGAAGGTCACAAGCCAAGGATAGGTAGTATACTACAAGTCCAGCACAGATTGGAAGTATGTACTTTTTGGAGCAGTACTGACATTGATCCTTTTCCCTTATAATCTAAATTTAAATAGTCTACATTAAAACTGGGAGAACAGAGGCCACTGGATTGCATTCCAGCATTATAAGCAATGTGGACTTGTAATGCACTATTCATGCATTATTTAAACTTGAAAGAAGACGTGTGACTCCTCTTCCTGCCATTTCCAACCTTTCTTTAAAATATTCTTTAACAAAGCCTTTAAAACAGTACTTCCCAAGATCTGCTCCTGTTGGAACTGTCACTTAACAGTATTCCACCTGCTTGGGACAGAAACAGTCATAAAATTTCTCTCGTATCCTGTTACACCAGCATAAATCTAGAGTAACTCCACAGACTTCCTGTGTGATGCACTTACCTGGGGTTTGTCTACATAAGGAAGTAAACATAAAGGAAAACCAGCCTCAATTCAGACCACCATACCAATTCTGAACTAACTCCCAGTATAAACATTCTTACCACACAGAAAGCAAAGGCAGCTTTTCCCACTTTGAATATGGATTAAACTACTTCGAACAAAGACAGTCATAGTAAAATCCAAAGGTGTAATCACATTCCACAATGCAGTGCTTTACAAAAATAAATTAAAGTTTCAGTATCAGAAGCAGCATATCATCCATCTAGTCATATATATCCTGCTTCTGAAATGTTCTCTGATTTAATTTAGGGGTAGTTTTAGATACTGTACACACCTTTGCCTTTTGGCATAAAAATACCCTTTCACTGTCCATAACGTACATTTGTACAGAATATCCCATAACTTCGTACTTAAACAGCACTAATTTTTCCATTAAGACAACGCCTTTATTTCTCAATCTTCCTTCCCCAGTTGCAGAGACTGCTATACAGACTAATTACCTACATGTTCATTTGGTCTTGCACTGTGGCCCCTATGTCCTTGTTACAGTAATGTGATACATGCTTAAACAGGACATAAATTATAATTACTACATGAAAGGTCTTAATAACACTGGAATTTACAGTACTGATTTTTCTATGTTGTTCAGACACTACAGTGATAGAAACTACACAAATATCTAGAAAAGCAAAAGCAGACAAAAATGAAGGACACACAAGTGAAGATTTTGACATATGAATCGTGGTAATTCATTCAACCAGTATTAATCTACTGACATGCAAATTGATTTGTTTCATTACAGTACTTTCTGTATAATAGTAATTTACAGATTTCTAATAATTGAATCACCTATGCTCCTACCACCTATATGATAAAAAGGCTGAGGGACACATCACTTAGAAGACACTTGCTGTTTACAGAGATCCGTCAACAAAGAATAGATTGTCTGGGATGAAAAGGATTGTTCCTAGGTCTTTCTACACACATCCACAATTTTGAGACTGTAGAAAAACATGCAGTCAACCCCCTCTACCTTTAAGATCATCGAGTCCAACCGTCAACCCAACATCACCATGCCCACTAAACCATGTCCTGAAGTGCCTTGTCTACACATTTTTTGAACACCTCCAGGGATGGTGACTCCACCACTTCCCTGGGCAGCCTGTTCCAATGCCTGACAACCCTCTCAGGAAACAAGTTCCTCCTAATATCCGATCTAAACCTCCCCTGCAGCAACTTGAGGCCATTTCCTCTCATCCTATCTCCAGCCACATGACAGAAGAGACCAGCACCCACCTCACTACAATCCCCTTTCAGGTAGTTGTAGAGAGTGATAAGGTCTCCCCTCAGCCTCCTTTTCTCCAGGCTAAACAACCCCAGTTCCATCAGCTGCTCCTCATAAGACTTGTGGTCTAGACCCTTCACCAGCTTCATTGCCCTTCTCTGGACACACTCCAGCACCTCAATGTCTTTCCTGTAGTGAGGGGCCCAAAACTGAATGCAGTACTCAAGGTGCAGCCTCACCAGTGTCGAGTACAGGGGAACAAAATAGCTTGAGCTATTAATTTCAGTCACATGCACCTGTAATTTGAGCTCTGCTCTTCACTCCATTTTTTAATTTTGATCTCTTTTGATGAGTCACAAGAAATGTAACATAATAAATTTGAACTCTTAATTCATTGTGAACGTAGTACACTGTCTCCCCACTTTCATATTTCCATGTCACTAGTGGCTTAAACATTATTCAAAGATGTGCTGCCAATTACATTGCAAAGATCACGTCTAATTTGTAAGATGAACTGAAAGGAACTGGTATTTATGAACATATCTACTTAACAATACTCACCACCTGCAAACAAATCTTATGTTGCCAATGTACAAGACAATATATCTTACTTGGTGTATTGTGACAGTAACAGATTATTCTGCATTTCACATTTTCCAATGCTTCATGCTGCACAAGAAACCAAAATACTTCCTGTTCCCAACCAAGATCCAGTAATCCTGGTTACTTATGGTTACTCCATTGTGGAGAATGTGAAAAGGAGATGCTCTGGTGAGTATTTATACATGCCCTGTATGAAGTGTGACTACTCTTTTCTATCTTTTTCTCTAAATTATGCACCAGTGAATAGCCAAGAAATTGTCTTAGCAATTAATAATAAAACATATGTTATGCATATATGTAGCCCCAAACATTTTTTAGTCTGGCCTAATAGCAAAGGTTATCAAGCTAAATGCACCATAAACTCTACTCACAACATCATAAGCAAGGTAGTAATGCCACTCATTCTTCAATTAGATGTCAGTATGGTATACGCTGCTTATTCTCTTCCTTTTTTACCACCCAAACTACAAACCTTGCTTTCACTGTCTATTTCTAAAATTTCTTTCAAAAATTAGTAATTATAAGGCCTGCATAAATCCTGCAACTGCATAATAAAAAAGACATTTTGGTGCAAGCACATTTTGTATACTTGTACCTACAGATCTGGAGATCTAAACTCCCTGTCTAAGTAACCATACTTAAAACTGAGATAAAGCAAGTTGTGTACTCTCTCCTTGTAAGTAGGAAATACCCATCCCACTTCGTGTGTTTGTTGTCCTCTTAGCCAGGTACACCTCAGGCATATCCTGCCTGTGAGGCAGTATGTTGTCCTTCAAGAGCACCCCTTTGAAATCTCCCTCTTAAAAAACAGTCAATGAAAGCAAGAACCAGTATTATAGTAGTCTGACCATATTTTTTTAATTACAGATAGTTACAGTTGTTATCTGTAATAGGTTATAACACCATACAAAGGAAATAGCATCATATGAGGCTAGATCATCAATTGACATCAAAAGAAGGCCAACAGTGTTCTCAGTTCTTTTTTTTCCAGGCAGCCCTAGTTGCATTAGAAGTGATTTTCCTTCAAGAGCTCAGTGACAGCAATTCTGAGAGGGGACAGCAGAAGTGACAATTTTGCATCTTGTAAAAGAACAAACAGTTTGAAGCATCAGTGACAACCCTTTTAAGATCAGCTCTAGCAAGACTGAGGAGTGAGCCTTCTGACATCAGTTTTGTTTGTTTACTTTCTGGTAAAGTTTGTAGCTGCAAAAGCTTCTTTTGAATCCTGAGGTTCACTGATTCTGAGACTTTGCTGGCCTAGAGTATAAATACTGAAGCAGGGGTTTTTTCTCTTTTTCTTGATAGCTGGCTAAACCCCAAGGAAAACAATGAATGCTTCTTAGTAATATTTACAGGGATTGGAAATAAAATTATATTAAATTTCATCAGATATAATAAATAGATAATATTCTTGATATGAATTCACATCTGAAAACATAAATACCATAGTGATGTTCTGCATTTTTTCAAAGAAGCCTGAAGACTTTGTTTAGATTCTTTCTCCCTAAAACATGTAAATTAATGAAATAGCAGTTTGAATAAAGGAGCAATAATTGACTGATCAAATTTTGCCATACCAACTAGGATGTGTTTTCTGTTGAAATATCCTTGACTGTGATAACTTTTAACTTGTGAAACCCATCTGTCCTGCAAAGATCTGTGGAAAGAGACCACTATCAGAATGGAGGAAGTCACTAATGAGTTTAATGTATCAGCAACACAAATATCAGATCTTCAAATGCTGTATGTTACTCAGAACTTCTGCAGATCTGGGCAGTCACTGGACCTGAACATGAATTACCATTTCTTTAACAGACTTTTTTTGTTCTTATTTCCACTGAGAAGTGACAACAATCTCCAGCAAGTATAGAGTTAAATTTCCTGTTCCACTTTCACACAGGTGCTCAAGGTAGGGTAAAGAGGCCACACTGAACTAGATAAGATTACACTCAGACATTTAGAGGGTTTATGCAACTTTGATAAGAGGAGAGAAAAGACTTCAGAAGTCCAAAACATAGCTGCTAGAAGGTAGAGTACATGCCCAGTTGGGTTGGGGTTTTTTTGCCTGTATTCTATCTGATGTTTCTGTAGCAGTTATAATACAATTAGGGCAGGATGAAGCTTGTTACAGATAAAATCTGTCTTCTGTAACTTGGCTTCTACTACTTTGCAACTTTTGCTAACACAGTAAAGAAATAACAGTTAGAGGGGAGCACTCTGCACCCAAAGCTCACCTCCAGTCAATTCAAATGGAGTATAACTGTTCTTGGCATCTTTCTGTGCCTTGCCTCCTCATGTTGTACTGCTCCTAACAATTCACAGAGTGCAAAGCAATCGTCAGTCCCTTTAAGTGTAGTCTTCTGAAAGAAAGTATCTTTTCTGCGAGTGACTCTCTTAGCAATGAATTATCTGTAGATAACAGCTGTGTGTTAAACAGGAAGAGTATAGTGTTGGTTGATTACAGGTAGGAGGATAGATAATCTCCTACCCATAATATAATCTAGCTTTGTATCAGTTCTTCCTCATCTTAGTCGCTTGATGTGACAACACCTGTTGCCTACCAAACTTCATTATCCATTCCCTAGAAAATAATGCTTACATTGAAGAAATTAATGGTATCCATGGTCGTTGCTAGGAAAATACAGAGGTTAAGGATGCCACTCAAATCTGTTGTTAAAGAAACAAATGTGCATTATATTTTTACTATTAATTGAAGGGTACAAATATGAAAATAGGAAGCTGTATCTTTTATTTATGAGGAAAATGTAAGCCAGGAAAAGACAAAAAAGACAGAATAAAAATGAAGTTTGTGCTAAATAAAGAACAAATTACCTTTTTCCCATTTTTAGTACACCCAAACACCATGGTCTATGTCACTAATATTTGTGAAGGAGCAACGTACCATTTGTTTTCCCTTTTGCAAATGTTAATGCTACCAAACAAGCATTTTTTTTCTGTACATATTCTACCTGAAATCAATCCCTTATTCGTTCTGACTGCCATGAAAAGTGAAACTGGGAAACACAACTTAGAGTACTGAAAAAGGAAGAGAGTCTTTTATAAAGACTCACAGAATATAGCTATTGTTTCACTCCACTTTAAAGGCAGACAGCTTTAGTGCTTATTTACCTATGTGAGGCAAACTGCTTTACTTAAATCCTTGGACTCTTCTCTGTGGCTTCTATGTAGATATACACAGGAAAAGTAATCTTAGTTATCTTTTTAAATTACCAGTTACACCGTGCTATATTTCTAATCAGACATTCTTATTGCTCAAAATTAATTTGGTTTAACTGTTTTTTTAATTTACTTAGAAAGTGTTTTAATAATTAAAGACACATATTTAAACATTAAAGACACCTGGCTGAAAGTATCCAAGTTCTAATTTCAATTAATCCATAAAGTCTGTGCGTTTGGACTCATCTTCCAGAGTGTTCTCTAGCTGACACATCCTCAGCCTTGTACTTTTTCTATTTGTCACAGTGCTATCATGATTCTATATCTGTTTGGCTAAAAGACATAATGTGAGGATATTTACAGTGTGGTTGCTGGAAGCAAGATGAATGGGGAGCTGGCTAAGAATGTATTTATTACTTAAGAAAACCAGGACCAAGGAAGAGAAGTACAAGTGTAAGGAACATCAGAAAGCTTTTACCAAGCTAACTGAGGATGGAGACACCCTTTGGTAGGAATAGTTTTGACAACATTTGTATATGTTTTAGCTTCTCTAGGTACTTTAGCCCCTTAGAGGAGTAAGAAGCTGAGCTCTTACTGAAGTTTTCTACTGTAGCTTCTAATCTGCAAAGTTGGACAAAGCAAACTGTCTCCTTTAATCAGAACAAGCTTTAAACTTAAATAAATTACTGACTCCTATTTTTCTTAAGCTTTTCCACCAATGTTGTTTAGGAAACAACAGTAATTAACCTGTTATTTTCTAATGGAGCTAGATGAAAATCAGAGTTAGTATATTTGAAGCAAGCACCCTATAGCTCTGCTCTCAGCTAATTCTCTGACAGCTGCTGCATTCAATAAATGAGTCAATAAAGTATACAATATGGATAAGATGCTGAGTCAAATTCATCCCTGATAAAACTAACATAGAAGGCTATGTCCTTCTGTGTTTGTTTAGGGCCTAACAGAGTTCCCCTTGCTAAAAATACAGTACTAAGAGTCTATAGAAGGAGTAAAGGCTTTTGATTAGCTCGAGAGTGTCACTCTTTTAAATACTTCAATCCCAGCAGGCTCAGCTCTCACAGTATCTGAACAATGCTGAAACTAGAAATTATCTAGGAACTTCATCTCTAGAAAATTTTGTAATTCAACTCAGTATCATCTCAATCTAGGGATCCAGCTATTTACATCTGAAACAAACATGTGTCTGTGGACAGATGTGTTTAACTTGGATTCACTGTGTGTGGGACTTCTGTTTCAGACACACAGCATGTAAATGCTAAGCCTGAAAGTCTTGCAAAATTAAAATCATTTCAGTAAACCATTTATATTAACCAGAATAACTACCTAGTATGAAATTATGCTTACTCATATTTTTTCTCTTAAAAACACAACAACAAACAAAACAAAACAGGAACAAAACCACTTCCTTTTTACCAAGGAAATCCAGGAAAAAACATCCCAGTTGGAGATTCTTCTGATTACAGGTATTTTACAAATAGGCATACATACAGCTTACCTCCCCCACACCACACCCCCATTCACCTTACAACCCTTCATGAGATTGCTCACCAATCATAATATAGCAATTCCTGCAGCTGCATGTGAGGCTATTGCCAGGTGGCAAGGCCATACTAGCTCAGAACTTGCAAAAGAACTAAGTTTTCATAACCTTTTCTTTTAAAACCTTCCATTTTTACTCAAAAGTGCACAAGAGAGAATCCAGACAAATGGGATCGTGTTATTCAAATACATCTCTGAAGTCCTTTTTATGTTTTGTTAATGATGATTCATTTCCTAAGTTCACTAAACTTGTGAAGCTGGCTAATGGGAAATAATTCTATGGTGCTGAAATGGCTTGTATTGCCCCAGATAATTAAATATTTTCAATCTGCAGAACACATTTAACATTTTCATTGAATCATAGAACAGTTTGGGTTGGAAGAGACCTTTAAAGGTCAACTAGTCCAACCCCCCTGCAATAAGCAGGGACATCTTCAACTAGATAAGGTTGCTCAAAGCCCCATCCAACCTGACCTCGAATGTTTTCAGGGGTGGGCCATCTACCACCTCTCTGGACAACCTGTTCTAGTGTTTCACCACCCTCATCGTGAAACATTTCTTCTTTATATCTAGTCTGAATCTACCCTCTTTTAGTTTAAAACCATTACTCCCTGTCCAGTCGCTACAGGCCCTACTGAAAAGTCTGTTACCATCTTTCTTAGAAGCCGCCTTTAAGCACTGGAAGGCCACAATAAGGTCTCCCCAGAGCCTTCTCTTCTCCAGGCTAAAAACCTCAACTCCCTCAGCCTTTCCTCATAGAAAAGGTATTCCATCCCCCTGATCATTTTTGTGGCCCTACTATGGACCTGCTTAAGTTTTATTGTATGACATAAAATCATGCCACATGAGGCCAGAAATACCTACTGGTTAATAAAAGCTAGATTAAGTGTCAGATCTAGCTTGCTTGCTTTTAGTATCTGAGAGTCTTCAGATGTTTGGCCTGATTTAGGTCACATTCTGATAGTGGTTTCGGTTCTCTTCCCCCATCTCTCTTTCCAAAGTAGGTATAAGCAACAATTTGGGTACGAATGGGAAAAAGCCTCCTTTATGCAATTTCTTTAGAAACCAAACTGATTTCACCACAATAGGAGAAAATTACATAATTTCAATGAGTAGCTATATTTGCTTTAAATTGATTAAGGACTAAAGAATGTCAATATAAAAATACTCTACAGAAATGCAGAACAATTTTAACACACTGTAAGTACACTGGATTTAATAAAGGAAACCATAGGTCAAAGAATGGAAATGCTGTTCATCGTAATCAAATGCTTTAATGTTCTTGAACCTATTTTAAAATATAGGTTTGTAATAACATGCTCATATGTACAAGTAATCATCTTTTTATATTAAGGGAAGATTTTGAACTTTTCAGACAGTTAACTAGGTAAAACACAAGGACTTCACTGACTTCCAAAAGGTTAACCCGGATTTATAATTATTTGCCTGATTTCCCTGTATTTTTGCTTCCTCTTGATGACTGAAAATGCTAAGTAGCTTTTCCTTACCCTCTTCTAGCTCAAGTGGATCTTTGATCCCTAAATAACAGAAAATCTAGCCCTTACAGTAACAGAGTATTAATGCTATCCTTTGTCATTAATAGCAATTATATTACTAGCAACCATTGATAACTATTATATGTGAATATTACCTTAAATTTTAAGAAGACACACTACATTTCTGACCATGGAAAAGTAAGGCAAACAGCAGAGTAGCTCACTACATCCAACAAAAGCCCATTTGTACAAGCAACTAAAAGTATATATGTGTTCTGTGGTATATTCCTAGTGTTTCCTACACACACAAACCATGACATAGCATTTTCTGCAATGAAAAAGATAATACAAAATCATTTTGATAATACCAAGTGCAGCATTTTAATAATCGTAAGTAATTTTCTATCCATGCTTGTGAATTCATCAATAATATATTTTTATAAAGATAAGAGTAATGCAATGCAGCTATAGGACACTCTGATGCTCTTCCAACTCAGTCAACCGTAATTTGTGTTCAGCTCAAGTAGGTGTTTATGAATATGATAAGTATTTCATACAGAAGATGACTGCCACAAAGCCACTTAAGCAGACAGATTACAATGGAATCAAGCCAATACATTTTAAAACCAATACAAGGATTATTACTCCTTAAACACCGTACTATTAAACCACAGAACTCACTAAGACATGATATTGGAGAGGCCTAAAAGGTGTCTAAAATTAGACATTAACACAGAAAATTGAAATACTAATAACTATTAAAATTACAAATTATAGCCATGCTTTAAGGTAATTCAAACAAGAACTGGCAGTGGTTAAGAGAAGGAAAAGCTCTTTTCTCGGAAAATAATGAAAAAGATAAATTTTAAAGCTTTCTTACTTTATTGTAAAGCTGGTGCTAACCAATGTCAGAAACAGAACATTGCAGTACAGCACACTCACTCTGCTGATGCTAAAGAACATGAATAAATCTGTCATTTTAGAAGATTAGAGAATACAATAATTTTGCAGCTTACGTGTTTCATTGAACTAGACCTGCTGAGAAGACAGTCACTGTTGGGTTTGGGTTTTGATTGTTGTTTTTTTTTCTAAACCATTCTGGGAATACATATGCAATCTTCCTCTTTGAAAGTTATGATTATGCATTAGTACAATTATATCTGCTAAAAATATTCACTGTTCTAAATAGGACTCTGAAAGCAAAGCAAGCTGTACTGTTGTGGGCACTGCCTCACTTTCCTTAGTTGCCTGTATAAACATTCGCTGATGAAATATCAGTATCTTGGACATTTGAGTATTCTAAGCAGTTTCCACTGGCTAACTATAAAGTCACACCCCAAATATCTTTCCAAATTTCTGACAAAGAACCACAATAACAGTCCCGTGCAATTGTAACTGCCAGACTAATTGTTATACTTAAGAAATCTCGCAAGTCTTCACGGTCTCAAATAGAGACTAAAGATGTATTATTTTTTTTTTAATATACCTGATAAAGGACTGGTTCTGAGCAGCAGGAAATCGAGGTGCTGAGTTAAGGTATAGGGAACAGCATTTCAGAAGACAACTGGACAAAAGCAAAATCATTTGTTTTATTAGATGGAAGACTCACTGAAATCTACTGCAAAGGATGTTCCAAAGAAAGGGAAAAGAGAAGTGACCTCCCAGGTGGTTAGAAGTCCACCACTGTTTAGAAGTGTTGGAATGCTCTTGCCTCAGTGAGTATTGTTAAATCAGTCTCACTAAAAGTCATCTCTACAGATATTCTGAAGTTTAATACCAATACATACTCTGCAAATTAAAATCCTGTGGAGAGCAACCACAAAGACTTCTGCAACTTTCACACCATCCATGCTATATTGTACAAATTAGGCACATAACCAATATATTAGTGCATTTTTCCAAAAGACAATGCAAACTTCCTGTAATAGTGCATCTGCACAGTATAAATGGGTTTGCCATTAAGAGCGTTCTGCTTCAGTAGAAATGCCAAGAAAATTGGTTAAATGAAAAATATAGGTGTCTTTTTCAGTTTGGGTTTGGTTTTTGTTGGTTTTTTTTCTCCCCCAGGCCTTTTTCCTACAGTACAGCTCTCCTTGAACAGACTTCTATCACAGGAAAAACTACATGAGTACATTTGGTTAAATGTTCGTGACAGCTGCTTTATCCGTGGGGTGGGTCAGGAACTATATATACATGGCTTTGGAGAAAAATGAGGCTCACTTGAAAAGGCAGACTGAAAAACAGTTTGGAAAGTAAGGTACAGGAGGTGATTATGTTGGAGAAATTAGCATGGAGTAAACTAGGATGTAAATTTTCAGTGAATTACTTTGCAGTAGTTCTCTACATGGATGCTTTGGTTCATATTATATGCATGTCTGCACTATATTAATGGGGCAGTCTGCATAAAACCCAACCTAGCTGGATCCACAACCAGCACAGTGATGAGATCCAGTATTTACTGGAGATGGTACAGTGCCACACTGCTACAGCCACCTTGTCATCAGCACTCTGGAATCTCCACCCAGCAGGGCTCAGCTTTGTAATCACTGCAATGCAACCTGCTACACAGGATAAGTCACGGTGATTCCAGCTTGGCAATAGTAAGGAAAAACTCCCAGTTCTGCAAAGCTCTTTTCCCACATTTTGTGGGTTGTTTTGGTAGACGACAGCAGCCAGTCCAGGTTCTGAGCTATGCCATATGTGCAGCAAGAGACATTCCTCTTCCTCTCACCCAGATGCTGCATCTGTGGTAGCAACTCCTTTTTTAGTGCCACACAGTCTGAAACACAATAGGTTCCTCATAACACTTTACAGACAACCCTTCTCCTCCAAATAACCAGTGGCAGTGCACTCAGGCTGGAATTATGCATAGATTCTGCAAGTTCAGACTTGCAGAAACAAATCCAGAACTACCACTACGTCAATTGTAAAACAGCTTATTTGAATTAAAGCATCACTGGTGTTCAGGGCAAGTGGAAGACAGAAAGGGGGAAAATACAAAGTGGGGGTGGAATTTGGACAGGGCACTAAGGTGACTGATAGTTGCAAGGTGATACTGAAACTGATAGCTATTAAATTCCTTTTGCTGATCTTTTAATTTTTTTTTTGTGAAGGTGACAAATTGAAAAAAAATTATTTAGGTATATTTGTTACCAAATAATCGTACCAACAATTGGGCTGCTACATTCTCAGACATGAATAATGGTGCCTTGCACATTAGTTTATGGAATTTAAGAAGTAGGTGAGATATATAAAATAGAAGGCATTTCACAGCCTTTTTTGTCCTCTGTACTACAGTTCATTGCCTTCATCAATTGTACTAGTGCAGCTGGTGTATGAGGCTGACAAAGCGTGGCACAGATGTGAAGGAAAGCTATCAGCAGCCAAGTGCAGAAACTTCTTAGATTCCCACCTGCCAAAGTCAATGTGAGCTATGGAATGGCATATATCCTTCTGGTCTTAATATAATGCAGGACTAAGTCCTAAAAAACGAATCACAGTTTTAAGAAAACAGTGGTCATTTGCTGCTATTCTCTTACCAACCAAATGTTGGGTTTTCTTCTGTTGTTATGGTAATAAGTATTTTATAGTATGCTTTAAAATAAACAAAAAAGGTGATGCTTTAGTCTGTCAATATGTACCTACCATGTTTTGCAGGTTCCGTTCTTGTTCTCCTCTCTCCCCTGCCACTCCCCAAAAGAAAAATTCTCCTTAATTTTCACTTATGGGGTCTCTGCCCTGAACAGTGTTGGACTGCTTATGCTGGAAACACTGCATGAGAATATTCTGCCATGCAATGCAAAACAAAATCCTTGCTTTCACTTCCATTTTTAAGATTTGCAAGTATTTTTATTACTTTTTATTCTGAGAAGGTTTCCTTCAACAATATTAACTGGTTTTAATATTGGTTTAAATCCTGGTGACTTTGCTGTTGCCTCTGTGTCCACTGACCCCTTCTTTCAAACTGGATTCCACAGATTACAATGGAGTTCTGTACAGTTCTGTTCTTACAGATTCACATGCCAGGTCCAAGCTCTTGCAGTAATACGACTATTGTTAAATGCAGGAAAGTGTCATTATATAAAAATTCTGGTGTGTCAAGTACCTGTCACAGTTACGTTCACCCTTATGTGACACATATGTGCTCAAAACTTACTTTCAGGTATTTTATTCAAGATTTTCCGTAACACAATCTGATAAGTAAACTGTCCTTAATGCTTACAGGTATGAGATGGGGAAACTTATCTTGAACAAACTTCATCCCACATAAGATGCGATGCAAGAACTCCTGTATCACAGCACCCTTTAGGCCTTGTATAACCCTTGGGACATTGTGGCACAGTGTGTTGAAAACATTAGGAATGAGGCTGGCTCTGGGAAACTGCAAGTTCTGCAATATCATTTGTTTGGACTTGCTGTCTATATGGTTCAAGAGTTGTTACATGTATCACTTTCTCCCAGTCATCTGAATTATGAGTCATGCAAACTGAAAGTGGAAGGCGTATGTGTGAACAAAGCCGATGTGCCTGTTTGTGGAGTTTGTTGTCAGGTTTACTTAGCTCTTGTTTTCTGTCCTGCCCCATCTAGGGCAAATAAGTTTGAATTTTTGGCAAGTCCAGGTAGCTGCTACTTCAGGCGACAATCTGGGACTAAGACCTGGCAGTTAAAGGATAAAACCTCACACCGGTAAGTCTCTGGAAGTCTCCCATGACTCAAACTTCCACCTACAGCTAAAAGCCTGGCCATCTTTGTTTTGTTTAACTGAGCAGTAGCAAGAAAACCGCACCAGCTGAGTGCTTAGCATGATAAATACACAAAAATGTCTCTCAAGAATCCTCCTTGTCCATGGGTTGCCTGCAGGACGCCCTGCCACGCACAGGCCAGTTAATAGCTAAAAGCACATGCAGAGATAGAAATAGTTTCCAAACCCAGAAAGCAAACCTGAAATTGGATCCGTACAGCCAGGCTCTTGGAGCTCAAATGGCAAGTCTCCTCCTTCGGATCTGACTGCAAGCTCAGAACTACAGTCTATAATCAGCTAATTTTTTACCTCAACCGAATTTGAAACGTGGTCTGACTGAAGGGAAACCTAGCCTTAAATAAATTTATTAAATAACAAAAAAAACCAAACCCCAAACAAAAAAAACTTACGAGAATACATATATATTAAACTACCCTTCTATGAACGTGACAGAATCAACTGTAACTCACACTCTAGGCCTCTAGAACTGGGGCTCTGTGGTGGCTGAAGCACAGAAGCAAACACCGAAGGAAAGAGGCAGCCAAGCTGCCGCCATTAACCAAGTACGCCACTTGCGCAAATTTCCCTTTCCTCCTAGGCCCTACCGCTAGCCATGTGGCGTAACGGCTTTAGCGAATACGGATGCTGCACTGCGGCGATGGCACAGTTCAACCAAACTTCCTCCCTCCCCCGCCCACTTCGACGTTAAGGCCACCTCCTTTCTCGGTGGTGATTGGCAAGACGGGCGGAGCCCTTCGCGGCGATTGGCGGTTGCTGGAGGGAGGTGGGGTAGGTTGCGTGAGGGGTAATAAAGTTAGTGGGGCTGTGTCGGTGCGCTTTAGACGCGGCGGCGAGTCGGCTCTCTATGGAGGTGGCGGAGGGAAGTGTTGGGCCGTTGCTGCGCCTGCTGTGGTGACTCGGAGACTCGCCCTGTCTCGCGCGCTCCCCCCTTCCCCTCCCCAGCCCCGGTCCCCGGCTCCCTTCCCCTCCCCCCCCTTCTCTTGCCTTTTCCCCTGCCCTTGGTAGCCGCCGGGACCCGGGGAAGCTGACAAGGCCTTAGGGAAGGTGAGAAATGCGGGAGTGGCGGGAGAGTCATCTGGGGCCGGGAGGGAACGGGTACTGCTGCAGCCGTCGCTTAAAATGGCGGCTGCCCGAAGTGGCCGCCATTTTCTGGTCGGCTGCTTCTCTCTTTCTTCCGCACAAAATGGCGGCTCGGGTCGACGGCCTCTCTCGCTGTTTGCTTTCGGATCCCGGCCGTGCTAAGCGAAGAGGTAGAGGAGATCGGCAGGCCCCGCTAGGCGCGGAAGGGAAGCTGAGCAGAAGCGTTTGAGGCTAGAACCGCGTATCTGCAGCGAGGGAGATGGCGTCGGGTAGCGCCGGTTCGTAGCTCTGCCTTTCGGGAGATAAGATCGGCTGGAGGATCCTTGTCTCTAGCGGCGGTCTCTGGGGGCCCCGGGTGCCCGAGAGATTTGCCCTTGGAGGGGAATAGTTTCAGTATGCGTAGCGGACTGCGGTCTCGGGATCTTCTGGGATCCGCATTGCTGGGGGGGGAGGGGGGGAGTTTGTTCTCAGGAGTCGGTGGCGAGAGGGTTTTTCTCTTTTTTTTTTTTTTTTTTTCTCGTTCATTTACTCTTGTCTGTTTGTCGTGGAAGGGAGAGTGGACTGCCGAGGAGCCGTGTCTGTTGGCAGCAGCCTCGCCTCGCCCATGTTTCCTGTTCAGGCTTGGGCGGCGAGTAAAGCGAAGGCGGGGGCGGTGATGCCGGGGGGATACCGACTGCTTCCCCCCTCCTCCCCTTTCCGGGTGGACCGGGGCGGGTGCTGCGAGTGGAGGGCGCCGTTTTGCGCCGGCGGCGAAGGAGCGGATCCGGCTCACCTCCCTCGCAGAGAACAAAGAGCCGGCCGGGTTCCTGGCGGCGCCTGAGCCTGGAAACGGGCGGCGCCCGCTGGGGGAAGGGGGGGCGGCTCGGTGCGCCCGGAACCGCCATCTCCATGCGGCAGGGTAGCGCCTGCCTCCTGTGGGGGGCGCCCCTCCCGCTCCCGCAGCCCTTTTGTTCGGCGGCAGCCATGTTGGGAGCCGTTCCTCGTGCCCGCGCTGGCTCCTCCGCGTCGGCGAGCGGCCGGTGGCGGGGTGCGGAGGGCTGCCGGGCCACGGTGCTAACGGCCGCCGCCTTCGTGGGGAGAGGTGCGTTCTGTTGGGCGTTTCTCAGGCTGGCTTTCCGAGGAGATGACTCTGTGCTTAGTACTGTAAGGTCTGGGAGCAGATCTGTGATGGAGCCTCAGAATGCCTGTGGGTCTTTTTTCGTGCTCCCCAGGCGTTTGTATCCCCGTGGTTTGCGTTCTGCTACGTGAGCAGTGCAGTGAAATTCTGCTTTCTGCTGCTGTCTTGCAAGCTAAAATTTGAGGTGGGCAGAGGCGATTTTTTTTTCATTATTTAGCAGCTTAATTGGCCGTTTGGACTTTGATGTAGAATACAGGCCTTTTACTGTATTAAGTGCATTTTGTGATCTGGTACTTCTCACTTTGAAACTCGACTACTTTGTCTTGCCATAATTGTAGTTGGTAAAGCATACCAATAAAGGATTAATTTAATTATGCTATATTATCAGGAGAAAAAAACCCATCTTTTTGTGTGCTTTTTTTCTTTGCAAGCGCGTTTGGGGGGGGGGGGGGTTGACAGGGTAAATTTGAGGCTCTTACTTTCTCAGTCTGGGATTCACTTACCTCCTTCTTCACCCCCGTTGGAAAACACGGCAATAATCATGAAATTGGCCTTTCTATGAGTATCCCCAGTATTGCATAAGTAAGAGTTTCTTACCTTTTATGAAGTTTAGTGTTTGAGGGTTCCCCTTCTCTAACAAATGTTTGTACTTTTATTGTAAGTTAGATACTATGGCTGCTAGTAAAACAACTATAATATGAATGCTTGATTTGTCTTTCTAGGTTTTGTTTTTCCCCACCCCGTCAATTTAATTTTATTCTTTTGAAGATTCTTCGTTGTCAAGCCGCCAAAGTGGAGAGTGCGATTGCAGAAGGGGGTGCTTCTCGTTTCAGGTACCAGTGCTTTTTTTTAATGTTTGTTTGATGAACACTTGGCAGTGGAAACTGTCCTTTGAGGAGAACTTAAATTTGTCTTATGTTTATACCAAAACTGACGTGTAATTGTAAGCATTGGGATTTGGAACTTAAACAAGATTACGTGCTTGTTTTTAACAGTGCTTCTTCAGGCGGAGGAGGTGGTAGGGGTGCACCTCAGCACTATCCCAAGACTGCCAGCAACAGGTATGTCATCTTGCTATTGAATTTGGCATGATATCAAAGGCAGTGAATGCTTGATGGTGAATACTGAGTTGAAAGTAGAGTATTCTTAAAGTTGGACAAGGAATACTTACTGAGTTCATGACATGTTAATGTTCTCCAGTCTGTGGCAAGATAGCATATAATTTGTTGAAAGTGTGTGTCATGAGTAATACGAGGTGCACAGACTTTTTCATGCATTTCATTTAAAGTTCAGAGGGTTTTCTTGGGTGTCGTTTTTTAAAATTTTTATTACTGTTGAGTGAATACTTTACTGTGCATCAGATATTGCAGTGTTGGTAGGGGTGAGTGCCTGCTCTTACCAAAGCTAGTAACAGAATTAGCTTAAGTAAGGTAATACTGAATGGTTAAAAGGTCAGTTCCTGAAATTGTTTGTTTGTTTAACAAGCATATTCTTAAAATTTTTATAGCGAGTTCCTGGGGAAAACCCCAGGGCAAAACGCTCAGAAATGGATTCCTTCACGAAGCACTAGACGAGATGACGACTCCGCAAATGACAAAGAACGACATGATGCAATCTTCAGGAAAGTAAGAGGGTAAGTTCTTTGTGAGATTTTTTTTCCCTTACTGTTTTCTTCAGCGATATGCATCTAATAAATGGGTTGGAGGAAAGGAAGATATGTTGGTCTTGAGTTGGGGGGGGAGCCAGGGTAGGGATATCTTTGGGAGGGAAGGAGGCAGAAACTGATAGGCCATCAGCAGCAAACACTTCAGAAATAATTCTCATGAGAGAATTAATCTTTTCAATAATACTTTTTACATTCTAAAGCTCTACCAGAAGAATAGTTGAATGGAAAATGCAATTCTCAGTTTTTGTTTAATAGACTTTAGACCCAAGTTTACCTTTATTTCTTAAATTACTTGTAGCATGTTTACAATATTTGTAATCTGGATTTTTATTTTGTTTTTTTCTCTTTAGCATACTAAATAAGCTTACTCCTGAAAAGTTTGACAAGCTATGCCTTGAGCTCCTCAATGTGGGTGTAGAATCTAAGCTCATCCTAAAAGGGGTCATACTGCTGGTAAGATGGCTGCATTTCTTTTAACTATAGTTTTCTTGCATGTTGAAAATGGAGGTTGTCTGTTTTTGATGGGATACAGAAGTGGCATGGCTAATGTGGTGTTTGATAATCCAAACATACAGAAATATCATTCCAGCTTTTTGTGTAAAAAGGATATACTGAGGAGGAAGTAGACCTAATGCTTTAACTTTCTGTTTTAGAAGTCTCAAGAATTACTAAAGGTTACTGGGGATTTTTTTTAATAGTCTAACATGCTAGTTAGCAATCTTTACTCTCCTGGCCCCCGTCTTCCTTTTCCTGTTTTCCTGACAAACAAGCCTAATGGTCTTGGAAATGCTACCACAGGTGACCTCTTCATATACTGGTTTCACTATCATGTCACTTTGTTTAATCTGAGATTAGATTGGCAATACTAACTTTGGTGTTCTGATGATAAACTTCAAATTTGTCCTGTCTGATGGCTAAGGATTATAGAAGCTCTTTGGTAGCATAGAGTAGCTTTTTTCCTTTGCTTCAGCAGTAAGACTAGTGTTAAAACAAAATCCATTATTTCTGTATGTTTGAAATGGCAAAAAATAGGTGCTCTAGATCATATAGAGTGGTAATATTCCATTATGTGTCTTGCAACTCACTTTACTAATAACTTTTTCATCCTACTACACGCTACCTTACTCAAAATAAATTTATTTAGATCGTAGACAAAGCCCTTGAAGAGCCCAAGTATAGCTCACTGTATGCTCAACTATGTCTGCGACTGGCAGAAGATGCACCCAACTTTGATGGCCCATCAGCAGAGAGTCATCCAGGACAGAAGCAAAGCACAGTGAGTATATCCCTCAATCTGGAATGATAAATTTCCCTAGCACATACAGTTGCACTGACTAGCGTAATTATTTTTTGTTCTCTCTTCTTAGACATTCAGACGCCTCCTAATATCTAAACTTCAAGATGAATTTGAAAACCGAACCAGAAATGTTGATAGTAAGCTTTAAAACCACTTTAATAGAGACTTTATTTACCTTCTTTTTTCCACAGCTGTGTTAAACAGGCTTTTTTGTTTTCTAGTCTATGATAAGCATGATGGTCCCCTCCTCCCCGAGGAGGAGGAACAGAGAGCCATTGCCAAGATCAAGATGCTGGGGAACATCAAATTCATTGGAGAACTTGGCAAGCTTGATCTTATTCATGAATCTATCCTTCATAAGTGCATCAAAACAGTGAGTATTCAGATTGGTTGGGGGCTAAGAGCAAAATAAGACTTCTAAACTAAAAAATGTAAATGTTCATGTAGCTTTGGGAATCTTGGAGCATAAAATACCACAAAAACGTTTCCTGTCAATTATCTACCCTCCACTGTTTGAAATAAACAGTCTTGGTGTGATTAAAAAGTAAAATTGGCATTGTTCAAATCCATGGGAATTGTCTCCAAGTGAAGGTGTAGTTTGGCCTAGACAGAAGTACTGCAGGTACTTCAAAGTACATACACTTTATGTAGTAAGTACTTCAATTAGCAATTCTTAAACTAATTTTCAAGTCCATTTGTTGTTGGAACAGGACGAAATGTTTGTGCATGTGTCTGTGTACAAAGTTGTCTCTTACTGTAAATCATCGTTTATAATACGTTGAAATAGCTAATTCACCTCTAATATTTCAGCTTTTGGAAAAGAAGAAGAGAGTCCAACTCAAAGATATGGGGGAGGATTTGGAGTGCCTCTGTCAGATAATGAGGACAGTGGGACCTAGATTAGACCATGCAAAAGCCAAGGTATGTGCATATCCACTGCAGTCATTAAACTAGTTAAACTATGGCTAAGACTTTAACTGCTCGAACCTTCTATATTCAATGTTCTATTCATAAGTACAAAACTGAGGTCTGACTTGCGGAAAGCAAGAGTGCAAACAGTTGCGCCTGCATCAAATCTCTTGATAGCAAAAAGAGCCAATCTTTGAAATGGGTTTAATTGTCTTCCCAGAATGCAGTTAAGGTCATTAGCAAGTCATAGAAGTGAGAATGTTGGTTCTCTAAATGCTGCCTTGAAAGGATGTGGTGAGGAACTCTAATCTGAACACAACTAGGTGATCTGACAGATGTATTTTGGACCTTGACTTGTGAGTTGTGAATGTAAACTTGAAATGGTGTCATAGTAATGAGAATTTTGGCAGGTTTTCATCTTTGATTCAGATGAGATGTCTTGATGTGTTAGCTTTCCTTAAGCTCTACTGCTGTCAAGAAGATTGAGATGGCAGGAAAGGGCATTCTGTTCTATTACTTGATCTTAGATGTCTTGAATATTATCACCTCTCCTGAAAATATTTGACATGGATAGAGTTAGCCCTCACTTGTAACATTGCTTCTGTTCCCCCAGTCCTTAATGGATCAGTACTTTGCCCGTATGCGCTCCTTGATGTCAAGTAAGGAATTGCCAGCAAGGATTCGTTTCCTGCTGCAGGTATGATGATAAAATGGCTTACTGCGTCCTTTTTCTTGCAAAGTTGTCTTGAACCCTTTCCTGATAATTCATTATGTTCTAAGGATACTGTGGAGTTGAGAGAACACAACTGGGTTCCTCGCAAAGCTTTTCTTGACAATGGACCAAAGACTATCAATCAAATCCGTCAAGATGCAGTAAAAGTAAGTGTTGCGTGTGAAGACTTATACTTGGCTTTTGCTTAAGTGTTAAAGTGAATCCTTATGCTGCTTACTACCTGTCACAAAACTCATGCTGTGCACTAATGAATAGTTCTCACAGCAGAGTGTGACAGTAAGGGATTAAGGGTTAAAATCGGTTGGACTTTTATAGTTCAGGGCTAAAAACTTGACTTATCAGAGGTTATTATTCCCAACTGACCAAAATTACAATTCCTGTTTCAAAGGATCTGGGAGTTTTTATTCCTGCTCCTATGTCTCAAGGGATGAGAAGTGACTTCTTTCTGGAGGGACCCTTTATGCCACCCAGGATGAAACTTGACAGGGACCCACTCGGAGGGCTTGCTGATATGTTTGGACAAATGCCAGGTACACTGAAACTGCAAGGCTGATGGGATGACTGCAGTTGTACTGTATTGAAGAACTGAAAATGTCTTTTGTCTCCTTAATACAGGTAGCGGAATTGGTACTGGTCCAGGGGTTATTCAGGATAGATTTTCACCCACCATGGGACGCCATCGTTCAAACCAACTTTTCAATGGCCATGGGGGTCACCTCATGCCTTCTGCTCAATCCCAGTTTGGAGAACTAGGCAAATCTTTTCTGAAAAGTCAGGTAAGGAAGATGCTGTTCACAGGGTGACCTCAGCTTGTTTAGAAGCTCTTCTACAGATGCGTATGTTATGGATTATAGTCTGCTTATGTTGAAAGACTTCCTCAGATTTGATTCTGATAAGAACTGATGCTCAGCTGATGCAAAAATTCTAAACCATTTTTTAAATTGTGCAAGAGATGCAAGGAATACACTTTTTACTGCAAGAAAAGGTGCATGTGGCTTTGGTGGGTCAGAATGGTGTGTTTTATTTAAAAGATAGCCCTGTTTTTAGGGATAGATGCTACTCTCCCACCACCCCTGCTCCTTCTTTCTCCCTTCCTGGCAAATAGAATCTTTGTTCCTCTGGTCCCTCTGGTACTACTTACCATATGATGTACGCCACTCCATCATCTGCACTTCTTTCTCTATATCTCCCTTTCTGAAATAGGGGCAAAGCCAGCTCTACCATAACCAGAATCAGGGACTCTTATCCCAGCAACAAGGACAGTCGAAGGATATGCCACCTCGGTTTTCTAAGAAAGGACAGCTTAATGCAGATGAGGTACATTACATGCCTACATTACTTAAAGCCTATTCTAAATATTGCCCAATGATTATAGCAAGACGCGTTATTATGAGGACTAATGCTGGAACTCTTTCTCCTTCTCCTCCTCCTTCTTTGTCCCTTCCTCTTTCACCTTACCCCTCACTTTCCTTAGGGTATCCAGCGTCCTATGAGCAAGACTGAGATATGAGGGCAATTTCTTGGGGTGTCCCTTCTTTGCCCCACACCTCCCCAAGAACACTACTCTGACATCAGTTCCCATGCATCATATTGATAACAATACATTTAATTAAAACTTCAGAAAATCCTGAACTTTAGAAACCCTGAAGTGCTGGACCAGGCTAAATCTATTTTTTAGATTTTTTTTTTTAGAACTGGCGAATAGACAAAATGTCAAAAGCAAAGTGAACTGCATTGTTATTTTGAGTGTTAACCAGACTTGTATCTTGATTTCTGAGCAATTGGTAGACTTCTATCTTGGCTGTAAAATACATCAGCAAACTCACTAAGTGTCTTCTTGGGTCTCTAACATACCGCATCTAAAAGGAGCAATTCCAGATCTTGATACCAATGGAACTAAATACCAGTAACTTGCAGCAGGTTGTGATTCATCAAGTTGTGCTTTTGGGGGAATTTCAGTAATGTGGCTTAATCTGTATTTGAGTGTTAACATTGTAGAAATGGAAAAATCATGCTTCAGTGGGATCAGTTGGTGTGAGTCCATGGCTATGTATTCTTGGTCAGAATACTTGAAACAGTTCGAGTTTTTTCTGACTTATCTGCTTACAGATTAGCCTGAGACCTGCTCAGTCTTTTCTAATGAATAAAAACCAAGTGCCAAAGCTTCAGCCCCAGATAACTATGATTCCTCCCAGTGCTCAACCACCACGCACTCAGACACCACCTTTGGGACAGGTAAATATGAAAACTACTGTATATTGTTGGTTATACTTAATTTCTTCATGCATGGAAAGCTTAGACAAGTTTCTAGTATGGGAAGGGAGAGAGAATTCTAATGGCACAGAGCAGGAGATGAGATAAGAAAAGAATGTATGAAAACCTAATTTGACTTTGATCTGCTGTTGTACATATTTAGTGTTCTTAAACTTGATGTAAATGTAGGTAGATGTACTGCAAAGAAACAAATTCTGGTATCTTTTTCAGCCTCCTCAGCTTGGTCTTAAAACAAATCCACCGCTTATACAAGAAAAGCCTGCAAAGACCACCAAGAAACCACCTCCTTCTAAAGAAGAGCTACTTAAACAAACTGTAAGTTAAGTATGTAGTAGTAGTGCTTCTTGAAGCCTTGATTATGCTCTTCAAAAATGAATGTTTTAACTATACTTTTTTCCTCTAGGAAGCCGTTGTGACTGAGTATCTGAACAATGGAAATGCTAATGATGCTGTCAATACTGTGAGAGAAATGAGAGCTCCAAAACACTTCATTCCTGAGATGTTGAGCAAAGTAATCATTCAATCCCTAGATAGATCAGATGAAGACAAGGAGAAAGCAAGTACTTTGATCAGCTTGCTTAAGCAGGAGGGAATAGCCACAAGTGACAACTTCATGCAGGTACTGCAATCCGCTAGGCTCACAGTCCTTTTTGTTTGGCTGTTGATGGTGTTAGCTTGTGTAAAGGCAGTGTGCAAATTTTTCAAATGCTATTGATCTGAGGAGGTAAAAATAACGTATGAACCTCTAATGGGCATAAGAAGTGATGAAAGGAAGAAGTGTAGGTACAGGATTCATGAACTAGAAAGGGGGAACCTTCTGGCAACTGATTAAATGCAAAAAAGAAACATGATGTTCCTATGTAGTAAGAGTATTACTGTGCACAGGAACAAAATTACTTCAGAATTTGAACTTGTGTGTTCACTGTTCTTAGGCATTCCTGAATGTATTGGACCAGTGCCCAAAACTGGAGGTGGACATCCCATTGGTGAAATCCTACTTAGCACAGTTTGCAGCCCGTGCCATTATTTCAGAACTGGTGAGCATTTCTGAACTGGCTCAACCACTGGAAAGCGGCACCCATTTCCCTCTCTTCCTGCTTTGCCTTCAACAGTTAGCTAAGTTACAAGATCGTGAATGGCTAACAGAATTGTTCCAACAAAGCAAAGTGAATATGCAGAAAATGCTACCAGGTAAGAGTTACCAAATAGCTCCTATGACACCTCATATTAGTGTATGCAAAATGTTTTTTCCTCTAGTTCTTTTCACCAAAGTACAATAACATACAAGGTTATTTTGATACAATCAACTGTCATGATTCTTAAGAATGGTGTTTCTTAAGAGGCGGTTAGACCCATGAACCGTTGATGATAGCTTTTGGTTAGCACCAGCACTCAAGTGTGTCTTTCTTATTTACTTGTCAGAAATTGACCAGAACAAGGACCGCATGCTGGAGATCTTAGAAGGGAAGGGGCTTAGCTTCTTGTTCCCACTTCTGAAACTGGAGAAGGAACTGCTAAAGCAAATAAAATCGGATCCATCCCCTCAAGCCATCTATAAGTGGATTAAAGATAACATTTCACCCAAACTTCATGTAGATAAGGGATTTGTGAATATATTGATGACCAGGTGAGATGCTATCTTGATGTAGTTTAGGCCCATGTTTTGTTAAGCTACCAGTAAGTCATTAACCATGTAAAGGCTGACGTGTTCTCTGTGCAGAAAAAGGTAGAGTACATGGGGAGATAAATTGTTCTGAGCAAACATCCACTGTGTTTAAACACACATTGTATTTGAGAAGAAAAGCAAGTCTCCAGGCTTGCATGAGTGTCCAGTGTTGCCTTTCCTTGGGAAGAAGTCTAGATCTGTGTATTCTTTTTCTAAAATGTTTCAGAGCCATAACAGAAGCAAAACTGATTTTTGTGGTTCACGGTCAACCACAATATTAATTCACTGTGCATGCACCTAACTGCTGATAAAAGCAGGAGGGTATTTTTAGCAATAGCTAGTAAACTGAACTCAGGAGTACTTATCTTAACTGTTTAGACCATGAAATCCAGCTGTTGTATCTTAGTTTACAGAACTTAGCTTTTTTTATTTTGTCCAGTTTCTTGCAGTATATTTCTAGTGAAGTAAACCCACCTAGTGACGAATCAGATTCTTCATCTGCTCCATCTAAAGAGCAGCTAGAGCAGGAAAAACAACTGCTTCTTTCCTTCAAGCCAGTAATGCAGAAGTTCCTCCATGACCATGTTGATCTGCAAGTGAGTGCTTTATATGCACTCCAGGTGCACTGCTACAACAATAACTTTCCAAAAGGTATGTGCATCAATATCTTAGCCAAAACTTAACTTGTGTCTACTTGCTTCTGTCTGTATGTGGCTTTCAGGCTTGTCACTATGTTTCTTAGAGTCAAGCTGTTCAGAAGTTTATAAAGCTAACAAAGCTTAAATTTACTTTTGTAGGCATGTTACTGCGCTTCTTTGTTCATTTCTATGACATGGAGATCATTGAAGAAGAAGCCTTTTTGGCATGGAAAGAAGATATTACTCAAGAGTTTCCAGGGAAAGGCAAAGCTTTATTCCAGGTAAATTTGCTAACATTAGACACTTGTCTTTTGTGATCTCTGCTGCAGTGGAGTGTTTGAGAACCTTCAGACTGTGGTGAAGACTCGTTAATGTCTAGAAACTTCATGGAGTATTTCACTAGGAAGAAGTGAGGCAGGATGAACTGATCTTTACTAGGGACCTACACTGAGTGCAAAGTGTGGCTGAAAGATTTTTAAAATGAGTTGGGGGGTGGGGGGGAAGCAGCATTCTGTGGAAGTACATAGCAGGGAACTAATTCCTGCTCCCTTAAACCAATTTTATGTAACTGCAGGTAAACCAGTGGCTAACCTGGCTGGAAACTGCTGAAGAAGAAGAATCTGAAGAAGAAGCTGACTAAAGAACCAGCCAAAGCCTTAAATTGTGCAAACATACTGTTGCTATGATGTAACTGCATTTGACCTAACCACTGCGAAAATTCATTCCGCTGTAATGTTTCACAATATTTAAAGCAGAAGTATGTCAATAGGATATCCTCTGCAAAAGGTTTTTGTAGTATGTCTTAATAGTCTACAATAAAAATATTTTAGAGTATCTTTAATGTTTAGATAACAGTGTATTAGCAGCATGCAATAATTACATCATAAGTTCTCGAGCAGAAGCAGTCTGTTGCAAGGGTCTTCTTTGCTGCCAGTTATCATAGGCTGTTTTTAAGTTAGAAAACTGAATAGCAACACTGAATACTGTAGAAATGCACTTTGCTCAGTGTAATACTTGAGTTGTTGCAATATTTGATTATCCATTTGGTTGTTACAGAGAATCCTTAACTGTAATCGATGGTTGTTGCCGTAATAGTATATTGCCTGTATTTCTACCTCTAGTAATGGGCTTTATGTGCTAGGTTTTAATATCCTTGAGCCTGGGCAAGTGCACAAGTCTTTTAAAAAGAAACAGTTTACTTGCACAAAAACTGATCAGCTGAAGAGATGGTTTAATGCCCTTTGGAAGAGGTTTTTGTGGGTGTGAAACATGACATGGTGAGAAATTTGAATTGGTCCCTCTATTATAGTACTGAAATTAAGTCTACTTAATTTATCAAGACATGTTCATGCCCTGATTTTATATACTTGTATCTATCAATAAACATTGTGATACTTGACTTGTTTCTGAATGTCTCCCAGTAGAAGAGCTTTGACAACTAGTTTACTTATGGAAGGAAACCTCAATGGGAGTTGACTTAGACTGGGACCATCTTAAGATTCTTTTCATAATTGTCTTAACAAGCAAATGAATTCTAAATAAGGTCACAGATAAAATTAGACACTGCATACTTGCTGTGACAGGAGGAAAATTAAGAAATTTTGAAGAAATGGTAGGTGTTTGCCTTGTGGTCCAATACATGCTTTAGCAGTGAGTATGTGCTTTTTAACTTCCTAATGCTTTGAACTTGCCCCAGGGTCACATGCATGCGTTTTAATTAAGCGGCACTGGTTATTAGCTGCTTGTTTCTCAAATCAAATTGGCAAAAAAACCCAAACACTAAAGAGTTTAATCATGTTGCATTGTACAGGCTTGAAATGTCATCTATTAAATACTCAAAATTCTTAACTTCCTAGAACCTTGTCCCTAGTGGAATTTTTTTCCTCACTGACAGTTGGAAAGTGATGTATTCGTAATGGCAAAACAGTAGTGTCTCCTTGACTAAAACTTGGTTTTGCCAGTGATGGAAGTGCTTTAGACTGCATACTGTCTTCTGCATTGTGGGAAATGAAAAAGTGGAGCATGAGAAAACTAGAGATGATAAAGGGTTTGCGTTGAGGAGAGGGATAGTTTGCATTTATGTATTTTGAAGTGTTATGACTGGGGCACTGGGTCTGGTTCTCCTGTTCTTGCTGGCAGTCTGCTGTGAAATGCAGGCTTCCTAATCTACAGTTACAAGTAGTGGCCTCTTGTACGCTTGTCAGTTAGATTCGCTTCAGTGAGTTTCTTCACATGCCTCTGTAACTTGCTGTACAATGTGTAGCTCAGTAAATCCAGGTGCTGTGATTCTGTAAACCAAATGACATTCACAAAGGGTATTTTAACTTCTTGAATTGCTAATGATTTCATGACACTGAAACAACCATCTCTGTGTTTCAGAAATGTGTATCTAGCAGTAAATGGGAGAGCAGGGTATTTCTGTAGACCAGTTCAATTAAGAGGGAAAGGAAAGCACTAACTACACTTAGGTGGCTTGAGGTTGGGAGCTGGCTGCTTTTGATGTTGCTGCAATGTCTGTGTAACAATGGCGAGCAGTGACATCATGGGGTCTCCAAAAAAGTTCTTAATGGTGTATTGTTCCTCCCAGTCATGATGCAGAGCTGTCTTCAATTTATGAAAGTATTTCCTAGCTGTAGAGTAATACAGTTGATGTTAGATCTACAGGGGCTGCAGGCTTTACCCTTCACTTCATGTCCATTCTTGGGTAGACAAAGATGCTTCTCAAGTGGATGTCCTTCATACTCAACTAAGGTTCTGCAGTTCAATACCTTTGATTAGGGTAGAAGAATAGAAGTATAGTTTCAAGGTTCATTTACTCCTACTTAATTCCAAATTCTTCTTTTTCAGAATTGCAGTTTTACTTTGAGTGTAGTAAGATGCAGTGTAGTGAAATATAGCATTGTTTCAATAATGGGATTAAACTTTGCTGTTGCAGCTGATCAGTTTAGTGCTGCATGCCACCAGAATACCACTTTTTGTGTACTTCAGTTATAGGTCACCAGATAAACAATGCACTTCATTCCTATATGCTGCAAAGCTGAAGACAGGGAGGAACCACAATTCGTGAAAGAACAGTCCTAACCAGTAGCTCCAACTAAACTTCCTGCAGAAGTGAGGTAAAAAGGCAATAGTAGAAGGAGGTGCAAGTAAAATGATTCCTAGTCAAAACTTCAGGAGAATAGAACCAGAACCTGCAACTAACCTTTTCTGAAGTTTTGGAGAGGGTTAAGCTGGCAGCTGTAGATGGTTTGAAGAGCATAATCAAGCCTTGTATTCTTGCCCAGTCTAAATGCAATTACTATGATCTTATGTACTTGTGCATGGAGGCTTTGCTACTTGGCTTGTTTGTAACTAGGCGCTGAGTTAGGAGCTCTTACAGAAAACTCCTGTAGGATAGAAGAATGACCAAAAATGTGGACTAGAACCTATGCAGTAGAAAATACTACTGGACTGTAGAATTATTCTCCATGATGAGTCACTTGCAAAATTTACATGCAGTTAGCATGAGCAGATCTCGTTTGAAACAGATATAAAAATGGCTCTTAGAACTGCAATGTCTACATCAAAATGGCATTTCCATAGATAGGAAAGGGAGGATCTTAACCTGATCTTGGACTACAGTTTTTAGTGCTCTATTGCAGTGCTTGTGACTTAAGTCAATCTGGAAAAGGGGGTGGGTGTTCAATTGGTCTGACTTTTGTGTGGCTTCTAACTATGAGTTGCGTTGTACTTCAAATGTAAATAGAGCATACTCAAATAGTAAAGTCACAGTCAAAATTAAACCAATATAACTGATGAATGATAATGGCTTTTATTAGTATTACTTTGTTAGGTATAATATAACTATGCTTACAGGAGGATTGGGAAAAAATGCATATTAAAAGATGTTTCATACCAGTTATGAAGTTTATCTTCTGAAATGTACTAGGTTGTGGTTACCATTCAGGAAGCTTCACTTCCACGTGTCAAAGTTGCCTGGTGTACTTGGCAGTGAAGTGTTGGAAAGCATGTCCATTTAAATGAGTCGGTCCATATCAGATTTAAAGGTTCCTACAAGAGAAGTTACAGGCTGGTTATTGAAAATGACCAGTGATCACAAATTCTCACCTTTTTCCAAGAAATTCTAAGTGTAATAGTTGGACTGCTATTTATTGTCACTGTTTATACCAGTAGAAGACTACATCTCTTTCTCAAGCTGCAGTTGTCCCTGGTGCATTAAATTTGGATAGATCAGGAAAGTGTTCTGATAAAGTTCCCAGAAGTCAACACATCTTTGTAACTCTGCACAGGCATTATTTTTTTTCTCAGGGAAAATTGCAGGAAGAAGCCTTATGGGGGTGGGGGGAGGAGATTGGGTACAGAAAACATTTTTGTGAGTGTGACTTTGCTGACCTGCTTTTTTAGCAGATGGAAGGTTCCACCTGAATGTGGTTTGGATTTCAAGGGTTTTTTTCCAGAGCAGTGAATAAATCCAAATGATTAGATAATTCCACCACAGTCTTGAAGAATAGTTACTGTAAATTTTTAGAATGCATTTGGAAACATGAATTATCATAGTTTATGTTGCAATCCAGGCTAGCAGCTGCAGTGACTGACAAAAAATGGGTTTATTGCCAGTTCATGCTTATTCTCAAATCATTTACTAGATAGCTGGTGCAGTAAAGTGAAGGGGAGAGCTTACTCTTGCATGTACCCAGAGAAACCTACATTTATGAACTGTTGCTTGCTGCTGTGCTTACTTAAATGCTGCTCAGTTAAGGCCTTAACAGTGGCAAACAAGTATATTGGCGTGCTCTGGTCTTGTGTGCAGAGGGTTTAGATTATGTGGCAGCAGCAATGTCACAAGTATTCCCCTAACCTAGAATAAATCATGAGGAGGTTGATACTTTGATGAATAACAACAGTGCAACTCCCTGTGTATGCCCCCATTCCACCTCACTCCCTTTAGGGTGGAGAACTAATGCAGGGCTGTTAAAAAGAGAGTTCCCTGCAACTGATGCCTTGTCTGGCCAGTGTTAACAGCTGAAGGGGTGGGTAGGACACAGTACTGTGCTGAACTAGGGAAGCAAGAGTGATAATGGGGTGTGTTTGGGAGAGAATAAAGCAGCAATAAATGCTTTGCACCCTCCTGGAATGAGGGGGCAGGCTATAGAGGAAAAGGAGGGTGGTGATATATGCCATGTTATGTTGAAATAATACAGAATTGCTGAGGCGTGAGTGTACGCTGTGGTTAAAACAGGGTCTGGGCTCAAGTATTTTTTTTACTATTCTCAGTGTGTGAGACCAATATGTTAATTTTGAAGAGTTGCTTAAGTAACTAGTTGCATTGAATACAAACCAGCTTTGAAGCCAGTGACATCATACAATTATGATTTGAACCAATATGGAAAATGGTAATTGGAGTGTGAGACTAGTGGCAGAATGTGTCAGGATGTCACATAGAGTACTCGATGATCAAATGCACTTTGGTTGGTGAAGCTGCTTTTTCCTCTCACCTCGTAAAAGTTGCCGTATCTTCCAACTTTATCGTTGCTGCTTTTTATCTTGAATTATGTTGGCCAGAGACCAGAAGTATTCAGCAGTTGTCTTGCCTGTACAGGCAGAGAAGGTCTCAGTTTAGGGGGGCAAAGTCTGCTTATAGGCACATCTATAAATTGGTATAGTTACTCATATGTTGTATCTTCAAAATAGAAATAACTATGCAGCTGAGATTTAAGCTGCTCACTGTAACAGGAAAGAAATAAAAAGAATGGTACAGCACATCTATAGTTGAAATAAAAGAGACTATATCAATATGGCTTTGAGATACCTGCAGAGTTCTTATGCATCTGCTTCCAGAACAACCAAGACAAGACCTCCAAACAAAGCTTGCTATTGCTTCAAAAATAGCTGCATGAAAACTTTGCTCTCTAGTAAGATACAAACCAGTTACCGTATTTCCCTGGATCCACTCTTCTCCAGGTAGTGCAGAATAAGCTTCACTTCTAAATGACCGAGAAGTCTCTGGAACAAAATCAGGCCTTTACCTCTGAGGTTCAGGGACTGAATAAGATTACTGGGTAGAAGGAGGTCCTTGAATGGTGTGGCTTTTAATGTGGTGATGTTGAAGTGATACAGGCTCATCTGGATTCATTTTATGGAGCCCACATCCCTTCCTCTAACAGATTCCATACAGCTGGTAGTTGGAGCCTAGTGAAATGTTATTTTTAATGAGTTTACTAAGCAGCCATGACAACAGAGTTAACTTGGCATAAATACATGGCTGGAGTGAGGAAAGCAACCATCTGAGTGGGGTTTTTATTTTCAAATATTTTGAAGTTAATAGCAATGTAAATCTTACAGCTAGTTTTTGTTTATGTTAGCAGTGAGAGTGCCTGAAGGCTCTCTGATTTGTGAAGTATTCCCAGAATTTTATTATCTAAGAAGCTATGCAAAACACTTAAGATTGTAAAAGGCAAAGGGATCTTTAACTGGTTTGATAAAGTATGTAGAAGATGAAGAGTTTATAGAATTTGTTCTGTTATAAAATAGATGTTTTTCTTTTTGGTGGGATGAAGTGAAATTTGAGAAATGAAGGGTAAGTTAGCTAGAACGCTAATTAAAATTGAAATACGGGTGAAAGTTTGATTTGTATTTCTAAGGTGATTTTGTTTAACTGTTTAAGGAATGATTGCATATTCTTTCAGACTTCATAGACAGTTGAAGATTTAATCACTTTAGAATACTGAATGACTGGCCTTTTTCAGAGAAGAATCTTGCAGCTTTGAATTAAATATTCAAAATAATACTAAATTACACCAAAGTTGGAGTTCATGGTGCTAGAGCCTTGCTTCGTTTCTGCTGTTAGCCAGGGCAAGTACTGATCTGCATCAGCTCTGGGACCCAAGGTATGATCAGCTACTTGAAAAGATATTTAATTGGAATTGGTCTCTTAACATTTTTCCTATACATTAGTCAAACTGTAAAGCCAAAGTCTAGTACACTTTTGTGTTGGGAATTTACATTCTGAGGAAAGGAATTTGGCAGATTCCTGTGATACTATACTGTCATTATGATTCAGCGATAAGGTGACATCATACAAAGAAGTCTGGAGAATCAGTTCACAGCTGCTCCTTTAGAAAACAGTTGCTCTCCCCAGCAAAGTAATGCACAAAGTGCCAAGCATGCGCATTGGGCCATCTCTGCGTTCCTTCCGAGCCAGATGCGTAAAGCAGGGGAAGTATTTAAGGCCTTAGTTTTTTCTATAAGTATATATACAAACATATATATGTATATTTTCTATATGTACATTATATACATATTTGAGAGATATATCCCCATTTATTTGTATTTCTTTTGTTCCTCTTACACAAATGCCATTCACTTAAGTTATTTTAAGCTTATATTACTTGCTGAGTTTAGTATCTCAGATTCTGATTAACAGTAGAAGCATTAATACTAATCCCCCTTCCCAGTATTGACACAAGAAAACAACAGGAACTGTACTTGGGTACAGCTGACACTTTAACCTTAAATATTCTCAAAACATGTAGCGCAGTGAGCCAATCTGAGAAGTGCAAGACTGTCTCAATTTTCAAACAAAGCAAGCTGTTTTAGAGCCCTAGCCAGCCTTGGAGGAAGTGCCAAGCATGACAAAGTAATAAGAGCTAGGGTAGGTGTACTTGCACTACTTTGAGGAATATGGAGATAACTGATTACTCACTGGATCAATACATTGGTTTTTGTGTCCTGCTCCAGTGAACATTTCCATGGTGACCTGCAATTTCCCATAGTTTTCCAGCTAGAGAATTGATGTAATGACAGTACCAACTGTTAACTTTCAAGACCATGAAGTATTTGGATATGATGAAAGGCCATTCATAAATTCAATTTGATAAATGGCTCAGTATATTTACAATGTTGGTATGGATCATAATGCAATAAAAGCCAAAAAAACCCACCTCTAGGTGCGTTTTGGCACATATCTTCAATAGGTTAAACCCGTGGCAGCCCACTGAAATCAGCAGGAGTATATTGATTGTAGCAGTCCAGTGGCTGGAATATCTCTGATAAAATACACTGCTAGTATAAGCCATCTTAAAGAATATGTTATTCTATCAATCAGCTCTCCTTGCTGAATTCTTGCCAGTGCAAAGTCCATAGTAATCATTATGAAGGACTCAAAAAGAACTCAATTCAGGAAGTGGGCCAACATGCAAATCATTTAGTATTTTACATACTCTCCTAAAAAACTCTCCACACTCAATCTGATGTGTAAGAGGAAATTTCATTGATTCAAGCACTTCCTTTCCTTCTTGCTTTTACAAATGGACTGCTCCTTGGTCAAACAATATAAATTCAGGTAATATTGTTATTTCTGACATCATATGAGCTTTGGATTTCATGTTTAAGTAAGGAACATTAATAAAAAAGATTTTAGTTGAATACTGGTAATCCACCTCTCTGTGCAGTAAAATACATAACCAGCAGCTGAGAAGTAAGACACTACATCATGAGAACACTAGAATAAGCATAGGCTTTCTATAGAACTTAGTGCATGCACTAAAACAGCTCAGTCTTAACATATGTCCACCTGAGACCTCTGTGATACCAGTACATACACTCAGAGTCCCCCACTCCCTGCAATGCTATAAATTTGGGTAAGTAAGTTACATGCTGTACTGTCTATGTGTACTTACCACAAAACTTCTGAGAGTTCCATCTTGATTTTTTTCAGATGCTAATTTGCTAGATACTTTCACAGATGCACAAAAACCAATTCTTAAGTTTAGCTGACACTGAGAAAGAGCTTGCTGTTGACATTTGCTGAAATAGCAGACCTAAAATACAATTTGGAAAAAATCCTAAATGTAACAACAAAAAAAAAATCTCATAAAAGCCAAAATATGAAGGGAACTGGTAGATGGGTACCAACTGTATTACAAGCCTGTTCTTGGAAATCTCCCTTTAAGATTCAGAGTGCGATCCAGGCTCACATAAACTTGATCCTACCAGATTGTTCTTGGGGGAAAGGAAAGGGGTAAATTGTATCTAAAATTGGAAACCAATTCAAACAAATAACAAAGATAATGTCTGAGCTACTGTTTTGCTGGGTGGGATTCCTCTTACTTAAATTTAACTACCCAAATGTTGAGTGTCTAGACATCTATACGCTCCTTAGGCAACAAACAAACAGGTTCCTCAAAAGTGATTCATTCCACCTACCTTAGATAATTATCTTAGGATAGGAGGATTTGCCCTCTGGGGATGCCAGTCCATGGGCCTCCATAGGCCTGTACAAGGTGTCTAGACTGCTAATTTTTAGATGTCTGAAGATAAATGAAATTCATCTGAATCACCTGGCCATATAACACTGAAATAAAGTTTGCCATAATTCCATATTAAGACCTAACTGCACTGTACACAAGTTGTGTGGTGTCCCAGTGCTCCGCCATGATTAGGCACATCCACGTTCTGACACCTGCTGAAAGCAGACCACAACTGTCCCTGAAAAGCATTAGCAGCAATTGGTCCCTCTTGGTTCATCAAGACTAAGTTTTTAAAAACGCATTTATTGTGTTTCAATAGGACAAAATAAAATGCGAGAACATAATGGGGAAGAATATACATCAAAACCCAGTTTCAAACTGTATTGGTGGAACCAGCTGAACCTCCTGTTCCTAGCAGTGTTCTAGAAATACAAATGCCTAGATTTCTAGAATCACTAGAAGTTCAAATTGTTTGAGTTGGTCCATTTGCCTAATATACAGAAGTTATCATTTGTTTTAAAGTTTGTGCCCTGGAAAATCTAAGCCCCACTCTGGGGAGTAGCTAGCAACACTGAGACTCATACTTTGGCAATCATCTCCATCAATTTTCAATTACTTTCATTATTAAAAATATACACCTTATTTCCTGTTTAAATGAAGTTATCTTCAACTTTTAGTCACTGAATCTTGTCTCACTTTTGTTGGTAGAGGAAAATTTAGGAATCTGACTGATCCAACCCTAAATTTCTTTTTTCTGATCACAGTCTTAGATTGACTTGTCTTCGGGAAAGAAACTTAGAAATCAACATGGGAATTTTCTCTATACAGCCCTTAGAGTAACCCATTTAATTAGCATTTTAAATTTGGATATTTGACCTGTAAGAAAAAAATGAGACATGATGCAGGAAATACATACTTCTACATGAGAAAAATAAAAATAGCGCTACACATAAAGAAAATCTTGACCATAATGTCTCACAAGGTCTCTAAAATTAATATTTTTAAATATCTCCTTTCAAATGCTCATTTTATTGAATCATCAATCTCATATACAGATTTATTTTGTCTTTTTGTTTATCCTTCTTGATTTTTCTTCTTCTGCAGACCTCAGGAGTTTCTCCAAAACACTGTATTTCCACATCTATAGCCCACATTCTTTCCCCTATTCAAGTGAGTGTTTCTGCCTTCCAGCCTCACTTCACCCCCCCGCAGCTTGCTTTCTCTACAGCCTCTTCAGCTGCTGCAGCCCTGTATCTTTGAGAGTGTTCTCCATGAGGCCAAGAGGGACAATTATTACGAAATTCAGAATTACCATAAAGAGAAAGAAATCCATGCATACTTCTTCATGCATCACCCTGTATATGTGTTATGTCCCTCCTCCTCTCTCATTTTCAATCCTAACCATTCAAAAACATGAGATGGGTCCATTAAAACCTAAATCCAGAAGGTTCAAATTAGAAATAGAGGCACACAGTAAATACTGGTTTGTTTTTATTTGCTTTTCCAGTTTTGTATGACTTCAGACATTCAAACTTTTCACTGCAACTACAAGGACTAAACACTTAAAAACCCCAAACAACTAAACAAAAAACCCACAACCAAACCAACCAAACAAACAAACAACAAAAAACAACCCCACCACCAGTGAGTGTTAGTTTTTATTATTCTTGCAGGTGAGGTTTAGAGAAAGCACTGGGTAAAACAAGAATCAGGATCGAATGAGCTGGCAATAGTGAATACAGAAGCTTGATGCTCTCTTTCTCTCGGGTAAAACTGTGTTAATCAAAAGTAACTCCTGTGAAGTAGACAGTAGGTAAAGAAGTCTTGTAATCTGACAGAAATCACTAGGTATCTACTGATACCTTTTAATTAAGAAGCTTACTTTTCTTTTAAATTTAGAATTGTCCTCCCTTGATTCTCTCAGCTGGATTTTTAGCTTATTCTTTTTTTCATGCTCTACGTGACTGTTCTCTAAGATAATTTTTTTCAATGGTTATTCTGTGCAACTCCAACTTGCTTTCAAAATAATTCTTTTCCACTTGACACTAATTATGGCTGTAATTCCTTTAACTAAAGTGACAAGAGCATTCCCTTTTACATCTCTAAATTTCATAGGTTAATATGAAGTTATATAGTAGCAACTGAGTTGTCAAATTACTGTTAATGACTGCTTTTGTTAAAAAAAAAAAAAAAAATTGCCAAGTAACAAGTTTCTAAACATCGTTCCAAAGATTAAGTGTGGATTTACCATATTTACTACCATGGGCTTCGGCACTCTGCCTCTCAAGGTTCACATGAAAGGGAAGAAGCTTAACCAGTGCATGTCTTCCTCTAACCTCTTCCCACTGCCCCCTCAAAAGAAAAACTGCAGCTGAATTCTGCTTACAGTGTTGAATTTTGTTGGTTAGGGGTTTTTTGGGGGGTTAAATATATAACCTATGAGCTACTTGGAGCATTTACAAGAAAGTATATTCCACATGTTGATCAAAATTGTCATCCCCATCAGATAGATGCAAATCTGAAGGATTTCTGCTTTGAGAAAAAGAAATTTATTGGCTCTGGAATAACCAGCCTTGCTGTACCTTTTCTTTTATACCCCAACAGTTATAACACTAGCTCATTTTAGTCGTATCACATTTACTAATTCTTGAAAAGAAATAATAAAAAATGCATGTTCCTATTAATAGAAGTGATGTTTGCATTTGTAGCAATTACCAGCATAAGACAGTTGACCAGTGAGTTCACAGCAAAGAAAATTACAATTAGGTGTTAAACTAAATCAAATTGGAAGGCAGGGGAGGGATACTAAATATTAGGATAAGCCCTTAAGTCTAGGGAGATACATTCACTAGACTGCAACTAATGCAGCTCTGATTCACTGATTATGATATCATCTGTGAGCTTGTAGGTTTGTCTAGGGAAGCTTTTCCAGACAATTGACATAACAGAATTTATGTCAGGATCTACGAGTTGTTTGAAAGTAAAGTATTTTTGATGGGAAGTCTACACCTCTCTGTTCAGCTCAAAGTTTTCTTCTTTTAAACTGTCTCAGGCACAGCTGCCTCCTTTTTCTCTTGAAATTGCTGCTCCCAGTTGTAAGTTTCTGCCCAGGATTTCTCTGCCTCTACTATAGCCAGAGATGTCTCCCCTAACTACGAAGCACAGGTCTGCTTTCTGCTGGGAAGCATATAGCTTCAGCCTCAGCTACAAGAGGTCCAAAAGATGAGATGAACATTTCTATAACCCAGCCTCAAGCACAACCCACATACTGAGAAGAAATTTCCTAGACAGTTGTTTAGTTGGGTAGCTTCTTCAAGAAATCCTGAAAGAAACATCTAAGCTGAAACATGTCTGTCGCATCCCCTGCTGTGAGGGAACAAGGGTTACGCAGGCATGACTGGAACCCTTTGTACTAGCTACCTCTGAAGTGATTCAGGGCACTACAGGTGCCAGTACCAGAGGCACCAGGTAAGTCTTAGTATGCTTCAGGCACGAGAAAAGTATCTTCTCTTTTCCCTCTACACTAGAAAAGCTAACTACAGCATGATAATTCTGTTAGGGTAAGTTAGCTGTCAGTCTTCCCGTGATTTACAAGCTGCTTACTTATACTCATCTGGGATTTGGAGGTTTTTTGTGGGTTTTTGGTTCTGCAACCCACCCCCCCACCCCCAATGATTGGTTTGTGGGGTTTTATCTGTATGTGTGGGGTTTTTGTTTGTTTGGCTTTGTTTTTAACAAATCTTCATGGGAAGTTTCCACAAACAAAATCAATGCATGTGATTATTTGGCAACCTCAATAATTGTGCAACTATGACCACAGCCTATGCTGAAGCTTTCCAGAAGATACTGATTAACTGCCTACAGAAAGTACTCTGTAAAAGCAAAGCAGCTTTATAGCAGTTTACATAAGACAGGAATTGAATCAAGGCGTGCCTGGCCCAAAACCTAGCTCTTCCATATGGAGATCAACAATGAAGATTAACTATTAGCAATAAAGGTTTAACTCTGTAAGACAATTCTAGACCCAGTTTATTTGCAACTCATACTCTTGGCCAGGACTTCAACCTTTCTAATAGTAAAATTATGTGTTTATATTCTTCTCTTTTAAATCATTCAAAAACAAAACCAGATCATTTTCACTAGCCTTTCTAGCCTGAAGGAGAAAGAGGCTGTTGTACATGTTGTAAATAGTATCCTATTATTAATCAAGCAACAATGCTTGCCATTTTATAATCAAGTAAGATACAATTCACGCTCCAAGGACCTTGCAGATCAGACAAAAAGGGTCTGACATGAATTACAGGAGCCTTTATTGTCCTGTTGTGAGTTAATGGCTAAAAAAGGGTAAGTCATCTAGAATTTGAGTGAGAAACATTGACCCAATCTGTATTATTCTATTTTCATAAAGTGATTTTTTTTGCCACAGTAATGACTACACATGCTTTCAATAATCTAATTAAATATAGGAAAATAAATTGCTTACAAAGAGTACAATAGTTCAGCAAAATATGTTACTGCATTATTATTAAAAACAACAACCATAAAAATTAATAATAAATGTGATTTTTAAATAGCAGCTGTAAATCTGAACAAGTTGGGGTTCCAGTATTTTAGGTACTGTACAACTACATAAGAAATCATCCTGGCCCAAAGCTGCTTAAATTCTATTCAAATCACACAAATTGTGAAAGGGGTAAAAAGAATTGAGTGGTTGTTTCTCCATGCAGAGGTATTGGTGAGAACATCTATGTGAAATGCAGGTCTCCTCATATACAATTGTTAGCCCACCTCTTTGCCCATCTCCTTGTCCACTATGCTTTCTTACACATTTCTTAAAAGTAACATCAAAGACAAAAATGTATGCAAACAGAAACACTACATCACTTCAGCTGAATAAACAAATAGGACATTCTGCAAAAGTACAATTGAAGGTAACTGCTAATATTTGTAGGCAATTTAGACCAAGACAATGAGCAACTTAAAATCTGCAATTCTTTTTTACTAAGAATCATTTCTATGTAAATACTTGGTGTTACCAACCTTTCTCTTATGTACAAGCTTGCATTGCAGCCAGCTGATGTGAGCCTTGGTTTCTTCTTGGATCACAGAACTATTTGACTGAACTGGACAAATCAGCTTAGATCCATGATGTAGATATACCATGGCAATTGAGAGAGGTGGTCAAGGCGTGTTTTTCTCCGCATGGTCAATTAAAACTTAACTTTCCATGAGGAAGGCACGTTAGCTCCACTGATAATGCTGCCGCTTATACAAGAAAGCACCTCTACAACTGCAACCATAGAGTGCTGTTCTTAAGGGTGAATGATTTTCTGTCTCTAGTTGATGTCTTTTGTGATACATTTTTTTCTCTTTTTTTAATGTATTGTTACAGTTTCCACTCCCTGGTTTTACAGTTGGATAGATCAATAGCTCTTGCGTATGCACTGAAGAAAATATCCTTTCCCCTGCAGTGTTTAAAAACAATGGAAATTAAAACACTCATGGGCAAAGCGAGTGTCTCTTTGGGCATTAATTATGAATAAATGAGTGCAGAGCAAAAGAAAGCCAAAATAGAAGATCCAAGTTAGAAATACAGAGACCTAAGTAATTAAGTAGCAAGACCATAAATAATATGTATTTCAAGCACTAATCTGACACATCGTTTCTTTTTCTTTCCTTCCCTGTCCTTTCCAGTAATATAATTTTGTTTATTAGGTGGCAACACCTAATTACCTTATATCTGTAACTCAGCTGATGCCTGTAAGGCTCTTTTGCCTTGCACAAACCATGAACAGCCTACAGACTGAAGAAAAATGAGGAACACTCCAAGAAAAAGTTATGGGTTAAGACTCCTGCAAGTACACATTAATTCCCCTGATGCAGTGGCCATAAAACAAAACAGATGCATGAAGATGAGAGGAACTAGTCTGCACGAATACTAGGCAGAAAACCCAGTGCATCCAGGTATACATCCAGGGAAATGCTTTTTACTGTCTAACCAGCAGAGTCTTCATCTACAAGGAGCATTTAATAGAAACTCAGCGAAGTGATAATAATCTGAAAGAAGTAAGATCTGACCAGAAGTAGTAGCTCTGATATTAAGAAACAAATTCCAACTTCTTGTAGGTCATCAGGAGAGTGAACAAGCTGAATACCTGCTAAGACATCATCAAAAGCAGACAAATATGCCCCACAAGCAGTCTGTACCTACCACTAAGTGCAAGTATTCTTAACAAGTATATCCTTGCCGAAATTTAGAAATAGGTATGCTGGAGGTTAAAAATATATCTGCCTGGAAAGTCAAGATCATTTTGACTAAAATCACCAAATTGAATTTTTGCATGAATATGCTTACCTCCTGCAAACCCAAATGAGACACAATTCCTCTTTCCTTTTTAGTGCTAGAAAACAGCTGCTGACAATAATTCTTCCTCTTCAGCTGGTCCAGGACAGCTTCCCCCAAGAAAAAAAGAATGTTGCCTTTTGCTTAGATAGACTCCCGTGAGAATGGGACATGTACTAGACATAATTTAGTACAGCATAGCAGATACAGACAGAAGAGCCAGTTTACAGCAGTTCTAACTGTACTGAAAGTTGGAACAAAACATAGTTATCCATCTTGAATGAGTGGACATGGATGAAGAGGACATGCTGCATATTGTCTGATGCATCTTCAAAATCAGTAGTAAACTGCCACCAGTGCAAGGAAAGTCAAGACTGGTATTTATTAATATCTTGCCTCTGCTTGAAAGAGTCCTGTTTAAAGCAGTCTGTTGATTTAGCAGTGCCTGTATAGCCAGAACCTTCAGGTGCAAAGATGAGAGGACTCTAAAGACAATTTTCTTTGAACAGATTTCTGGAAACACCAGAGAGAACATAGCATTGCAAGAGATTCTTCTTAAACTACAACCTTCTTTGTCCTAGTGTTGCAGGATAAGCAGCTAGCAAAGATTGAGTTTTCTACTACTAGCTCTGTGACCTAAATTAGAAAGTCAATTATGCATTGGAATATAGGTCTAAGCCAGAATGTTTCAGACTGTATCTGTCACTGAAGGTATTGTGTGATGACTGAACTGCACCTTTGACAGGAGGCCAGTGATCTGAGCCCTAAAAACCAGAGCAGACCCATGACAGTCCTCAATGTTGCAGTTGGCATATGGTATTTGCACAGCCTTAAAGAGAGGCAAGAGACCAGATTAATCTGCTAAGAACTCTGAAGGGTTCAAAAATGTTTAAAGAGCCAGAGCATTGCTTTGGCCCTTTTAAGGCAACAGAAAATACCACTGAGGTCACCACCACGTGACACTTACTCTAAGGTGCTAACAGAAACTGTTTCTTTGGCTAAAGCAAGGTATTTGTATTTTGATCAACAAGGGATGGATGGGAAGATAGGAGACTCGTGTATGCTATTGAGCCAAACACAGCATGTCTGGAGTTCAGGCAACACCAGAACAATGTTGGGGGCATCTCCAACCAGTCAGATACAGGGACATGCATAAGATAAGGATGATACATATTTAGAAGCAGCAATATGGACTCTTTAGCATGTACCATTTCAAATGGAGCAATAAGAAAAAGGTAAACTTAATCAAGTGTGCCAGTATGACAGTTCGCAGGCCAAATATTTAGCCAGTCCCAATCTCTGGAGGCTGCAGAGAAAGGAGGATTTTTTGCCTAAGGGTAAAGGAAAAATTTAAAAAGGGAAGAGAACAACCCAGAGGGACAGGTCTATCCCTGACAATAAAATAAGCTTAATTCAAAGAAGAACGTAACTATGATGAGCACTCCTAACTTCTCTAGTAGTTATGGACTGAAGGAAAAAAAGATGTTACAAGCTGTATGACTATACAACTGTACCTTCTATAGGTTCTGCCAAGACTAAAAATCCTAAAGTTTCAAGTATTTCTAGTATAAAGCACACAAAGTTTGAGTGGATGTGGACTGAAATTCACAGATAAGATAGATATACTACACATTTTCAGTATACTTACTTTGCATTTCTCTCCCACGTATTCCCATATTTGGTATTCCCTCAGATTCTGTCTCCAGTTCAAACCCCCTTCTTGTAGAGCAACTACAGTGTTTAGCTAAATAATAAATGACTATTATTAGAAGAGTGGTAAATACTACTAGTTATGAGAAGAATAAGTATTTGGTTACATACCCCTTTTTCACATCCATTTTGTCAACTTGTTTTCTTGTTACCCATATTAATACTGAATTTGTCCTTGCTGACTGCTGCTCCAGCTGTAGGATTTTTTCCAGATAACTTCTGAATTTAAGACTTGCTGTAAGTTAGCTACTACTATCAAACAGGTAGATCATCAGAGTGCTACACTGTAAAAGCAAAGAAACTGCACAAAACAAAGTAGGGTAGAAACTTGTTTCAGAAATCCTGCAAGTTATGATGTAAGATGACAAGAGTATTAATCAGCCCCTAATGTAACAGTTTAAATCTGTGCAGGAGGGAAAGGCCTTGCTACACTAAACATTGCTCTAAACAGTGAAATATTTAACATGGAAAGCAACTTATTCCCAGAAAGAGGCCCTTCCTTATAAAAAGAACTGATATAATTTTAGTTGTAGTGCTCCTACCATAGGTCTTGCCTTGTCCAAAGCATTCCTTGGCAGCACAGTCCCAAATATATTCCTGCACCTTGGTTCTATGTGGATAGACTACTGTTGTTTTCAGAGTTAAATTAGCAGAAGTGGACATTTAGAAAGATAATGAATCAATTTACATGCAGATGTGGATGCCTTGTTATTCAGCAGTGACAGCTACTCCTTCCCACTAAGTACTGGCCTGGAAAAGTTTCTGAAAAAGAAAAACTTGAGTAGGTGGATTTAAAAAACCAAACCAAACCAAAAAAAACCCCAAACCATGCAATAAAAAAAAAATAATTAAAAGTTGCTGAGTTTTTACATTTGAAGTGTTTGTTCTGTGAAGGGCCTAGTCTATAAATCTCAAGAATGAGATCACTTTTTATTTTTTTTTTAACCCAACTGCTTGCTAACAGCAAACTCTACACGATCCTTTTCTACTGTATTCTAGAGAAGACTTGCTCACATGTGAGGAAAGCAAAACACTAAGCTACAACAGGGCTCAACAGGAAATGCTCTTTTCATACAGTCATGCAACTTGCTAGTGGATGCATAATAGAAACTAGGAATAAAACACATCTATAGCAATGCAGTATTATACTTCTAACTCCCTGTATTTTATTCTGGAATAATTACTGCTATAAATAAAGGAATTTAATAGCTGCAAGCCAACCACCTACTTCAGAAGGCAAGGAATGCTGCCAAGAGACTGATGGCAACATTGTTCCACCACTGCCCTTTCAAAAAAACAAGCATTAGAAAACACGAATTAAGCTAAAAGACAGCTTTCTCTCCACTTATGGCAACGTGTGACTTTTTATGTAACCTTAATCCTCCCATCAACCCTCCTAATCAAAGGGAAATAAAAAGAAAAGTTGACTCCTGTTTCTTTTTTTTTTTTCCTTTTGCTCAGCAAAAGCAGGGGAAGAGAGAAGCAAAGGCATCCCATCCCCTTTCTTTCCCTGCTGATTGGCCTCTTTTTTATCATGCATTTCAAGCCCTTTCAAGTCATAACCTCTTCTTACAAGCCTCCTTTCTGACTGTGGAAAGCTCAAAAAATGCACTTACTCCTCAGACAACAGATGTATGGAAATCCCTTTTATTTTGCACTTACTGAAAATATTTCTCTCCAACTGGCTGTTACATTTGAAGACCCACTCAGCACTTTATCTAGAGCTTTTACCTACAGAAAATTTATTTTGCTACATACAGCACCAAACCAAGACCTTCAGACCTTTCATTACTAAGATACAATTAATAACATGATAGAGAAGGCTATGATAGTAGAGATGTATTTGAGGCAGAAAAAAGTTTCTAAGATCCCACAGTAAGTGCTGTACGTTTTCTTTTTCCTTCCTATTGCTAAAAGCTGGTTACTCTCATACTTGCCATTTCTGTCAGTGCTCCATTTGTTTCACCTTGCATGTGTTAGTTTTCCTTAGTTGCACTTGTCTCACACTTCTTCATAGCTTCATAAGTGAAGCAGTGTGACATCAAGGGCACATACCTCATCTATGCACTGCTTGCTTGTGATTCTGAGAGGTGAGCACCTGGGTCATGATTCTCTTGACAGGAGAATCATTTCCCACAAGGGCCACAAATTTTCTTCAAGCGCATGTTTTCAAAGCTATCTAGCTTCCAGTCTTGGACTGTCGCAAATCTTCCACCTAAGTGACTGTATCAACAAGAAGACTGAGTTAAGATTCAGTTTTGCTCTAATCCAATAAAGATGACAGCTGTTCTTCTACTCTGAATGTTACCAAGCGTGTAAGTTTTAGGTAAGACCACATATAGAAACTTGATACCAAACTGAGGCACAAAAAGAGATCTCAACTGTTCTACATTCTGCTTTGTCTGCTATGGTTACCAACAGCCCATAAACACATGAAAAAAAACAACCATACACAATGAGAACAGCAAACCCGAAATAGCAGCATGGGAAACTTAACTTTCTGTTAGTACTTGAAGTGAATTATCAGTAGTGACGATTCAGACCTTCTAAAAACAAAGCAACATAATTTAGGCTATACAGTCTATTAAAAACAGTAGTAATACACTATCGAGATCTACACAATTTTCTCTTAGCAAATGCTCAACATAGAACGTGATGCCCAATGAAAAAAGTTAGGAAAAAAATTGGTTTTGACTGGTGCAAAAATACCGATTTTTTTTTTTTTTTTTTTTTAGAACTGCAGGGAGAAATCAGATTCACTTTACTTTACAACACAGCAATTTTTCATTGTTGTTCCTGAACACATTATATGAAAGGACTTAATTCCAAAATCCATGTACTTAAGCTAAAATAATGTTAAGACTACTTTCTCAAAACAGATTCCTTTGACAAATTTAACATTTTCAGGTTTTCTGCTTATACCTTTTAAGGGATAAAATAAATCACTCCAAGCAAATAAGCAGGAACAGTTTATTGTGACACTGGCAACTTTACCTTTCTCAAGTAATACGAAGTTCTCTAAACTTTTTTTTTTTACCTGCCAATTTAAATATTTCATCTGTCTACTTTATAAAATTTCTTCAATATCTGCATCTTTTCAACTGATTCAACACAAAAACAGAAGCAAAAGAACAAACTGTTGGAAACATAAGGAGCTGCATCATGGCAAATGTATTCTTTAATAAAAAGTAAGAAAAACCTCCCTACTAACCTTTATTCAGAATGAGGAAAAAGATAAATATCCACAGCTCTTTGTTCCATTTGGCAGGATTTTAAGATCCATCTATGCATGTATAAGCACAGAACACACAGTTTTAGCCACACTGGAACCACCTAAACAGAGATTTTATGTTCCATAGGTTTTACATGCATTCCATCCTTGGTGCGCTGATTATAGTACAGGGATTCTGTTCTTCCTCTACAGCAGTTTCAATTTAAGAATACACCATAAGCCAACTTAGAGAAACATCCACTAGTTGATAATAGAAAGAATCACAGGAAGGTCTCACAACAGTTTACTAAAACATTAAGGTTTTTTTTTTTAAATCACAGTTTTCAAATATAAAAATTGGATTTTCCCTATAACTGAAACATATTTACATGAACTTTTTAAAAAGATGGTCTGTAACTTAGATCTAATCACTGTCATCTGAACCACCTTCAGACCCCTCATCGTTGGATCCTTCTGGTTCAGATTCATTACCAGATCCTCTGCCAGAACCCTCGTTGTCAGATCCTCTCTCAGAATCTCTGTCTGAATCAGCACTGCGAGAAGCTGGGCGAGATTCGTTTTCTGAACCACCAGAACGACTTCTCCCCGACTGTACAGACTCATTGTCAGACTGCTCCGAATCTGATCGCCTCCTTTTTCTAGCCGACCTGTCACTGTCAGAATCTTCCTCAGATGGGTGGACACTGGACCTCCTTGGACTACCTGCCTCGCTACCAGATTTGTTTCTGTTATCAGAATCACTATCAGAAACAATGCGTTTACTGTGCTGATGCTCCCCATCATCTGAATCACTGTTGCTATTCCTAGCATGTCTGTAGGGAAAAGAAAACAAAAATGAGTATTAAAAGATGCTATCCTTAGCTTAAAAATAAAATGAGACACCAGGATTTGAGTAATGCTAGCGCTATCAGAATGAGAAGAATGAGTGGCATTAATTTGCACTGGAAAGTGATGTTGTGAGTACAATGGAAGGCTTCTCGTTATCTTCGCATTATCTCATTATTATTAACACTGCAGTTTCTCTTGAAAGCATGCTTTGAAACTTTAGTACATACAAAGTTAATTAAGGTTCTTACCCATCATCAGCAATTTTGAGTTTATCCTCATCAGAGGAATCATCACTTGATGAAATGATGGCTTTTGATTTGATCTTTCCTTTCATTGAAGGAGGCAGACGTTCTGGTTTGGGCTGTACAGGTGGTGAGAGAAAAAAAAAAAGGGTTGCTTGTTCATGTGGCTGGTTAAAGCATAGTGCCCAACTGTAGAAACATATTCAGAAAACCAGACATGCTTTTAAAAAAATTTTCAATTTACTATCACTTAATTCTAGATGGCTTGGGAATTATCCTTTTCATCCTTGAAACAGCAATAGCAACAGGGGAGGATAAAAATAAGCTCAAAGGCAGTTTGCTACAAGAAGTTTTGTTGTAATTTTCAACATTAATAAATATCTCAACTAGGGTAATGCTGAATTCCAAATGCATACTTAGAAATTGATGCAGTTATTCGGGGTTTAACTTACAGCCTTCTTTTTTTCTGCTTTGGGTGGACGTCTCTTTTTAGGTCTTGGACCATTTTCATGCTCTTCATCATCACTTCCCTCATCTGCCTTCTGGGGTCTTAAACAGAAACATTTTATATTATGTAAAACATAACAACACAAAAAAACCTTAACACGTGCAAAAATAGCAGTCTCAAGAAATGTCCAGTTTATCAGGTGTAACTCATACTACTTTTGCAGAGTGGCTGTTTAAGTCTTATAATGTGCATGTGTAAATAAAAATTAATCATGTGACCTCTTGACAACGGCTCATTTTTTAAACCGTTATGAAAGACTGCAGAAGAATATACTTAAAAGCCATACTATTTCTCAGGGAAGTCTAACATTAAAGGATCAGTTACCTCCTCCTCTTCTTCTTCTTTCTCTCACCCTCCTCTTCTTCCCCATCTTGTTCACTACCACTGCCCTTCCTCTTCTTTTTCTTTCTAGACATGGGCAGATCTTCATCACTGTCATCGTTGACAAACTCATCAAATTCCCCTGCTCCTTTTTTGGAACGCTGCAATAAATAAAAGCCCCACAATATAGGCTATTATTCACCTTCTAATTAAAAACCTATCAGAAAACAATTTATAATAGAAACATTATCTGAAGACGTTTTCAAAGATATGAAAATACAGACCTTCTTGTGCCAACCTTCCATAACCTCTAGACTGATATAATTTAGAAAGTGATTCCAAATTTGCAGGTAATAAAATAATCATCCTCTGTTATTTTCACAGCTTGAATAGAACAGATTTTGGCAATGCCACCGTGCTTGGAACTTTTAAGTATTATCTTCCAATTTTTACATTTGGGTATTAAACCTGTGCAATTTCACTCAGTGGAGCCTAGGAGCTTGAAATTAAAAACCTGTACTACTGCAAGAGACCATGTATTGAAAGGGGAAAATGGAGATTACAAAAAAAAAATTCTGTTCTACCCTGCCTCCACCACCACCACGTTTCTTTTCTTTTGATCCTTCCACTTCACCAGTGAACATCAGAATATTCTTGGTTTTCTCCACATATTGAGCTCTTTGTTCCAGAAGTTTCTTCTGTTCTTCTTTTTCTCTTAGACGCTTCTCTTCCTGAAACAGAGAGAAAATTAACCGTTACTATTGTATTTGCAGCATCACAGTGATTATAATCACAGGCGTATAAATTATTTGCTGACAAGAAACAGGAAAATTGACTTTTGACAGTCTGTGTCATAGCAGAAGGTCCACATGGGGAAAAAAAAAAAAAAAAAATTCTACAAACCTATGCTAGAGTAGGCAAAAGTCCAAAAGAACTGTTGCACCAAGTGCTTCCTCATCCAGACTGTCAGTACAGAAATTTGATGGCAGACCTTCTGGGCCACCAATTTGATTTCATTATAAAAATAAAATAAAATAAAAAAATCTATTTCTGAGGCTATGTGGAAGAAAGAATGAGTATCACCTGTTACCTGTAACATTTTCTGCTAGCACTTACTATAACTAAGAAAAATAGCTACTAGATGTTTTATTAGTAATACCAGGTACCACCACAGAGCAACAGGAGCATATATATTGTTGATATGCAGACTTTTTAAAAATAAAGTATACTTTTTAAAAAAATACAGTATACACAATGTAACAGAACAAAACCTGTTCTTTAAGTAGTTTTTGGCGAAGCAGCTCCTTTTCTTGCTCTTGCTTTGCACGCAGCTCCCTCTCTTCTTCATCCTGCTTGCGTGCCCGAGCCACGTGATACTGGGCTTGACTCAGTAAGTCAGAGCATTGCCTGTAACATGCAATGTTTTCAAGTAAAGGAAGGTGGCAGACACATACTACAAGAACAAACAGTTTTATAAAGGGCATGTATCACACTATGTTCATATAACCGACAAAGGAAAAAAAACCTACTTGAAATAGCACAATAGAAGAGTAGAGTAGTACAGATTTTTGAGTAAACTAAGTCACTTTCTAGTAAGCTAATTTATCTTGCAGCATACAATTTCAGAACATATGGCTTCACACTTAAAATTTAGCCAATTCATATACAAAAAACCCCACATGAACATACAAAGAATCATCCCAACTAATTTGGGCAGCTTCAGAAGTATGGTTAATAAGAACTTGTATTTAATCACAACATACTAGCAAACCTAATCAGAAAGGTAGGTACAAATTCTATCTTAAAAAACCCAGTTGTGTAAGAATTAAGGTTGCATGAAGTGTTCAAGTCTCATGAAAAACTAAAGCAAGGCACTTTCAATACCCTCTTAGCTAATGTTACAATGACATTTCTTTTAATGTTAAAATTTTCTCTGTACAAAGTGCTTTAACCATATGTTTAAGACGTACAGTGCATGATGGCCAACGGATGTTACTTGTGTATGGCTACAAAAATCTTAGAAGAATGTGCCATAAATGAAACATGGGGCATACTGAGTGAAAACCTGAGAAATAAGCTTACAAGGAAACTGATTTGAATAGGCTTGTGTACAAGCTCATTACCCTGAACAAAAATTAAAGCAGACTAGACTCTGCAAAACAGAAGTTTTTCATATTTCCATAACTGACCCATGCTATTCACCCATGAACTACCTCAAAAAATCTCCATGAAAGCAAACCTGTTGGATTATGTTTCAAGTCAAAACAGTGAGAGCTAGAGATGTTTAAACAAGTGTCACTGCACTCTCACTGATGGAAAATTTACCATTAAAACAGCTGAAGTTTTGCAGGCTCCAGCTAATGGCAGACACCACATGTTGAGAGTTTTAGACTACACAAAAAAATGTTAGAAAGCAAGGACAGGAAAAGAATGAAACATAACAGGGAGTAACCCTTCACTTGTATTTCTACTGTTCTAAGACATTGTCAGTTGAAATTTTGGAATCCAGTTTTAGTATGAAAAAACAAGACAAAAAATATTCCACTTGGTATCTGAATGAAGGATTTGTTTATGGTTTTGGTTGTTCGGGTTTTTTTACCTGGCTTCAGTAGCAGCAAGTGCCAAGTCAAACCTCATCTTATCACCTACTTTACTCAAGTAACTGAAGTACCTGCAGGAAAAAACAACAAACCAAACTAAGCAAATATGGCATTACTTACATATTTATTATAATTTTGCCTTAAAACAGAGCATTTCCTCCTGAATTACAATCCTATAAAACTCAACAGATGAGGAAACTTCACCAGTTTTCTCTGCGTGCAGCCTCTTTTAATACAACAGCATAAAAGTACATTCAGAGTTCTCCAAATTTAAAACTTTCTAAAACCACTCTAGAGGGGAACAAAAACTCAGAAAATTCTAAAGAGAGTTCTAAGATTTCATTTACTGGCTCCTAGCAAGAAGTACATTACTGACCCCAGTAGATTTATTCCTTATCTGACACAGCTTAAGTGCCTGAAACCAGCATAAGAAAAGGAAGGAAAACTTATTTTTTAAAAATCCTTCCAGAAAAGCCTCTTTAAACCTAGCTGACAGGCCCTTGCAAATACAACAAATCTTCAAGTAAATGGGTAAGCTATGATGATCAGAGTTTCGATAACAGCTTCTCCAATTCATTTAAAGGAAAACAACTTTCTAACTTTCAAGGTTGCCACAGTTTCTTCCCATATTCCATCAGAGACATTTTAAATGAAGTGCGCTAGACTGAACTCAAATTCTTGTGCACATGAAGAAAGTAATTCCTTGCTGAAGTTTCAGATTATGGAAAATATTTTCTAAAGTGTGATAGATACCTGAATTTTTAGTTAATGTAAATTAGAATTTGTGTTCAAGTGTTTAGTTTGCATCACGTAAAGCACCAGAATTGTGAAATGCTTGCTAGTATGAAAGGCTTGCTTTAGTTGACAAAATTACTGAAAGGCAACATCCATCCTCAACACAACAGCAGAGCTAGGAATGCATAAAGCAAGCACCAGCTACACCAGCAATACCTAGGAGCAGAATAAACGGTTGAAAGATTTCTGTTCAAAGATGGTGACAACTGGATGAGATTAATCACAGTTTTCTGCCCAGAATTTTTTTTTTTTTTTAAAAGAGAACTAAAAGATCTCAAACAGACTTAAGAAACTGCTTCTGTTCTTAAGCCATTAGGGTACTTAGGCTTTACTTGCCAACAGTAGGGCAAAATTGGTTTTCAAGGGCTACCAGTCATTAACTACACTTATATAATATAAATAGATTTGCTTTTAAGCCTTTTAAGTTGTTTTGAAAGAAATAATCCAAAAAAGTATTCGTAGAATAATTTTCAACATTTTTTTCAACTGTGCTCTTCCAGGAAGTGGTGCATCTTGGCCATAGTAATATAAAACCCTCTGAGAAATACTATTGGCCACCTGGCCAAACAAAACTGGCTCTGGAGCAAAGTCTGAACATGTAGTTTTGTCAGGCCCAATCTTTGTTTTCCTACTAGAAACTCTAGAATTATATTCAGTGCTTTATAAGATATGATTGGTCTTCTAACCAGATTTGTGAGCTAAACTGCAAATTTACTGTAAGGGAACAACAAAACAGATTATAACGAGTAGAAATAAGTTGTCTTCACCTGTGGGCGAGCTCCAATTCTTTCACAGCGTTAAGCACCTCCTTTAGATTGCTTTTTTCATCTTTCAGGACAGAGGTAGCTAGTCTTTGTAGCACTAAAGCCACATTAAACATAAGGACTGTATCACTTGGTGCTACATGCCTGGCCTGTAAATAATAAGAATGTTTTTAAGGTATGCTACGTGATACGGAGGTATACTGAAGTGACATACAGAAAATAAGCACTATTATTTCAATCTCAGACTACTGAATTTAAAGAGACACAAACATGCATCAACTTACAGTAATTTTATTCTATGATATATGATGTTTTATATTCATACCTTTAACAAAGTTTGTTTGCATTCCTGTAATTTGCCACATTTGAAGAGTGCCCGGGCCAAATATAACAATACTTCAGTATTTTGATGCTTATAGAACTTTCTGAGGCAGTTTTCATACTGAATGGAAAAAAAAAAAAAAAATCAAATTAAGAGGTGACAATGGTTAGTTATTTTGGCTAGCTAACACCAGCAAATGTTTCTATTCCTAAAAAACATTACTGCTGATATGCCTTCTATTTTTTAAAGAAGTGTGTCATGCTACATGGATGCCTCCTTTTCACTGATCAGAAAATTCTTTCTGCTATTTCATAGCAAGTACCTGATTTTTCTGGAAACTGGCAGCAGTCCAGGAGGCTCTGTAGGTCTTAAAATACAATAGAATACTTTGCAAGTACCATCTATTGTAACAAAGTCCAACAAACATGACTCATTTTAGGAGCACTCAATTATTCTCTGCAGTATGGGGGATTGCTGGGGGGGAATCTATTTTCTTTATTCATACAAGATATTTTACAAGTTGAAATATATTTAATGTAGTAATTCCACATATCTGATGCAATTAGTTTAAAAAAAAAAATCCACACCTTTCAGGTAATGTCAAATTTGTTCTGTCCACCTAGCTGAATAACTTGGCATACCAAGGGATATCTAGCTGTTCTAAAGTGTAAAAGAAGACTTGTTACTGTAAGTTTTGTGGGTCTAGAATTAAAGCTTCAAACAGTTATGAACCTTAGTCTTTGGAGTAACCAGCGCCTTTTGTTTGACATACTCTTTTCTCAGGGAATCATTCACCCTCTCTAAACCTCCAAAATAGTAAAAAATAGAAAATAATTTTTATTTCCAGCTCAAATACAGAAACTGCCCTGATCTGTAATGCCTGAACTCACTACTCTTGGATCACACTGTGTTGTGAGTGCCCAATTTTCACTCACCTTTAGTCAAAAGATTTTGTATTTAGCTTAAGTCTTTCTCAGATATTTATGCTTTATGGTAGAGAACTCACTAGAATAATTGCTGTGGCTGCAGTAGGCTACGCTATTAAATTCAATTCATCTCCCTTTGAGTCCAATATTGCGTATTTCAGACTGTGGCTTGTACTGGCTGCGTAGCAGAACCCAGGGAACAATAAAGCACCTCAGTAAATAAACACGTTTCTACTAACAGCTTTACTTAAAATATATTAGCAAATTAGTACAATATTTTTCTGACAAATCAAAAGCTGAAAACGATACCCATATTCCCATTGTAATTCACTGCTTTAACAATTGCTAAAATTAGATTTCCATTAGGCTTTTTGTCAATAAAAACAGGTGAGGTGTTAAAAAGACAACAAACCCCATTCAAACACAACAGAATGAATCTGATCATGTTACCAAAGCTTTGTAACAGTAGTTCCCTGGAGGATAGCAACTACTGAGGTCTTGATCAGGTAAGAAAGGCCCAGTATCTCTTCCTTATAACCATCACAAAAAGCTTCAGGATAGCTCTGAACTAAGTATTTTAGATCCTCACTGTGGACTCAGTCTTAATGAAACATGTTTGTTCTGAGCTTCTGTCCAACATCCACTTTGGTTTTAGCTTACTTGTATGCTTTTGATCAACTGAGTCAGTTTAGTTAGAATAGGTTACTTGGACGGTAGTTTGCTTGAGCAGGTTGAACTAGATGACCTCAACAGGTTTCTTCTAACATGAATTACCTTGTAATGTTAGCTGTGGTGAAAGAAATCATGGCACAGTCAGCTTGTCAGACAGCTCTGATTGTTATTTATGAAATCATTTGCAAGAAAAAAAATAGGAAGTGTTGCTAGTAAAAAAATCTCAGCAGCAAATTGCATTTACTTACTTCAGTAACATCTGAATGTAAATCACAGAGCAACTACAATAACTGAAACCTCTCTGACTAAAAATTAATTCCGAGACCAAAATTCTGACCTAATTATGTTTTAACTCTGCTACCAAAAAAACAAGTGTACAAGTTGGTAGGTGCTTTGTTACCCCTTAGCCACATTTGGCAGTTTGTTTTTAAATCTAGACTTGACAGCCAACAGCATGCTAGAAATAGACCTATAACTTGTTAAAATATTATTCAGAAACTTTCACAGTTGCTATGACAGCAGAGAAACATCCAGAAGTCATCTAACCCAACATATTATGTAGTTCAATTTAGAGATGTTACCATCTGCACAGCACTGATGTACTGTTTCTGTTCTACGTAGATATGTGCCAAATTTAGCCACACATCACTGATATCTGCTGTTGCCTCTCTCACTTGGGCAAAAACATCACGAGCTTCACGGAAATATCCTTTATGCGCCAAGACAGCTCCTAAGGGGAAAGTAATATGCACAGTGTAAGCTTCCAGGTTGATGTACTATGCACTCCTACCAAAGAAAACAAAGTATTGCCTGAATAAAGTTCCCCATTAAAAACTAAGTGACAAAGCTGCCATATGAAAGCTATTCTTTCCTATGCTCTACTACATAGCGTTCAGGCCCTGCAAAAACAATTCTATATTAAAGCATGAAACATAAGAATATCATCACCTCTCAAGGAAAATCAGAGTCTAATATTCACCTATGCCATTAGCAGCATACAAATTCTTTGGATCATTTCTGAGTACTTGCTTGTAGATCGCTAATGCACGGTCTTGATGACGCTTCTCCTGCAGAAAGAAGTATCCCAATTGATCACTCATTTCTATAATGGGGTATTAAAAGATCTACCCATAAGTTTTATGGGCTACAAGATGCCAAATAGGCATCAAGAAAAGGCTTTGAGTAACTAAGAGCATACAAAAATTAAATAAATAAAACACACACAGGGCAGACAGACGCTCATTACCTTTTCTCTGTCTCTTGTGGGTTGATGTAGAGTCTGCAGCCAGACGTTGCCAAGAGCCAGCATGGAATAAGTATCATTTTGTGTGGAGGGCTGTTTCAATATTCTTTCAAATTTCTTCTGTCCGGGACCCCACTCTTGTTTAGCCAAATGAAGATTACCAATCAGAGACCAAGCATCTGGATGGTCCTAAATAAAAATTCACTGTAAGTTGCAAAAGCATCATTTTCCCTTGGAAGGTTACTTTTTCAAGTATAAAATGCTGGTTTTCTTAAATAGAATTCCATATTAAAAAAAAACCAACAAACAACACACACACAGAGCAGATTACAGTAGCTCTCTCTTCTTCACCTAGTTTATCTGAACAAAGAAAATAAAAATGCAACAAAAAGAAAATAAAATTTTAAATTAAGGTAGTATTTCAAGTGTTTTAACTTGGGTTACAAACCTGATTTATCTGAAGTGCTTCTTTAAACCAATCAGAAGCCTCATAAAAGTTTCCTTTATCCCTAGCCATAGCTCCCAAGCGCAAGTAGCCTAAGAATAAAAATAGAAAATACAATAAAATTTAAAAAAAAAAAATCAGGAAACAGGTTAAAGTCATCTCAAACAAAAAAAATATTGGCCATGCATGAATTTCAAAAGCAATCTTTTTCTTGATCTGCTAAGGACAGCAAACATTAAGATACCTTTCACATTCTATTCACAGTGAGACACACCACGTGAAGAGGAACGTCTGTCCACAATGGTGATAGAGAATTGCAGATTTCTAACAGTTAAAGTAATGTAAATGTTTTTAATTGGTTTCATAAGTTAAAGACAATTGAGAAACCTCAAAGAAAGAAGGATACATCAGTTACATAGTTCTCCCTCCACTTTAAACAGCTCTCCCGTCTCTGCAAGCTTTGGGAAAAGTATCAGTTAGCAGGTGACAATGGAAAACAAGCAGGGAAAAGGCTATAGATTAGGCTGGGGCATGCTGTGTGCTGCAGTTTGCTGAGCAAGGGCTACCACGTCGCCTTTGCAGCAAATATCACAGGTCAGCTACGTAGGGGCAAGAGGAAGAGCAGAGTGAGGAGAAAAACCAGGATGTGCCATAGAAGCTGTGCTAACACCCTCAACAGCCCTTCTTCCCTGGAGGAAGGCCAAGACCCAAGATAAAGTGATTCTCCCAAAGGGTGTCTATTTCCACCCACACAGAGTTGCAGAGCCCAGGCATATCAAGTGGATGGCCTTGATTGCACCCAAGTGCTGAGGTGCTTAGGCTTTGGTGGGAGTGGAGAGCAAGGGAGCAAAGGCATGCAAGTCTACATAAGCTAATTTTGCTAGATTTTTTTAGTACGGTATGATTTACCAATAATTAGAAGGCTTAAAGCTGGAGATTGGACTATAAGGATGATGCAGGCCTTAAAAAAAAAAAAAAAAGTAGGGAAAATAGCAGGTAGGTAAGCAGGCCCCAAAACTACTATGAAAAGAAGTGAAGAGAGATATAAGGAGACCAGAAAACACTGTAAACGGGAAGATTTTTGGTATTATAAGGAGGACTGTGGAACTAAAATACCAAATGTTTCTTACAATCAACGTAATTAGGATGTTCTCTTAAAATGTTTTTATAGAGCTTTTCCGCTTCATGAAATTCACACATCGCCTCATATAGTCTGGCAAGGTTATAGGACGTTGTTACAGAGATAGCATTGTAATAATGCTCATCATGTTCAGCTTCTGCTTTTGCACGATCCAGTGATGCCAAAAAATATTTCTAAAGTATAAAAAGAAAAAAGGAATAAAGCACTCCAGAATATTCTTAAAGGAAAACTTCTGGGTGATCAAGAAACTCAATTCAAACTTTGAGTAATTACATACCTTCGCTTCTCCTAGGTTTCCCAGCCTGAAGTGCAGGGCACCCACGTTATTCAAAATCTCTGGTGGGACATCAGCCTGTACTTTCTCTTGCAGAATGCGTGTGGCTGTACCATAGGCTGACAGTGCACCCTTTACAAAGAAAGGGAAAGTGGATAAAAGAAGTAAGAGAATGAGCTCTTATGCTCTTATGAAAAGTACACACATAATTCACCAAGTGTATATTAATAATACCTGTATATCAGTCTGTTCTAGAATTTGGGCTAGCTCAATCCATGCCTCTACATCATCAGGATATTGTTCTGTGACTTTCTTCAGATGCCCCTGAAAAAGAGCAGAAAATAATTATGCCTCTTTGTGGACACACACTGTTTAAAAAACATATAAATAAAATCAAAGAGTGAAGGTATTAACCTTAACACTAGAAAGCTACACTGTACTACAAACAAAAACATCCTAAATACCTGCACAATTTGGTCACCATAAAATGGCATTAGTTTCCTTCCTTCATAATTGTATTTTTCTGTAGAATGTAACACCTGCTTAAAGTCCTAGAGAAGCAAAAACTATTACACCAACATGAGAAGCTAGAAAAGTGATGTCTAACAGTTTTTGCATTTACTTACCCAACATGAGGTTTAAAATCCCTTTCATTTAAGGGTTCCTTCCAGATAGGCTAAGACAAGTGTCTTCTGGAAATCACTAGCTAACTTATCATCTTCAGAGACTTTTAACGTATATGGGAAGAATTCTGTCGTTTTCATAGTACCAAATACAAATGTGAGGCCAGGGGTCCTCTAAATTCCTGAACTTGCTTTAGTCAGAACCCAGCAGGAGTCTCAGTTCTGTCCAGAAGCTATGTGTATTGGGTTTGTGTGGCAAAGTTTTGGTAGCAGGAGGGTTACAGCAATGGCTTCTGGGAGAAGCTGCTAGAAGCCTTCACTATGTCCGACAGAGTCAATGCCAGCTGGCTCCAAGATGGACCTGCCACTGGCCAAGGCTGAGCAAATCAGTGACAGTGGCAGCACCTCTGTGATAACATATTTAAGAAGGTAAAAAAAAAAAAGTTGCAGTGGCACAGAAATGGAGAGAGGAGTGAGAACATGTACAAGAAACAATCCTGCAGACACCAAGTTCACTGAAGAAGGAGGGGGAGGAGGTGCTCCAGGTGCTGGAGCAGAGATTCCCCTGCAGCCCGTGGGGAAGACCATGGGGAGGCAGGCTGTCCCCTTGCAGCCCATGGAGGTCCACGGTGGAGCAAATATCCACCCGCAGCCCATGGAGGACCCCATGCCAGAGCAGGGGGATGCCCGAAGGAGGCTGTGACCCCGTGGGAAGCCCGCACTGGAGCAGGCTCCTGGCAGGACCTGTGGATCCGTGGAGAGAGGAGCCCACAGAGCAGGTTTTTCTGGCAGGACTTTTGACCCCATGGGGCACCCATGCTAGAGCACTGTGCTCCTGGCAGGACTTGTGACCCCACGGGGGACCAACGCTGGAGCAGTTCATCAAGAACTGCAGCCTGTGGGAAGGACCCACACTGTAGAAGCTTGTGGAGGACTGTCTCCCATGGGAGGGATCCCACGTTCGAGCAGGGGAAGAGTGTGAGGAGTCCTGCCCCTGAAGAGGATGAAGCTGCAGAGACGACATGTGATGAACTGATTGTAACCCCCATTCCCCATCCCCCTACACCACACTGTAGGGGAGGAGGTAGAGAATTTGGGAGTGAAGTTGAGCCTGAGAAGAAGGGAGGGGTGGGGGGAAGGTGTTTTAAGATTTGGTTTTATTTCTCATTACCCTACTCTGGTTTATTGGCAATAAATTAAGTTAATTTTCCTTAAGTCGGGTCTATTTTGCCTGTGACAGTAATTGATTGAGCGATCTCTCCCTGTCCTTATCTCAATCCATGAACCTTTTGTTGTATTTTCTCTCCCCTGTCCAGCTGAGGAGGGGGAGTGACAGAGCAGCTTTGGCGGGCACCTGGCATCCAGCTAGCGTCAACCCATCACACTATGACTCTCCACAGTTAGGAGGATCCCTCACAACAGCCAATATTAAATATTCTATACCTACAGCCAAGTAACCCTGAGTTTTATGCAACTTAAGGTACAGTCTGATTTCAAGTCTGATTTTCAAGTTCTACTCTTGTATGTAAAAGTATGATGCTGGCAGAAGCAAAACTCACCTTTGCAATATCCCGTTTCTCTTGGTCTTCTGAAGCCGCATAAAGAGATCCAAGGATTTTCATAGTCTCATAATTATTAGGATAGGCTTTCAAAACTTTTTCAAAGCACTGTGATGCATTCTCTTTGTCCCCTCGATAAATGTACATTTGACCCAATCCAAAAAATGGAAGTACAAAAGAAGATGAGGCAAACTGAGTGGCCTGGTAATAATACTGGAAAGCTTGATCATAATCTTCCTAATTAAAAAGAAGTAAATAAAGAACAGGTAGTGTTTACATATATAAGCTTTGTATGAACATTCATAACACAGATTTTTTAAGTGTAATCTCAAAGAGGGCTTTAAAAAACTGCCTCACCTGTACATGAAAAGACCTAGCCAGCTGATAACAACTCTCTGCCTGCATTGCTTCAACTTCTGTATTATGGAAAGCATGAAGAGCCAAGTGTTGTACTTTACCATAGTCCTGAAAAAACAAGAAGTTAAAGGAAATTTGAAAGCCTGCACATTATTTATGGTCAAGTGATTTATTATTTAAACAAGGACAGCTGGAAAATAGAGGAAAGCTTTAGCCACAGCACCAACTAAATTAATAACAACAGATATAGTTTTAGTGGTTACTGTTCTTTTCTCTAGTGGGGGGGGGTGGGTGGTGGTGGTGCAGAAAAACCAACAGCAAAACAACCACCTTCAGGACACAAAGGTGACATTGACTTAAGAAATCAGGGTATCTTTTCTTGGCTTTCTTGAGAAAGGTTTATACAAAATTTAAGTCAAAAACTTTACACTTGTCCATCTAGATTAACAGTTCCATATTAGGCACCACTTAGCCTGATGAAATGAGATCGAATCTAACACTGGAATCCTTGCTGTTCAGAGGTTATCAAGTATTTAACTGTAAAGTTCCACAGACCTCTTACCTTCTTGAAGAAGAAGTGATTAGCCAAGTGATTCAACACCATTGGATTACTGGGATCAATTGTGTAAGCCCTAGAGAGGAGCTGAACACCATTCTTGATGGAATCAGCCTAAATGAAACATTGACAGGTATCAGCAGCATCTCAATAGCTGTATCTTATTAACATCTTCAAAACTATTCTTCAGTCTAGGGTGCTGCAGGAACTCTGACAAAACCTTGCTGGGCTCACAGAAAAGAGTAAATTCAGCTACTAGCTTATCTCTCTGCAGCATACAGATGGAAAATGGGAAATGAAGCCACCAAACAGGGATGGAAAAAAGCAGAGCAGGACTTTCTAGGAAAAAAAGAAAACAACTTAGTCTTGGTGTCCTTTGACATTTCACACTCACACCCCGATAGCCTCCCTTCTACTGTTCAATATCCCCAGTTCCTGTTTGGTTTAGGTTTCAACATTTTACACAATTCATTCAACAGCAAAATGAAAATATTCTCCTGTTCAAATTCTAAACAGGAACTTCTGATATTGAATCAAGAGCTACCAGAACTTTAGTTCTAATTAAAGAAATGGTAAAAGTTTGTTGTGTTTACATAGGGCTATCATTATATCAACTTACTCTTTTCTTTACAGTTTAAAGAAAGTTTTCCATGGGTACAGATTTGACTTACCTACAAGTTCAAATCCATAACTGATAAAATAATTGCTATTTATTTGGGACATCCATGAGATCTCTATCACAAGCACATCAACTTAAATCTGTATTTACTTCTGAACAGAAACACCAAAATGGTATCTAGTAATCATGTAACGTCTGTGCTTTACTTTGCAATAATTAGCAGCAGAAAGCTATCTTATTGAACAGATTAGGTTTTATAAGTTGAGACATAAGATGAAGTCTAATAGGCAGCTAAAAAACATTAATTTCAGTTTGAAGAGGCATTATCTTTCCAAACCTAGCACAACAATATACCTTGATTAGGAGATATTGAATCCTTCTTGGTTTAATCTTCAAAGGCAAAGAGGTTTTTTTTATAAGCACACTATGTATATGTCTGGGTTCTCCAATAATTTGAGTCTCATATCCAATTTCAGCCATAGCCAATAGATGGCTAGAGGTCTCAGAGCTCCTAAGCACTTTCATTAAAGAAAACTAGAGATAAGACAGACCTCAATAAGAACACAGTGTACTCTCAACCCTGATTTGACATCATTACATCTTCTAGGAGAGAGAAACATTAGAAATATCTAAGCACAGAAAAGATGTCAATTAGTATTTTGCAGCTCTGAGAGAATCTTTTCCCCAGAGAAAGTGCTCTCCCTCCCCCATGTCAACTCTTTGGTGTTATACTAACTTTGCAGTGCAAGTTGTGAAAACAGTTTGAAGTAAAGCACAGATGATACATTTCTTACAAAGAACAAAAAACATATTTGAATGCGTCAGCTTTTTATCACAGCTTTTTGAAGCTTAAGATGAGTGGACTCATCCCTTGACTTTAGTCAAAATACCTTCAGAAAAAAAAGAAAGATACGAGGTTTCATTAGTTTCTCACCCATGGAACTATTTAATAAAATTTGACTTTAGAACATTTTTGGTTGTCTCTGTAGTTTTAGGAAAGAAAACTCTCATGCTCACATTTTTCAGTATTCTTCATGGAAGTCCTAACAGTTATTCTTTTTCCCATGATGTAGTAAACTAAGTAATTTTCAGACATTGTGTGCTAACAAAAGACCTTTCTAGGGAGCTACGTGTTCTACAGATAGCGTAACACTAAATTTCAGCAACATAGAATTATGTAACTATTTTTTTTTTTTTAAACACTTAAAGGTCCCATCCTCCACTGATAACTTCCTTTGCATGGATTAACCATCTCAGATCTTATGATCTCAAATAAGCTATATGAGCATACATATTTTCCAAGTGATACAACACCTAGTGAGGTAGGATCACCACTTTATCGTAGTTTCATCAGCCTAGTTAAAATTTGTTCTTGCCTATTCTTTGGTTTACCACTTGGCATGCATGCTAAGGTAGCCTGGATACAACTTTTACACTTGTTTGAAAGCTTATGCTCCTTAAAGTCCAGGACTAAGCTCCTGGGACTATATCTTTTACCTTGACCTTCCTGTTAGCATGATGCTCTTTCAAAAAAAAATTCCTGATGCTCTGGAATAGAGCTGCCATTGCAAGTGAGGTCTCCCAAGTATTCGAGGGCTTTCAGAGCATCCTGAGTACAAAATGATTTAGTTAACCTTCACAGAGTCACAAATGACTAAGTAAGGCTGGCTATTATACATATTATAACTACTGTTCATTAAAGTAAGATTTTGAAATCAGCACTATGGGGTTTTTTTAAGTGATGGGGCATGTATTCACACATCTCACCATGGATTTGTATTATTTTAATAGCTAGCACTGGTTTTCTGTACTTAACACCTCTATAAGCAACAGTGTTGATTTTTAGCAACAGAAGGAAGTTACTCAGAATGTGTTGCTCCCATCACAAGTACATATCTATAACATCATTCAATAGTGACACAGACTTAAAACAATTTAACCACAAAAGTTATTACTCCTTTTAAAAACTGGGCTACCTTTCAAAGGATAAAAAGTCTGCTTTTTCAGATAAGAAGAAAGTAAACTGAGTATGGACTCTTGTTAAGTCAGACTCACCTCTTTATTATTGAGTTCCAGAACAGCCAGTCCAACCAAAGCCCCTACGCATTTTGAATTTAACTCCAGAGCCCTGCTGAATGCTAAGCGAGCTTTTTCCAACTTGTTCAGTTTCACGAAGCAGTGGCCCATACCCAATCGAACCTCAGCTAGAGAACAAGATGACACCATTCAGAATCACAAAATTTCAACTTTATGACTTTGTTACATTCTGGACATCAACTAAAGTGAAAGCAGAATTTTTAATACTTCTTTAAAACCTGTGAAGCAATCTAACGATTTGCTGTTTTTAAAGGCAGCCTCCCACACTTGGCAGGAAAACTAACTTTAACAGATTAGTAAGACTTCATTTCTTCATACACCCCAGAACATTGGTTTATATCTCCAAAAGACACCAATACTAAACAAATAAAAAATTGCTTTTATGGAAATGTATTTAAAAAATGATAGAGAAAGGCAGTAAAAAAATTGCCAGATGAAAGGGCTGGAAATTTCTTAGGCAGGGTAAGTTCACCTGAGACTAGCAGGCCTTCAGAAAACATAGATGAATAAACAAGTTAGCTAGACATTTCTCCTCAAATGATCAACTGATTCACTGCCAACAAAATGCTGCTTATCATCCTCTAACTTCCATGATCATGTACAGATGAACTAATAGAGAGAATTCACATCATATTGCCCTTTCAGACTGCCTGTGAACTAAGAATACAGAGACATTTATATACAGCAATTTCAAATCTGTGTCTGCGTGAAAAAGGGGAGTGAATGAAAGATGTTTGTTTAAAAGTAAGGCTTGCATTTCTAAATCCACTTTTGCAGCAATGAGTCTTATGCTAAACCAGACTACAGAATACACATCAACTTTGTAATAAATTATTTTTCAGATAGGTTATGGCAATGTATACTACATCTCTCAAGAGACTTTAGAGTATTTATGATCCTAATGCAAATACCCTGAACTAATACCTCTAAATTACATGCACGTTTACAGCTGGTACCAATAGCTTTAGCAGATTTTTGCATTAATTAAAATCATACAACACCAGGAAAACTCACATCATGCACTATGGGTAGAATCTTACTTTTCATGTCTTGTTTCATTATTCATGTTAGCACATCATTTTCTTAACCCTTATTCCAAGAGCTCACAGATATGTCCTGCAACAGTCTTGAACAGTTCCACCCCTCCCCATACAATTTTAACTTCTCTTACATGCAACTTTTCATTTTCTAATAGCTCTTTAAAAGGTAATAATCAGAAAAAAATGAAAAGTATTTTCTTAAACACAATTTTCCTCAGTTAAGGAACACTTCAAGTCATCAAACAGCTGAACTCCTCTATAATGAGGGCTGTGGTTTTTTGACAGATATAGATCACAAAAAGGCCCGTAGGTATTTGAATTAGGAAGACTTGAATTAGTTTGCAAGCACAGCAAATACTTCCACTAGCAAATACTTTCTGTCTTACCTGGGCAACCTGGATTGGTACGCAATGCTTTCTTGTAGTAGGCAAGGGCTCCTCTATAATCTTTCTTGTTGAAAGAAATGCATGCTTTACCTGTTAGAACATACCAGTTACAAATAAATCAGAAACATAAACAAAGCAGTTACAAATCAGCTCATAAGTATTATTTGGTAAACTTGTGCTGTGCCGATTTTCAAAAGTTACAGTTAAAAACTAACTGAAAATTCAGACAACTACAACTTTTATTATCTTTGATGATGTCAAGTGAAAAAAGTCAAACATGGGAACACATTAAATTTACATTTTCGTGGTTTTCTGCAGAAACTTAATTTTTTCCTGGTCCAGAGGAGAGACACTTACTAAGACTAGATTAATTAGCGAACAAGTTAAAATACTTGTTCAGTATCAGTTGTAATAGTTACAGCCCGCTGACCCCTCACTACTGGTATCTTCACCTTTGACAAAGTATACAGCTTCATTGGCATCATCAGGGATACATAAGTAGTTGGACTGGATGTATGCCCACAGGTCTCAGAAGATGCTAGCTAGCATTATACTTTTTCCTAGCTCTTCCACCTACATATACTTCCCAAGTTTAAAGTAGTATCTGTCACGTGTTTCTGGTCAAAAGTGCACACTTCTTTATCACATTCTTTCTCTCTACTCACATATGCAACCTCTTCTTAAGCACATAATTCATTCCAAAACTCAACTGGAGAGACCAGGTTTTTACACAAATACCCATAAACTCATACCAAGAAGGGCAGGAATGTTATTTGGAGACTGGTTGAGCACAAAGTGGAATTGTGCATCAGCTTGGTCCATCTTATCACCTTCAAGCAGACAAAAGCAGGCTCTTCCCAACAAGTGATTCTAGATAAGGAAAAAAAAAAAACAAACAAACAACCCCCCCCCCCAATAGATTTATCTTTGTAAAATATGAAGATTAGACTACACAAAGATTAACAGCTATGCTATAATGCTTTCTACGATTAATTTATTTCTCTTAGATCAGGAAGAAAAATAAAACAAAAAGGGTCTTTATCATCCACTTCTAAAGTTCACATATTATCAAGCAAGAGAGTAACAACCAATCCTTCCTTCCCAAGCCTCAAAAATTGACTGACGTACTTCTATCAGACGTCCCAAGCTAGAGATAATTATTCCTGGTGGCACTGCACACATTTCAGATACTTACAAGTTTTGCTTACATGTACTACACTAACAGACTTTAAAGCCTGAGCGGTTTCTATCTTCCCTTTTGTGAATCAATACTTGTTTTCTTTACAATGTCTGAATAATTTACAAATATGGATTTTTAAACAGATTTTGGTTTTACCTGATCATACATGATAATTTTGTCAGCCATAGTATACAACAAAGTAGCTTGCGTAATGAGCTCCTTCTTGTTATCTTTGTTCTTCTCCTTTCGAGCCTGCTGTACATAGTATGCTGCCAGAGTATCCAGACATGTCATCTGATCTTTTTCATGGTCTCTATAGTCCAAGTTACCATCTATGCGTGCAGCTTCCAACAGCTTCACAAAATCTTCTGTTTTTCCTTGTTTGTAGTATTCCAGCTATAAAATATACAGTTTTAACTACCCCAGCAAGTACATAACATATCAAGTTGATGCTTTAGGTGTCACACACATTCTTTTTCCAGGATGTAGGGATAAATCAGAAAAAGCCATTCCGATAGCACCAAATATTTTTCTGTTATCATCCCAACTTAGTATTTCTACATTAAGACACAAGCCTTACAACTATTTATAAGTGAAGAATCAACTGTTTTTCCTCTGAACTTCTTTGACTTTTTGCACATTTCACCATGCTTTCCAAAGTACAGATACTGCCCCCTCCTTTTATATGAAGTGCATAATCAAAGGCACAAACAAGGAAAACTATGAATTGAGGAGAAAAAAAAAAAAAAACAACCCCAAAACAATTTAGAAAGTAGGCCTCAAGCAGCACGGTTTCATGAAAATAGATTAAATTAAAATCTTAATATGCATATGTCCAATCAGAAATATCTGGCCTAGAATCAGTGACTGAACAACCCCATTAAGTTCCTGTTCAGAATGCAGTTATCCCTGGTCATAAAAGTAAGGAAGTGGAAATCATTATTTGATTATCTGAATGTAATATTCAAATACACAATTGGTATATCTACTAACCGCTAAGGCAATCCATATGTGCAGTTGAGTGTGTTCCTGTTTCAGTATACTTATAACTTCATCACCCTCAGGTAACTGATCGAAGTCAAGCTCAATAACCTAGAACCAAACGATACAGATTTTCTTTTCACAAAGCATTAACAATGTTATCCCTGAGCTCAAAGGAAGCTGGACATTTCAGAGCACAAAATGTAAATAATTGTGTTAAAGCAAGGTTACAGACAAAGAAAGAAGTGATAATGTACTGTATTCTGTACAAGACAAAAGTGATGGTCTCTCACAAATATCAGAGGAAAGACAGCCCAATGTTTTGGATATTAGTCGGGGAAAATAAGCAGAGATGCTAACTCAACTTCTTTCACTATAGACTTCAGGCTTAGAATTTTTACAGTTCAGCTAATAACCAACTTGACTGCACACTGTAGAATTTCTAAAACTTCTCCTACAGGTAATACAAAGATCTAGGACACACTAAAAATTTTCCAAGTAACCAGGTGTCAGAGAATCAATACCTAAGACTTATCTCAGAGCCCTGAAATTATGTAAAGTCATCTTTATGCCCAAGAAAATTAAGAGATTATTGAAGTAGCAAACATCATAAAGAACAGACTAAATTTCTGATTATTAACAACCATGGTCATCATGAGCAAAAGACATCAACAACTTTTCAACATACAAGTATTATTTTGCAATTACTATTTTCCCATGTTGATCTACTCTTCTGATGTGGAAAATGAGTAAAAAGGAACAGATAGTCCCAAGGTGGGATGTTTGGGAACACAATTTAACTACCTGTTAGTTCACTTGCTACTCAGTCATGCTGCCTTTAATATTAGTCATCTACATTACAATTTAATTTTACAGCAAGGAAGAGGTGCAGTTGATGTACCCAGGCTTGTACCCTGATTACCAATGCAGGGACTCTTTCTCTGAAGGCTGGATTCGATCAGTCCAGTTTATAAGGGCTTATAGTTTTGACTATGCAAAACTTGAGAGTACCAGCAAAAATATTTCCACTACTATTGTTAATTTTAGTTTGAGTTTGTCTTGCACAGTACATTCTGTTTGATGGATAATGTTTTTGAATTTGAGCAACCCTCATCTACAAACTAAAATAGCAGTTAATGAGAAATAGATACTACCAACACAGCAAATAAATACAGAAGTAAAAAAGAGCAGTAAAAAGAAAAAAAAAGTACTTTATAGCACTTTTTAGTGATTAATTCAGAACTTTGGGATTCAAGCAGTCCTAGCCAGAACTTGAACAGCAGCACCAAGATCTACTATTCATGCTGACACCTCAGACAGAAACTTCTGTCACAGTAAAAAAAGCCCTCCAACATGTAACCTACAGAGAGCTAAGTACATTCGTGAGACTTCAAAACTCAATGGTAGTCATATGGAAATTTGCTAGAGTATGGATTTATGTTCACAAAAAACATTTTTCAACCTACAAGCAGTATGTTTCAATGCCTTATTTAGCTACGGTATTAATTTAATATCTGCTGTAGAATGATTTAACTTCAAACTTTACAATACCCTGTAAGTTCGCAAATACTTCTCTTAAATCTTTTTAACCTTGCCTTCTGACAGTCTACCCTAAATAAAGAAAAGTTAAATAAATTTCTAAACCCACACTGAAACACCCTCACAGAGCGGACCCCACAGCCCAACCTGTGTCTGTATGCTGACTTAGGAACACGCATGCCGTTTACAAATCAGTGGTCAGAAAAAGCAGCGCCTAAGGAACTAAGGAGAGAGTTTAGCCGGACAAAGCCACCGTCCACAAGCACGCACTAAAGATCAGATCCTGTTCCCAGCAGGGTCTCCGCTCCTGAGGCTTGCATGTGCTTGAAGCATACACAGTGGGAGAAGAGGCTGCCCCTTCTTCGCAGACGTGCGGTCCGGCAGGACCCCGGACAGACTGCCTGACTGCTCCCAGCGGCTCTCCTGCACCAGCAAGCCACTAGGCAAGGGCAGGGAGGTTACGGCTAGCAGAGGGCTGACACCGTTCACCGAAGGGCACCGGCGAAGGCAGCTCTGGGTTTCTTTCCGCAAAGCCATACACCTGTGACCCCAGCAACTCACTCCGCGCAGGGAAGGGAGCGACACTGCCCCTGGAGCCCGGGACAAAATTACCAGAGGAAGCGACAAACGCCCGCGCCCCGGCACGCATCGAACAGCGCACCCCTTCCTTCCCCCGCCCCGGGACCAGGCCGCGCCGCCGCCGCCGCCTCCCAGCCCCCGACTCGCCTCATCGGTGTCCCGGAGAGGGATCTCAATAGACCCCCGCGACATGATGGCGATGCCGACGACGACGCCGTCCGCCGAGCCGCGAGCACGCAACGGCCGCCCCGCTCGCACTTCCCCTCACTAACACCGACTGACCCGGACGTGCTCGGGCCGGGGGCGGGGAGGCGGCCCGGCTCCGCCCCCGAGGCGTAACGAGCCAATCCTAGCGACCCACGAGCTTGGGGAGGCGCCCCGCCCCCGTGCGCGGGGAGGCGGGAGGGCTTCGAGGCCGGGCGCGCGCGGTCCTGTTGCTGCGGCAACGGCGGCCTCGCGGGCGCCCCTCAGCGAGCGGCGAGGCACCGGCGCGGCCGGCAGCTGGGCGGGCGGCGGGAGGCGGCGGGAGCCGGCGGCCCTGTGCCCTGTGCCCTGTGCCCTCCCCAGGCTGGAGCGCTACGCGTTGCGCTGTGTGACCTCCCGGGCGGCTGCTCGCGGCGGTCTTCCGTGTGGGGGCCTTTTAAAACGCGAGCGGTCTCCTCAGGACAGAGTGAGGGCTTACCGGGGACTTGCAGGCAGGTATTAGTCCCGCTAATTTGTACATATATATGTCACATCTTACCCATAGAAATATATATAGCATACCAAGAGATAACTCCCTGTATTCATACACGCGCACACTGCTAAATTGAATAGATTTGCACCTGGTTGCTCTCTGGTCTTGAGACCGCGACTCCCTCAGGCTGTGCCTCTTCTCACGTCATTTTAAAATCGTTCAAGATTTCCAACCAAATGCGTTAAAATGTGTGGCTTTTCCCTGTCTTTGTGGAAAAAAAAATAATTCGTAAATCCAAATACATACTGTCTGACTAGCTTAGGTGGTGTGATATTGTTAATACGTATTTACAAGTTTTTAGCCACAGCTTGGCCAACTATTTCCAAATTATCCAAGTGTTTTTAATTACATATACGGAATCTGATAAAATTCTGAATCCTGAACCTAGGCCCTGATCCTGGTACTTGATTTGTGTGAGGCATTCAGCCACATGGAGGTGCACGAGTAAAGAAGAAATTACAAAATTGGGTTCCTAAACTGTTTTTTTCCAATTACGATGGTAGGTGCACTGATGTACTTGGATAAAACTCAGCATGCATAGTAACATATGACCAATCTGAGTTACTTTTGTAGCTGTACCAAGGTTAAAAAACCAACGTAGTAAGATTAAAAGATCCTCTGGTACATTTCTAGTAAGAAGATTTAAAAAAACCCAAAAAACTCTGACATATTACTTACACAGCCTATTAAACCCTAAAACAAACTTGATTTTGTCCTATAGCTAATCACAACTATAAAGCATTAAATTGCTCAATTTGATTTTAAAAATTAATTGTGAATTACTATGATAGTATATATTACAGTAGTAATGGCTAGCTTACTTGCAGCGTCACCTGTTCTCTGAAGCCAAAGAAAGTAATTTTAATTACTTAACATTTTGAATCTCAGCTTTTGATTTTTATTTATGCACTAATTATTCTGAACTGAGTTACCTGGTCCAATGAAGTGTAACGAGTATTTCTCCTACTCATATAGGTCTTTGAGTAGGTACGTGCCGTAAATATCTTTTGTAGAGAAACTTTTGCATGTGGCAGGAAAGTGGAGCAACATTGAAATTAACAGGAGCGAAAGTGTGCATTTTCTTCATTAAAAACATGCCAAAACCAATGTTATGCAGAGTAAGATGCTAATTAATAGAGTTCCTAAGCCTACTTTTCTGATTTATAGGCTGATTTTTCACAAATAAACTACTTTTTAGATATTTTAATTAATGTTGAATCCATTTGGACTGAAAAGGCAGTCTGTTCCTGAGGTGTTTGTTCACCAGTTAGTGTCCGTAGTAAACTAGCTTTACTCATGGAAAAAAAAAAACTAGTTTAAATGAAAGATTTTATAGGGTCAGGCCTTAAGAATATTAAACCAAAGTTAAAGAGGGAAAACATTCTTGCTTCCTGGTATAAATCTAGTAGAAACAGTTTAATTTGTTTAAAATTTTATTACTACTCTATGCAAAATATTGACTTTTATATTGTTTGAAGCAGGAAGACTCTTTTTTTTCTATATACACTGATAACAATAAATCACTATTAGGTATGTAGAACCTCTTTAATGTATACAATATTGTTCTAGCGAAAAGAGTTTGGGGGGGTTACCTTCTGAATGCTTAGGAGCATTTCAAGAAGAGAGACTTGTTTTATCTTGCTGTCTTTTGTTTTTATTTCATTGAAATGTATTATTATGAAGATTTACATTACTACTTTTAAACTTGGATTGTTATCAATGTCAGAAATACTGATATAAATAGAAAGCAATCTATAGCAAATTGAACTTCCAGTCATCATATGTTATATACAGTGAAAAATAATATTTAAAAACTTTATTACCACATATAATTATAAGCCTTTTTCAGGAATGAAAATTGAGCTTAACTAAGCTACTTTAATAACATAATAAAAATGCCCTCTACCTACCTGACCACTACTCTTTGCAAGCAAATTACCATTTATGTTTAGGTGTGTATGCTTAAATAAATAAACCTCCATTTAGAACAGTTGTGTGCTTGGAGCAGGGTATTTTAGTAGCAAAGTTTCTTTACTTTTTATTGTTAGAATAAAAACCTTTTTTTTCTTCAGTTTTTTTGTGTGTGGTTTTTTTTTTTTAAGATAAGCATGGTTTTAGAAATCTTCAGAGTGCAAATTAATTCCATTCTAACAGTGTGAACCATCACTCCAGTAGTCACTTATAGAATCATTTAGGTTGGAAAAGACCTTCAAGACCATAAAGTCCAACCATCAACCATGCCCACCAAACCACGTTCTGAAGTGCCTTGTCTATGTTCTTTTTGAATACCTACAGGGATGGTGACTCAACCACTTCCCTGGGCAACCTGTTCCAATGCCTGATAACCCCTTCAGTAAAAAAATTTTTCCTAATATCCAACCTAAACCTCCCCTGCCACAACTTGAGGCCATTTCCTCTCATCCTATGTCCAGGCACCTGACAGAAAAGACCAGCACCCACTTGTTGACCTTCCTATTCTGATCTGTGAAAAAAAGAAAGAGATCCTACATTGGTGGCTTGAAGAGCTCAGCATTGTGTGTCAGGGAGCAGCGACGGCTGCTGCTCGCTCAGGGAGGGAGCCTAGGAGGTAAGCGCATACAGCCAGCAGGTCAGGGGCTTTGTCAGAGTACCTGAGCAGGGCAGATATTAGGCAAGTCCACAGTGATAAGGCAGGTCTGAGGTCAAGCTAGAAGTGCCAGTCAGTGAGGCAGGGTTTAATCCAGCCTAGTGCTTGCCAGGCAGGTTCTTACTGACAAGGCAAATCCAAGGTCAAGATAAAAATCAGTTCTCAGGCAAAGGTCCAGATCAGGAGTGTACCTTTAGCTAGACAGGGACCTACTTGTGATTGAGCTGGGAACCAATGCTTTCATAGTGTAACTCAGGCCAGGACTGGGAGTCCTGGGCTGAGCTTAAATGGGGCTCCTGCGCTGTAGGCAGGGGTGTGGCAGGATGCACCACGTGGGGCTGGTCAGGGTCATTAAAGCTTATTAATGCACTTAAGGCCCTGATATGGTATGTGTATCTTGAAGGGACAGTATTTGTTGGTTTAGGTAGTGCTAAAAATGGAGTTAATACGTATATGCTATTGTCATATTAGGTAGTTTAATATTGTGCTAGTTTCAGAGGCTATTAAATTAGTTGCACATCTCAAACTTGCTACAGTAAGGAGTTAGGAATTTCTATTCTGCTGGTAAGGGAACACTGAGGCAGGCTCTATTAAATGTACTTTGAGCAATGTTATAGGTATTCTTTTCCTACAAAGCTAGCTCCTTTTCTTTTAATAAAACAATGTGAAATGTAACAAGGCAGAGCTGTAAGAATGGATGGTCTTTACAGCTACTAAAAACTGTGTTATATTATGCTGCTAGGATTAGTAACTTTTTTGTTGTTGTTCACGCTTCTTCACATGATTGTATTTGCCTTATTTATCTGATAAATATAATTAAGTTCTATTCAGTTAGTCACTTAAATCTAAAGAATTGTTTTGCAAGCAAAAGCTTTAAAGGATGTCTGTGATAGCTTGTGTTTTGCAAGCAAGTTGTGTATTTGAAAATGGAGAGAGAATGCTTTTGTGTTTAAGGTACAAAACCATGAGACACACTTAACTCTTAACTGTACTGCTGACTTCTTTCTAATCTCTGTCAATGAACTGGTTTGCTAGCCTTTATTAGCACTCTCACTTCTATTAACCATATGCTTTTTTGAATTCCTAGCATCAGAAACACTAACAGCAAAGTAACTTGAATTTTAATTTCTAACATCAGCACTTAACATTAAGAACTTCTCTTGTGTCCTGCAGACCTGAAAGGTGCAAGTAACTTCACGAAAAATGGTGTATGACTAGACTTGGTCTAAATAGTATATTCTGCGATACTTAAAACTGTTACTCTTCGGATCCTCTCACCTAGCACTAGCATGCCAAGAATTTCAGCTTTATACAGCTCTATTTCTATTTACTATACTGTTCATTGTAGTTTGCCTGGGTTGCATAAAATGTAATGTCTCAGAAATATTGTGGAGCTGAGACTATAGCTGCACTTCTTTTCAGTATCCTTCTTCATGTGGGGTGTAGGGAAGGATTTCTGTTTATTTTTTTGTGGATGCAGAACCAGGTCTGACCCCAGTATGGTTCACGGTTGGTTTTCAAAGGATGATTTTTTTTCTTTTGGGGGTAGTTTTTGCACTGATAGCTTTCTACCTTTTGTGAATTACATCTAGCTTTGATTAGTAGGTATAGAAGTGTGGTTTAAAAAAAAACTAGTCACAGAAACAGTACAGTCTTGATTTTGCCTTGTTTTATAGTTTCTCTTAGAAAACTCTAGAGAGGCAGCTGCACGATACAGGAGATTTTCATTCTGTCCTTTGTGGGGCTAATGGAAAATGAATAGTGCCATAAAAAGCTGGCAGTACAAGTGCAATTCTATACAGTTAATTTTTTAATGCTTAAAAACTCACAAAATTTCGAAATATAAAACTGTCAATGAAATGCTTTGTAAGTATGGTATCATTATTGCCACCTTCAGGCAACAAAAAGAATGATTCATTTTCAGAGTCACTATCCAGCATTCTGTTTAGAGAGCGTTTCGGCTTATACTGTGGAGTTAAGTTTAGTATTTTTTTCTAGTCACAGTCTTGCATTTTCCTGTTAGAGTAATCTTTTTATTCTTTGGCCTTAGTATGTTCCAACATGTAAAAAATATGCTTACTTGTTCCAGGAAGCTCTGATTGATAAACACTTAATTGTTCAATGATAAATTTTATTTGAATGATAAACACCTGATATACAAAGAGCTACTTAGCAAAGGCGGATATTTTTTTTTTTCATCTTATCTTCCTGGTAAAGGCTTTTTTAGGGATTATGCAACAGTATTACAGATTTTAAATGCATGTCAGCAATTAATAGGACAAGTGAGGATTATACAAAAGACTACAGAGATATCAGATGAAATTGCAGTGCTGAAATGTAAAGAATGAAAGTGTCACTGATTTCTACTATAGATTGTTTGCTAGGAAGAATTAGTGTCTAAGATTTTAATCAGTTTTACACCTAGAGAGAGAGAGATACGAATTTTTTCTTAACTTTGATGAACTTCAGGAATTTTGCCATTCTGTATTCTCTCTCTTTAAAATACTTGGTTTTATAAAAGCTTGCACTTGAACAGAACAAAAGTTCTAAAAAGAAAAGAAAAAAGTTTGAGATGGAGACTACACTGATTATTCTCTGCCAAAGCTTTTTTCCAGGAGCACTCCTGAGTTCTGATACCATGTTGTTTGAAATGAAATTGCTCAACATATAGATCAAAATTATCTAATGTTTTAACAGAGATATCAGTAGCTAGCCCAAGAACATCAAGATCTAGCATCTCCATCACTCTCTAGTCTTTTTGATAAAATTATTTTTCATAAAATGCTTTTTTGACAGGTACTTTGATGTAAAATAATGAAATTTAATGACAGTTATTTCCATAAAATGCTTAAAATAAAATATGCTCTCCATATTCAATGGAATGTTATTTGTGTACTGAAAATCAAAGGTAAGAAAAGACTGCAGAATAGGTACAGAAATCAATGTCTTCTGTTACTATAATTGCACTTTTGAAAATGTTATGAAAGTAGTGGAGGGTCTACACCTTATTTAAAATATCCCCTCCTTGCTTTGTATCACTGCTAAAACAATTATTTTCATCCTGAAATCTGTGCATGCTCTCTAAAACCCAAGCTTTTAACAGAAAGTTTAAGGAAAGGAAAACACATTACACAAGCAAGTACTTCAGTGTAGAAGTCAGTTCCAAAAATAACAATGAACACTTGTGCTGAAATTCTCAGGACGAATGAAGCCTGAGAATCAGCCTGAAGATGAAGAAAGCTTTTGCGAATATGTGCACAGATCTTTCTCTGTTTCTTAGGGGTGGCTGGTTGCTTTCAATGTCCTTTTTGTTACTGTGATTTATAATATAAACTATATACTGACTTCTATACATAGAAATTAAATAGGAAAAGCAATTAATTTTCATGTCTCTAACATCCATAGTCTCTTCTCTGATGATTTACTTTTCTTCTGTGTCTCCCTTCTTTTCTTCTTCCACAGAACCCTTTCCACTTTTGTTTAAACACTTGAAGTGACAATGTTTAAACAGATCGGTGCCCTTACTTTTTGTGGGCAGAGCTCTATCCTGCCAAATGAGATCTGAAAGATCTGTTCAGTAGCCTGTGAATGCAAATACCTACTAGTCTAGTTAAAAAAAATATTTAAAAGTTGATATAAATCTCTTTTAGAGCACAGAGAATTCTTCTGAAAACTTAAAGCTCATTTCTAATGTGCTTGAAAACATGGAGAGCAAAATCCCAAGTCTGCATGAGGACAAAGTTGAATGTTATGGATGTTGCAGAAACTGGGTATGATTTATATTTTAATTTATAAATGCTTTGGAGTTCCTGCCTGTGTAGATGTTCTGAATATGTGAAGTTTAAGATGTAAACAGGAGACCCAAGCTTGGAAGTTTGGATCCTGTGTTGAGTTTTGAAACCTGTCTTTTTAATATTTTTTCTGAGTAAACGTTTAAAGCTATTAAAAGCTTATTCTACAACCTTTTAAGATCATTTTTTTTAAATGAGGAATGTCAAAATAAAGCAATATTTGTATTTTGAAATAAAGTATATGTACACACATAGAGATATATTTTCCTCCTCCTTACACCCGTGCATGTTATATTTAATGTATAATATATTTTATACTATATAATATGCTGTATAATACATTATGTATACATTTAAAATGATAAACTGTAAGTAACCTAGCTCTTCTGTCTATTTATATATCCATAAACTTAGATTTCATGGATGTTTCCTTTGACCTTAATAGAAACATTGCTAGAATACATAGTTACAGGTCGAACAGTATTGACTCCTAACCACAGCATTAATTGTAAGAGATGTTGGGACTTTATTAAGGTTTACTTTATGTTCTCACCAGTGTATTTTCATGTCTACCTCTTCCCCCTCCATCTCTAATGTTTCATTAACATATCTTTCTTACTGTTTAAATAGAAGTCATTAATTTTTGTTGGACACACTAGTAACCTTAGGGCAGGGACGATCTTTGTATGGGCAAAAAAAATAGTAAATTTAATTATATTTTTTTTCTCCTCAAGATGGAAACTATTATTCTACTGGATCTAATTACTAGTTGTGAAGTAGGTATATTTTCTGTAATTCATTTCATCCGAAGAGGAAAAAATGAACTTTTAAAACTTGACCTTTATGCCAATGATTCTATTTAATTTCTTAACATGCATCTTACTATTAATAATGGAAAACACTTTATTTTTTATCATCTTACATTGTGGATGAAAAACATAAACCAGATTACTTTAAAACCCCAGTGTAATAGCACAATGTGTATCTAGCTATTAATTTAAGAAACGTCTGTTCTGTGTTTCTGTCTAGCACTTGATGTGTTTATTTGCACATTTTTCTTAGAAGGCCAGGGACATTTTGTTCAGTTATTTGAGAAGTAATATGGATGGATGCCATACTTGAAGACTGTATTCATACCTCCTATCAACATGTAACTTAAGTTTATGATTAATTTGATCCATGCAAGTAGAGCCATTGATTCTTAACTTGACTAGGCGTATGCCTAGCTATCTTCTTGAATTAAGGCCTCAGATTGGAAGACAACCAGTAATTCTTATCAGCCAGGAGCAAACGTTATTTTCAGAAGCAAACGTTATTTTCAGAAGCAAGGAGGTATTCTAGGCACTTGTTCACTAGATAATTTGGAACCTATTTCCATGTATTACACTGAGTACACTTTCTTGCTCAATTTCTAAAGCCATGTGGCAAGTGGATAATGCTGGTGTGTGAGCAGCAATGAATATCCATTCAAAAGTAATTTAACTAAACAACTACCTGTTAACTGTAACTTCCCAGAAGCAGGTAACAGCCTTTAGGGAGAGAAATAATGTACACTTTTAAGTTTTCAGGCATTCCTTCCCCCTTCTCAAGGCATCTTTTAAAAACAGTATTCCCTGGTATGTCAGGGTGGTTCTGCAGGGAGATATTGGACTTAATATTTTTGACCCATGTTGTTAATGGAGTCTAGGGTGCAGCTCACAGCAGTACCAAGCTACCAGGCTAGAAATGCTGTATTGCAAGCTGCCTGGAAATTCTTGGGTTTGCATATTAATAGAACAATATCTATCATCCTCAATGTGAGTAAGACTGAATAGTGTGAGGAATGAAATTGGCCTCTCTCAGTAAGCTGCATATGGATGTCTGCCTGGAGTTCAGAGCTGATTTAATTTGTCAAAGAGCAGTAGTGGTACTGTTAGTGTCTTGTAGTCCTCTGCTGCTGGAATTGCCATCCATGATGCAGTATGTTTATAAATAAAACTGTTTCTATCTGCAAGCTCAGCCTGGGATGTAGTCGTGTTCTTTCTGGCTTGCACATCACCACTAATAGAGCTGCTGCTGGAACTTAGTCAAGAATTCTGTGGATTCAGAGGCCAGTAAAGAAACTCCCAGAACTATGTTGCCTCTGCAAGTATGAGTAAAAGTTTATTTATATCAGTCAAGTGACTATGCATGTATACAGATCAGATTATTTAAATGAAGGAAGATGCAACTTTCACAAGTTACTTCTGGTTATTACCTCACTGGTTAAAGAGGGGCTCCTATTTGCACCTCAGCAGATTATTTTGCAATTTCAAGGTGTATGTGTGGTTATTAATAATGTGCTGGAAACACAAAACTTGGATGAGAAACACTTTTAACTAGTTAATAACTAAATATTGTTCAGGCATAAATCCTTTGTGTTAATCAAATGTGACACAACTCAAGCAACAAACTAGGCAACTCATGTAGGCAAAATTGGTAGACTTAGTACATTTGACAGCTATGTGACTCAAGTCTGGAAGAACAGATATGTATGTCTCAGATTCTCACTTTTTTAGTCAGATGTACTTCTAATATTGAGTCCTTTTTTAACAGTGCCAAAGGTGGTTCTATTTTCTGATGTAATCTTAAAAATATATGCTTTCTAATTTAGCTGTGCCATTTTGTGCAGAAGCTGTACACAAGGAATACAATACTGATAATAATCTGTCTGAAACTGTAGTGATGGAAACCCTTCAATCTTTGTGGTGATTGGTTTCATTGCTTAACTTTGCTGTTAATGTTTTTCAGAAAGTTTAGCCTGAATTTCCCTTGTTGATATTTAATGCTGTTACGTCCCATTCAGCAGTACAAAGAAAAAGATGTCTTTCTACCTTTCTTAAGAGTAATTTGTATTTTACCATGGGTATGTAAATAGAGTGGTCTGTCTGGTTCTTTGTAAACATCATAGGAGATGTGAAAACCATCAATCCTTTGATTTCATATACATGTGATTGGTAATGTCACTTCTGCAAATATTTCTGCTAATACCTTAACTCTAATATAAAAATACCTGTATTACTTTCCCTCAGAAAAGTTCAATCATTGTGACTTTTAATAAGCTATTATTCCTCATTAACTAGGGAATGCAGTAAATTTAGTAGGATCTCTTACTGGTCATTGAAACTGTAGGAATAGAAAAGAAAAAATTTAGCACAAATTTAGCAATGATATGTCTAAAATGAGACAAAACATTTCTGCAGAACACTTCAAAGATTGGACATTAGGGTAAGCATTGGAGAAAAGAATAATTTTGCTTAGGAACTACATTTAAGTAGACTGAACATATTGAAGGGAAAATTTTGACTTCCTGTTGCAAAGCTTTATAGCAGATTTAATAGAATTTAATTCTTATACAAGTGAGGAACTTCTAAAATAGCCAGTCATGATCCTGACAAGTGTTTGGAGAAGCTGACTTTCTGTTGTGTGTTGTATTGGTTTTTTTTACATATGTCCATTCTACCTGTGTCTTAAAACCATTTTTGATGTTGCCCTCCTAAGTAGAACCTGCCAAGAGTTAATGACAATAAATTATACCTAAATCCTTTCTGTACTAGAGATTATAAGTTTTACTAAGGTCTCTTTTCTATCATTTGCATGGTTTTGTGTATGTAAAACTATAGCTCAGGCAGCTGGAGATGAATGGCTGCTAATTCTTGTGATCACTCTGATCTTCCAGGTTTGGGAGGTTTCTCCATCATATCCTTTTTAATCTTCTCCTTCAAGTTACCTGCATGGACTTGCTATTGTTGTAGCAAGGAAGGCTGATAGTTCTTTTTGGAGCTTTTTACATGCTCTGGATAGGGTTGTTTTGTGGCTCTGAAGGCTGCTGTGAAATAACCTAAACTTTTAGGGTGTGAGGGAGAAGAGATCTACATCGACCTTAAATATATATATGCTCTCCAAACTGACCTGGTAAGGGTATTGACCACTTAACGTTCTCTGCTATAAACCTAGAGATTCGGCCTGCTGTACAGATTTGAATATCAGAGAACAAGAACATGCTTCAATTGTTTCCTTCTTTCATTTGCAGAAGTGTTAAAACAGTCATGTAACATAGCCTTGCAGTTTTTCCGTTCAAGTAATCAAGCAGTATAAACATCAGCAGAGGGCAGTATTGAGGTATAAATACAATAATAATAAACAAATTAAAAAAAAAAAAAGTGTTGCCATGTGTGTTCAGTTTTTCTTCACAGAATCAGAATAATTTAAGATGAAAGGGGTCTCTGAAGGTCATTGGCTCAATCCCTGTCTCAGAGTCACATTCAAAGTTAGGTACAATCAATATGGTCATGGTAATGTGTCTACATTGTTGGGTGTTCTATAACAACCTGCAATCAGATTAGTTTTGTCTCCAAACCACTTTTACATCCAGTTCTGAGACTGGATGCAAAGCATGCCCAGTGCTGAAGGGTAGTTATTTTGTGTGAATAATACTAGAAAAAAAATGTTTAGCCGTTTTTGTTTACAAGGTCAGGAAACAGTATATTTTAATAATTGCTCTTGTGTGTTCTCATCAATTTTAATAATAATAGGCAAGCATCTGGGGGGGGGGGGTGGTGGAATTAGTCCTACAAGTATCTTGTCTGTTACTTCTGCAAGGCAAGATTGACCAGCATGGTTATATCTGTGTAGCTTCTCTTGAAACAATGTCTTATTGTTAGGGTTTTTTGCTTTTAAGTATAGTTTCTATAGTATTTGCTACTCAATAGTATGATTTTTTTTTTTTCCTACGCCTTTATTGGAGACCTGAGATAGATAGTGACAGGAAGAATTTGCAAAAGTGAATATTGTTCTCATCTTTAAAACCTTTTTTTCCCAAGACTTACTGTATTGAATTTGTGGACAGATGTATACAAATCAGAGGCATCTCCAAATCAGTAAGTTTTATTAACGAATTTTTTTCTTTTTTTAATAGAAACATAGTCCTAGCCTGTTAGCATTACTTGAATTAATTCCAGTTCCTTTTTGCAATCTGCTTGCTTACATTAGCTAAAATTTTGTTGGCTAAAATGGTAAACTGTTGAATTTTGTAGGATACAGCATTTTCCTTTAGTTTATCCAATTCTGCAATGCTTTTCAAGAATGTATTTGAGACAAAAATGCAGACTTCCGAGCTGTGGAACAAATGTCTATTATAAAATACTAAACCCAATGCTACATTAGGGAGTTTACTGACACTCATGTCATGTAAAAGCGCTTCTGACATTTACTTAAACCATTTAGATGTACTAATCATTTGTATAATTGACTTTAAGACAAATGTTTTACTACTGTCTTCAGTCAGAAGCAATGTTGTTAGGTTTCAGTGTATAGTTGTCCATCTTTTTTTGACAAACTATCGGTTATAATGTTTATTCAGACAAAATATTTGTGATTCTACATATTAAATAGAACTGCTAAAAAGGAGAACATGTTTTTTAAACTCTCCTTTTGCTCCTAGAAAAGTGGATACCAAGAGTATTGCTAAGTCACTCTTACAAGTAACACAAATGTTTGCCTACTGCTATTGATGGCAAACTGGAACAACTCATAAAGAGATTGAAGGCATCTTAAAAGCACTTTTCCCTCTCTATTAAATCAGCTAGGTTTGAAGGCTGTTTAGCTAAAATTCTAGCTCTTCTTAGATGGCTAGCTACTCCATTAACATAAATAGTGGGGGTTTAGTTAAATCAGCAGTTTAGATTCCTGGCAACTATCCAAGCAAACTAGTTTAAACTAGCTCAGGCAAATGGCTGCAGGAGCCACGTGCATTTTTGAGTGTTGCTGTGTATATATCATTGCAAGAGAAAATACCAGTTGATGTGGAATTCGGTGAAGACTAGAAAGTGCTGTGGGGACTTTAGGTGGATGCAGACTAGGCCTGAACTGTTCTGTTATCAGTACCCAGCAGAGCTTGAGTATGGTATGTATTTTGGTTGTATTCAGAACTTTGGCAGGGATTCTATGATGTTTTATAAGCGTAGTTACACTGCTTCAAGGCCTGCGCACCTTGGGTGGGCCCAGTTTGCATATCAGCACTGTGCTTCTCAGTATCTCTGGTTCCTGAAGCAGCATGAGACTGCTTCTTCTGCCACTGTTAAAATAAGTCATTAGTGAAAAGTTGGAGGCAGGTCCAAATGAGTAGACTATATATTTTGGTCACTGATGAGAAGCTTTTGTCTTTGATGGATGGGAATGTTTGTCATGTAGGAATAATATAAAGTCAGCAAATGTACTTCCAATCAGTATGTTATTTAAAAAAAACAATATTTTTACAAATTCTGAAATATTCTTAGTTTCAAAATGCTGAAGATCTATTTTTTGTTTAGATAACATCAGCAGAGGACTTTTTTTCCTATTTGATTTCAATAATAAAGATTTTATATTAAACGTGCAGATGAGTAATACTAGCTGTAGAACAGAGGTAGGCATAAACATCTATGAAGGTAATATGATAGTTGAGTGTGATGGAAGATGTTGGCATGGAGGTGAGAAAGTACTTCTGTAGTGATTTTTAAATGGTGTACAGTGGCTTGTGGCCATGCAAGGCACAGAGGAGGAAAAATTGGTTTAGGACAACTGCTAATGACAATACTGTCTTTTCTGAGTACTGACTGAGACCGTATAATGGCCGGGCTTTAAGCAATGTAAAATTCACAACTTGGCAGTCCCAGCAGTGCTAATGTGGGAAGGACCCCTACTGTAAACTTGCACCTTTCCTGCAGAAAATGTAGCTCAGAAGGGATATTGGGGACAGTGATGAGGCACTGACCAAACCATAACAACATGGAAATTATGAATGGCCTTTGTTTAAATTATCGCTCTTAACTCCCAAGGTACAGTGGTGAACACCATTGTAAACAACAGCACATTTAGCACTTGTGCTGACAATCCTTCTTGCAGTGAGTGTTTGGAGTGTTCTTGGTGAAAAGGAATGTAAGGTCATGCATTGTATCATCCAGCAACTGGAAAGAGTTGAGATATGTGAAATTATGTGGGAAAGCAGCTGAATTTTACCTGGTAGACTGTAAAAGGAGCCTATCCCTAGTGCTTTCAGAGACAGGTACTGAATCTACAAAAAAACAAGTAATTATTTTAGTCATGACTTTGTGAGATCAAAGTTATTCTGACTGATTAGACTCAAGCACGTAGCACTCCAGATCCTTCATGTAACATCCCATGTTTTGCTGTTCCTCTTCCTCCCCCCCCGCCCCAAACCCTAGCACATTGCCCTCAAATGGCTGCCAAGCAGTTTTGTACTTGTATAATGTGACTCTATTGTGTATACTCTTTGAGGGGGAAAAAAACCAAATTGCACACCATTGTCTAGTTTTACATGACAAGCTTTACTTCAACTTCATAGCAAATTATAGGGAGAGTTTTGTGGTCTCTTCTGTTATCTTAATATTGTAAAGTTTAGTTGTGACTCTTTTGGTGACTCTTCCATGAGGATGACCAATTGCTCTCTTGCTTAGTTTATATTCTGTTACTATTCTAATGGGTTGAGTGAAGAGAAGAGGATATTGTTTGTTTTTACTTTCCTCTGCAGGGCTTTGGTTTGTGACACTTCTCTGTGAAATTATCCATATGTTTCCTTAGCAGTTTTCAAAGAAGAGTTAAGTTCATTATTATACAGAAAAGGATGACATCCAAGGTGCTGCTCTTGTTTTGGCAACTTGAATTTTGTTCCAAAAATTTTGTTTAAAAAAAAATCAGTGGGGTTTACTGTCAAGGATGTTTAAATGGTTCTTGTATTGTGGAACAAGTTAGAGTGAATTTAAAATCCTTCCTTTCCCCAAATTTATTCTGAACCTTTAAAAAAAAAAAAAAAAAAGCATGGGGGAGGGGAATTTCTTATAAACACTTCTAGGGGCACTTATAAACATATGTTTCTTGAATTCCTGGAATTGGAAGCAATTGTATGTAGTGTATCTTCCCAAATCCATGTAGCTAATTATCTACAATAAACTTTCCAAAAGCAAACAGATTAGATCAGTATATCTAATAAGAGAAGTTTCATATGAGTGCTCTACCTCTGATCTGGAGACAAAATTGGTAGGAAATTTCCATTTATTTTGAGAAGACTGACACTGGTAATGGTGGATTATCTATGGGTTCTTTTACTGGTGAAGTGTAGACAGAGCAACTGTATAAAGGAAGGAAGCAAGCCTCTTGTCTTTCATTCATTCAACCTTTTTTGAAGAAATGGTAGGTAATAGCTGTATTTCCAAAAGTGAGAAGGTGTGTCTATACTTGGTTCTGTACAATGCCTGTCCTAAAGGGCTTCTGAGCTTGGTTAAGGTTTGTAAATTCTATTATATCCTTTTAGTCAAGTTCTTAACCATTAACTCAGCTCACAGATATTTAATGGCATTTTTTGCAACACTGCAAGTAGGAATGGAGGTTTAGTACTGAGCAGATGGGTACATATGGGGGATAATTGGCGAGTTGATGTTATTTAAGTGATCTGTTTGTAAAGTTGTATTATTTTTCTTGTTCCTGAGATTCTTTAAAAAGGAAAAAAAAAACAACTTGAAATTCTGTAGTAGTTCAATATCTGGGTAGTTTATGCGTAACTAGAGCAGTGGGCAATGGCTACCTTATCTTGTGTGGCAGTAAGCTTGACTTACTGACTATTGATAGCCAAATCAGTTGTTATGTTTTTTTTCTAGCATTTTCTTATGTCTGTGGTTGAACACTTGGAAAGAACACCAATTCAAGGACCCTCCAGTGAGTATGCTGTATCTCAACTTGGCAGTTTAAAACCATAAACCTTCTAATGCTAATGCTAACGCTAACTCTGCTTACTTCTGAAGAAGATAGGACCATGCTCAGGTAGTACTTAAGCCTGCTAACTCATTTAGTATATATTTTCTGCTAATGCACTTACTATGTTCTATACAGTATGTGTTCTGTGTGACAGCAGAACAACGAAAACATTACATGTAATGAAAAGGATCAATGTTTTGGAGGCAAAATTACTAATACAAGATCATAGAATCATTTAGGTTGGAGAAGACCTTCAAGATCATAGAGTCCAACCATCAACCATGCCCACTAAACCACGTTCTGAAGTGCCTTGTCTATGTGCTTTTTGAATACCTACAGGGCTGGTGACTCAAGCACTTCCCTGGGCAGCCTATTCCAATGTCTGACAAAGATGCTTTACAGTCTGAGTGAGAAAAGGGCTTACAGGGGAGTTAAGCACTGTGAACTGCAGGGCAACTTAACTGCAGCTCCTAAAAACTAAATGCATATCTGAACTAAGCTGGGTGCTCCATGAGCAGCAGTATCAATGTTGTCTTGCTATGACTGCAAAAATAATAAGGTTTTTATTAGTATATACACAAACTTACTGTCAACTTTGTAGAGTTATTGCATACAATATTATATGCAGTGCTGTGAGCAAACAGTGTATCTGAAAAATACAAACCTGCTACTGAGCAGATGAAGGGGTCGAAAAAGCACCTGGAAGTGGATAAAATTCTATGCTGAATGGTTCAGTGTCGCACCTTCTTGTTCTGCTTATGAAATGCTGACCAGTTTGTTAAATCTGTTTTCTAAATGTAAAACTTCTTGCATGAAGGTGGCTTTAAGACAATGCCAATGCTTGAGGGTAGGAAGTGACAGGCAACTGCTTCTGTAGGCAAGAAGCTGGAGCCAGCAAGGTGGAATATAGAGAGTAGTGGCATCTGTTGTATTGTTTGTCTGGACCGTGTTTACTCCCTCATTAGGTCAGGTCTGAGGAATGAGGCTGATTGTGGTTTAAGTAATCCTACTTGTTAAAATGGCTTTGTTTCCCAGATGCAGAAAGCTTGGAAGAAGGGGACAACAAGGCAGTAGCATAGACAGACTTTTCTGAAGAGGGACGAGAGGGTGAGTCTGGTTTCTTGTGGGCAGGCAAAAGACAGGAAATCTTACCTCATATATGAGTGATGACGGTGGGGAGGAAAAGCCTCCCAAAGAAGTAAAGCTTTGTGCAGGGAAGTGGTGGAGGGTGGTGGAGCTGATTCTGTTGTTGTTCTGGGAGATTGGCTCCCTTTGATGTTGTTTTATAGTGGTCAGATGTGTTTGGGAAGCTGAAGGCTTGACTTTTAGAATCTTGGGCCTAGAAATTTAGGTCTGTTCTAATTTTGTTCTTATAAGTGTTCGTGTTCACATGAAAATAATTGGATGCAGATGTTATATGTATGCTTGTGGCAGATGGTGCCTTCCCCCGTGTTATATCTTAAAAATCCACAGAAGTATGTTTGGGGTCTGTCTGTTTGGCTGTTGATTGTTGTTTTTTCTGGTGGTTTTTTTTTTTTTTTTCTTTTTTCTGGAATGAACTTTGGAAACTCAATTTTCTGTTCAGTTATGAAGCACCTGTGAAAGCATTAATGGCATGGCATAGCCTTAGCCTCTCTTTTGATTTTGCCATTTCTATTCATGTGAATGTTAGACACTAGAGTGTAAATGGCTGCTAATGCATGTGCTGCCTCATGGTTTACGAAATACCATGCAACATGCCTGCTAACCTTTGTATCCATGTTTTGTTTTGGTTGTGTTTTTTTGTTGTTGTTGTTGTTTTGTTTTTTTTAGTTGCCTAGAATTTCTGGGTAAGGCTTTAGCAAAAGAGCAACAAAAAGTATACATACTAGGGGTATTGCATGCCTGGTAAATTTTAAGGAATGCATACTATAAGCATTCTTATAAGCAATCCTCTGCCAACTAATGCAATTGAAGTGAAAATTTATGCCTCCCAGTTTGGGGGGTGCCATCTTATTGGCTTATGTAAGTAGATTCCCCCCCCCCCCTTTTTTTTTTAAACTGTTACCTTAGCAGTGGCTGCTTGTCTCCTTAAGTCGTGTTGTTAAACAGATAAGTGCTTAGCACAAGCATAGAATTTTATTAAACTTACAACTGATATTTGCTTCATGGTGAAAGCCCATGTGGATGCATTGTTCTTAACAATATAGAAAATTCAATAATACTTGCCCAAATTTAGGAGGGGAAGTGTGCAGGTGGCCTTGGGTGTTGCTATCTGATGTTCTCTCAACTCTTTTAAACTTTCTTTTTCCTTCTTACATTATATTGAATGTACAGAAAGAGCTGGGCCGTTGAATAGGTTTGCTTTTGAGCTGTTATCCTCCAGAGAATTACCAACTATTGCAGATCTCGGCATTCTGGAAGGGTAGAAAGGTGGAGTAGTTGTGGATTAAATTCTGGCAGAGGTGCTTGTATTGCATTACAGAATCATGAATTTGTGATTTTTAGAGGCTGCACAGGACATTGAAGGCACCTCTGGGGACCTGTGAATACCAGTTGAAATGCAAACAAGAATCTTTAGGACTTCTAGTCCCTTCTTCCTCTCGTAACTTCCCTCTGAAGGAGCTGATCCTTCTCATCTGACATCTGTAGAAACTTATGTAACTTTTTCTTACTTTTTGTCTGGTCTGTGCCTGTGAACAAAATGAAACAGAGCTCATATTAAAAAAAGAAAGATTTTCAGAACTGCTCTTGTCATCTCTCTATGTTAGTGCTGCTTAACAAAGATGGGTGTTATAAATTTTTGTTATTTTTGTACAGGATTTTTCTCATTTGTGAGCATAGTTGTCCAAAGATAACGTGATGGAGCTCTAAGGTTACACCTGGAGGGACTACAAGACATTTATTTTTTATTAAAAAGATAGTTTTAATTGTTTGTGAACATCTAGGGACTTTAAATAGACATCAAAGGAGCATTAGTCATTATAGAACCTTCTTAAACATTCTGATTTTTTCCAAATATATCAGGATAGCCTACTCACTGAGTACTAAATGGTGATGGCTGAATGGAGGAAAGAGTAGTAGTAACTTATGGGCCACAAACCCATAGAGATGTGTATGAAAGCAGTGTTTGCACTGCTGTTTAATTTCATTAACCAAACAGAATGCATACATATTACATAAATTTTGTAGAGGCTGTATCCTAGGAAAAAAAACCTGGAAAAATACTGGTAAGGTTCAGAAGCACTCAGTGTTTAATAATTGTAGATTTGTATCTTCTCTTCTCCAAGACTACAGGAGAAAGAGGACTAGGCCTGGTGGGGAATGCTATGGAGGGATTCAGTTATATCAATAAAGTCTTTGAAGGTATATAGAAGATTTGGGGGTATAGGGGTGGGAAATGGGGGAAGAAGGGAGAGTGATAATGTAGTAAACTCCATTATCTCTTAACTAACATCTATGAAAAAGAATAAGCAAGACAAAAATCAATTGCAGATAACTTAAAGATAGTGACCACAGTTTTATTATATGCAATGAAAAGCAGTTTCAAGGTGTTTACATATAAATGAAATTGTTTTCAAACATATTTGGGTGTGACTTGTAAGACCAAAAAGTTATGACAACACATGGTGAAAAATAGTAATGCTTCTATGAAACCTTAAGGCTGGGCAAACTTATTCAAACTTTACAAAAAGAAGTTTACAGCAATTATGGCTTATTAGACTGATATGTGTAAAAAGAGAAGGCTTCTGGAGACCAAGAGAGGTGCTTGTATGCTTGAAGGCTCATCTGTGTTCCTCTAACTTATCAGTGTAATAAACTATCTTCTGTATAGGAAACTGAGTAGTAACTGAAGCAATTACAAGCCCAAAATACCAGCAGGGCTGGTAAAGCTGACTATATTCTCTATAGGGGAAAACGTCCAGAATTCTCATTAAGAGTGGTATTTGTCAGGCAAGGATTTTAAGATGATGAGACTGAACACTCAAATACATTACAGCATAGATACAACAATATCTGCAGGCAGTTGGTGTGGATGAAGAAGCAGATGCTCAGGTGATAAGTTATGTATGACAATAGCAACTTATAATTAAGTGACATATGTACAGAAGTGAATAGTAGAACTACAACTGAGACGTTATGAGGGTCTTGAAAGACATCACTTTATCCAGTTACAATCTTCTGTGACCTTCTCTTTACCTTATATGACCTAGCCACTGTAATATTCAAATAAAAAGCAGTAACTTACAAAATCATAATTAAGATGCAAGTTTGGTACTCTGACTTTGTATTGATTGCCCTCTTCCTTTTGCTGGGTATTCATGAGTGGTATAATTCTCAATATTTTGAAAAAAAACCTCCCAACCAACCAAAAACCCCAAAACAAAACAAAAAAAACCACAGAAAAATTTGAAAACATACCAAATTTTTGCCCATTTTTTTGTCAAGACCATTTTTAAAGCTTTCATGTGAAATTCACTGGTTTAGAGTTATAACTAAGTTTCAGTAAACTAAGCATTTGTAAATGGAGCCTATCATGATGGGATAAGTAAACACATTTTAATAGTTTAATGCTTAGCTATCTTCCCTGCCACTGCTGCCTCCCCCTCTCACCCCATGCATAGTCTCCCTGACATTACCACTTAGCAGGATGCTAGTAAATGAGCCAAAAAAACTTTGCCTTGGCACACTTCTGTTGACTTCATTTGGGTTTCAATGATGAAACCCAGAGATGAAATAGAACCACAAGAGTTCAACAGTCTGCTAATAGCACAGTGCTGCAAAGCATCAATTGTATAAGGAATCCTACTACAGTAAAGTAATTTTTCCTGAGACAGTTCTTTTCTGAGAAGTTGTTTGGGGCGGGGGGGGGTGGTTTTTTTGGTTTGATTTCTTTTAAGCCTGAGGTTGAAATGCAAAATCTGCAGCACATTCAAACCTAAGCTCTTGTAACTGAAAGTAAAACAGCAGTGTAAGCATTTGTCTGTGTATCAAACTAGTAAAGAAAGGCAGAAATTCTAATTAAGTAGGATTTTAGAAATCAGGTACTGTTATTTTATAGCAAAGAGGGGTTTTTTGTTTAGTTTTTTTTGTTCAGTTTGGTTTTTTGTTGTTGCATAGATATTTTCATTGTTTTTGTTTTCCCAGGAGGGAATTATACTGGTGTTTTCTTGCCGTTTAGCAGACTAGTATTTCTCCTTTTCATAACTATCACGGGATGAATTTTTTATAGCAATACAACTGCATTACAGCAAGTGTAACAAAAACCCAGAGTGATGACAATGCTAATTGGTGTTACAGCCAGTTTATTTGTGGTGGATAAAACACACTTCTACACTTAGTTGCCCTATCACACACTAACATGCCATATATTTCTAAAGGAAGCAGTTGGATAGATAGTAACCATCTCAAGCAGCAAAGGGAGAAACTTAATCCACCCTTTAACTACTCTTTTACTTTTTTTTTTTTATGTGAGGAGAAAATGAGTCATAACTAAGGCAGGGGAAGAATAAGATAAATACAAGCTGCTCATAATAGCTAATAATAATTACGAAAAGTGCCATGCTGGTCTTAGGATCTGGTTGTTGAGAATAATACATTTAATAGCAACATTCCTTGGTGAGAAATTTGTGAGAATGAGTGTCAAAATACTTAATTGGGAATGCAGGCATTCCTTCTGTAACAAGTATCTCGAAAGGCCTCTTCTTTCAGTGAACTGTGCATAAAGCTGTGAACAGGACAGTAATTTTCATGTAGTCAGTCACCTGAGGCTCTATCCTGCTGTCACTAAAATCAATGGCAAAATTCTTGCTGACTTCAGAAGTGGATGGGACCTCAGATGTATGCATTTTCTTTGTAATGGGGGGTAATGTTTGCTTTCTTTTTTGCTGTAAAGACTGAGTAGTCTTACCTACATATGCAAATGTAAATTGTGAAATTTATAAATTCTAAGCATCATTATTTTTTCCTTCCTCTTCTGCTTCGGCTGCAAAAGGCCTACATCCACTCCATATGCCTGTATGTGTCTCTATATTCCTGGCATGAATTTGCATTGATTTCATTTAAGTGTAGGATTGCCACCATAATGTGTAAGCACATATTATAAAATTTGAACTTCCCTCCACATAAATTTCTTATTACCTGAATTTTGTAGAATATGTAAGTTAGTGTTTAGTAGTGAAAGCTGGTTATTTGCTTTCAAAGGGCAGTGTCAAAAGGGAAAACTTTATGAAGGTATACTTGTTCTTTTGTGTCTTTACTGTTTTGGCATATAAAATAATCATAACAATGCTTTTGATTAAAGACTACTGTTAGGGTGGGTCTACACAGACGAGAAATTATATGGTCTGAATTTTAATGGAAATGGCTTTTTGTTCTAATCAGCTTTGCTTCTATTTAAGGTAAAAGGAAGAGATGCAAGCTGTTCTTCAGTCATTTTCAGGAAAAAAATATATTTAGAACTTTGTTGTTATTGCTTTTTTGTAAACAAATCCAAACAACTTCAATAAATAATGGAGGGACAAGGAGAAACAGGCAGAGTGCTAACTTTTGATCGTACTTGCCCATATATCTTCTGCAACAGAGTTCCTTATTTAATTAACAGTAGGGTACAAAGATCCTAACATTGTTGTTCCTGACATTGTAAAAATAATACTGTCCCCATCCTGAAGACCTTGCAGTCTAAACATACTCCCTCTTGATATATTTAGTCAGTAAGAATAAGTTGAGAGAAACTGACTTAAATAATTTTACCAAGCAGATAGCTTTGCCAAGTAAAGCTATTTTAAATATTTGAAAGTATGAAGATGCGTTATCAAAGGGACATAGATGACACTTACTTGCTTCAGTCTCCAGAAGACTCTTTATGAATGACTCAGTGGAGATTGCACAAATACCTAAAGTTTATAGATGTAAGGACTTCAATATTGTTTGGTTAAGTCAACTATAATATAACAAATAAGCCACTGAAAAACTGCTGTAAGCTAGCAAAGGTGTCATTCTAGATGTAAAATAAGCATCTGTGCTCAGAGGGCTCAGTTTTATATTTTAAGGAGAAAGAAGATATTTTAATAAAATATTTATAATAAAAGTAAATATTAATAAATAATATTTTTCTGCTTCTGCAGCAGCAAAGATATCAAAATACAACCTCTGCTCTTGGAAAAGATCAAATGAAATAAAGGATTTGTCAAAACAATGTACAAGGCAGGCAGAAAATCCAACCATTACTGAGACTGTGAAAAGTAAGAATAACTTATTTCTGCCATCTTCCCAGACCGTGTGAACTTCAGCTTTCAAAATAAAAACAAAATCCAAGGCCAAGTGTCATCTGTATTTCATACCAGGTAAAAACATTTAGGAGAGGTATTTAAAGCAGTAGAAGGAAAACTGTAGAATAGGGTGCAAATGCTTCAAGCAGCTCAGTTGCAGCTTTCTGATAGTGAAAAACTTAGTGGTTTCCCCAATGCCTGATAAAGGTCAAAATCCTTTTCAAAACAATGAGGAAGGGGAGCAGGTCTTCAGCAGGTAGAAGGCAGAAATAAGTCTTCCACAAAAGTATTACCAGATAAATATATAAATTTGTAGGACTTTAGCTATAATAAATTAAAACTATGCATCCAGTGGAATGGACAGTAGATGTTTAATTGATCTAACTGAAGCCATATTACCTTAAGGAAGCAAACAACTTCATGAATAAATTTAGAAATTACTAATGTACTGAAATGTAATAGAATACTCATCAAACGTAAATAATTTGAAATCTATATAAAGACTTTTATATAAAACTTTGCAAATAGAGGAAAAGATTCTTTAAGTGGGAATACTTTTTTCCTGTCTTAGCATGTATAAAATATTGTTGCTTCTTAACTATATAATGACATGTGAGGCCTAAATTAGTATGAAACCTGCTTTTTTTCAGGTGACAAATACTACAATTTTCCCTTGGAGATGGTTCCTTCAACCATAAGCATGCAAAAGGGTTGTCACAGATACGACATGCTATTAGTAATAATTGTATCCCCCAAACCCTTCAAACAAAACCTATTATTAAAGAATTCAAAGACTGTAAAATTAAGCCCTCAGTTAGGAAGTGATATTTCAAAGGCTTTTTTTGCTTAAAGCCTCTTAATCAGATGTTAACTAGTGCAGTTGCAAACTTGTGTTTGTGTATGTGTTGTATAGTTTGTATCAGTGCCCTGAATTTTATAAACAATTACAATTAAAATACACTCTTTAGGTGACAGTATGATGCCAGTTGTCAAACATACATTTATTCTCAGTGTTTTTGGATTAGTTAGTATTATCCCTATTTAAAAAGAAGGAGTGTGTAACTTCTGTAAGCCTTCAAGAATCTCTGTTGATGTCTCTTAAGGCACTTGCTGGGCCTGTACCCATGCTGCTCCCAATCTGTCCTAGTCCTGTCTGGCCTTGGGAACCTTCCTAAGCAATTGAATTTTTAAGTTTTGTAGGAAATAAAAGGAATAATCACATGTGACTTTATGGTTATGGTTTTGCTTAGTTTTTCTTGCATCATGCCAAAAGAGAAGATCTATTAATTGCATGTTTGTCTTCTAAAACATCTCAGCCTTACATTTTTCTCCCCTTAGCTTTCAGCTGACCTGTACAACTTTTAAAAGAAAATCTTCACTGGGGGATCTGGCACAAAAATTAAGTATTTAAATGTGTGCTTGTATTACTTTTGGATCATTGTCTTCCAAAACATGAATAAACCTGGAAAGTAAAATCAATAAAATGCAGTAGCACTTAATAACAGATATAAAAAAAAAAATCCACAAAACAACTGGTAGGGAGGTCTCATAATTCTATTCTCAGCAGGTGTGTTTTCAGAAATTATGCTTGCAGTTGTTAAAACTTTCTTCACCCAGTCTTTCAGTTTTACTTGAGTTAAAGGCAGTCTGCAATACAAAGTTAAACGTGACCAGCTCTTGGTTTCATGCTGTAAACAAAGGGCATGTTTGTTAGTGCTTGCATATTTCATGTAGAATTTTCAGAGCCCTTACTAATGTAAAACTGTGCCCATTTTTGAAAGAAGAGATCTGGCATTAACTAATTATGCTGGTGGAAGCATAAATGTGGTGCAAAGTAAAATTCATGTAACTTACTATTTTTCTGAGTATCTTTTAGGTAAAATCAGTTTGCAACAAATATGAATGAGTTCTATAATATCTCTCTGCCTTGCAAAAGCTATTTGAGCAATACAATCCACTTTTAATTTGTGAAGCAAAGTAATACAGTACAATTTAGCAAACACTTGATTTCTGAGACAATCTTTTCATCTTACGCTCAGGTATTCAGTTTCTCCCTATCTTACAGCGAAGATTCCATGTGTATGGTATTGTTTATAGTAAATATACCCAATCCACTCACTGGCTTTGTGTCTGTGAGAAAAACCAATATATTAGCATGTAAAATGGTTTGACTATTGGAAAAGTGTGGTAAAAGAAATAGGCAAGCCATATTGGTTCAGGTTTGTTTCAGTAAGTACTCCTTTTGCATATAGCAAAGTTTTATCCCCCTGGGGATAGATTGCTAAGTGTCGAAACAATTTTTTACGTTTTCTGAGAGAAGTCACAGTTCTGAGTTTAACAGTGAGCTCTAGATTTTGAATTGGAAAAACAGTTATTTTAATTAAAAATTGAAAACCATGTTGTCTGGAAAGTGCAGATAAGTTATTCTGAGCAAAATAGTCAGAAAGCTGAGGAAAGGGAAATAAAGATAGATGAAATAATGAAGAGTTATGTAAACCAAAAAAATGGAACACTGTTTGGGATGGCAAGCAATATTAGAGAAACAATTGAAGGCCAGGGCTTCTAATCATGTTTTTTTGAGCTAAACATATGAGTGATATACTGTTGAAGAGAAAGGTATGTCTCTGAAGACATCTGAAGTAGAGTTAATTAGTGCATGGTAGCTGTCCCATTCCTTGGGTTTGGGTTTTTTATGTGCTGCTTATTTGGAGATATGTCTTTACTGAAGAAATACAAGATGTGGTATGGATAATGTAAACCAAAAAGCCAGGTCAGTGAGATGGGGTATTCGATATTGTAGAATTCACGCTCTTTGTTTTGGCCTCCCCACCCACTAGGCTACACAAAGTCTATAAAGTCATCTTCTATGGTCAGCAAGGTAGGAAGACTGAAAAGCATGTGGCAGCAACTCTCAAGGCTCAAACACACAACAGTTCTCCCATGTCATCTGCTAGAACTCATGAAGTATGTGCTCACCTGCAGCTAATCAGGTACTGAAACAAATTTCTACCATGTGAGGTAAAAATGCTTTGCTTAAACCGCAGTGAGGTATAGCTGATATTTGATCATTCATTGAACTACATTAAGACTCATGTATAATCACTTCTTCTGGGAACTGGGGCTTTAGAAGCTTAAAATGTCATAAGATTCAATAAAACCTTTTACTAAACATGTATCTGAATAATATTCTCACATAAGAATATGGCAGGCTAAATATTGAACCAATTCTCAGATGACTGTCATTCATCTGATGCAATGTCTGTTTGATTTCCTTTTTTAGTTGCTTGCTACTTCAAAGCACTTTATTGCTCTGTTCTAAAAATTGCATTAATTTATCTGTTGCTGCCTTTTATAGTCTCAGAAGAATGTCAGACTTGCTGGGAGAAATGCAAGTACTACAAGGAGGTGATGAAGCAGTGACTTATGTCCTAAAGACTCAGCTGTATGTTCAATATTTTTTTTAGGCTTGCTTTTCTAAGTGCTCACTACAGAACAACATCTGGAAACAACAGGCAAATGTGCCTCTGTTTTAAGTGTACACAGAGGCAATAACTGGTTGCAGTGGTTGTAGCTTTGTAGCTCTCATCAAAGTGAGGGTTTAGTAGAGTGTTGTGGCAGTAGAAGACTGTTTTTACCTCCTGGGAGCTACTGCTAGTAGTTTATAAATGTTTGTTTTCTCTTTCTGAGAGCCTGTTTTTTCATGAAGTAGAGGGGAAAGATAGTATTTGCATCTTGAATTTACTATTCAAGTCAAATTTATTGAATACACACTCAGCTCTAATAATAACAGAAACTGGCCTTCTTGGCAGCGTAGGTACTACCTGCAGTCTCTTGGCAGCACTCTTGCGGTGCTTCCTTTTCATCCGTTGTTCTCTTCTGAATAACAATATCACCAATATACTTATTCTGTATTACATCACTTGTTTAAGAGAACCTTGATGAAAGTTAGCTTTCAGCAAGTTTAAAATGTGATCATTGATCATTGTGACTTTAATCACTGAGTCTAACAGCTGACAGTTTTCACTGGCCTTTTCCTTGTCTTTGAAATGCTGAAGAAAAGTAATGTTTCCAAGACTGGAAGTTTATGCTCCCCTCTTGTTGAAAGTTCAACAGCAGTTGAAAAGTTCATTAAGTAATGCTTGTGCTTTTTGTATGCTGCAGGGGCTGCTGTGTAGATTCAGTTAAATCTAGTTAAAGAATTGCAATACTTAGTGCATAATCAGCATAACCTTGTCTAATACACTCATACTTAGTATGAGTTTATTAACTTTGAATTTTTAACATATTAATTTTAATGCATGGTCTATTATGTATGTTAGTAATCTCTAAGATAGATTTAAGACCCATCTTCTCTGCTGGACTTCGCAAATGTGTTGCCACTTTGTTCTTTTGTTCTTTGATCTATGTATATGATGGGCAGCTGCAGCCCATTTGTTGTCAGATTGGTGCAGTTTGTTCTCCATGTGAAGAATTGCTTGTACACTGCAGAACAACTGACAGTAACTTTCAAACCACCAGAGTTTCTGCAAAGAAATAAGACCAATAAAGAAAAAATTTTCTATTGAAAAGAATAAAATCTTAAGGTACTTTAAAAACTAAATTAAAAGTAGCCTTGTAAAAGTAAAAAAGGAATCCTTCAACTCCCATCTATTCCTTTTTGCTAGCTCGTTGTAGTCTGTTTAGATGAGATACCCCAGCCATTTGAAGCAATCTTTGTATTTACAGAGGTGAAATGGGGGAAGTATGAGCTATTTGTTCTGAATCTGTAGCAAAAGCTGCTCTATTTCATGATTTGTAATGAAAATATTCTTGCCCTTTTCAAATGTGAGAAGGGCGTCCTCTGTGCAGAAGCTGATAGCAATGTATTTTGTTCCTGTTGGCATGTTCTGTTTTGTCCTCTTGGGTGGCAGAGGATGTTGTGTATGTGTGCGTTTTTCTCTTTTGCTGTAAGTTTGAAAAATGCTATCAGGTTTTCCTGGTCTCGTGTCTTACGTTTCAGCACAGTAACTGGGCAGTAGAATGTGAGCTGGTAGTGATTGAGCATGTAATCAAATGGGGAAAATTTTTGGCAAGGTAAACTGCAAGGTAAACTTTGAGAAGAAAAAGAGAATAACTGTGTGGACAGATATGGACAGACTGTTGCAAAGCTGTGTTTTGTCTGTGATTCTGTAAGAAAAACTGTGCATCTCTGTGTATTTTCAGGACTATGGTTTGTACATAATTCAAAGCCAAATTTATTCATACTTAAGACCTGTTGTGTTAGGCTAGTCTCCTAACCAGGCAATATAATTAAGGGAATCCAATCTACTTCACATTGTGCACTTAAACCTATTTTAACATGATAGGGCTGTGAAGGTAAGCTTGAAAAAGGGAATGGTAAGTCAAGCTTCTTGAAAGAGGGAGTTAGTTTCTTTCTTCTTCTCCCTTCCCCATGAGATTCCCCAGGGTATTTGACTTGGCTAAAATGGATCATTGTGGCAGTACCAGCAACCTTAGATATAAAAAGTGAGAACAGAAATTTCCTCTCCATTAATGAAGTTGCTGCTACTTAGGAAGAGAATGAGGTAGTTGTTAACAGGTTAGACTATGGGAACTGGAGGTAAGTGTGTGGTGATACGGTGCAAGGAAACATAAAACATTCCTATAGGTTACCAGCTCTGTTGTGCCTGCTTATGAGGGTGCTACCACCATAAGGCCTGTTTCTTAAGATCTCTTCTAGTGTTTCTTTCAGGACAGTGAGGTCATAGCCTGGTACCTAATGTTGAGAATTGAATCTTACAGATAATGAGTTTGAATGTAGGTGTCTAGATAAAATACTTCCCTACAGTTAAATTTATGCATCCAAAAGCCAAAATGCAAGATCACTTATTTACTTTGTACAACACTGTCAGTTTGAGGTCTGTTTTGATCAAGAGTGATATGAAGTACATCAACAGTCATTCATTTGTATTTTGCTGCAGAGTTGCTTCTCATTTCATTTTCCTTTTCAGAGGAACAGTGTGACTGTTGGAAGTCTCCAGCTGTCAACACACAGACATAGCTGTTGCTTACATGACCATTGAAATAAAGTATATCCAAAAGCTCTTTATTATTGAACTCATATTCTATAGTTTGATTTAGCAGAAGTTCAGCTTCCAAAGTGGGATTAAGCTGTGCAGTTGCAGAGGTGTGGAAGCCAAGGCTTTGACTAATGGTATTAGGAATCCAGTAAAACATTTGAGTGAGTGTACATGATGCAGGATGTTAATGCATCAAGTGGATTATTGGTGCTGTGATTTTAATCCTTTTAGCCTTTACACATAAAATACAAAGCATGACAGGATTATTAGTGAAGTATTAATGAAATCCACCAAACTATGTGTATGTCTAAAAAGTACAACATGTACAAAACAGTAAAGTTAACTTTTTAAGTTCTCAGAAAGATAGTGCTGTGAAAGAGGCGGCTAAATGGACAATTGCAAACAAAATTAAAGGCCCTGTAGCTCAGAGACAGATAATGTCTTTCTTAACTGTATGTAGCAGACTTTTGACCATCACTTCCCAAATGAGTAAATCTTGCCTATCAAGTGGAATGATAAAAAGAGATGGATTCTAGATCTAGTCATTTTAATTACCTGGATTTGTTCCATTGAAATGTGGTTGCCAGGATATTGTTGCCTGAGTTATATAGAAGACAAATGCAGATGCTATATTCTTGCTTGTACAGAGTATAAGGATGACAACATTTTTGCAAAGTTTTCCCATTTGAGCATTTCTCATGCAGTTCAAAGATACTGTTTAATAGTCATATCTGTATACTTGAACTGTTGCATTATTTCTGCTGCTTAACGTGAACAGAGAAGTTACTCTGTATGTGAAGAATCCATCTTAGATGAAAGAAACAAGAAAGACCTCAGCAAGGTAAGAGATTAAATTTGAGACAGATATTTTAATTTAATTTCTGGTTTTATACTTGTATAAATCAACATGTTCAGATCATTAACTGAGCGTACTGCTCCACCAAATCTTGGAGTTTTATAGGCTAATACAGGATTGTACAAGGGCTAAATTGAAGTAGGGTAATTCAGGCTGCTTCTTCAGATGACTTGCCTTGCAAGAATTTATAAAACTGTAGCCCCTGTGCACTGTAGGCTGGAGTGTGACATACCAGTACTAAGGCAGCACAAACGAGCTAGCTGCAATGGCAGTATAAAGCTAATTAAGTTCTTGCAATGCCCAGACTCTCTTCAATATCTCACTTTGAGCTGGCTTATCTATATTTGGCCTAGAGCATTAGGACTGCACAGGTTCAGAAGAGGACTTCTTTTTTTTTAAAGTCAATTAATGACATGGAGTTTGTAAGGAAAAGAATAAAGTTACTCCTACAGGACAAACATGCAGTTATCCAATTGTAGATAAGACAGGACATGTGTTAAAAAGCTAATAGGCTTTAAAAAGAGCATCTTTAGTTTATTTCTTCCTTCCCTTTCTTAAATTTGCATATATAGATTATTTGAATGTAGAGCATGTGTGGGTTTCTTTAATCCTCTCTGAATGATTAAAAAGAGCATTAAATCTGTCTTCACAATAGAAAATGTTGAACTGTCTTTCAGCATTTTGGTTTAGGGGCTACACATTTGGATCTGATTTAAGTGATTTTTAGATTTTTCCTCTTCTGGCTAATAATTAATTCTCATGTTGTTGAAGGCTTTTGGGGTTGTTTGTTTATTTATTTATTTATTTAAATGTTTCATCAGTAAAACATTCCATAATCCTGTTTTTTAAATATGTTGACTTGTGGTCAGGATTTCTAATAACTTCAGGTCCTTTCCTGGGAACGATGTCTGCTTAACATTCCTTCTTTGCAATACTGTATCTTCATTCTGCCATGCATACGCAAACAAACCTTCTTCCCCACTCCTTGTTCCTGTTCCTTGCAAGAGTTAAGTTTTTCTAACAGGAGAATTGTCCTAAAGTTCCTGTGATTTGACTAAGAAGTAACATCTTATTAGCATAAGGTTTTTTCTCATGGTCAGGCTAAAAGAAGATTTTTTTTTTTTTTTAATAATATTCTTTTAACAAATTATGAAATTAAAGTGCTCATTTTATAGTTAATGTGCTTGACCTATGTTTGTATGTATAGGTATGTATTTTAGCAGCACCAAAAATTCTTTCATGCAGTATCTAGAAAACAGGGGCTTTTTTCTTCTTTTTTTTTTTTTTTTTTTTTGGAGGCTTTCTGTGGGTATTTCTCTATGTTGGTGAGGGATTTGCAGCCTCCTATGAAAGCCTGGGATTTCAAAGTGGTGTCAGGGGACTCTATAATTTGCATCTTTAGCACACCAAAACATACTGGTCCAAGTCTGAAGCTGCATGAAAAACAAAGAGAGGAATCTTGCAAATTGGACTAGAGATAGTCTCAAGAAGCAAGGTGGTAGGTGTTAAGACAAACTAAATTTTTCATCCCAGCTTCCAACTGCTGTGTTGAACTCTGTTAATCCACCTTTGAAAGAGAACAGGGTGGGAGACAATATCAAAATAAAGCCTTCTAAGTTAATGCTAATGATCGGAAAATGTGCTTGATTTTGAAACTTCAAAAGAAACCACAAAACAAACACAAAACCCCACCCCAAAACCAAACCAGTCGAACAAAAAAAAAAACCAAACTCCATTACTTTTGGACTTTGGGGAGAAACTATCCAACCTTATTTAAAAGAATCTCAAGCTCAAAAATCAAATGTAAATGCAAAAATAAGTGCAAATTTTACTGTTGTCTGTATGAAGGGATTGCTATTCTCCTGCTGCAAACACACATAAGCTTTGCATTCTCTGACTTTATTGCTTGACAGCTCTGATCCTTTATAAATTTCAGTATTTCCAATTGTGCTTTCTTATGTCCGTGTCCCCCCCCCCCCCCCCCATCTACAGTACCATACATGCAGGTTAATTTTTCCTGTGTATTTTTATACATATGTATATAAATTGTTCACATTTCTGTCTCTGATGCAATTTGTAAATGCGTAGATTTTTCCTGTCTCATGTTGGCCTCTCTCCAGCAACACTGGGACATCCATGTGCTGAAGGGTATGTTTTGTCAGTAAGCAAGTAGGGATGAGGTTTTTCATAAAACCACTTTACTGTATGGGTAGTGAAGAAATGGCAACTACCCTTTTAGCCAGCTTCTGCCTTGGAGACAGCATGGGTGACAGTTCCCAGTTCCCTGAGTGGTTCTGATTAAGTTTTCCTGAAGAAGATTTTATGCACCTGCTTTTAAGAAGCTGTTTAGAAAAAAACACTTTTTAAAAAGTACCTGTTGTACCACATCTTAATTTAAAAGAACAGTGTTGATGACAAAATGTTAGAATACTTCCTCTTAAGAACACAGCATATGAAATCTAGTGGATTATAGGTTGATATAGCAAAGTAGAGGGACAGAACATGAAAACTCTAAGTAAATTCTTAGAATTTATTTGTCTGCAGGTGGGTGGAGACCCAGTCACCCATTACATAACAAAATCTACCTGTCATAGCATGTGTTACCAAAATGTACAAGCAAATTGAGGTGTACACAAAAGGCAGGGCAATATTACCATACTAAAAAGGGACATGAGATGGTCTCTGGTAACCAGACCTGATATAGAAGAATTATATTTTGTCCAAAGGCATCTTTAGACTTCTGACCAAAGTGTTTAAAAAGTGGGTAATAAAATGGCAAGTAATAGTTAAGTTACTCTTAGAGAGAAAATAATCCTAAATTTTATTTGAGGAAATCCTGGAACTTTTCAAGTAGCACTCCTATTTTATCAAGCTTTCTTCTGTTTATGTGGCAATGTTCTGATAAGTGAGTCATTTTGTTTTTCTGTAGTGCAAGTGTAGTTTGGTTTTAATCATGCTGAAACTTACCTCTTTTACCTTCTTGGAAAAGCTGAGAAATAAGCTGGAATTCACTATATGTCTTAGCAAACAATAGATACTTGGATGAGGTGCCTCATGACTTACTGCTTATAAGGCTTTAAACATATGATCTGCTCTCAAATTGTGCCACAAATGTGGTCATCCTCTTCTTGTTCAGGCTTTTGTTAGACTTCTGGACTGAGCCCACAGGACTTGCATGAAGTAAGCTTCCAAGGATTTTGGTATGCACTGGCATGCTTTCCTCCTTTGGCTCTGGCATTTTTTCCTCTGCTGCTGCTTCACAGTAGTAGGAGTCTAAGTCCCAGGTGTTTTGGAAACATCCTGAATGTTTGGGTTTCTGTCTTGTTTGAGGGCAAGTGATTAACTGATGGATTCCTCACATTACTCCATAGATACGTTTGTCTAAGTGCATCCAAAAATGATAGAAGCAATACAAGAAACTAGTAGTTTTGAGGGAGTCCTCAAACAACATGAAGCTTTATTTAATGGCATGAAAAATGCCCAATTTCAACAACAACAATTAATCTTCCTTTGCCTTTGTCTTCTCTCATCTGCCTGAAACAATCTGGGGGATGAAAGATGTCCAGGATCTCTGTCATCATTATTGTCTTCTAAACCATGAAGTTCGTCCAACTTACTACACTTTATCCTGACTAGGTTTTTACTACTTACCTCGCCTGTTTCTTATTGTCTTTCCTTTTCCGAGCTTTGTGAAGATTATGGTAGTCTATTCTTTGTTTCTGTGGATTTAGTGCTTGACTTCTTCCCAGGAGACTCCTTTTTTTTTTTTTTTGGTTGGTTTGTTTTGTTTAAGGGAGGGTGAATCCCAAACCCCATCCCTGAGACGGATAAAAGTAGTAGCTCTTTCAAACTCTAGCCAATATCCTTAACATTTTACTTTATCAGTCAGAGCAGTGGAGAGATTTCAGCCTTTTTCATTGTTCCTAGCCTGGTGAATATATGCTCTATTAGCAGAAATAAACTTGTTCTATGGATACAGCAATCTTCATAGTGATAATATTGTATGATCTATTATTCCTCATTGATACATATAACAGTTCCCCAAAACATTACATATGTTCCATTGACTTCCACTTAATCTGCATGTATACACATGGTCTGTGGTAAACAAAGTAGCAGAAAAGCTTGAAAAGGCTTTCTAAGAAACCTTTTTTGCTTGTCATTAATTAATTACCTTTTTTCTAATCCATGATGCAAGAACAATTACACATCACTCCAGTTGGATTCCTATTGGTAAGAAGGCTTATTGCCACAAATCAAAGGTATCTTAATAGAATTTTATATGTAAAATTCAAATCACTAAGGTGACTTCTGCATACTTTTTGTTGCCCCCTCCTGATGTCAGGTGGTTTAACAGTTTAATCACCAAACCACTTGTGTAAACATGTCTGTTGCCTCTTCTTTTTGATGGTGAGCTTCTTTCTCCCAGGTAGTAGCGGTAGGCTTTGTATATATAGTTTAAAATAAAAAGTATGGGAGGGATAGGTTGGTCATGTAGTGATAGAATGGATTATAATTGGTATAGATTATTAGTTGTGGTCACTCTACTCAGTTTAAACTGGATGCCAAATTCAGATTTGAGAGGAATTTTCTCCAGAGTGTACAGATAAAAACCTGTTGTTCAGTTGTTGTACTTAAGTTTTATTGTTTTGACAGGGGGAAAAGCTGCTAGGTGTGTTTACGGTTTTTTGTTTGTTTCAGTCAGTGGTGGTGGTGGTTGTGATTGCTTTTCCCTTTCCTTCTAAATCTAGGATGATAGTGTGTAACTGCAGAAAAGCAGAGCCTGGGCAGGGGCTGAATTCCAGCCCCTCCTATTTTTATTTTACCTATGTAGTAGAATTGTAACTGGGTAATTTGTTTTTCATTTCAGAACGTAGAAGATACATATTTTTTTTGTTCCAGATTTGAATGATTCCCTATGAAATTCAAGCTGATCAAATTCTACCAATGCTTCTGTAGAAGTCTAATGTAGTTTTAGACTCTATTTATATAGCTATATCTAGCTCTACCTAATGTATCCTTAGCAAAGGAAAAGGATGGAGTTATGCAGGGCGTTGACTTAGCTATACATATTTTCTGATTTCTGTAGCTTGTAAAGTTGTATGGTATTTGTACATGCTCATTTAAGACTTCTTATTTTTTTAAGATGGCAAGCTGATAATATGAGATTTTACATCTTAACTTTTTATAATTGCCTGATAACAAATAATTGTGCATATTCTCTTCTGTAGCTGAAATAGCTTGTCTGCACTTCACTGTCCTATTGACTGAATTTCTCCCAATTCATGCTGTTCTTTCTCAATTGTTTGCCTTTTACTGAAGGTTTTCAGAGTTGGATATAAACTCAGTCACTATAAGAAACCACGTGTAAAAAGAGAAATCTGAGTTAAAGGATTTTTTTTTTAACATATTTTGGGCTACAAAATTTTGTCAAAATAGAAATAAATTTTAATCAATTGGGAAAAACATATTTGCCAGGTACAGCATTCCATTTTTCTTCTGCAAAATAGAACAGCGATAGCTGTGTAAACAAATACCAATACACATTTTGATATGAGACTTTGAGGAGTTGATAAGAAAATACAAGAATCTAGCATAGATTCAAGAACACAAAGACTAGCAGCCTTGCTAGTTTTTAAGAAACTAAAACTGGAGAAGAAACAAATAAGTCTAAGAAATGTAAAAGTAAAGAACATATAAGTCTTTGAATAAACCAGAATGAGCATAGTAGGTTTTTCTGAAGAGGCATCAAAGCAGGATAGAAAGCAAGTTTTAAAAAGTTTATCAGAAGGTATTAGCCAACTGTGTATTTCACTAAAGAGGGATCAAATAGTAAAGCGTACAAAACAGCACTTTGAAGCCCAGTATTTTAATGTGCTATTTCAGCATGCTTTTTGTTGTTGTCCTCTAGACCAAACTTTTGCCTTACAGAAATCAGTAGTTCAGTTCTATAAAAAGCAGCTGTCCCTATAGTCTAAAAGGTAGATGGGTAAAACATGATCTTTAGCGTGCTTTTCTTCACTGAAGCCCTGTTTTGTTGGGAGGGAAAAAAAATTTTGTGCCTAATAATACTTTTGATTTAATTGTCTCTTACTCTTTTAAAACTGATAATTGCTTCCTGTCAAAACTGCAAAGGCATGATTTTCCAAGACGACTAAGATTTCAAAAGAAGAGATTGTTAACTTAGTGGGTATTTTTAACAAAAAATCAGCAGGAAATATTTACCTCTGTGCATTAGTTATGTTGCCTGTTTTTTTTCTCAGTAAGAAATTAGGACTGTGAATTGATTGTGAATCAGATAAACAAAGGGTTTGGGGCTTTCTTTATTTTCTGTTTTCTAGTTCATTATTACTACCTCTCCTTACAAATGCATCTGAAAATATTGAAGGATATACTATACTTTCTTTATGGGCTACTAAACTTAATTGTTTAAAGTGGCTTTTATAGGCGAACATATTTTTATGTAAATGCCTTTGGTATGTGGTATTTCATGCTCGTAACTGAGTGTAAAAAGTATCTTACATACATTTTTAAAGACATAGTTGTCCATATAAGTAATCATATGCAAACTGCAGTCTGTAGCTGCATAAACGTAGGTTGTATTGCTTGAATATTTTAATGACATTAATTAAAAAAAACAAGGGGGGATTGTGATACCAAGACAGTGTCACCATACTATTAAAGCAATTTTAAAAATACTGCAATGCAGAAACTTTCAGTTTGTGGCATAACTAATATCTGGCATAACTGATTCTGGTATGAAATACTACCATGCAGGTTCTGAGGATGAGGACAAGAACAAGGGTTATTTTATTGTATTTATATTGAGGAATCATTTTTCTTGCTGTCTTGAGCAAGGTCCTTTATCCTGCGCTGTTAAATACTTTCTGGTATTAACAAAACTATTCAAAAGAAATATGGGTTTCAATGCACAAAGAGGGATGAAGATTGTCAAGTAGAGTATTCTCCTTGAGGAAATAACTATTTTTCAAACTCTGTATTGTTTCAAAAGACAAATGTCGTCTTAACTTACAATTGAGGGGGAAAAAAATATATGTCAAGTAAGTAAAGTTTTAAGTACATTTGGATAGCCTGCAGCAATAGCTCAGAGAATGGTGAATTGTGTTTAAATCTCAGGCTACCTGGAATGCTCTAATTCTTTAGCTATATAATTTGCCTCTCTCGATGTCGTACAACTCGGCACTTTTGCTGTAGAATTGGCTACTTTACAACTGATACCCCTCCTTGGTTTATTTCTCTGCCTGCAGCTGCTTTTATTCTCCAATTCTTCCCACAAAGAACATGTAATTGAATTATATTGTACAGTAGCCAGACTTCATAGGGAAGGGAAACCAGAAATGCTTTGCAGCTTGCGGTCAGGGAGGAAGGGCAGTCATAACCTTCGTTTGACAAGCTGCTTTTGAGAATGATGCAGGCACCTAGGGCAAGTACATGGCTTTTCTGGAAGAAAGACACAGCACCTAAAATGCTGTGAAACCATGTGATTAATTCAGTGGGAGCATCTCCAGGGAAAAGGAATGCTGATAGTAATTTTTCCTAACAGAAGCAGTCCTCTGCAAATAAAACTAATGCTGTCAGTAAAGAGAGAATGATGAAGCAATACTTAATAGTTTTCTTCCTTCCCCTGGTAAAAGCGATGCAGCTTGTTCTAGAGAAAACATTAATCTGTCAAAGCGTATGCCACCATCATCTCCATCACTGTGTGGAGGATTGGAGCATGGTTTTGGCCATGCTGTGTTTATATCCCTTATAGTGCGCTGTTCAGGGGATCTGAGCACATGCTTGTATTCGAATCCCATTCAGGATGGAATAAAGGGGCTTTAGATGCCAAGCTGCTGCCAGCTGTTCTTGTTCTTCTGGTGAAAGCCCAGATGTTCTGATTAACATCTGTGGGATAGGAGGTAAAAAGCAGAGTGGCTTTCAACCTGCCCCATTTGACCTATTCCATAAAAATAGAAAAGCTGTTTCTACTCTGTTCCAACCTTGCTGGAGGGAAAAGGAGGTAATGTGTGCTTGCTGCCAGCCTGGGACCTGCATGAGTACTGTGCACCTATTAATACTGGTATCTTATGCTACAACATCCACTTCAAAGCATAGTATTATGACACTCCCAGATGCAACACCCATCCTTAATTTATATACATGGGTATACTTGTTGGCACACTTGTATATCATACTGGCAATTGTTTTTTCTTACTAAATTTTACTACAATGGCAGCATCAGAATATAAAATGGCTGGACTCAAGGCTAATTAATATGCTTAACATTTAGTTTAACTCTCTCCGTTCCAAAATCAATATATCTCATCAAAGTGACTGGATTCTCACATATCCACTGTTATTTATATGTTCTCTTTCTTCAGGTAGGTGTCTCTAAATAACATTGGAGTTGTTTTGGTTTTGTCTTGGATTTCTGCGTTGGTTTTGGGTTTTTTTCTGTTATGGGACAGTAAGTGAAAGAAAGGTCTGAAGCAGTTGTGGATGGAGGTTGTATGTTTCAAATAAAGCAGAAACTATCTCAAAAAACAGAATCACTTGCTCTAGTGATTAAAACACAACACTGATGAATGTTTCATTGCCTTATTGTAGCATGACATAAGCCAACTCTGAATATGCATTTTCTAGTAAAAGCATGTCAGTCTCTTGTGAAAGTTCAGTATCTCATAAGGTGACATTGATTTTTATATGTATATATTTAAATATATGTTAGGGTATCTGCTTATCAGACTTTTTGGTGTTGATTTTCTTTATACAAGACTGCTGTTAGAGGTTTAACATTTCTTTTCAAAAGGATAAACATTTATTTTTTATAATTGTCTGAATGATGAATATGTCTATGAAAAATAGAAAATCTTGCTCATAACTGAAACAAAAAAAACTGATTTTGCTGGCGGTTTTGAACAAAAACACTTGTGTCTTTTAGAACTAGGACATTCCCCTTGAAGAGAATCCTAGGAAGAGAACATACAGAAAAATAGATAGTTGCCCATTAAGAAACACCCACCAGGAAATTATGATCAGGCTGAAGTATGGGAAGAAATTTAGAGAAGGGGGTATTAGGTTTTAGATTTGAGGTAAAAAAGATACAATCTAGATCAGAGGGAAGGATAAAAAGGGGAGTGGAAAGGAGCAGGCAGCAAAAAGATATTTTAGAGTCTCATGTTGATACTGGTATATCTTTGCAACAAGTCATAAAACTGTGGTTTAGGCAGTTCTGGAGGCATAACAGAAACGCAGTGTGCTTTAAGTGTGATCTGGCAAAAATTCTCACTGGAAATACATCCTTTTGAATATTGGCAAAGTATGAGGCACCAGTCCTATGCCCAACAGCTACTTCTGTGTGAAGCTAGGAAAAAGTAGAATAAATTATTCTCTTAATCCCAGCTTTCTGCTTGCAGTGCTTCTTTGAGGTATACAAACATTTAGCTATATACCTATACATATAGTGATACCGGATATGCACAATCGATAATGTTGTATTCTGAAACTGCCAAAATCTTAGCATGTGCTTAGTAGAAATGTGTTATTTGAGACTTAAAAAAAAAAAAAAAAAAAAAAATTTATAATTCCAAAGGGACAGGCAAAATCCCCTTTCTGTAAAATATCAAGTAACTTATTTAAAATTTTCCAAAAATGTTCTTACATATATTCAGCATATGTAACAAATTTTACTTCTTGTTGGGGAAACAGTTGAACCATGGTGGCTGAAAATCAGTGTTTTGAAGCCAATCACTTTAACACAAATTATCACAATTTTGTCATATCTCAAATAACTGAAACTGCAAAACTGTGGTGTTACAATGGAAAGTGACAGACAGTTTTATCTAGAGACATTCCTATGGATTTGTCCTTTTTGTTTGCTTTTTTTAAGCGCACCACATTAAAATTCTCTGAAGAGAAGTACAAAGACACAAACCATCCAATGAACCCTGCAACAGTCTGGCAGCAGCAATCATGCAGTCAACAAAAATGTGAGTTAAAGCTTTTCTCTAGCATTCTAGTGGTAGAGGTGGAATATGTTTTCTATCCTTATTTTTTTTTCACAAGCTGCTTGGAACTTTTAGAATAAATGATGCAGAGTAAAATTCCAGCATTGAAAACAAGTATTAACCAAAATCAGTCTCTGGTCAGGGTTTGTACTTATTTCTACCTTCTGCTGTAGGAACCGAGATCACTTACTGTGTGCCTGATAAAAGCTTCCCACATTACTTCCTGATAAGTTTATTTTTACCATGTGGTAAATGTACTCTTCACCCTGCAACTAATTCTTAAAACTTAGGGCTGTTAATTAAGTCTGCAAGCATTGTGGCTCAATATGGATAGGATATATGCTGATATCAAATTTCACATGTGATTAAGAATTATTATTTAGGATTAATTCAGCAAGGGAATGTCAGTTTAAAGCCTAAAAAATGTCTGTCTTCCGTCCTTTTCCTAAGAAAAAGCAAAGTCATGCTTTTCTTTGTATGGGTTAAAGTATCGTATTGCAATATTTTAATTTCCATTTTCTTAGGCTGGAATATGATAGGAAGACGAAACTTCAGTATGAATACTGAATTCAGGAAGACGTATGACTTTACTATTTTGGCCTAGATTAGTGTGCAGTACTAGTCTCCTTCACTTGTACTTTACGAGTAGAGTAATATGCTATTATATGTACGTACATCCATGTGGAAGGAGAAGCCTGTCATCCTTTGGATTTTCTTTCTCTTAATTCTTCACTTCTGCGTAACTTCTCACAGACAAGGTAAGATGGAGTTTAGTTACAGTGAGTATTAACACCTTCAGGTTTCTAAAAAGATCCAGAAAAGTCATTGTAAAACTTCATCCCTCCTCTTTTCGTGGAATCTTGCTGTTGTAGACCCCTTTTCAACACCTCACCCCGCCCCCTCTTACTCCCCCAAATCAAAACAGAAAATGAGCTCTGATGGGAGGTGTTCTCTATGGATAATTACTCACCCAATGGCCGTGATTGTGTCAAGTCTTCTGGAATATTTTCTTTGACTGAAAAACTTTTTTCTTTTCTCCTTTTTTTTAATATCAAAAGTATGAGTGCAATTTTTCTTCATTTTGGATCATCTTCCCAAAAGGTTTTTCCACAGAACACAGGACAATCCTTTAACAATGTATTAAACACATCACTTGTACACAAGCTAAGGTTTCAATTACTATTAGCAGAAATTAAAGCTGAACCTCAGAAAAGAGTTCATTAGTCTAAATGAAATGCGTCGATGGCCTTGGAAGAATCTGTGTATGCTAAAATGTATTAGATGTATTTAGCTTCTTGGCAGGCTAGATTTTAAGGGCATGGAAACAGAATCTCTTGGCCACAAAGGTTTAAATTTCTGATACTGTTTTGCTTTCCCTGCAAACTATTATAAATGTCTTAATATGGCACTTTTATTGGAACTTCACTTTTAAAACCACTTTCTTAAAGGGAGGAGGAAAAAAAAGACAAGACACGAATATGGGAAATTAAAATATAATGGGTTTTGTAGATGCTTTGTGTAACCTTTGTGCAGAAAGACTTGGCCATTTAAACTTTGTTTGTCAGTTTGGATCATTTTATTGATTATCTGGCAATGAATGCTAGTAAGCAGATTGACATTTTGTTTCTTGGACTCTGTTTCTCATATAGAGGTTATTAGCTGGCTATTTTGAGACTGAAAAAAATGTTAGCTTTATAAATAAAAAGACTCGTTATGGCTTAATTAGTAGGTTTTTTGCAAGCACTTCAAGTACTTCTCTCTAAGGTCTCAAATCTTTCCACATAACATGGAGTAGTTTACAGGATCATCTGTATGACCTCAAAGCAAACCTTATTTATATTGTTGTCAATGTAAATGTTTTCTTTAAGATGACTGGGCTCTATCATATGTCTCATCTTGTTCTGCAGGCTCTTATTTTATTCTGCAATTACATATTCTTTTAACTTAACATTTCTGATTCATATGAAGTTATTTTCTTTTGTTGTAAAAAGTTGGAAGCAAAACTCCCATCTTTCGGAAGACTCTTCTAGAAAAGTTGCTGCATAAACATTATTAAAAGTACCATAAAGTTTTGTTACATTTTTGCGTAAATAATCTAGCATAGCTGCTCAGCTGACTGGCAGAGTGAATGTTGACTAATACGATCCTGTTGAACCAGCATACATTTTAGTTCAAGTATTCTAGATTCTAGTTGGGATTCAGTATTCAGCAGAGTAAGTCCTAGATGTTGAAAGTTTATTGCATGTTTTGCCTTGTATATTTTTTATGTAATGTATTTACTTATCAGACCTGTTCTTGTTTTGTTTTTTTTCTCCTGTCTGGATGAAACTGGCAAGTAAGATTGCCACACAGTGTTAAGAGTTGCACGCATAAATGAAATCTGTGTAATGGATGCCAGCATGTGAGATAAGATGACTTAACTTTGTGTGCGCTATAGCAGTAGCAACATACAAGCCAGAAAACCCACAAAAAGCAGAGATCTGATGCAAGATTAAATATTTAAATTAGCAAAAAATTCTGTGCAAGAAAACAAAGGTACATAGGAAAACTTGGGCATAAATTTGAACTTGGTTAACTAGCTTTTCCATACAGTTGAGGAGAAATAAGATTATGAGGATGGCTAATACGATTGATTCAGTAAACAAAATTGTCTGCTCATTGGCATTTGTGAGGTGGACCTGAGATTGACAGAAACGCATTCTAGATAGGTAGGACAAAAGTCTAAACTGATAAAAATATTTTGGGAATTTTTTTTAATGAAATATGAAAAATCATGTCATAGAACTCCAGTTTTGAATGCAAATATTATCACTTCTGCTGCAATTTTTTAGCCTGCCTGATTAATAATCTTTATACTTTAGTCACTGAATAAAGAATAGAGCATATAATCATGTCTTGGCACTTATATTTCATCAGCTGTTACATGCTTCTTTTTATCACATGGATGGCAATTCATGTATGGGCAGAAAGGGTGATGAGCAACATTTTTAATACATTGTAATTTAAAGTCCTGAAGCATAAATTCTTCAAAAGAATATGGGAATTCTTTTATATAATTCTTTTCTAGGCATTACTCTATACATATGGTGGAGAATTTATGACTTTATTCTGAGCCCATCAAAAGCTCAAATGAAAACACCTACAATTATTTCTACCCAAATAAGCCTTCTGAGTTAAAGTTCTTATCACCTAGACTACCCAATTAAAGCCAAAACTAGAAAAGAAAGTGTAGCAAGATCACTTGTCTGCTGTTGCTCAAATAAAGTTTGCATTTGAAAATGGTTGTGCCCCCAAAATGAAGTTCCTGCATGAAATCTTACCTATGCTTCAGCCCTAAAGGCAGAACTCTCAATTATTTCAGTATGACCAGGATTCTAGTGCTTGTGTTCATCTCTTCAAAGGCATAAGTAAAAATCTTTCAACTTAGGGAGCCCAACTCATGAAACTTAGTGTTGATACATACTGCACTACTTCTTTCATAAGTCACAGAGCTATGAAAATCAAGAAAACAGGAAGTTAACTGGTAGAGCCACATACAACCCACTGCCAAGGCATATGTATCCCCCCAGAGTACTACAATTAGCTACTCTGAAATACTTCAGAATATTCATAAAAGAATAATTTTATGCTATTCCTGGGGAATATACTACTGTAATATCGACTAAATATTTTGGGTGGAGTTTGCTGCTACTGTATGTGGCCAGCCATCTGTATTAGAATGTTTTAAAAGAAGCTGGTATCACCAGATCTTAAACAAAAACAAAGCAAACAAACAAAAAAGCCCTATGAAAAATGTTTCTTATATGGTACATGTTATATGCCTTTTTAATACAATTTTAACAATCTAGTTAAAATAATTAATTTTTAGATGCTAGGATTCCCTTATTCAAAACTTAGTTTTTAGCTAGCAAGTTTCACCTGCATTTGGCCCAAGTTCATTCATTGTAAACAAATCTGTGGGTAAAGCACCTGCCAAAGCATTGAGCACGCTATAGCATACAAAAACATACAAGCAGCTTCAGGAGCTGAAGATCGATGGAAGCATCATTTTTCCCTTCTTGTGAGTACCTCCAGGGTCCTTCTGTGTTCCCTAAATACTAGCTAAACAGCAGGGGTCATGATTGTGGGGTACAAGTGGATGGACCAAACAAAAGAGAACCAAAACTCTGTTGCTATAGGTTTCTCCCATCGCAGGGGCAGTAGCTTAAATCTCCTTTACAAACTACTGACTTCATGGAGTTTCTAGGAACTTGAAAATATTGAGACATCCATTACTTTTACAAACTTTGGCTAAATCTGGCCAACAGTGGTTATAGGATGCTAGATCAATGAACAAGCAATTTAATCAAAAAGTTTTATTTCCCAGAGGATGGTAGTGGTAAAAGGCAGTAAGCAACTTGTTCTTGCCCCAACTGGATTCAAAGTAGTTGTTGCTATGAAAGGGATGGACGCAGATTTAAGAGAAACACAACTTCTATTGCAGACAAATGAAACATTTGACACTTATGGCCTATAAATTCTGAGAAAATAAAACTGAAAAATAATGAATTACAGAAGCTAGTAAGACCTGTATTTGCAGATAACTAGATGGAAGACTGTAACCATGCTGACCCACAAGAGAATATTTCAGTACTTGAGTTTGTGGGTAATAAAATAGTAATTCAAGAAGATGAAAGAAGGTATGTTAAAATGTCTTGTCGGAGACCCAGTAATGGTGCAAGGGACTGTAAGTGAATAAAGGACATCAAAACCTGAAACGGCTTTTGAAACACCTAGCTACTCCTGTTGTCTTGGGATCAAGCTTAAATGCCAATTTTAGAGGAGTTTTTCAGAACTTTTTTTACTACATTTGATTTGGGGGGCAGAGAATGTCTTAAGTGTAGAATAATAGACTTCCTAATGCAAGCTCAAGCCTGATATGGCACAAGTGAGGTGCCCAGCCTCTTATTTCTTCCTGTTACAGGGACTGTGCTATGTTGCTATCAGCTCATCTTTGCCCACTTCTACAAGCATCTTCATGTTTCCATGCATCACTCCCCTATGGAGTGTGCTTTCCAAGTCAAATCATCAAATCCTTACTTTCATTTGGCTGATCTGTTTCTGTCTTGCTGCTCTTATTAGCCATTATCAAAAGGAAGTTAATTTAATATCATCATTTGCTCCATTCTCTTAAAGCAGCCCTAATATGTCCCCTCCAAACTTACTGTCTAATAATTTTACATACATTCTGGTGCATTTTTTTATGTTTCCCACCCTCAGCTCTCTTGTCTCTACTTGAATTATGAAAGGTTTTTTGGACAGGGTTTGGCTTACTTATATTTAGTAACTTTACAGCACCTGGCATAAGCAGAACTCTTGGGGTTTGTGGATGTAATTGTAATACTTAGAAATAAATAATCTGAATTGGCTAAAGGGCTGGAGTAAGATCTATGTCCATTTCAGAGCTGAGATCTCTGAATCACGTGCATGTGGTTCTCCTGCAGGTACCTGAATATAGCATGGTAAATGTTTTGGGTTTCTTTTCCCTATTCATACCCCATTTGTAGCTACATTCTCTCATGGGATACAAGCAGCTTCTGTGGACTTCAATGGGAATTACTCATACTCTGCAAGTGGAGAGCAGAGCCCATGACTGGACTGAAGCCAATGTTCTTTAAAAGTTCACATGCCTTGTATTGGTTCTCTAATTTAGACTCCTAACCAAACAAAGTGGGGGGTGGGGGAAGGAATGAAAAATAGTAGCAGCTGTTTCAGTAAAAATTCTAAGGGTTAACATAACATGATGTAAACTATTTCATCTGTTCTTCCTACTTGCCCATTTTAATCAGAAATGAGTAAGTAGAGCCTTATATGCAGTGAACTTGAAGAATGCTAATGGGATGTCTGCATCGTGTTGTACTCGGAGTACTTATGCCAGAATAGGAAAGCCTTTTATGCTGTAATTCTCAGAGACAAGAAAAAGGCTTTCTGAAGAGTTACTTTAAATTTAAACTCTCATTCTAATGTTAGACAGCCTGTTGGATCTCCGAGTTAAAAATTGCTTCAGCATTAGTTACTAGAGCCAGATGTAACATTGACCTTAAATGGTAAAAGCTCCCAAGAGTGAAAGAGAGGCTGGCCTGAGGGGAAAAAGAGGAATAACTGAAGTTTTAGGTAAGTAATCTCTATAACGGAGAATAAGCTCTTTTTCAGCTGTGAAACAGAACGGAACCATATTTCCTCCTTAAAGGTACAGTACCTTGTTGTTATGATACTGAGTAGTTGGTTCTTTCTACCTCTTCCCTCCCACCCCCTTCAAATTCTACCTCTTCAGATTTTAGCTGCTTAAAAAGTGGGTGTAGTTAACGAAACCTAGTTCTTACGTACTGTTTGGGAACATACAAGAATGAAAAAGAAAAAGCTGTGTTAATTATACTGAGACTTGATTAACAAAGGTACGTAGTCAGTAATTCAAGGCAACCTGATTCACAGATACTGTCATCTGTATTGTGCTAACCATTAGAGAGTCTTAGTTAACAGCAATACATGTTATGGGGAAACAGATATTTAACAGATTTCTTTTTTTTTTTTTTTTTTTTTTTTTAATTTTATGACTTTCCTTCCCACATGCTTGCTTTTTAACAGTGACGGAGTTGTTAATTTTGGTGGATTAGCTTCTTGTGTCTGGAACCTATCTTTTAAAAAGGCATTTCCAGAGCCATTTCTTTATACAGTACGTGTTTGGTTTTAATCCTATTAGATGTAATTTAATACCATGAAGTTTTGTCTAATTGGAATGCTGTACAGGAAAAAAAACCCCAACACCTTCAAATGTTAAAGCATGTTTGCTTTAATATGAAAAATAACAATATTTACATTTCCTGGTATTTTGGTCTTTAGTTTTATCTGTGCTATTTGGTAGATACTCTGCACTGAAGTGTATTTTATTTTCTTGGCAAATTAAAACACTTTCTTTTTGTCTTACTAATGTGTCTGTTAAGCTCTTCTTTTCAGGCAGCAGTATGTAAACAGCTTGAAAGAATGAGGTCAGTACAAGGAAATGATAGCTGAAATTGAAGACTCAGGTTTCTGTTACTAACTCGTATTAGTAACAACTTGTGTTAGTGAGTTGGTTTTTCAAACTGTATGTAGCATGGTTTCGTTTGGTGAAAAAAATCTCTGCAATCAGCAGCAAATTTCCATCTTTGTGGAGTGATTAGACAGTAGTTTTTAGTTTATGCTATGCAAAGGTTGGGTGAATTTGAAGTTCTAAGCATAGACTGTTTCTGCAAGTGCTAACAATTACTGCATTTATATTTGATATGGTAGGTGTTGTGTATACTTTAATGAAATTTCACTTCAAGAAATTTATCCACCTTCAAGAGAATGTGATAAATGAATCTTACTTGTTAAAACATTTCAGCTCTGTTTGCAAAACTTACGATTAATTTTCCTTTTATTTTTCTCTGGACTATCATTAGTGAACAGGTTAGTACTTTTAGGTTAATCTCCTAGCTGACTTTCATGTTTTAAATCAACAATTATACTAAACTTGGAGCTTAATAATTTAACAATGCAACCCATAGAAATCTAAGTTTATTAGACTTAACAGTGGAAATTAAGAAACAGTCCAATATACTAAATGCTGAATACTAGAGTCCTTGCTCTTTCAATATTCTTGTATTTTCTAGCCTCCAAAGGCCCTCATTCTGATTTGCTGGTCTTGCATGTGTTACTTTCCTTGTGACGTTTTATGCACCCCTTCAACTTGTGCAAGTATGTGCAACTTTAGACGGTGTTTAGAAAGCATCTAAGTTTTAATAAGTTATTTTTAACTTTGTGTATGGACTGGAATAACTAATCTCCATCTAACTCCTCCATGTCTGAACTAAGTATATATTTCTAATATATGATATCTTGTAGCATTTCAGCAACTGTTGTTCTTATTCCATACAATTCTTTTTTATTTTTTAACTTAGAATATGTAATATAGTGCCCATGTGTAAATTTATCTTCAGTAAAGATGTTATGATGACAATAAGTGTAATTTAATACAAAAAGTATAAGTTGCTCATTTGTACATCTATTTAACTTATATAATAACATGTACAATGTATTTAACTTACATAAATCCATCCGCTTTACATCCCTCTGGATTAAGCCCTAAATTGGCTGCAGACAGGAAACCTGTACACCTCCCTCCTATCTTTTTATATGTTCGAGTCAGATTTAATAACTATAGTCCTATTTACCTGGGACCTAAGCAATGGAAGTTAAGAATTACCTAGCAGCCAGATTCATAGTTGCAATCTTTAGCACCAGCTTCTTCCATCCTCCTTTGGATCAGTCTGCTTTCTGACAGCTTTTAATGATAGTATGGTATCAAATCACTTTTTGAAAAGCTGGATAAGGCAGTGTGGCAACTGAGGTATCGGGAGTTGGTACTGAGAAGAGATAGATGTGAAAGCTTCTCATTTCAAGGATCACGTGTATGTTCCTTACATGTCATGGAGTCCTCTTGCCTCATCTGTTTGCTGTTCTTAGAGAAGTGTATAAGTCCAGGAAAAAGAAGCATCAAATGGTTTCTAAGTGGAAGGGGACAGAAAATCCTTGCTGTTTCAAGGTTTGTGGGTTATTTAAAGATCTGGGGGATTTGTGGGCAGAGAGATCTCTCTTTTCTGTCTTAACTTGCAGCCTTCCTGTAAATTAAGCAGAAGAATTTCCTTGTGATGTGTTCTCCGCTCGTACTTCCTTTGAAAAGTGGGTCAAAGAGATATTTTGGATCTCAGTATCACTGACAGAAAGGAAATCTGAGTGGGTGATGGATCTTTGTAAGCTTATAAACTAGTTACTCAAGACATGAATTATTGCTTGTGTACATGTGTAGTGGTATGTTATGGAGAACTAAGAGTGTGACTGTTATGGTAGCACTTCGAAATAATAACTCAGTTTCCCTCCCTGGAAAGTATGTCCTAAGAATTCTGAAAAGGAGGGGGAGATTTGATACTTAAAGCAAGTGGACTTGTAGCCTCAGGTTTTGATGGAGAGCTTGGGCTCTAACAGCATCCCTGGATTTAATCCTCTTCAGTAGGTAGATGTTTCTTTTTTTTTTCTTTACTTTTGTGTATTTCAATGTGTCTATTGTTAATTTTACAATCTGAAAAATAATTGGAGAAATTTTATTTTACTTAGGAATTACCAAATGTATTAAGTATCTGAAAGATTTAAAGAGCAACAAAACCAACAACAACAACCACCTCCTGCCCCACCTAATAGCTGAAATCAAGAATACCTTACCATCTGCCAGAACTTTTACCTCCCCTTAAAATATACAAAACCCAGAGTCTTTAGGTATCACAAGTCATCAGGGACATGTAATATTGTAGATATGATCAACTGTGGGTTTGGACAAGTAAGGCCTGTAGAATGATTTTTTTTTTTTTTTTTTTTTTTTTTTTTTTAATGCTAAGCAGGGATTGCTTGGAGGGGGGAGCATGAGAAGGTCAGGAAGGGAAACATGCAAACTTGGCAGCTAGTGCATGCCAAGTGTGTATGTAAACATGAAAGTTTCTTTCCCCAACTAATGGTAAAGCATGTTCTTTTGTGTTTTGTCGTGATGCAGTTATACTTTAGAATCACTGTGCTGTCCCCTAATTTACGTGCAAATATACTTATCTTGGTGATTGTCCAAACAGAGCCACTATCTCATGGCTATAAAATGGGGTCCAGTGGGCTAGTAACTGCAATTTCAGCAAAGAGCAAAGGAGTTGAAAAGTTGATGTAACAAACAGTGGTGGTGGGGAAAGCAGTTTATGTAGGAGTTGCACACTTTTTTCTTACCAGTTATAAGGTTTTGCATTGTGGAAATGGATACATGGTAGAAATTCTGTGCTGCTGAGTCAAGTACAGCAATTGCTTTGGGCTAGGGGCTTGCCTTCAGAGTAAAATTATTGCTGTTTATATAATTCTGCAGAATGTTTTGTAACACTGAAGTTATACATGGGGAATTTGGCTCTGAGCCTTTACTTTTGAAATCATCACCAAAGTTTCCATTGACTTCAGTGGTGCCAGATCGGGCTCTTAATGAATACCACAAAGGTAAAAGCTATGTTAGTTAGCAGGCAATAGGAGTCTGAAATCTAGGAGAATTTGAATGGGAGCAGTGGGTCTATTTTCACCCATCTTATTTTGGACTTAGAGGGATGCACTAACATGGTAGGATCCATAGAATGAGATCTCCTTCTGAAATTTTGGAAAAGAAAAATCTGCTATTTCATTTTCAAATGTACCCCTGGTATCTCTGTAATGCCTCTGAAAAGGCCTTTTTAGAAGGGCGTGTATGTGTGCAGGTGGTGGAATATAATAAAGCATGATATGTTGATTAACATTTCCTGTTAAAAATTCCGAAGTTGTGCTGAACTGTGCTCTAACTGCTGAACAGAAAAATTAAAAATAAAGTGTCTAACCATAAGTTGAAGGAGAGCTTCTGGAGAGGAAGAGAAATAATTTAACGATGTATAAAAATGCACACATGCTTCACAATTTCAGCCACTGAATTTCCCATATTTTTCTTTTTAAATAGTGAAAGAATGTGACAGACCTTGGGGCTCATGAAAATTGTACAATATAATTAGGGGCCTAGTTGCAATGGAGGGTGGAGTTTGCCCCAGGAGGAGGTGCTAGGTCGAGTTGATGTTCTGCACATCATCTCAGACTGGAAAAATATCAGAAGCAAATCTAAATACTCTGCTCAGTTCCCTATGCAAGTATAGTTGTGCCTGTCATCTTGACTTCCCTGAAAGCTGTTGCAGTTAATAAACTTACCGTTCCTATTCTTTGATAGGTATAATCATCAGCATTGCTCCAAAAGCTTTTTTTAGTAAGCACAGTAGTCAGTGGAGCAGACTGTAGAAAACCAAGCAAATGTATCAGAATTCCCAAGTATCTTAGGACACTTAAAGCAAGACTGGGAGGCTTGAAAACTGCTCTGTGTTTACTCACTGAATTAAGTGAAAACATCTGTGAGGGACAGGGAGAAAGAATTTGTGTGATATATTCTAGAAACTCAATTTTTATCTGCCTGTTGAGCTTTTGGGACCTGTTTGAAATCTCTCCTGCATAAAGCACAGCATTAAAATGTCCCTTCCAAAACTTGTATATTGTGTGCTAATGGAATAGACTCACTGGAATATTAACAACCTTGTACCCTTATAAGAAGCTCTTGGCATTTCCTGTTGGATTAATTTTTTTTTAAAGTCTCTGATATTTGCTGTTTAACAGATTTAAAATGGTTTTTTTGTTGGTAAAATGGCAAACCAGCCCACTCTATACAAAGCTGATACATAACCATAACAGAAAGGTGAATAATACCTAAAGATCCCACAGGAAATCTGTCCTGTTGCTGCTTGGTGTTTCCATGTCTAGGAATGTGTTCAGAAATTACATTAAACACCAAGTGGTGTTTTTTCACTGATCACTTGTAGAAATGATACAGAACTTAAAAGACCCACAGAAAAATACTATACCAGAGAAAAGTAGCCTTTCTTATGAAAATGATGAATTGTATTTCCTTAAACCACAAAGCAGGTCAAACTCTCACTTCTTGTAAATCACTGTTGCTGCGTTTGGAATGTGCAGAGCTTTGCCTGTGTGTGTGAACTAAGGGTCTGTCTCAGTGGATTTTGATCCCTCCTGAGAATCTGGCTCCACCTAATATGAAGACAATTTCCCTTTTTCTGTTGCTTAACAGGTAAAGATCAGAGTTGATAGAAAGTTTTTCCCTTGAGAGCAGGACCTTGTAAATTTCTTGCACATCTTTTTACAAAATGGGCACAAATCAACAAAGTTTTTCACCTAATCTTGTTCTCAGGTAATAGTTAGTGATATGCTTTCTCAGAACAAAATCCTTTAAACTCACAATATGCCTTACACTTACCTGTCTGCTCGTATGATTCAGGGGTTGTGAAGTTGGGAGGTTTTTTCTTTCTTTTGAAGGTGGGTACTGTACAATCATCTTGTGTACTTATCTTCTGAGCATCTGCTTAGAAAATAAAACAACATGCCATTTTGACATCCAAGAAAGTGCTATAAAAAGTCTGTTGCTATGTTTAAATGCCTACACTCAGTTGCTATAGCAATAAAAATATAAAAAATGATGTACAACTTGCCATAGTGCATTACCAGCCCTTTCTGGGACAGGGAGATTGTGGGACTGAGAATATGACAAAGATGCTCAGTGTATTAGAGGGCGGAGTTACAATGTAGTTCCAGGTCCCCTGTGCTGTTATCTGTGAGCAAAATGTGGCCTAACTGTATAAATCCCAAAGTGGCTGTGTCAAAAGGGACAGTTGGATCCCTACTTAATTCAGTTGCTTCTTCATGACTTGTGTGACAGAGTTCAATACTTTGATCAACTTCCCATTTCTCTGCAAGAGAAGTTGCTGAAAATGTTGACCTTTCTCTAAATTCCTCCAGTCCCATGGTATCAAGTGTGAAAATCGGTATACAGAGTGCATCGGACTGTGTAGATTTGCTCTCTGTAACATTACAATAGTCAGTCTGAAATGCCCTTGCTCCTGGGGCAGCTATGGGAACCCTGCTATCAAAAAGAAAAGAAATGAAATAGTAGCTAATGGAATCCTTAGCATCTCTCTGGGGCTCAAAGCCTTGACCATTCAGTTGCTTCATGAAGAGAGCAGGAAATTCAACTTCCTTCATTAAACAGAGCAAGTAAAGGAAGGCATGTTATTTTGGCAAATATAAGTTCAGTTATGGAATTGAATTGTTACTTCAGGCATTTCTATGCCTTGTTCTCTCTTCTGCTGAGGAAAAAGTTAGGGGAAAAAAAGACTTGGGAAAATTGAAACCTTGTTTGAAAGCAATATAACCGTTCTGTTCTCTTTATTCCTAATTGAAGAATCCTCAAGGTTCAAATGAGGTTGGCTCTAATTGGCATAACACTGTGCTGTTCACTTTGAATATGGTAATCCACAACTGTCATGTAATTATTTCAAGCATTTTGCTTAACATAAGCTTTGAAGTCCAATTGCGAGGTCTGATATCAAGAATGTATTAGTGGTAGAAATATGTATTTTTAATTTTTGTTAGTTGTTAGATAGTGATTAATACTCTTGTTCAAGGGTCGTTATGCTGGTAAACACATAGATCAAGTGATTCTTGGAGGCACTATGCTACTCTATAGTTTGAGGGCACACCTAAATCCTCTAATATTTCTAAGTACATTTGGGCTACTTTATTTTTGTAAAAAAGTCTGAATAAACTACTACCATGTTCATGGCTTATACTTTTTCTCAAAATAAGAGTTGCAATGTTACATAGACAGTAGCACCCCTCTCATTTCTGCTACAGAATAGCTGCTATTTGCAACCTCATTACAGTATTTTTCTGTAATGAATTTTGAGCATCTTTTGGATTTAATTTTAATACTTCAATTTTGTTTTTAACAGTTGAGAAATTTTGACATTTTGTAGCTTTATAGCTGCACAAACTTCCATGTTTGTGGAAGCGTGTGTCTTTCTCAACCTCTCTGTCGATTCTTTGTTTACTTTCCTTCTCAACTGTCCTGCACAGGGTACTGGACAATCACCTTCCAAATGGGTTTATTCCTAAACAAAAATGTCAACAGGACTGATTGTGGGTTTGGTTTGGTTTGGTTTGCCCTTTTTTTTTTTTTTAACAGATCTCATAGAGGAGTACAAATGTTAGATCTATAAATATTTATTTATACTTGTTTATTAAATTTTTCTTAGAATTCCAATGATTATCTTTTATGTCAAGCTTGGGAGATGCTTCTGTGGTTACACACTGTGCCTGTAAAATTAGCACATCGATGCTTTGTTTACAATATTGTAACTTTTACTGTTGACAATACCTGTTTATATGAATAACCTAAATGCGGAGGGGGAGAAGGCAACAGGAGATGTGTGAAATTTGTAAACTGTAACTTTTAGGTTTCATGAAACTGTCAAATACTTGAAACACAAAAACCTGATTTTCCTTATAACTGTGTCCTATATATATAACACCCTCACTACAATTGTTATGATGTCAGTTTATTCTATATTTCAAAGCTATTCTATATAGTCTCTGTTTCAGATGCTGTACTGCTGAACTTGCATCTGCCATGGAAATGCAAACTGCCAGATACCTGCCATTCCCTGGGTCACCAAGCTTCAAAAGTTATTGCAGTGCAGGGGGGAAGAGGGAGAGTTGAACAGACAACATGACTACATAAGCTTTTTTCAGGGGAAAAAAGAATTATATGGCTATTCGTTAGAGACACATTTCTCATTATGTGTTGTCCACTAGCCTTCTTTAAGTGTTAGCTATGCATTTATTCTTTCCAAAATATTTTTGGTCTTGTTTTCCTTGGAATAAAAATTATGCTGTTATTCTGGTCGTCAGCCAAGTATCCTTCCCCCTTCTTCCCTGCCCTCTCTTCATTCCCTCCCAGTAGCCTTTGAACTTGTCCAACTTGTTGATTTTGGCAAGAGAGGATCTCAAAGGTATTATGTTTCCTACAAGTGAAAATCAGTGGTGTGGTAGGAGAGAAGAGACTCAGCTTAGTGCTGCTGGGGGAAAGGCTCCACTGTGAGCTGAAATTGTCATTGATTCTGTTTGATCTGCCAGCTGGCAACCTGGCATGTGTGAAGCTTAAAACCAGGCATAGCAAATGCTGTCTCTTGTCCCTCCGGAGTGCAGGAGACTAGGAGACAAATGAACTTGTTATGAGGGAGATAAGACACAAAATCATTAAAATAAAATACCTGAAGAACAGGTTTTGTTAGCTCAGCTGCATAGAAACAACTTGTTTCTTAATGTAGAGAGGCATAGGTTACAAAACTGACTGTCTGTGCACTGAAATCTTAACTTTTTTTTGGAAAACTTTTGCAAATGTGTGTGAAACAGATCATGAAAGCTACATGCTGATAACTGTCCTGTGCTTTCACACTAAGTTCTAATAGTTGGTGGGAGTCCATATGTTTGTCTTCTTTCCAAAGCACTGAAGAGCACTGTTAGATTGTAAAACAGACCCTCATCTATTTTGCAGATTTTTCCATCAGGGCTGCAATGCCTAAAGGGAAAAGATCTGAGGTTTCTGCAGTCGTTGGGAACAGGCTATAGACTCTACTCAGTCTGCTCTTCAGGCATGTCAGTCAGGCTCATGGGAATGTTGTTAGTGGACAGGTTCTTCCCATGGTGAATAAATGTCAGCTGTCTGAGTAGAGGCAGCCATTCTAATTAGTCTCTCTTTATGCAACAGAGGTTTTGAAGCTCAGCCAGGGAGAATAAGGTAATATTCAGAGACAGCAGCCCGCATCTGCTTTCTTGTCATTTGAAGAAGACAGCTGAATCAGCTCAAGAATCTGTTCCCTGAAAATTTCCTTGCATCTGAAGTGGTTTCTCCACTAATGATGTCCCTTTGTGCATATACAAGGTCAATATGCAAGCTCTAAGGTTGATAGAACTCCAGGAGTTCCACATCATGGACATGGCTCACTTGCACTTGCTCCTTTAGGTACCCTTTTAATCACCTGTCATAGATTTGTTTTTTTCTTGAAAATATACAGCAAAATACTGGACTCTTTCTCTGAAGATTACTCAGAGTATGCAAATACTGGGTTTATGGATTAGATTGTGTACTTCTCCCCCTGCCCTTGATTTCATGGGTTTTTGCAGAACATTGGGAAAACCAGCAACACTAAACACATGCTCACAAAACCCAGAGATGGTGATCCTATTAAGGAGCCCCCCCTCTGGCTTCCTTCAGCTTGCTTCAGAAATTTCTAGAGACCCTTTTTGTTGAAGTTAACTTCAGTAAAAAATGGCAGAATAAGATCTCAATTGTTCTTAATCAAACTGACTACATACGTTATTTCTGTTAGCCACTGCTTAGTTATTCTGTGATTATTTGAAAGAAATTAACCTGTGGTAACATCCTGTTTTCTTTCTTAGCTTGATCATCTGTTTGGAAGGAGTTGTTTGTTTTGCTTAAACAAACAGAAAAACCCCTTTTCTGTCTAGATAACATTAAATTTGTTTCTTTTTTTGTTTAAAACAGAAAGCTCATGCCTACAGCATTCCAACTATTAGCCTGCTGAATTTTCACTATTCTTTCTTCACCTGTGCTACAGGGCATTATGCTGACCATGACAGTTGCAGACCTTAAATTCCTCTGATAGGTAATATCTGGCTTTCTGGTTGCATTTTAGATTTTACTTCTGTTATTTGAAACAGTTGGACTAATTTCTCATTTGTGGGTCTCATTCAGTGAAGTTAATAGGAGTCTTGTGCATGTAAGAGTTATGTAGGTCTGCTACTTTTTATTCTGACATTTTTTAAATATTTCAGGGGTTTTTTTGTTGATTAATGTGTATATTGACTATTTGCTAGTTTTTAAACTAATTTTAATTAAATTGTTCATAAAAAATAGTATAAAAGTTGTAGATGAGAAGATATGGGATACAAAGACAACATTTATATAACACCAATTTCTGTGTTCGTACACTCTTCTATTGAAGACAACAGTGATAGCTTACTGTCTGTGAAAAAATTAATCCTTTGCAGTCCAGATCAGAAACTGAAGTTAATGAACTAAAAGATAAAAATAAGTGTTGGATTGTCTAATATCCAAAAGCTATATTTTTGTCTGTAACTATCAAACATAATTCCCACTGAGTTCAATGTTCTGCCTAGATGGGTGTTCAGGGATGGAAGTTACATCATAAAACTCAGTATGTTACTGTGCATTCTTGCTAACTGGAAGTGCAATATGGTTTGGGTATGTGACAAAAGTGAGATTTAGTGCAGAAGTGCAGAAGACCAGACAGCTACTGTTAGGTAACATGATGAGTTCTACTATAGTGAATTTAATAATTAGGATGCATCCTGAAGCAGTATTACACAATACCAACCTCTGATAAACAGTCTAGGTGAAGAAGTAAGATACAGTGACCGGTTTCACTTAAGTGCGTTGGGGAATGATAATTTCTTCTTCACAGTGGTAAATCTTACCTATATTAGCAAGTGTTTATTTGAAAAAGCTGAATAATTATGTTGCTAGTATTTTGAATGCCCTGAGGTTCTTAAGTAGATCTTTTGAAAAACAACCCCCCCCAAAACTCAACTTTCCCAAAATATTTGCAGAATATAGTGAAAGATGTATTGTTATATAGTGAAAATATACAGTGAAGAACCAGATCTCTTGAATAGTTCAGAACTGAACTGTTGCATCCCTTGCTTTCTTAAACACACAATTCTAGTATTTTCTGCTGCATTTGTGCTATGAAATAATGATTTAAACTGGTGAATTTTCAACGTTCCTCTCAGTTATAAATATTGAGTAATGTACCAATGTAAAGGATATTCAGCATGTTTTCAGTATACTCCCTAAGGAATATTAACCCATCATAGCAAGGGTTACAACTGTGTAGCTTTGTGAAAGTCAATTGAACAAATAATTTCTGCATGTCTTTGCTGAATAAATTGACTAGAAAAGTTATGTGACTTACTAATGCCTGATTTTTGGCTTGGTATAGTTGCAGAAATACAAATGAAGACAGAGTATGAGCCTGATGAGTAAACTAAATAAAATTCTATTATTCCACTCTGCTGCAAAAATTGAAGAAGAAACTGTAATTTTAAATACCAAAACCACTAATATTGTGTAAGTGGTTACTCTGTCATTGAATATTCATGAAGCTCTGTACTACAATGTTCAGTTAGGGTATTGGTTGTAATAAAACAAGCTATGTGATTGAAGTTTGCTTTTTGCTTCAACTTAGTTCAAAAGTGTGCTTAATGTGCATTTAGATTTGAAGTGGGTTTTTTTCATGTGTGTGATAGAACAGTGTGGTACCATTCACTTAGGCTGCCAAATGATTTGTTATGGAAAGTATTGTAGTTGCCCATTTGTTTATCTTCTAGATTCTGTTGTTTCTTAAGAAAATCATTTCTGACTTAACTGGATAATGACAATTTTGAAAAAAAAAAAAAAAAAAGCTGGCTCTGACTTTAAATTTAAATATTTTCATTAACAAAAACACAAAAATGGCATGTTCAGTTAGTAACTTTATCCTCTTCGCTCTGTAAAAATATTTTTTTTTTTCTCCAAGAGGGTTAAAAACAAAACATTTGGAGGGAACACTTAGAAATGAATTTGTGGGTTGCCATTAAGCGCCATGGAAATTAAAATAAACATTGTTCTAACTAAGAAACATTAACAACAAAAAAGTTTGTGTTGGAAAAAAATCTTTACATGCCTTAGAAACACGCTCAACACAGTTTGACATCATCTTATTTACACAGATCAAAGTAACATTGGTATTAATTTATCTTTAGATAGATTTAAATTTTTTTTTTCATAGATACATTATCTATCTTGTTTGTTAAGCTAGTTTGGCAAGTGTTACTTGTTCATAGTCAGTTGTTACGTATTACAAGTAAGAAATAAAGGAAGGATGTGAAAAAAATTAATGGAACATACATTAAGTGTTTATAGAAAACCTAGTAACTCTAGTTCTAGCTTTCTCATTTCTTTAAATTTGTGAGGGAAAACTACTGGGAAGATCAATTCCTAATGACTGCAGCCTTGGATTTGGATAGAAGAGAAGACTAATAAAGAGAAGATTTTAATTCTTAAGAAATTAATTTCTCAGCCAATAAAATTAAAAATTAAAAGGGTAGAACCTATCTCTCTTTAGCCCACTATTCCTTCCCTTGTCCTGAGCAATCTATTTGGAAGGTAATCTGAAGTAAATCACTTCAGAAATTTCTATATAACATAAAAAAGGTTAGTTTTAGCCTAATGAAGTTTGTCTCCCTGGGCTTCTCTTAGAGTCAGCTGAGAAGAGAGAGGTTCCTCCAGAGTGCAACTCAGAGAGCCTAAATTAAGTTCCTCATTTTAGGGCAGGAACTTAAGTTGACTTAAAAACAAACAAAAAACCAAACCAAACCAACAAACAGAAAACTTAGGGAGACAAATGGCCTTAGGCTAAAGTGAATCTCCCTGAAAGGTCCCCTTTATACATATTCTCATGCCTCTCAGTCTGTTGAAGGCATGTGGTATTAAAATAGCTCTTTTATTGAAGATGATGTACAGAATGGAATAAGTCTATGCTTCTTTTCTTCTCTTGCTCCTTCCCCCGCAGAGAACATCAAATTTGGTGTTACTGGATTTGGTAGAAACATTTGAAAGAAATCTTAGATCAGTATTTTGCAACTGTATCCAGCCATATCCAAACTGGTGAATCTTTGAATGAAAACAGCATTTTCAATTGACAAGTAAAAGCAAATATCTGTGTTTTCTGTAAGGAAAAAAAAAAACCCAACCCTAAACACTTCCTTAGCTTATCAAGTTTTGCTTTCTTTATATCAACCCTAATAACTATAATAGGACTAATGTAAAGCTAGTGTTCACTACAGTTTAACTGAATTAATAAAGAGATACAAGTAAACTGGAGAAAGTCTCATAATCGTTACCAAAACACAATTTCTAAGGCAAAACTGCAAACATGAGAGCTTAATGGGGAAGAGGGATACTGAGACGAGAATTTGACTTTCGTATGTTGGAAAAACTGTTTCTTTTTAAAAGTTCTCTAATGCTTTTTTTATGTGCGAAAGCAAAAAAAAGTTACAAACCCCTCTTCTTTTTCCTTGAAGAAATTGTCATTGTAGTGATAGAACAAACAGATTATATTTTGCTCCTACTTTGTAGCAAATGTGTGTGGATATATTTTGTTTATCTAAAGTTCTCAATCCCAATGACTTCTAATTGGAAGAAAATATACCTTTTTATATGCTTGATACTAAAGCGTTATGTTTGTATCACAGAAGCTTTGAACTTGGAGTACATATGTGATAAAGATGATGACTAACATTTCATAACAGTTACTCCCTGGGCCAAAGAAAAGAACTGGAATAAAATCTTTTAAATAAGAAAAGGCATACCTGTAAAACTGACTATGAAAGCAATCACACAAGGTAGACTGAAATTACGTATGTTTCCCTTACAATAAATCTGTTGCTTTAATGATGTATAAAAAAATATTTTGTAGTGTAATTAAATGGAATTGTTCTTAAGACAATTTCTCTTTATAGCCAAGAAGAGGAAATATGGTAAAACTCTATTGGAAGCAAATATTTTTTTAATGTATTAGTGACATAAAGCTATTCTCTGTCCTCAGACGTTAACTTGTAATTTCTATTTTGAGAATGCATGTGCAAAAAAGGTAAACAAACCCAGTCTTAGCTCATTTATCAGTATTATGTTAGGAGTGCTACAGTTTTGTGGGACAGATTGTAGCTGCTGAGAAATTTATACTTTGAGTGCCACAAAGGTATAATTCAACCTGCGTTTGACCTACCTCAGTTGAAGAGGCAGTGAACTGGAAGAGCGTATTCCTGTCCAAACCAATTCTGCATGAATACTAACTGTTATTCCACTTTCTCGCTCCTCTTCCATGATAAATTTTAAAACCTTTATCACCAGGATTAAAAAGATTTGTTTGGTTACTTTCTCAAAATAAAGCTTTACTTAGTTTCATGAGCTGTTTCAGGTGTGGCTACCAGTATGCACTGTGCTATGTAGCTGAAGAAGATGGTCTGCAAGATAACAAGGGACATACTAGACAATAGAACCCAAGTATATGGTAAAAGCATGGAAAATTACATAATTTTCTAGAAAACATGATGTTTCATGTAAAATTATTAGGTTGAAAAGGAGGCAGTATTGCAGCTCCTTACTAGTCTGTTATCAAGAGATGACATTTTCTCCAAAATGACATGGGTCATATCCTGAGTAGTCAAGCAAAGCTATTGTGATGTCAGTGGGTAAGAATTTTGGCTTTTTTATTTTAGAAATTATGAATTGCTTTAAGTTCCTTAACATACAGTTATTGTGTTTATATTGAGACATTCCCCATCCACCACCCCAAAAGACAGATGCTTGCTACTTTCTGAGTAACTGTCTTCTGGGTGAAGGTAATCATGTAATATGTATTCAGAGACTGTGAATGAAGCATAATATCTCTTCAAAAATGAGTCATTCCCTGCTTGGTATCATGTTCCTTTGCTTGTCTGTACTCCCAGGATTTGATGTTAGTAAGCTTTCCTTGCTTAGTCCTGTCCTGCAGGCCTTACAACAGGAGGATAAGATGTGGCCCCCTAAGGTTAAAGGCATAATATTTAACTTAGTGTTGCAGCATTCCAGCACAAGGGAAACTTGGAAGTTTAGAGGCAAACAAAATGTACAGTCTGTCACTTCAAAGCCTTACTTTAATGAGTAGAAGCTTTGATTGTGCTTTTTATTACTGGAAAAGAAAGTAGGTTGCTTACAAAGTTTGGTAGACAAGAATTCAGTTTGTCTGCTTTGATCTTACGCAGGGACTGTTAGCTGTCTATGTACAGTTAGCCTATGATGTAGAATCTAGCAATAGCTAGTGAAAAGTTATAATGTTACATATTATCTCTTTGTTGTTAAAGCAATCTAATTGTGGAATTTCTCTTATAGATTCAGCTTACTAGGTATACAAGGGAAATATTACTTACAGTGTGAAATAACTTCTAGAGCTCTAAAATCATGTGGCTGATATATAGTATTTCTAATTTTTTTTTTTTTTTAATTTTAATATCTGAGGGGGGAAGGCCATCCATCGTATCTGAGACCAATTTTTTTTTTTTTTTAATGTTTCCTTGCCTACTGAGACCTGACTTTTATACTGGCTGAACTAGAAAGAAATATTAATTAGAGAAAGAGAAGAGATACTTCCAGCCTCTATCTCAGGAAGTTTGATTTATTCCTTTGCAGTCTACTAGTATAGATTCTGTGGGAGAAAAACAGTGGGAGTTGAAAGAGTGTCTTAAAACATTCCCCCAGCTTGTACTGCTGATTTGAGAAGAGATTATTTTCATGTTTTTTCTGACTCAGCCACACGTGAGGCATTGGGAGCAGGAGTGTAGGCAGCACTGTGCAACAGAATGTATGTGATAGGTAAGGGGTTGGCAAAGGAAGAAACTGATAGGCTAAGATAATAAGAAGGAAAAGAGGTGGAGAATGGCAATAATCCTTTGTAATTGAGAGGTGTGTAAATGATCATGCTAGTCTCAGTTTCTTGATCTGCTGGGGAAGAAGATTCTATACTGGTTTGCACCTGTGATACCGATTTGCACCTGTGTCTTCTATTAAATAGTATTGCAGTCAAATGGAATTTACTTCATACAGCTAGAAAATTGGGAATGTCATTTAGTGTGTGTGCGAGCAAATGTGTGTATGTATGTGTAAGACCGCAAAGTTTGAAAAGTGCTAGCTCACTGTCTTTTCTCCTGTGAAATCCTGTACTTCTTGTATGATGAATCTTAAAGAACTGAAAATACTTTCAGTGGCCTGCCATCCAAATAGCCTCTTAAAAATGTCTGAAGTTTGTTTATATGCAAGAATCTGAAATGTGACAAAGCAGGGAGATGCCAGGCATTCTTCAGACTGAGATATGTTTACTTCTTCAAGAAGGCTACTTAGGACTCCAGCACAGTACCATTCTATGGCAGCAGGATCTTAGTCCTGGCTGTGGTCTTAACATGTACTGTCTTGTATTGACTAGAAAAATGTAAGGAAAAAAAAAAAGTATTTTTTCTCCCATTACTTTCATCTCTCTGTTGTTCTATCCATCCCTTCCTTCAGTATTGCTAATTACTCATAATGGGCATAAAGGCAATTTTCCTTTGTTCACTTTCTCAAAATCAGTTTCTTTCAGAAATTGAACCTGCTTCCACCGGTGAACATTAGAACTGCATATCCAGATCATGCAAACCATTCACCTAATCCCACATGAGGATCATGTTTACATTATGCCAAAAGCAGGAACATTTTTTAACCCTCACTTTTTTCAACCATCTGCAGGTTAGGGCTTTCCAGATCCAGAGGCTGTGTAACTACCACTGTACCTCTCCTCTGAATGCATCTAATCCCATTTTGAACTCACTCAAATGCTCCAATTCTTTTACAACTTCCTGTGATAACAAATTCAATTATTTAATTATATACTGTTGTGAAGGAGCTTCTTTTGTACTTAATCTATTGCCTAATAACTGCTTTTGGCAGTTGTCCTCATCGTTGTGTACTGTGAGGAATTGTGAGCAGATAATTAATAGGCCACCTTCTCCAGTCTGATCATGATTTTTTAAAATTGCTAACCTGTTTCTATCCAGAAGTGTCCCTTTTTCAAGTTGAAGTGCTCTAGTCTTTTTGTGTGAAAACCATTTGCAATTTCTGACCATTCTTTCTTCTATGTACCCTTTGTATTGATGTTACTTTTTTTTCTTTTTGAGATGTGACTAGAACTGTTTTGAAGATTTGGGCATAATATGCTCATAATCTATGTTGTTCTCAATTCTTTCCTACTAATTCTTAACATTTTTGCCTTTTGGGCTGCTGCTGAATGCTGTATTCGGAGAACTATCCGAAATGAATCAGATGTCTTTCCTGACTGGTAAAACATAATGATGGGCTCTGATTTAGCTAAGTATATTTTACAGTTATTTTTCCCCATGTGCATTGATCTGCATTTTTCAGCAGTGTATTTCACCTGCCATTTTATCATTCACATTCTCAATATCCCATAAACAGCCTTGGCTGGCTTTAGATCTGATTACCCCATCTCACCTTTAATCAGCTATACACACCCTCTTTTCCAGATTCTTCATAACTGTGTTGAACACCACAGTCCCTGTGGGAGTGTAATCTCTGTAGCAGAAAAGCAGTCCTGTAACACCTACTCTTTATTTTCTTCCTTAAATTACAAGAGGTCTTTCCTTCTTGTGCTGTGAGAGCAGAGTTTCCTTAAGATGTTTGGTAGAGAACTTTGTCAAAACCTCTCTTTGAAAATACATATTGTCTGTATTAAAATGCTTGTTGACTTCTGTAAAGAAATTTAATGAAATAGCAAAGTTTGGAATGCTGTATAGCCCTGTGTTAATTTATCATTCTCATATCTGCATCTATTCAGTAATAAAATATTACATTAATTTCTTATGTAGGACAGTTATCTTAAAGTTAGGAACTAGGATGAAAACATTAAGTGATAATAAAATTATAAAGCAATCAGTCCTCAAACAAGAGATTTGTTGTGTTTTGGCAGAATAGCAAAGCACTTCAAGGTCAACATGAAAATATTGAAGGAGATGTTCGGAAAGAGTGAGCATCATTCATTGCTTTTTGCCTTTATCTCAGTCTCTTTAAGTTTTTTTTTACTCACCCTGCATTACCTTAGGTAGTTAATGTGCAGCTTTTTGTCTCAGCATTTGCCAGAATGTTCTTCAGAGGCATTCTAAAACCCCAAAACTTTGATTAATAATAAAACTTTTGAATCATTGGTATTTCAGCATTTCTTCTATTTTAGATTAATCTTACCTGTGTAGTTCTATGGTATTGTTAAAATTACAATGACTTGGTATACCTTCTTTTAAGACACATTTTCTAAATATTTTCCCTGGTCTTTTATTTTTTATTTCATAACATATTAGAATCATTGAATCTTTTTCTTTCCATAACTTTTTACAACTGTTTTAAATTTAAAGTAGCCACTTTCCATTACTTTAATATAACTTTTAGTTTATTCAATATAAGGAAAAAATAAAAAATGTTAAGACAATAAATCTTAATGTATACAGACTATATACTTATTGTATACAAATTGTTTATAAGTAGGCAAATACAGAATACCATTATATATAAAGTTATAAAATGAGCATAATTAGATACACATCACAATTTCTTAAGGAAGTAACAACAATAGCAATATTGAATTCTAGCATAGCTGATAAAGTGCTATGAAACAGGGCTAAGAGAGACGAGTTCTGGTAGATTTAGCTCAGTATCAAGATGTAAATGCTGCTCTTCCTCCCCCTCATTGTCACCTTGCTCCTCTGCCAGAAGTTATCAAACTTTTAGCAGCTACAGTGGAACAGGACACATCATACAACCTCCGTCATTAGCAGCTTGAGCTAAACTGCTGGTTATAAACTGAGATGACTGAAAGGCAAGTATGTGCCTTATTCACTTGCTCTTACTATAGAGATGGTGCAGTCTGAAAGAGACACAGAGAATAACTGGAGTGGATCTTACATTTCTATTGCAAATCTTGACCCATGATATGTTCTGTGTCTCTTTTTAAAAGTCTCTTCTATGAGTAACTTTGCTCCTTTTACCCCCTTCTCACCTCCCCCATTTTCATTTTGGGTTTTGAGGCCAAAATTTTAAAACCTAGCATGTAAAATGTAAACCCCAAAGTCTATAATTTTCTTTCCCTGCAGAAGTAATTCTTTGGTTTAAGCTCACCTCTTTGCTAGGGGCTTCCTATGCACAACACTGATAAAACCATAATAAATGAGTGTGGGGTTTTTTAGCTGTTGCTGAGATGAGATTATGGATAAAGCTGGTACATTGTTTTTGGATCAACTCCTGGATATAATCAGTGATGAAATGGTGTTGGCTAAATAATTTTATCAGGGAAAGATGTTGACAAATTGGACATGAGGAATGTTTTGCTACATTTGGCTTGTGCTATTCCAGAAGAGCAGAGTTATTGTTTGCCTCAGAGCTTTGTTCTGAACTGTCTAATTACACAGAAAAGTGTGGCTTTTGGTACAGTACATGCCAGTCAATCAATAAAAATTCCTTTCTTGTTCTGATAGCTTTGATCTTTATTATTAACTTTCCTAGTTCCGGTTTTGGAGAACAGTTGTTGAAAATTAGTCCTGCAAATGGGTTGGGGCAATCCCAGGCACAAATACAGGCTGGGCAATGAGTGGATCGAGTGCAGCCCAGCAAGAAGGACTTGGGGGTGTTGGTTGACGAGAAGCTCAACGTGACCTGGCAATGTGTGTTTGCCGCCCAGGAAGCCAACCATGTTCTGGGCTGCATCAAAGGAAACATGACCAGCAGGTTGAGGGAGGTGATTCTCCCCCTTTACTCCACTCTTGTGCTACCCCACCTGCAGTACTGTGTTCAGCTCTAGGGCCCCCAACATAAGAAAGACAGGGACCTGTTGGAGTGACTCCAGAGTAGGGCCGCAAAGATGATCAGAGGGCTGGAGCACCTCTCCTATGAAGACAGGCTGAGAGAGTTGGGGTTGTTCAGCCTGGAGAAGAGAAGCCTCCAGGGAGACCTTACTGCAGCCTTCCAGTACCTAAAGGGGGCCTATTGGAAAGCTGGAGAGGGACTTTTTACAAGGGCATGTAGTGATAGGACAAGGGGTAATGGCTTTAAACTGAAAGAGGGCAGTTTTAGATTAGGTGTAAGGAAGTTCTTGACTGTGAGGGTGGTGGGGCACTGGAACAGGTTCCCCTCAGAGGTTGTGGATGCCCTATCCCTGGAAGTGTTCAAGGCCAGGCTGGATGGGGCTTTGAGCAACTTAGTGGAAGATGTCCCTGCCCATGGCAGGGGGATTGGAACTAGGTGATCTTTGTGGTCCCTTCCAACCCAAACCATTCTGTGATTCTATGAAAATGGCAAAAATAAGGCTAGCAGACCATCTGTTCTTAAAGACTTAGAGTTTTGTATTTGGTAGCTTTCTAAAGAAAATGAAAAGTTGTCCTTTTTCTTGCCATGCTTTCTAGCAGATGCAAGCCAATGATGATAGTTTCCAAATTAGAGTGCAAATTGTAAAGCTCCTGAATCTAGAACTTTAGCCAGTAACCAAAGCGGGCCTCATTTTCTTCCAAATGAATACCCATAAATCCTGCTGAGAAGGATTTAAAAGTAAGAAGAATTATATATTTCATTCACCTTTATCTGGGCGTAGGAGCTTAGCTTTGATGTTGCACGTTAAAAACTGCTGATTTCAATGTTGTCCATGTTCAGTATACAGCTGTGTTTCCTCAAAGTGAGGAAACCAGCAGTAGATGGTTAAATTCTTCTTTGGGTCCTTAGTGTTAATATCTTGAAGGTCAAGCAGTATGGAATGATTGAGCTGCTAGTGGAGTGGATGATCAAAGAGAGCTCTTCACTTTTAAGGACACCTGCAAAAGAAAATGTTGAATTGTCACTTTTGCATTACCATGTTTTCCCAGTCCTGAGATTCTGTAGGTGAAGACTTTGTGTGATAGGTATAGTGGAAAGGCAGCTCTGGAATATCCTCTTTTTTTTGTACTAGCAATAATCTCTCATCCCTCATTTTGGATTCCGATGAAGCCTAAGGGCAGAGCTTTGAGAACACGGGAAATGGGAATTTGCTTTTCTTTTCTCACAAACAACTGTTTGCTTTCATTTTCTGACCATCCTTTCTGCAAGTCAGCAAATGTCTTCCTTCTAAAGTGATAAAGCAGTATGTGTTCTCCCTTTTCCCCACATTAAAATAAAGAGCTCAAGTTTATTTTTCCTGAAGCTACTTCATCTGCATGTCAAATAAGGATAAAACAAAAGCAAATTATTTCTCCTGTAATTTTGGCTGTGGGTGCTAGACTGCAGCCATGGGGAGGTCTCCTTCTGACAGACTTTCTGTTCCTTGATTGGGCCACATATAGTTCAGGCCAAGTAGTGGAGTATGGCATCTAAGAGCAGGAGAGAATCATGACGTTTAATGCCTCAGGTTGGAGACACAGCCAGAGGTTGGTTGAGAGAGGCTTGTACGTACTACCTGAGATTAAGTCTCCCTCTGGGATGCTGATATTTTCAAACTAGGGACAGTAGGCAGAACCTTACTGTTAAGTAATCAGTTGAAGTGTCCGTGTAGTTAATTAGCTGTAATGGTAATATGATGCGCTGCTCTATTAGAAGTTTCAGTCAGAATTCAGCTGCCCTCAATCTTTTTATTTCAAAGACTTGTTTGCACTGAGAGTCTGGAACATGCACCGATTCAGATTGGAAATCCGAACAAAGTATAGAAAGCCATAATGTGGGCTGCTTGCAAAAGGGTTCCTCTCACAAAGCTCACCAAATGTTATTTATGAGGATTGAATCAGTGCTGTGGCTGCATTATGAAATACTCTTCTAACAAATGCAAATTAATATTTTATTGTATAATGTATAAGAACAGTCATGTCATAACTGTCTCAATTAGCACAATTAGCAGAAGAGGAAACACAACTCTGAGGAATTTGTTGCTGTTTCAGCTAATATATGTACCTTATTGGAGAGTCATCCAATCCAATTACTTGGCCCGTAAAATGCACATTGAATTTCTTTGCTAAATTCAGCAGTAACATAGTTGTCTTTCTGTCTCTAGATATTCTGGGTCTTTGTTTTTAAATCCCAGTACAAAAAAAAAAAAGCTTCCTCCAAACTACTGAAAGTCTAATTTTGTATAGTACATAAGTTGAACTGTCCAGTAAATACATTGCCTCTTCCCATCACGCCTTTTAAACATTAAATTTAAATTAAAAACAAATCAGGGAATGCTTACTGCAAGAACTTCATAGTGTGAAAATAATAACTGTATGACTACATCTGAAAGGTACACTTCAGCATATTTTTAATATGGTCCCAGAAGCATACTTTCGGTAGCAAGGAATAACACAGCCCACAGAAAACAGTAGATGATTCAGCAATACAGACAAAAGACCTTCTGTAAAGTGTGCTTGCAAAATCTTGTATTGCTTTAATGCATCTTTTGAGCAAGAACAGGGCTTTTGGTCCTGATTCTGCATTGACATCACACCTCAATGAGTCACTGAGACACACGCCCCCCGTTGGATAATACTGAAATGAACAGTCATCCTTTGTATGATTAATCTTTTTATTATTATGACTCATTTCTGAAGCTAGATATTGATAAGGGAAGTTAGTGTAGCTGCTGGCTTTCAAGTTGTTTCTGTTTCCAGCAAAAGAGCCTAAAAGATGGCATTACAAAACGTTATTGCTTATTCACAGTTCTATATCGTATGCTAGCAGGAGGAAAGAGGTATATATGTTGTTTTTTGCTTCTTCACAGACAGCTAGGCCTGCAGAATCAATGTGTAATGTAGGGATAAAATTGGACCGTTTCTAGCAAAAGCAACAATTCTTGTGATCTAATTATACAGCATCCATGTATCCAGGTTAGGGCATTACAGTCTAGATGAGTAAACTACCAGATCAGTAGAAAAAGCAGCTGAATAATTAGATTCAAATAATGTAGTTAGTTCATACTACTGGCATTACATGTCACTTGGCATTACAAGTGAAGTTCCTTGAGCGTCTATTTATTTATCCATTTATTAGGTGTGGAGGATGAGTAGGAATACATTCTCATCAGATGTGTCTTATCACGTCTGGGTTTGGGTCCCCAGGTTGTTGATAAACTTGAGCAAATCCAGGGTGAGCCACTATGGTAGTCAGGAGGCACACATCCCATGAAGGGATGCTGAGGGAAGAAACTGGTACTGCTTAGCCTGGAGAAGAAACTAGTTGCAGTCTTGCAATACTTAAGAAGATGTTACTAAAAAGATGGACTCAGCACTTTATAGAGGTGCCTGGCAGGAGAATGAGAGACAATGATCATAAAGTACATGGGACATTCTGACTGGATGTAAGGGTGGGGGAAATTACTGTGGGGGTAATTAAACACTGGATCAGATCTGTGAGAAATTCTGCAATTTCTGTCCTTGGAAGTTTTCAAGTTCCACCTGGAAAAAGTCCAAAGCAGCTTAGTCTAGTTGCTTCAGTGCTGACCCTACTTCAAGGGGGATGTTGGTCCAAATGACTGCCTCAACCTGAAGAATTCCTTGATTCTGGCAATTGATCCTCCAGTCTGGTCATCATACAGTAAAATATGTAAGTTAACTGTAGTCAAATAAGCAGTCAGCAGTCAAAGTCCACACAGTGGCTGACTATTTGAATAAGTTGATACTATAGTTACTCCTTTCCTGGTGGAGAGCACCATTTAAAAAAAACTCAGTGGAACTGGATTCATAATTCTTTTCTCACAAAAAGGAATTGAGGCACATGCAGGCTCTTTTGCATGTGTTGATTTTTTCCAGTGCAAACAAAAATGTGTGCCTGTGTCACTAAAGTAACCAAATGTGAATCTGATTTTGTCCAGGAAGCATAAAATGACAGTAAAATACTTGTTTTGCTGCTTTGTCATTTATCTATGGAAGATGGAGAGCTGAGTATAATCTCCCTGCTTGAAAGACCACAATTACATTTTAGGATCCCAAAGAAAGCTATTTATTGTTGGTTTGTTCAACAGAGTGTGCCCTCTGGGATTACCCTTTGTAATTGGGAAAGAAAGAATTTTGTTTAATTTCTTCATTTGGAAAATTTTTTGCTTGACTAGCAACAAGACTTCTGGGTCACTAAGCAATAGTGTTCTGCCCTAATTGCCTTCAGCTTATTTATGTTTTTAAGTTAGGCCTTTGGTAGTCTTTTTTTCCCAAATTATACAAAGTTCATACCCAACTGTCCTGGAAAACAGAAGAGTTTATCAAATGTTTATATGTAAAAAGTGCATTTGAAAATATTACTTCATGTAATGACCTTAAGGTTTTTCTTAAACAAGAATGAATCTGCACTGAAGGACACATTTTTTTTTTCCCCCTGATCTTATCTGTCTCCCTTTCCTACAAGCAAATTTGTTCTCTTTTCACATTAACTAAGAATATAGTCAAGTGGCAATTTGAGAAAATATCGTCTCAAGCTCCCAACTCTGCCTACATCATAGACAAAAATAAATGTATAACTAGAATGTGATGTATAATACATGCAGTCCAGACAGTGGAAACATACCTAGGTTTCTCCAAATCTGTGAGAAGGAGTAGAAGAAAAAGAAACCCAAATGACTCTGTGTTACTGAGTACATGATGCTCATTTAGGCAAAAGCATGTTTGGTGGTAATGTTATATCCTGGTATTCTTAATACTATTATTAGCAATTTCTGTTGGGTGATCTATCAATGCAGAGGTCCTGCATCAGAGGGATCTTTCAGGACCACGGAACAAAGACTGATGCTGCCTCCTAAACAAATTTGTATGTTGCTTTCAAATAATAAGTTGTTTAGGAGGAGGAAGAGAGCAGCATTTTTTACTTGCATATAATTTTCAACTTTTTTGGATTTTCTCCTATTTTAAGGTCACTGCCTTTATGTTGTAAGACAATAGGTTTTTTTCCAGATACTTCCTGGTTCTAGATTCCTTTTGAACTACCCTCCTGAATGACACTTAATGTACCATTCTCCCACTCTTATCTTCACACTTTCTTATATGCTGTTCCTTATGCTTAAAAATCCTTATTCTCCATGCCAAATATCCACCCACTCCACACATTCACGTTCTTCCTTTAAACTGCATTTCCTTAAAGTCTATCAAAAATAATCTGCAAGTTAAGAAACATATCAACTCTGCCTTGAGATCTGACAGTCTTCTGATCATCAGACTTGCTACTGCAGGCTGAGTTCTTTAACTTGTGCATAATATTGAATAAATCAGGGCCTAATTTTTTCTTAATATCACATGTACTATCTTTTTCACCGAATATATATATATTTTAAAGTACCCCAAAGTTCAGCCCAGCTGCTTTCCTAGAGGCCATCTGGCTAGGCTCTGCTGCTTGTTTTCTTGTTCTTGTGATTCTAGCTGAAAGCCCACTGACAGAAAAAAAATGAGGTCAGTAAGAAGTAGGATGAGGTAAAATTTTTATTTGCAAGTTAACAGTACTTATGGAAACAGCTATCTATGACTTGTAGAGTGGTGGGGGTTTTTTGCATTGGAGGAATTGTTTGTGGGGTTTTTTGTGTGTGGTTTTGTTGGGGTTTTTTACACAAAACAAGGGAAAGAATTGTTGAAATTATAAAAGCAAATTTGTTTAGGAATGATTAGTTGAAATTTAAAATGCAGGAGGCGTATCGAAAAACTTCTGGATGGTAAGATCTGTTAGGCAGTTATGACTATTTCATGACCTAGTCTGGCATGTGGCATGCTTGTATGCTTTGTTTTTCATGTGTAGCAAAGGTTTGTTATGCGGCTTTGAAAGGCAATTTCCTGTGAGGTAAAGGATCTACCATAATTAAAATTTTAAATCTCTAACTCGTTCACTTTTGGAGAGCTTTCTCTAAGGATTTGAGCATAAACCTTTAGTAAGTTCAGTGAAATATCTAGGTGGCTTTCACTATTATGTTTTGAAAGATTGAACATACGGCTTCATATTCACTTCAGTTTCTTCTCATTTCTGAAGAAGCTTCCTTGCTTTTGGCTAAGAAATATGCATGAGTACTTGGAGAGCAATAAAGAACAAAACAGACAGTGTAGATAGCTAAAAAAAAAAAAAAAAGGAAAGGAAAGGAGAGAGAGATACATGTATTGTTTTCTCTTTTGTCACAGAGTCCTTGGCCATATCAGTTCTGTTCTCTGGAGAGTATGTCTTAAAAAGGACCCTGGAAACAGCTGCCAGTTAAGTTAATGTAACTGTAGCTAATGCTGGATGCAAGGCTTTGAATTAGGGAGACCGGATGAGTAAAAGCTTTCAGGTCTGGAATCCCTGAGGAAGTGCCACCTCCCTTTGGTTCTCCTGCTGCAGCTGTACTGTTGTCTCCAGCATGGGATGTGGGGAGTGCCAGGTTCTTGCAGTGGCATGACTGGGGAGAAGCTTCTGCTCTAAAAACCTCGCAAATATATCCTTTCCCATAACTGCCTTTGGCTGTCCTTTCTATTTTAGAGCTGGGTCCAGTATCATAGGCACATACTTAACCAGATAAAATAACGTTACTGCAGTTTTGTCTTAAGCCAATTCATTCAAAGAAAAGCCCAGAATGAAGAAAAACTACAAATGAACCGTTGTTCACCATTGCGAACTTGTATTACAGTTCTTAAAATAATTTGTGTTCATGGGGAGGTAATGCTACTTATAACCTCATTTCCTTAAATTCTTTTTAGTGCTAAATAAAAACAAAACCTGAAAACAAAGACTTTGCATCCAAAACAGAGTAATTTATAAAAGTTTGATTCATGCAATATTAACTCCCAATTGCCCCTAAAAAAAGTGGAATCAGGAAACTTCCAGGCTGCCTAAAATACACTTACCTTAAAAGAAAAAACTTTTTTTTTTTTTCAATCTGGGTCTAGTAGTCTAAAAAGTTATAAAATACTGCTCCTCAGTGTTTCTAAAATATGTACATTCTTCATTTATTTGCTGATTGTCTGCAGCATAAAAGTCAGCCTAGAATTCTTGCAAAAAAAGATTGTAAGCCACTCCTCTATTTGCTTTGCTGTAAGAGAAGTAAACCTAAACACTGACTGCTAACAAAACAAAAATTGTAACTATCACTGAAACAAATGAAGATGGCTGATAGTATTTCACAGCAAAGCCCACTATTTTCAGATACAGTTGCAATGTTTTAGTAAGCCTTAAACTTCCATTTAACTATGTTAAAAATAATTGTCTGTGGGTGAAATTGGGTCTAATTGATTTTTCCCTTAATGTATCAGTGAAAATCCTAAAGTTGGGACCAGAATGGATCCTACTGGAGTTAAGTACATAACTCCCAGAAAACATTATCCATTAAACTCTGTGGGAGTTAGTTATCAGATTTCTTTAAAATCTAATATAAAATTTTAGATACATAACCAAACCAAATGCCTTGTTGTAGGAGTTGGTCTTGTTGATAATGGACCAGCATCACCTCTCACCCCCAAAGTTTTTGTTTTTCAGTCTTAGCAGAGTGTCATAACTAGCCATTATTCTCCTGAGTGGTCACAATCAGATCAGGCTGGACATGCATCAAAAGAACACTTTACTTCTGCCTGATGTAACTTTTCCTTTCTCTCATTCAAGCAGAGTATTGAAAACCATCAAGTTTTATGTATTGCTGAGCTATGAGGAAAACAGGAAGCAGAAAAGGAGATTCTTTCCTGTCATGCTACTCTGTAAAGCGAGTCCTATATGGGTAGCTTGTAGTCCTGAAGACGATTGTGCCCACTGAGTTTGAGAGAGAGAAGTTTTTTAGAAGCTGGGGGACATTTGCTGTATTCTTGTTATGCTTTTGTTAGTGTCATGGTTTAACCCCAGCCAGCAACTAAGCACTACGCAGCCACTTGCTCACTCCTCCCCACTCGCAGTGGGGTGGGGAGGAGAATCGGGGTAAAAAAGTAAAACTCATGGTTTGAGATAAGGATGGTTTAATAACTAAAATAAAATATTATAATAATAGTAATAATAGTAATGAAAAGGAATATAGCAAAAAGAGAGAGAAATAGAACCCAAGAAAAGACAACTGATGCACAGTGCAATCGCTCACCACCCGCTGACCGATGCCCAAGCAGTGGTCCGCCCCTCCGGGCCAACTCCCCCAGTTTACATACTGAGCATGACATTCTATGGTATGGGATATCCCTTTGGCTAGTTCGGGTCAGCCGTCCCAGCTATGCTCCCTCCCAGCTTCTTGTACACCTGCTTGCTGGCAGAGCATGGGAAACTGAAAAATCCTTAACTTATGATAAGCGCTACCTAGCAACAACTAAAACATCAGTGTGTTATCAACATTATTCTCACACTAAATCCAAAACACACCGTACCAGTTACTAGGAAGAAAATTAACTCTATCCCGGTCGAAACCAGGACAGTTAGTTTCTTCCTTTAAAATATTTTTGTGACAGAATTATTCACATTTATCCCTTGTCTCTGAGGTTGCAACCTGAAAGTGCTCTGATTTTCAAGAATTATTAAGTCTCTCAGGAATTAGTATCAATGCTCGGAAATTAATCTCAATACTTCTCAGAATGAAAACAGATGCTTTGAATTCATGTATTGAAGTTGCATACACTTTGCATGCCCCAGTGGTGGTGTGTTCTGTATCTTATAAACAGAAACACCACTTTGTCTTCCAGATTTTACCTTGTACAGTTGTATGGGTATTAATGTGAGTAGAACTCAGATCATCACGGTTATCACAGAGATGCCTTCTATTAGTCCTGGGGCTGTGACTATATGTTTTGGTAAACTGACTGAAGCAGTATCTTAATATCTTGCAAACTTAAGTATTTAATATGAGAAACCACTCTCTTGTCATAAAAATTAAATGCAGTAGGAAACAGTCAATTTTCTTCTGCCTTGCAGACAATAAAGAGTCTTCCAATTTCCACATAGTATCTCTTGTCACATAGGGTAAGAATGTAAATGAGTCAGCTTTAGTTGCAGGTTTAGTTTTTTTCTTTTCAAGTGAATTTTTCTATTATACAAAAATTTTGAAGTCCTTCTGCAAAATATTAAAGGTTTTCTATTAAGATATTCTGGATCTGGTTTTATAGATTTTGTTTGGTGTTTTTTGTTGTGTTGTTGTTTTTTAAAAATTTCATGAGATAGCTAATGTATGCCAACAAACTTTGTGTATCTTAAATACTATAACCATGCTTTGTGTTTGAAAACTTATTCTGTGGTACAAACATAAGAAAAACACCCTGTTTTGCTCATGCTTGGTTTGAATGAAATTAGTTTAGTGTTTTTAAGTACTTAAAAGCTGCAAAACCTAATTCAAAATGCTACATGAATTCCATATGCTTTTACAGCTATACAAAAGGAGTGCAAAAAGATACCTTTCTAATATGGTAATGTTTTACGACCACTTTGCAGGACAACAAAGAAAAAAGTTACAAAAAGCAGCTCAGAATTGTGCAGTTCAGCTGTGTTCATGAGTATGCAACTCCCATTGTTGACAAATGAGAGTTGCTTGACTTGACTGCAGGCAGTATGAGGTCAAGAAATATTACTAAAATGCTTTCTTTCCTAACTGTTTATTTCTGCTTTTTTTTATATATCCTTGTTGTGACGTGACAGAGCATTTGAGGTCAACTGCCAAGCTCTCAGTGGAGATGGAGTAAAGCACCTTTATCTAAGCCTTCACTAACACAGTACTCAGCCGTGACTCAGAGAGGGTAAGTTAACTGATTATACTTAGCTTTCTCTGCTATGGTAAAATGAGTTGCAGAGAGAACGCACTGAAAGCCAAGGGCCTCTAAATACTTTTCCCTTTTATGGAATAGAGCTCCCAGATCACCATTTCCTGGAGATTGTACTCTAAGTCTACACAGTGGTAAAAGAAAGCTCTCTGCATTCACTGATCTATATCTGACTACAAATTTGAGCTCAGGGGATCATTTTTTTCCTAACTATTTTAAGCAGTAAGTTTACAGTAACAGACCAAAATGTTAAAAAGCACTCCATCCTCTCTTCTTTCTTGTTCTTACTTTTTTTTCTTTACATTGTCTCTTCTTAGTGTGGGAATAAGCAGAATCTGGTGAATAGGATAGGTAATTTGTGGGGTTTTTTAAACTCATTTTGTAGGTGCAAAAGGCTCATGCAGACTGATTGTGGATCTTCTCCCACATCCACTCCGCTTGTGACATATGTGTTAATCTCTACAAGTATTTAATTTTAAAAGGTAATTTTGAAGCTCTTGCAATTTCTAAAAGACTGGAATCTTGGGGGGGTCATTTACTCTACACTACAATAATCTCATGACATCCTTTGGTAGGATAGAGGTAGGCCAGACAGAGTTTGATCAATGCCTAACAAAAGAAATAATGGAATCTTGAAATTGTCTTAGTGAATAGGGTGCTAACATGTGCTTATGCACCTTGACTGTTTTTAAAGTGCAGATGTATTTTTTATCTATCCTTTCAATATCTTCAGGGACAATAATTACAGTTGTTTCAGTTAGTATCTCACTGTATTGCATGTATTGTTAACATATCGTTTCCTTCTTTGGCTGAAACATGTTTATGCTTGTGGAAAGAAGATAAAGCTGGCAAAGCTAATGGCAGCATGATTCCAAAGGCTGTTGAGCTGGCAGATGAGCCAGGCTTAAAACCAGGATAGTCATGCTCCCTGCACTTTGGCTCAGGGTTCAGTGAGACTATAAGCTGTTTTTGTAGATTGGGGTGCGAATTTTTGTAGGTTCCAAAGCTGTACTCCTCCCTAATGCTCTGCTGAAGAACAAAAAATGTACCTTCCAGGGAAATAAATTTTCCAAGGACGTTTCTTTCTTTTCTTCCTACATTTGAGATGCAGATAAGCTCCTCTAATTATTGTTAGAGTGTTCTCATGAAGTCCCCTTTTTCTATATGTTTTGACTCTCACTGACATTTACTGGGGGTATTTTCATTGCCCAGTCAAATAGGTATAAGGTCACTTCAGCAGTGATGGAAGAAGAACATTTATTCAATAGTATCTTAAGGTTCCATCATTTCTAAACCTTTACCTTTCCTACTATTTCAGGAGGCTGAACTCCTTGCATAGCATGGAGCAAGAAGATGGCTCCTTTGGTTATATCCATTTGCATTTATAAGATGTGGTATTTGTGCTGGTTAAGCATGATAAAGTCTTTAAAGGATCTGGACTACTGATTTTAAGAACACTGCACAGGTTAAAAATAGGCTTTTAGATTGAAAAAATAATCATTCAGGAGTTCTAAATCATATAGCTTATTAATTGAACTATGTCCCTATATATTTTGTTGAAATACCAGTAAGTAGTAGCCCTTACTTCAGTACCTTAGAGAACTACAGCAGAGCTGTCAAGGTGTGCAAAGACTGCATTTGTTTTACAAGCCTCAGAATATGAATAATTAATTGCAAGCTTTCACAGCTCCAACACAGTTCTCAGCACTGGGGCTTTCTGGAGAGCTGTTAGGAAAAAATGGAAAGTCAGAAGAAGAAATTTTCCTACTGATCAGCACCACAAAGATTTGGAGCTTTTTCCTATTTGCAAGATAACTCTGTAAGGAAGTCAGAGTAAGGTTCTAATTGTGTCAGAGATGGACTGAACTCAGTCCACTCCAAATCTGGGGGTTGTTAAGGTAGCGTAAATTCATCATTCTACCCTCCGTTCTCCCTTGGCTGTACTTTCTGTGCTGCATCTCTAAGACAACACAGCTCGGGATTTGTCCCTTTCTATTCTTAGACAAGCCTGCTGATTTTTTTTTCTTTTAAAGTTTTTTTGCTTTTTAAATCTGAAAAATGAACTGAAACTTGATGTGCTTAATAGCTCTTTCTTGTTTCAATATGACTTGCATTACTTTTTTAAGTTTAGTATGTACTAGGAACTCAGCTAAGACCGCAAATAAACCACTTTGATACAATAGCTTATACAACTCCATGTAGGACTGCAAATACACTTTGGTCATGACTTGAAATGTTCCTGATTTTTCAGGCCCAGCATTCTGTTGAGTTGAGCCTATCAGAACCATTGTAAATTCTTAAAACAAAAACTAAGAGGGATTAGATAAAGTCAAATTTATATCTTCTCTTTTTTCTTTTTGTTTGAATTTGAGTTCTTGCAAACTCAGAAGTTGTGTAGGATGCCAGGATTTCATTACAGAGATGAAAAGCAAGTCCATGTCACTTTTTTGTAGTTACCTTGCTTCTATCTCATCTTCATGTGTTGTTAAGTTGGTGACTGTTGTTGGATACAAAAATACTTAACTGTTGAAACACACAGATATTTAATGCTACTGCTGTCTGCCTAATCTCTGTGGGTTTATCAAAATATATGTAATCATAAATGTCTGTTTTCCATCATGTTAGGGATTTTCAAGATATTTTGCCTTAATAAACATTTTAAAATCTTCTTTTTATTCATAGAGAGCTTCCTCTACTCTTATTTGAAGTCAGAGGTGGGTAAAATCATGATACAAACATGAGCTTCCACTTACTGCAGGAGAGCTAGAAATTCACCTGTAACAGGTTCAAAATGTCTACAAAAAGCTTGAAACACACTGTTCCTACAGCATATAATGCTCTGAAAAAAATGTATGCTGACTGTTCAAAAAAAGTCTTTATCTTGGTCTTCATAATGATGTCATATATGCTGCATCTTTTCTACAGAACTTTTCAAAGAACTTCTGTGAAATAATTATTTTTTCTGAACACACTAATACTTATGTAAAGATCATTTTTACAATGTATTCGTTCTGCATTAAATTTATGTGAGATGGCTTTGTATTCCTCTAGTAAAAGACAAAATTAAGTTTCCAATATAATGTGAAATAAATCTAATAAAAAGTATGGGTCTTAGCTGCTTCTGTAGTCCAAAGTTTTCACACATTCAGTAGGTTTTACAACACAGAATTTTTTCTGTGAAAGCTGAGGTGAGGAACTTGTCACTGCTGAGGCTGCTTCAGTATTTCCTGTGAATGGTTTAGCCTTTTTTTTTTTTTTTTTTTCAAATCAACACAAGTATTTTGACAATTTTAACTGTAAGCCTCCATAAACCAACATGTTCCTAAATATGTTTCTTGGCCCTTCCCTGAAATGGAAGGGAAAACTGTAGAAGGTTAATCTTACAATGCTGCTAAGTGCCTTGAACTTCAAATCATCTGCCCATCTCAACCCCTTTGTTCCATGTATCTTGATTTCCAGAAGAGTAAAAGAATTGAGATGAGATTAGTAATTCAGGTTTGGGAGAAGATAACATGTTTTGGAGGTTGAACCTATGTTTGTTGGGTATATTTATCTGTTTGGCACACTACTGAAGTTGTTATATTACTGTTGGAGTGTGTAGCTCCATTCTGTACACAGGTGTGACGTAACTGTAAAGGGAATATAGTTAGCTCTTACTAGTCCAGAGAGAAACTGTGTGCCAGATTATCTCTGATAACTGCATTGTCTGTCATCTGTAGGCACCACCAAGGAGTTGAATGATTTATTTATGAGGACTGTTCCTTAACTATCCGGTAGGTGTCATAGTAAGTCTTGTAATACATACACTGTAGCTATAAGGATTAGTACATAACATTTGTCATCTTCAGACTAATGCTAATAATACCCTTGTGAAAGCAGTAGCTCCCGTTGATACTAATAACAGGAATTTTCTCACCTAATAGGTGGTGATTTTTTTTATTATTTTTTTTTTTCCGTTTGGCATTACTGCTATTTTGCTTTGGAAGTGTCTTGCACAGTGTTGTCTTGTGCAGAGGTACACCAAGTCTTTGTGCAATGCGCTTAGGGCTTGCTGTTGCTCAAAGGAAGAGTGCCACCATCTGGGTTTACAGTTTTACTCCTTTCTTTGAGATCTGAGATCACACTCTGTAGCATTAGGACTTTGTTACTAAAAGGCATATTACAGATATCCAGGATGCCGTTTCCTTCGTAGAGGATTTTTAGAGACAGTAGTTTGGTCACAGCCAAAACAGTCATAGTAATGAAAAAAAATTGCTAAAACAGAGGGAAGAGATGGAAATAGCAGCAAGAATAGAAGGATGTCCATATTTAATGCATTTACTAAGTTATACTTGACCTTGAAAGCTTAAGTTAATAAAACACAAGATAGCATTTTTAATTTTAAACCTTAATACTGTTTGTTATTGTAAAGTGTTAGAGCATAGAGTTTTAAATGGATTTGATTTGTATTTTTGGCATCTAACACAGCCTGCAGATCACAAGGCCTCTCAGCGCTTATGCCTTCAGGCTAACTTGAAACAGATATTCTCAGCAGTGCATGGTCCTGTTAGCCCACATTGCAGTTCCACGTGCTTCACACTGTCCACCATGCCAACCTTACCCGAAGACAAGGGACAATCAAAAGAGGCACAACACAACAGTTCTCCTCCAGCCAAAGTAAGCACTCTTACAAAGGTGTTTTCTGACACTTGTTGGAAACCTGAGGCAGAAACCTGTTTGTGTATATTTAGGAGTTTATAAAATAAAATAAAATCATTGCTATGTATTAGTGTGTTTTGATTAATTGATGAAGTCATGAATGATCTTTCAGTTGACGTTCTTAGAATTCTTCAAATATTTTATAGACTAAGGAATGAGAACTGAAGTTGCTCATGCACTTGTTTGTCAATTTGATCTGGAGGCTTATATGTCTGTCTGTTCGAAAACATTTATATCAAAGCTGTCCAAAAATGTCCTTTGTGATGTTATTACAGAAAACTTTAACCTCTGAGAAAAGAACTTAGGCTTGTACTTCACGGTAGTCTTGAAACATCTAGTGTTGCCATTACAGATACAGAAGGTGCTATGCTATTCAAGTATGTGTGAAACATGGAAATCTGCTTTTTGGTTTGTAGTCTTTCTCAGTGCTTTATTTGCCACAGCAGTAGCTGAACGTATACTGGAACTGTACAGAGGGTGGGTGGGTGCTCCCCAGACATATTCATCATTTTGCTACTCAAATTTGTGGCATCTACATGTTTTTACATGTTTTATTTGCAGATAAATTAAAAAAAAATCAATGAAAGATGATACTTCTCCCTTTTGAATATTTTATACCACGGATAAAAAGTAATTTTATGTTCTAATAAAGTGGGGTTTTTTTTGAATTGTTAGCTTAGCTGGCGTAAAGAACCTTACTGTGATTATAAAATCACAGGTTATCCAGATCATCCTGTTTTATGCAAACTGGTGTAAAGAAAGAGAGGTTTTATAATCTGGCACATCCTCAGTTAAAAATGTATCCCTGTCATTGGATTTGAGGACACTGTATTCTACGCTTTAGGTGAAAACATCCGCTACTTTAACGTTGTTGGAAAATATTGTCAGCAGTGAGCCCAACACTGATATGTCATGCATTCCATCTAAATTGCACATTGTGCTGCCTGTTAGTTTCCTGACTTAAGACAAACACCCCAGATGGATGCAAGTTCATCAGACTATTAGCTAAGAACATATATTAGGTCAAGAAGATTTTTATTTATTTATTTTATTTTTAACTCACCTATGTGAAGAGTATTTTATTCCAAAAGACTTGCTGGGTAAAACATACTCAAAGAGAAAAAAATCTGAAAAGCTACAAGACCAGACATCAGTGAATCTAATCCTTGCATGCTTGTCAAATGGGAGAAATGAAGAATTACAACCACCTAATCTAAAAAAATTATTAAAAATAATTTTTTATACATTATACAGGCCTTTTAAAGGTAGGTCTTAAATGAACTATGATAATGTGATAGTTGGTGAACCAGTTAACTGTGCAAAATGCTTCGGTTTAGATAAATTGTTATTTTTAGGCACAAAGTAACAGTGGAAGGTTTTTAACCAACACACTGCTCATGAGCCTACTTAAGTTAAAGATTGCAGCTAACCAGTGTTGTGAGAATTTGATCTTGTTCATACCTGTTATCATTCTTGGGTCTTGCTGCAGTCCAAGTTCTACAGCATGACTATGTAATAAGTAAAATAGTTTATCATTATGCGATAAGGACTTGCAAGCAGGGAGAGGGCATCAGAAGGAACTAACAACTTGTGGACTTGTTTTCCGCCATTGAACAAAACTTTCCAAGTCTGAAATCTCATCTTATCTAAAGTGCTGTCTGGTGTCTAACAACTTCCTCAATCTGTTTCAGGAGATGCTTCCCCACCTTTTCCCTGCATGCACAAATGCACACACATTCACAAAACAGTTCTGAGAAAAAGAAAATGAACCTTACACCACATGTAGTTTCTTGCTTACTTCAGGTATCTTTTACATGATGGGAAGACCTGGGTTATATTTCTCAAATTAATTTTGAGAAAACAAATATGGTTTCCCATTTCAGTATTTCTTAAAGCAGCCTATGTTCACCATTCTGACTAACTCTAAACAACATTCATCAAAGTACGCATTAGCTCTGTGTTCCTCAGGAAAGTGGATGTGAAATTCCCATTAACACAGGTGTGAGGCCAGTTAGCCTAATTCAAAGAACTTTAGGCCCTTGTTTGAAATGTTGTCTGAATTAAGAGTATGTAGTTGAACTCTTAGTTTGTGTGCTGTCTTGTTACAGTAGGTATTGAACATTTTAGAAGTGTTTTATACAGAATCATTTCTCCCACCATAAATTATAGAACTTCATAATCAGATGTCATTTTTAGTACTTTCCATATTTTAATGTCTTTAGATTTATTTCACATAGAATAGTATACTATTACAATATGCTTTCACTGATACTCTTAAAAACTGATTTCAGGTGTTTAGTATTAAAAATGTAATTTCTATACATGTAATGCATACCTGCAGCAAAGAAAATTAGATCCTTACCAGTTATGTTATAGTGGCCTATAAACCTCCCTACACTTTCAGGGTTGGTTGTGAGCTGCCATCTTTCCCTCTTTTTAAATAAAAAATCCCTATTTCTATTTCCAGCTTTCTCCTCTCTTTCTATCCTGAATTTACTGGCTCTTCTGATTGCTGAGGAAAAGTCTGCCTCAGATGTTCATAATGTTTCTCGTACACTGATTATTCCATCATTGAAGCTTCTGCATTTCTTTTTTTATTATTATTCCTATTTAAATTTGTATTGTACTTTTATCAAATTGCTGCATGTCATCTTTTTGTTCTGAAGGAGATGTCCCACATTTACTTTGTTGTCCTGTCTGTTTCAACTAGATGCAGTTACAATTGAATTTCATTACTTTACTTGCTAAACTCTAAGCTCAGCACTTCACTTAAACATTTAAAATTAAGGTTATTTAAAACCCCATCTTACTCAAAAGACTGCTGTCTGAGATGCATAACTTTTCTGAGGCCTTTCACATAAGTGTCTGTTTCAGGCCAAATTTGTTCTGAAATTCAGTCCAGACCTTTAATTAATTTCTAAGAATACGACCAGGTGGCAGAGGATTGGGGTTTTTTTTTCCCCCCAAAGAATTCAGGTGGTATATAGTAAAGCTTTATCATCTGACTATCCTGGCAGGGTAGCTCTTTTAGCAGAGGGGGGTTTTTGTGGGGTTTGGGGTTTTTTTTCCCCATTACTGTTCAAATCTATCCAAATTTGGCTGGATTATAAAACTTCTAAAAATGCTTTTACTGTATGCTTACTGAGGGCTTGGTAGAGCTTAACAGCCAGAATGTCTGGAGATCCTATCTACCCTGAGTATCCCTGAGCCTCTTAGATCTTCTGTTATGGACCAAACTGCATGTGCCATTTCTCAGACCTGCGCAAGTCTCCCTGCGAGACTAGATGGCACATGGTGTCATCCTTGTAGAACATCTGGATCAGTTCCCACCTGAGCCATAGAAGTGGAGTCAGTTCTACCCTACATTTTTATGGGAGGAGGCCTTGGGACAAAAAGGAAGCAAAGACTTGGTAGCAGACCGTCACTGGTACTAGGAGATAAGGCGGCTGTTGGGAATAGCTGAAGAGCAGACTTGAGTGGAAGCTAACAGAGAGACCAGTTACAGGCAGTCAATGGGATGGTGGTGGAAATCTTATGTATCATCTTGTGCAGATGTGCAACTGTGAGACGGCTTAAGCTTCCCGTTAAACCTTCTGTTCCGAGGTCTGCATATAGCAGCCTGAGTACTCTTCATAGTACAAAGATTTCTTTTGATTCAAGCCAGCTGGCCCTGAAAAGAGCTTCATGCTCTACCTCTTCCTGCCCCTATCCTATACAGATGTGCAATAGGTTTGGACAATAGAGGCATGAGTTTTCACCTGTGTAGAGGTTGAGCTACATAGCTGCTGACCAAGATTAATGTATTCTACCTGACCTGAACCAGACTTGGGTACAGCCTTTTTCTTTTTCTTCTCTTTTCTTCTTTTTTCAATGAGCTGTTTTTAGAGTCCTAAAATGGACTTGAATGACTCCAAGGCTGATGTTACATCATTCAAAAGCTTTTGCTCTTTGGCAGTCATGAGATTAGTACAAACAATGTACATGTGTACTCAGCTGCTTTGCCCTACAAGCAGGGCAGTCACCTGAATTTTTGTCATTGACTGTTAGACAAAATACATTGTTACTTAGTAACATTTTCAAGAATACTACTAAAACTTGCTTTCAGACTGTTATCATACAATGTCATTTGTGCACTTGAATTACATAATATATCATGCTTTTATATTCTGACATTTCCAATATTACAAGGATATTTTTCTTAAACTTAAATCTTTGTATTATTTTCTTGGCATGTTTCCCATCCTGCTTTCCTGTGACTGACAATGTAAACTTGCCGAGGAGCGTCATATGAGAATTATGACTATAAAAGTGTGGAGCTGCGAGGAATGTATTTATTTTAGTAAAAAAAAAAAAAAAAAAGCTGTTTACAACAGAATCAAGAATCCTAAACTAGATGTCCAACCCAAAGCATATTTTATTGCCTTTGGGAGGAAGAAGGGTTATGCTATATATTTTAATATTATACCGTTTTGTTTGAATTGATCAGAAAATACCTCATTTCAACAAGAATAAAATGCAGCACTGAGAGAGGTGTTGAAAGGAGTTCTATTGTATCTGATAGATATTAGCAGTCATGTGACTGTTAGCTTTCTGGATGTATGGAATTCCATTTCAATTTATACTCTTGGCTACTTGTTTATTGTAACAAACCTTATGACTATGCTAATTTCTCCACATGACAGTAGATGACTGAAATAATTATTCATTGATGGCATTTATTTCAAATAATTGAAATTATTTAATTTTCTCTGTTCTAAAATGTTGACTTGTTAAACTGTGAGCTATTACATGCATCATTCTGTAAATGCCTGAATTAGTGCTTTTATAACAACTTTTTATTACCTGCCTGTTTAATGAATATTACCAAAATAAATGTTATTCTGAATTCATTACACTTGTGTCAACCTCTAGTAGGGAAACATTCTTAAAAGGAGCAAGCAAAACTGACAGCAAATGCTATTTCAATAAAAGCAAAATGATGTTTATAACAGTTGAATGTAATTGGCTTTGTGCAATGGATAGCAAGCATGCTCTTTTAGAAAATTCAGAAGCATTGCTTCCTTGAGAGGTGGTCGATGCCCCAGGCCTGTCAGTGTTTAAGAGGCATTTGAACAATGCCCTTAATAACATGCTTTAACTTTTGGTCAGCCCCAAAGTGGTCAGGCAGTTGGACTAGATGGTCATTGTAGGTCCCTTTCAACTGAAAATATTCCATTCTATTCTATTCTATTTTCTAATCCAATGCCAACTGAAGTAAAATTTTCTTAAGAAACTTTGGGATATAGTTTCAAGAAAAAATTAGACTCCAAATAACTAAATAGATTAAAATACTTGTACATACCAGTGCCTAGCAGAAGCAATTAGGATTTGAGAATTTACAAATTATTCTTTCAGTTTTACAAGTTGATTGATGGCAGTCCCCTGCTGCTTTTGGGAAGCTTTCCCTCCAGCTATAAATACTTACGCTGCTATGATATGTTCTACTTACCTCATGACTGTACTCTAAAAGAAAAATTGCAACTTCTAACAGGTGCCTACACTTTCCCCCCTTTGCATGATTTTATGTGAATCACTTTCTTCAACTTCTTGACTGACTGTAAACACCAGATTGCTTATGTAGCCTTTCAACAGTACAGGGGTTGATTTTTATTTTTTTTTCGTGTGTGTGTGTGAATTTGAATGTAGTACATGGGGTAGAAGTAATAATTTTTTTACTACGTATGAGAAATGCACAGTTCTTTATTCCAACTTGCTGCATCTCCATTTGTGATATCTCACAGGAAACAGATTTCTTCCCTTGCTGATTGGCATCATTGTGGTAGAAGGTCTGGGGTTAAGTTCTTGCAACAAGTTCTCATATTTTTTAAGAAGGCAAGCATACATTGATATTCAGTGCCAGCTTCTTTTGTCAATTAACTATATTGTATTTTATTAAATACTGAAGTTTTATATTTTAAAAAATATTTTTCCAATTCATGGGAGGGAAAACTAAGTAGAACACTAACAAGTTAACCTTACAATTATTTTCTGTTTTTTTTGGATTGCATGTGTACTCTTAATACTGCATTTATTCAAGCTTTCATTGCACACTAGTACAGTTTGGAGGGTTTGTGTGCCTAATTTAGCCCTGTTATACATAGCTGCTTTTTGCTCTTGCATTCAGCTCCTAAGTTCACTAAGTGTTGTATGTGTACTTCAGTAGAGGAATGGTTTGCTGTGTAAAAAATCAGTTTGTCTACCATTTTAAAGCTTGCTTATTAGTTCCATTCTTACTGAATTTAGCTTGTGTGCATTAAAAATTTGTAAAGAAAAGGGATATTCCAGGTCTCCATCTTCACTTTTTAGCAATTTAAGTATAGGCCTCTAATTCACATTTGTTTTATCAAGTGAGAGCTAATTCTCACTTAGTTCAGTCATTTTCTGTTTTACCAAAATTGAGCAATACACATTAATTTCCACATAGAGCATCAATATTCAGTGTTTTGAATTTCTGTTTAACTACATTTTTATATTTGTCACAAACCATTCAGGACACTACTGTTGAAGGGACAACATGCAGTACACCTTCTGTTGTTCTTCCAGAGAATGCTGTTACGCCAGATGTAGAAATTGATAAAAATCTGCTTAACAGGTACTATATAATACATTACCAATCTGTGCATAAATTGTACAGTAATTCCAGGACCTGTGTTTCTAAAATATTGCTTTCAAATTTATATTGTATTAAAGTATTGTTGCTGTATCTCTAGTTGTAAATCGATCCTGTTGTCTTTGCATTTTGATGATGATTTTTTGGATGGGGGGTTTGGCACGGACAGGAATATAGTTGATACTGAAAGAGTAGAGGTTCATATAATACTAAGCCTGCCAACATGACTCAGTATATTGTAAATTTACATGAACTTTCTTATATTTCAGAATAGCATAATTTGAAACTAAAACAAAAATGTAAATCAAAGCTTTGCATAATTTGGACTAAAAGCTGTAACTTTTAAGTCCATCCTTTTGCTAGCAAATAAAATGTGGCCTGGTGAGGAAAAAATTGCTTGGTCAAATCCTCTTGTAGACATATAGTGGTGTGCATGTGTATGCTACAATCCTACACCTACTGCAAGGATGAGTGACAGTTGGATTCCTCATGTTCTGTGCATGGCAATGTGCAATACCGTCCATCTGTCCAAATTTTAACCTTTACTTAGACCCAGTCAAAGAACAACTGAGATCAATAAAAAGTACAATTGAGCATTTTTGTGTTTCCTGAATTATTACACACACACACACGGAAATTTTTCAGTTCAGTAGCTAAATACCTAATTCTGGTCTACTAATTATATATGTACACCAGTAGTGCTGCCTTTAATCATATAAATATTTCCACTGAACCAATAAGAGCTTTGTAGACTGATGTAGAGTTAGGAAGTTAATCCTTGTAAGACTTTAAAAAATTACTTTTTTTTAAATACTAAAGATGTAAGTTTCTGAAGGTATGGTCAGCCATCAGTGTTGACTCTTGCAAATGGGTGTATCTTATGTACAAAGCCTGTGTTGTCTGTTCCCTTCTTGAATTAAAGAACTAGCTATATTACCATCTTATAACAATATTCTTAGTATTGTGCTGAAAAATAGACATTGTAGCAATAATATTTGCAACCTGTTCTAATTGGTTTGTCTATTGAAAGGAAATGCAGCAACAAACTATGTTGTTCTTAAAAACAATCTGTTTGCATGATCCTTAAATTACTGAAGTGTGTTTTAACAAAGAAGGAAGGTTTTTGGCAAAAGGTGGACTTGCAATGTATGACAGTTTGTATAATAAGGCTTATTTGTGAGGGCAGAAAATTTCCAAGGAAGGCTTGTGATCATAAAAATGCTTTGCATTTTTTAACTAATAGCTTTTGCAAGGATTTTATTTACTTTTTATACTTAGCATTTTATAGTTTTTGAACAGCTGAAAATGCTCCTTATCTTCTTTTGACAGGTTTAGCATATTACATATATCTTTCAGAATAAATGTACCCTCCAGTCTTGTGCATATTATCTTGGTATTGACTTAAAACACATACTGTGTTATATAACTTAAGGTGATGTTGGTGAAGCTACTGTTACTGTATATTGTTTCTTTCCTTACAAATATTGTTGATTGTCTGGCATTGCTGACTAACTTTGTTTCATGAAATAATATTCTAAGATATTAGAATAGCATGATATTATTAGCCAGCATCTTTAAAATTTTCTTCTAAAGCCAATTAAGATATGCTCAGTTCTTCTAAAGTCCAGAGTTGAAAGCATTGGAAATTGTGTTACTGGACTTTTTTGCTACCTAAAAAAACAGATGCAACAAATGTAGGCTTCTTTCCCAACTCTCTTCTTTCACTTCCTCCCTTGTATCTGTTAAGTCCTCCTTACTGTTTCAGTGAAGCTGCAAAAGAACTTCCCTAGCACCTGAAAACTGGGATAGGACCACATTCCTGATCGTGTGAAATAAAATAGGTATCAGTTGAAAATTCAAGTAGATAATGTTTCTAAGCTAGATGGTTGGACAAATTAAATGTCTAGCTTGAATACTATAGTACAGTGAGTTTTGAAGCAGATGTTTAGGCCCATTCAGGTAGACAGGGCAAGAATACCACCTTGACGTTAAGCATATGTGAAAGTAAACTGTTGAATGGAAATAATAATCCTGTTTGAAGTTGAAAACTTCAATTCAGTTTTGAGTTGAATTAATTTTCAGTCTTCTGATAAAGCATACTTTTTGACCTGTTTTTTTTAATTTATTGACCTGCCATTAGACTTAAAACATGGGAAAAGATAATCAGAAAGTATTGATCATAAATCTATACTATAATTTGCTTGTGTTTTTATAGTGTACTTCCCCAAACTTCAAGATTATTTAAGAGTCAGAATGCAGCCCCTTAAAAGTAGCATTATTTGCTGGGTCAGCATTTAATTTTCTGTAGTCATTTGAGACTTTCATCTGGTTTTCAATCTAGAAGGTTCCCATATTGCTATATGGGAGCATCAGTGTGGGAGCCTAAGAAATTATTTCAGTCATAAAACTTAGTTTATGAAGTTTTAGGAAGCACTAACAATTTACAAAGACAATTTTTTTTTTTTTTTTGCAATGTACCATATTTGCATGAGTTTTAAGTCATGATAATGAACTAAAGAAATGTAGTTTTTCTGAGAAATCAAAAGTTCACAGTGTATGAGGTTATCAGCAAATGTCAGAACTCCTTTGTGAGAGCAATTTCTGTAATTTTCCTTCTTTCTGCAATCTTCCTCCATTTTCCAGTTGTTTGGAGATGAGAGAAATTGGAATAAAACCTTTTTGTTTTCATTTTTTTAATCAAAGAAAAAGTGCTTTCTTTTTAACATTAAATTTTTATAGAGAATTAGAACTTTTTTTTGGTGGCATACTCCCATAATTTTTGCTTGTTCATTTTTCTCTCTAGGCCTCGTAGTCCTCATAGGAGACATTCTAACCGTGCCACTAGGAATCCAACAAGTTCATTGACTTCTGTTGGTAAGAAGTGATTATTCATATAAGTTAGGAGTGTTCTCAGAAAATGTGACATACAATAAAGACCTGAATATAGAGTCTGGCTGTATAGACTACAGCTTCTTTCCTGTGCATACTGTCTGTAATGCATGCACAGGGAATACTGCTAGCATGTTGAATTGTGATCATGCATTTACGATCATAAGTGGATCGCATGCAGACAGATCCAGGGAAATATGCCTGTTAGTTTTGTAAAGTTGTTAGATTAGTGTGTTAGCTTAACATTTTTAGAAGGCTGGAGATACACATGCTTAAAATTCTTGTTGTATGCAAAATACTGCTCAGTAACACTGGTTTTGTTACTTTTTAGCAAGGAGTTTAACAGACACTTAAGTCTCAAGTTATTTAGTTTGGCAAATATATCAGATTAAACTTCAAATGAAAACAAGCTATCCAGGGGAAGATTTTCTTCATTTCTTAACTTTCTAATGAGTCTCTTACTACATAATTAGTTATATTAGTTTTCTGGTGGCTACCTGTGGAGTAAATTGTTTTTCAAGGGGACTAATGGTGTGGATGCAGATTTATGAGTACTACAGACTGAGATAAAAGGTCATCCTGTTAAGTCAGTGGCAAAGCTCCCATCAGTTCTTAGTTTTGGTATGTTTGCATTTGGATTGTTAGTTGTCTCCATTTATGTATTTCTTGTAAAGTAAAACTTGAACAGAGTTGATGATAGAATGTTTATACTATCACACGTAAAGGATGAAGGAATAAGCATATGAGACCTCCTACCAAAATCAGGGTGGGGAGTGGGTGGGTGTACATTTCTACATCAGAAATGTAGAATAAATGTTTTAAATTATTTTTATCTTTACAACAATGTTACTTTCTCCCAGCCATCAACTTAATGTGAGCCAATTATCACTGCTTTATGCTGTGCATGAAAACAGTTTTCTGTAAAATCATGGAGATGTGTGATCATTGCATACCTTAAAAAAAAAAAAATACTGGTTTTGTGACAGACTTAAAACCAAGCTTATCAGGTGACTATTCCAATACTCCCAGAGGCTTTTAAAGGGAAGCGCCCTTTCTACTATTACTAAGGAACCTAGTTCTTAGGTGCCTTGAAACAGATGCATCTGTTCCTTTTTTTCTTTACTAAAGAACCAGCAAACATCAGAGCCCTGCTACCTCTCTGATACTCAAAATACTCAGAATAAAAATTAAGTTTTATCAACCTAGATTGCTTTTAGTAATTGAGATTCTATTAAGGACTCTGATTAATAAGTCCTCTTTGTGTGATTTTTTTAAGAAACTCAGATATGTGGAGTTGTTCTTGAGCAATATATTGAACATAGGCATGGGGATTCATGGAGCATTTCTGAATTTTCCAATAGCGAAGGGATTCCTGGCAGTCGTAGCAAATATTTCTTATAAGAAGCACTGATCTTCTGATGACGGCAGATTGTGCATCCCTAGGGTTGAAAAATGGCTACAGCTAAGAATACTTTCCCGAAATTATAGTTATGTTTCTACTTTCTCTTGTATAGGAAGTATTGCATGAAGAAAAAAATTAATTGGTACCTCTGAAAGTAACCCAAACTCTCTCTGCTATTAACAGTGTATATACCTTATTTTTTTTCTTTCTGGTGGTCAAAACAGAGAGGCCAGAACCCTTTCAGGCAGAATCTAATGTATTATTACACATTTCATTTCCCTTTTTGTGGATTTATGAGGGTTAGTTTGCTGGAATTAATTTGGTATTTGTGACATGACAAAAATATCATAATAATTTTATACATCTGGGATCCTGGGCTAGTTTCACACAAATAGAGAATTGGAGATTTTAAAATATAGTAAAACATCCTTAACATTGCCTTTTTCTTAATAAGATAATAAAATATTTTATGTAAGTAGTATTTCCACTGTTGTAGTAGAGTTAGCTTTTCAGCCATGCAGAGATAAGGTACTAACTATTCATATCAGTAACAGTCAGAATTAATCCTTACTAGTTTGTGATTCTGATGCTTTTATAACTGGGTACTCAGTTGCATCAGTATGCCTGTAAAAATGTAGTTGAGAGAAAGCCCACTGAAAGATTGTTAGGAGGCTTTGAAGAGTTGTGACTTCTCGTGCATTTGCTCCAGTTTTGTGATTGATCCTTTAAATTTGTGAGTAAGATGTGGGTTTTGGCTGCTTGCATTGAAAGGGAAACTTCCTTTATATGTCCTGTAAAACTAAGATGGAGATAAGATCCATGTAAATCAGCTCAGATACACTGAAGGGAACTTGGAACACTTAAAATCTACCCTGCTTGCCAGCAGTTGATTTCAGAGGTAACTAAACTTGTGGAAACTAAATAAATTTATGGAACTGTACTGACAGAAATCAGACTTATACAAAAGAATGATTATCCCTCCATTATCCCTCCATATTCAGAGATGCAGCAGCAAGAGCTGCCTCCCCCCCTCCCCCCCTGTTTGGTATCCAAATTAGGACTTGATGATCTGGATGAGTGGACAACTGGACAGGTAAAACATTGGCTGGATAGTTTGGCTCTGACGGTAGTGACTGGTTGGTTGGTCATATGCTCCCTAGATGTTAGCAAAAGGAGAGGGTTCTCTGAAAGAAACAAAAACCTTTCCAGATGTCATTCTGCTGGAGACAGAGCTTTGCTTCAAGCCTGCTTTCTGTTTCAGCTGCTGTGGCTGGCCTTTGGCTGTGTTTTGGAACCCACTCAAGAAAATGAGTTGTGCTTTCAATCTTTATCAATGACCTGGAGGAGGCTGGAGTGCACTCTTATCAAATTAGCGGATGAAATCAAATTGGCAGACATTAATTAATATATGCTTGAGGGCAGTGCTGCAATTCAGAGACCTAGACAGGCTGGAGGAATGAGCCAGTAGGAACTTTATGACATTCAGCAAAGACAAATTTGGAGTCCTACATCTCGTAAGGAATAACCCCTTGCAGTAGGTACAGGCTGGGGGATGGATGGCTGGAAAGCTGCTCTGCTAAAAAAGGCCTGGACGCCTTGGTAGACAGCAGGTTGAACATGAACCAGCAGTGTGCCCTTGCAGCAGAGAGGGCTAACAGTGTCGTGGACTGTACTAAGAGAAGCTTAGCCAATAGATCAAGGAAAGCGTTCATTCCCTTTTACTTAGCACTCATTAGACTGCATCCAGAAAACTCCACCTGGTTTTGGGACCTCCAGTGAAAGAAGAGTGTTGATAAATGGGAGTGAGTCCAATGGAGGGCCACAAAGATGGTTCAGGGGCTGAAACACTTGCCTTTTGAGGGAAGGCTGAAGGAGCTGGCCTAATTTAGCCTGGAGAAGAGATGGCTTTAGGGGAAACCTAATACAGCCTTTCAATACCAATGAGAAGATTATCAAGAAAATGGATCCAGGCCCATGGCAGGACGACAAGAGGCAATGGCCATAATCTGAAACAAGCGAAGTTCTAAGTGGGTATAAAGAACAACTTTTCACTCACTATAAAGACAAGCATTAGAACAATCTGTCCAGAGACGTTTTGCATCTCCATCCTTAGAGGTTTTTCAAGACCAGATTGTCTTGAAAGACCAGCAACCTGGTCTGATTACACCACTCATTCTGCTTTGAACAGGCTGGACTAGATGACCTCCAACAGTCCTTTCCAACCTGAATTACTCTATGACTCTAAGATGTTGCTTTTATAAGTTAGGCATTTTCTAATTAAACCTGTTACAAAATGTCTCCTGTTGGAGGTCTGACTTGGCTGAAAGAAATGTAATTTAATGGACATGTACAAAATCATAAACTGGTAGACCTGAAATAATTAACAAGTGATTCTTTGAACACTTGTCATTTGTAAGCAGGTGCTGAGATGGGACGCAGCAGGAGAAACTAAAGGGAATTCATGGAAAAAGAGGAAATGGCAGCAAAGAGGAAGGGAAATGGAAGTGGTGAAGAGGCAGAAGACAAGGGAAATATAAAAAGGCAACAATGTTGAGTATAGTGAGGAAAACTTATCTGCTCAAGGAAGACAGAAATTACCATGCCTTGCAGCTCTCCTCTTTTGCTGGCCCAAGGAATGTGCCATGGGAGGTCCCTCTCTCAAACTTTCAACACACAAATCTTAGTGTAAAACAAACAGATATTTCATTAAAAATAGATTGCTTTAAGAATATCCAATCTGTGGGCATGCTTTTTGACAGCCTTGAAATTGAACTAAATTTATGGAAATTAAAAACAAACCACAAACAACCCCAACCCCACCCAAAAAAACCCCCAACAACCCCCCAAAAAAACAAACAACACCACACCCACAAACAAAAAACCCTTGAGTTTTTGCTGCTTACTTATGTCCTTATATTTTCTGGAGACTGATTGTTCTGTAATGGCTCTTGCCAAATTTAAAAATATTTTTCTCATATTACATGATGACTTCCCTCTCCCTCACCCAAGCTGTTCTTTAGTAAGTTGTTCTTATTGCAAAACAGTGTTATAAATGCCCTCTTCCCTCATAGAGGCAACAAGCAGGGGAGAGAGACAGTCACAACTGATATTTCTTAGAGCACATTTTGTTCACTAAGCTGTTGTTAATTTGATCAAGTTGTTATTAATGCCAGATAACTCTTCACACAAAAGAGTCACATTCACTCATACAGTTAGTTTACTCACACAGTCACAAATTTTCTCATAGTTACCTGAGAATAAATGTCTGACCTGCAGCCTGTTGTTGATGCTAGTGCGTGCCAGTGGCCTTGTACAGATTAAGCAGACTCTTGGTGATCTATTTATCAGTTCTTGCAGATCCAACAAGCTTACTAGTCTGCAGAGTTTATCAACCCATGAAAAACTTGCACACACTACCTTGTCAGCATATATGTTTCCTGTCTTTGGCCTGTTGTCTTCAGGTAACTGTTTCTCCATACAAGCCTAGATGCTTATAGAAGCCATTCATACCAACTCACACAGAAAGGGCCTTTCTGACAACAGGCGACGTTCTTTGCTTAATCATAGCCTGGAGAATCATAAAAATTAGTGCTCAAAGATTAGTGGTTTTGGCCAGTTTGGAATCCAGGGATTAATGGGTTCTTTCTGTAACTAATTAAAAATTGTTTAGAAAACAATGCATTAACCTAAAGGTCTAAGTGTAAGGCAGTGGCTTTCAGTTTGTGGTCCATGCATTCTCCTGGGTCACGTATCTAACATAACCACGTAAGTGGGCAAGAGGAAAAGCAATCTCTGACAATGCCTTCTTTAACCATTGGATACTCTAACGGGATTTGCAATTCCTTTGGAAAATTCTTGGAGGTCTACCACATGGTAGAGATTGATCTGCTTTTTGAAATAGCTTTATAATTTTTAGACTTTAGCTATTCAACTTCTTCTGCCTGCAGCTTTGCCAGATGCAGCTTTACTGTTGCTTCTGCATTTGTGGGAAAAGCTATTCTATCTGCATAGAATAAAATCTTTATACTTCCAAACCCTGCACTTTATTTTATAGATTACTTGATGGAATCACCTGTATGTTAAAACTAGTGGGCATAAATCTTTGCCAGGTGAGTTTGTGGGATCTTAGTCATGAAAAAATGGACATACAAAATCCATGGAAAAACAGAATCTACAACAGAAATGCCATGACTGCTAGTTGAGATGGATCTAATGCCACTTTTACTAATGAATTAGAAAAACTGTATTGGGGACACAGCTGGAAAAGCCAGTTTCACATATCAGAGCATCTTTGATCATAGTATCTTAATCTTAGTGGGTTATCTGTGTTTTTGAGGACTTGCTCTAAACTTGAGAATATAAGAACATCAGAAATGAGCAGACATTAATGTTTGTTAAATGCAAGCTCAAATCTAAATTTATAGATATGTTTTGTACTTGTCACTCCGAAATTCCACAACATATCTGGAAATATGAGGTACAGCTCTTAATTCTGATGTTTTCTACCCAGACAACAGCGGTCATGTGATTGATCTGGTAAATGATCAGCTACCAGATGTCAAAATATCAGAGGAAGACAAAAAGAAGAACCTTGAATTACTAGAAGAAGCAAAGAAAGTGAGCGAGAGGTTTCTAATGCGCAGAGGCAGAAAGTCAAGAAGCAGCCTTCAGGAATCACCCACAGGTAGGTGCAGATTCATCTGCAAAGGCACAAATAAGCATCTACTGTAATGCATACATTGCTACTGTATAAATACACTTTGTTAATTCAAAGGTCAGAATCCCTCTGCCCCTCCTCACAATTCCATATAAAACAGAAATGACCAATTTTTATATTCAGATGTATTAGTGGAAGATGGTGTAAAGTTTTTAATTGCCTGAATGACACACTGCAAACACTGTAACAGGAAAACATGAAGTATTTCTGTTGAAATCTAAAAAATGATCACAAATTTCTGTTTGTGAAGATTTTCTTCCTAAAGTTCCTATTGTACATAAAATGAAATATTAATGGCAAAATTCATACTACTGAAAAAACATTCCCCTCAGACATGATTACACAGACTTTTATTCTGAACATAGTCATAAACTAAGCTAATTGGACCAGATCCTCCTTTCAAAACAGCAGAATAAAATGTTTTGTTCTAGAATGTCAACTGAAATTATTTTTTTCCCTCTTCATATGAAGTGTTTGTGAACTAGGACAAAATGCCATGTTATCTTGAAGTAGAACTTTCATTTAGCTCTGAAATGTCAATTCAAAACAAAGTTCTGTCTTAAAATTGGCTTGACACTCTCTGGAGGAAAAAACAACTATACTTTTTAAAATTAAATCTTCCTCTTTTTTTTCTAAATTCCTTGTGAATCCCACTCTTGTATCTATTTCTCTGAAGTGCTTACAGTATCAGAAAACTGAGGAGAATAAGCATTCTGTGTATCAACAGAATTCTATTAGTTTATGGCAGGTATACAAGATAAAACCTACTCTAAGTTCCTAGTTGCCAAGAACAACATGACAATTAAAATGACTTGTCAGGTTTTGGACAAACACAGGACTGATGATTATGAGATTCACATTTTAATCTTACCTGAATTTTAAAAATTCAGAAGCTACAAGCCTAGAAAGTAAAATTACCTTTTTTTTTTGTTTTTGTCTTTGTTTTAATGAAGCTGTTTCCCCTACACTTAGTCCTAAAGTTTCACCAGTAGCATCTCGGAGCAACTCTCTCAGTCTTCCAGTTCCATCAGGTAAAATGATCTATGCAGGCTCAAACTTTAACTTACAAAAGCTCACCAAAAATATATTTTTTAATATTTCTTGAGGAGATGTTAAAATCTGTAGATTCAAGCATCTCCTCCTGAATATGACAAAGCTCATGAATGCCCACAATATATATTTTTACGTATATATATTTTTTCTATTGTGTTTTTATTCCTGTGGTGCTGCTAGGTTACATGTTCTAATTTTTTATTCTTTTCAGTAATGGAGTTTTGAGAAGCTTTAATGATCTTTCACTGACTATATTTTAGATAATTTTTTTCTCCTTTTAAATAGCGTTTTCCACATTTAAATTTTGTCCTTAATATATTATGTGGAACTGTGCATGTGTGTGTTTGCTAATGCTGTAGTAGTAAAAATTTTGAGCAAAACATCAGGATGTGCCCTAATTATGTGCGTGTCTTTCTAGGGTCTGATGCATGCACAACCACTAGTGTCGAGTCAGTATCTCCAGGGCAGGTAAGAAGGAGCTGTATAGTCTGCAAAGTAACCTGGTTATTACAGTACTATTTTACACTATGCTGTCCTGTTAGTCCCTGAGGAAAATCGAATGTTTTGAATACCATTTTATATGCCAAGACTGGATTATTGATACGTTTTTTCTGCAGAGTGAGGGACTAATAAATGTTTACTCTGAAGACAAAAATCCATGAGGTGACAAGCACTGAAGGATCATAGAGATCTGTTAAGTGTAGAAAATGGAAAAAGATCCAATATAATCCTAATCTATGGAAAAACTAATCCCTAAAATTACTTCCTAAATAAATGTGACAAGCAGTGTAAAAATTAAGAGATTTGAAGTTCGTCCATTAATATCTATATCTAATATTTGCAGCATAGTTGTGAAAGATAACCTTGTAAGGCAACTTTTTTATTCCTTTTTTGCTAGAATATCAGAACTGTCAAAGAGGATGACAGGCAAACTGCAGAGGTAAGTGTTTCACATCAAGTGTTGAACAAAATCTGCCCGTTTGGTTTAGCACACGTGACTTATTTATGTGACTAAAAAGGCTAAAAGACTGCTCACTGAGTGAAAAGAAAAATTATATTGCTCTAGGAAACTGTGAAGCACCTGCAAATGTAGTGGAGGACAATAGCCTTACAGCTAGCCTTTACATCCTATCATGCACCCTGCCCTAGCTCAATTAAAATCGATATAAGAAATACCTTTATAAGTAAAGTATAAATATCTACTATAGCCACTTTGGGGTATGCTGGTGTTTTAGGCAGGCATCGTCTTCCAGATCCCTTTGGTTCAGTGGAAGACATTACTGTACCTCGTGTTCTGCACCACTGAGGGGATGTTACTGCTTCACAAAAGTATTGGTGGAGCAGTTTATATGAATGCTTCCTAATTTGTTTTAGGTAATATCAGATGGCCCTTTAAAGAGATTTTTGCTGTGAGTGGATTAGGCAATACTTAGAAAAACCAGTATGGCAGCAGAATTTTGGAGCAGTAACTATAAAGGAGAGGAGTAGTAATATATCTAAGGCAGAGCCCACAGTTTGTATGTTGGTTGCCTTAAATTGCTGACACAGCTGCCCTTAGACAAAGGGGCAGATTCTGTACAGATTACAGATTCTGCACCAAAGTAGCCAAGGTATATGCAAACATACTTTTGCCTGTTCTCCTGTAGAGATTTCAGCCAAATTATAATCTATGGTACTGCACACAAAGAAAGAAGAGAGAAATTACAATATGTGCTTTAACTTAGTGTACAAGCCCATGGTTTTTTCCCTTGGGAAGTGAGGGACTCATGGAAAACAATCAAAGGAAAGTAATAGTGCTATAAGATACAAGGTTAAAGGTGTGTACTCTGACAAACCTTACGTTAAGATGATGAGAAACTTGACTATAATGGACTCTGGAATGGCAGGAGGTTATCTCAAAAGTTCAGAGGAAAGATTCCCAATGCAGTGTGCTTTCAAGCGCCTTTTAAAAATTATTTCTCTTGTCAACAGTGCATATTTAAAAGCATATGTCCCTGAAAAGGAAATGGCTTTTTACAGTGAAAATCTGTCCTTGAGCAGGGGAAAAGAGAAATCTGCACTTGTTTCTCTGTTTGATGTGTGACCCTCTACTTTCAGAATGCTGCAAAAGGATTAATTGATCGAAGGCAGAATGATCAAAGAAAGATTTCTCAGGGAAGGTTGGTTCCTCGTTCTGCTGGTTTTGAAAACTCCAAAGAGAAGCTCTCAGAACAAAAAGAAAACTTTGATCCACGTAAACATATGGATACTTTACCTAAATGCTCCCCTTCAGGTGGTGATGGTGGCAGAACGTCTCTTAACACTTGCATGAATGTTTGTGAAAATGAACTTGGAAAGTCATTCCTCAAGAAAGCAAAAGATAATGATGTTCCTTTAAGAACCCATCTACCAGGACCAGGAGTAGGAAATATAGACTCGAAGCTAAAAATTCCTGTTCCAGAAATGAGGGACCATAAAGTTTCATGTAAACCAGAATTTAAACTGTGTGGAGTACGTCCTCCTCTACTACGGGCTGTATCATGGGATAGCTTGGAGCCTGGACAGAAGGATAAAACACCTTTAAAATTACCATCTGAGGAAGATAAAAGCTTTGTTGTTGGTAATAAATCCACCAATCAATTAAAAGCATTCAAAGACCTTCAAATCCAAGTTCAACCAGTTCGAATGCAGAAATTGACAAAGCTCAGAGAGGTAAGTTGTAGTCATCATTTGTATCCTGTTTTAAATTTATTTTCATATCTTATTAAACTTTCAACTTGCTTAGCATTATTTTTATCATTGCAAGAAACATACAGTAATATAATGGGAAACAGTTTCAGCAAAATCAATACAGAATTGTGTTGTGTTTTTCCTTTGCAACTTTAGCAAATTGTAACCTGTAACTAAATTGTATGGAATTATTCTATTTCTTAGTTCTCTTCAAATATGCATCAACTGCACTGTGGTATCTTCAATATGCACATATGTATGTGCATATGCAGGTTTTGGCCCCCAGAAAAAAGTTGTAATACTTCTGTCAAGAAAGTACTAATTGCTTTCATTGTGACAGAAAGGTGAGTCTTAAAACACAATATATCTCATTTTTATATCATTTACATGACCTATAAACAGGAAACAGTTGATAAACAATCATGTCATTTGTAAAATGTACTTGGTACTAAAGTGATCTATTTTGATTTCTAAAATGAATTTTAGATCTGAAGAATCTTTCCTTCCTCAGGATGTAACAACATTCTCTTTAAAAGGGTCACTTAGGCTTTTTTACTTCCTTTGCTTCCCTGTGATATGCTTTTTCCGCTCCTTTGGAATTGTCCTCAGATTCACAGACTCACAATACATTGACTAATTGACTGATTTCTGTATAAGTGGGCTGAGACCTGTGTATAAACAGAAATCTTTAACTGAAGTTTGTAGACAGTTACTATGCTCTTGTTTAAGGGCTTACAAGCCTCTGTGTATCATATACTATTTGTAAACTTTCTTTGGATTTAAAGATCACTTTTACTTTGTTCAGCTGAGTGGTTTTGAGTCTTGGTTGCTATTCTCCCTTCTAAGGGCAATAGTCCTGTCATTCAAGAATACTAACCTTTGCAGTAACATTACATTTGCAAGATCTCAGGGGACAGGAAATTGTTTTGCTATGACTTTTTGCTTATTGACATTCTCAGAAAATGTCTCAAAGCATCCCAAGTTTTAAAACTGGGTGTCTCTGAGAGCCAGGGCAAGTAGAGGATGGCCAGACTTACAGTTCCTAATTCTAACATGGTGCAAATGTGTCAGCTACTTGAAGGACAGACTTGGACGGCGAAATCTATGAACTAATCTGTTGTTAAATGATTGTCTAAATGATTGGTAAAAATTAAGAATTAAACCCTAAGAATTAATCAGTGTATTGAAAAAAGTAGAAATGTCATGAAATGATAAACCACCATCATAAAGCAACTACCATGTGTATATAGCAAAAATTACCTTTGAAAGGAGAAAAAAAAAAAGCAGTTTTTTCTTTTTCCTGTAGTGGTTTCCTTAACAGCCTAATATGAATATTTTCTTTGATCTCTAGTAGTTAATATTTTAAGATGAACACAGGGCTGACAAGTGAGGACCTAAAATTCCGCACTTTGGTTAATTCATTCCCATTGTATTGCTTGGGAATGGTAGCTTAGTTATTCGTCTTTTCCTGTTTATATAACACACATACTCTTAGCATATACGTACTGGAAGTTTTGATTATAGAGACACTTGAGCCATATAACTTTAAAAGTCCTAGCAGCTGTTAAGCCCAAATAGTAGCTAGAATCAGAAAATTAATACAACATGATATATAATTCCAGTTAGGTGAGATTTGAACTCTGTCCCCAGTAGGAATTGTCTACTTATAAACAAAAGCAGGTGTTTGTGAATTTTAAACATACCTGAGAATATGAAAGTAGAAAATGAGGAGATGATAGAAGGAGAAAAGATAACAAAGTTTAATCCTTGAGAGTACAGTCTTCCCTACCTGTAAGAAATAGAGGCAGAGTACATTAACAGTGAAGTATTAACTTCAGCTGTAGCATACTAAGCTTTGGTGTGAATAAATTCTACTGAATTGAGTCAAAGTGGCAAAGTCTCATATGTCTGGTTTTCTGAATTTTCTCTCCTTTCTGGGATACTTACTTATTACTATGGCTATATCCAAAATTGCTCTTTTTGCTCTCATTTACTAAAACTCTCATTTACCAAAACTCAATTTTTCTACTTGACTAAGGGCCACATGTTGCAAATCTCTGTTTACATGATGAGGAATTTTTCTAAATAATGCATGTATAAAATTTGAAATATCTGATGTTTAAGGGTGGGGGTGTGTGTGTGAATGTACATGTATCCATGCAATGTAGCATCTGACTATAGCTTAATATAAATATCTCCATTATGTTTATTAACTAAAGTAAATGTTATATTTAGTCTTCACATGGCAGGGATATTTAAATTGAGATTTCTAGTTAAGTTAATTAGAAATGTTACTGTTTTTCTTAACAGGAGCATATTTTGATGAGAAATCAAAATTTAGTTGGACTTAAACTTCCTGAACTTAGTGAAGCAGCTGAACAGGAAAAAGGTGCAGTATCATAAAAGCTGGAAGGGGTGTTTGTTTGTTATACACTGATTTTTATAACTGACTAATATGGAGGGGAAAAAAAAGTCTTTTTCTTCAATTGCAATAGTAGTTGTAATGAAGCAGTCATGGAGGAGGGTAGTAAATGATGAATAAGAGAGACCAATAATGGAAGTACCTGAATTTCTTGATGACCTGAGCCAAGAAGATACTGTAGGTATTATTACAACCAAATGAAAAGATCCATACCTGGAACAGAGTCTAGCTTGTACTTAATAGATGGAGGACTGTCTCAAGTTTCAGTGACTTTCTGAAAAAAAGTTTCAGCAGTGATGGATTGAATGGATGTGACCTCTGCAAGATATTGTGGCCGTAAGGGTGAATTTGATCCCTGCAAGTATAAATAAGAGATGGAATGCTTTTTTCCTGCTTTTTTTATTTTAGTATATGTGTGGCAAATATTGAAATGGCATGTTCATGCGTGGTCTACAGCTCTACGTCAATGTGGATAGGTAAGAGTAAGGCCAGAGAAGAGACATAAATGTGATTGAAGGACTGGAAAAATATGCCTTGCAATAAGTGTGTGTGGGGGTTTAGCTCAATTTATATGTTTTTTAATAAGGAAAAGGCTTAAAACTCTACATAAATGAGGAAACAGAAATCTGACACCAAATTTTTTTTCCAGTCTAACACAAGCAATTGAGATTTGATGCCTGTAGGCAGCATCTAAAAAAGATTCAGAATAGAAATAAAGAGCAAAGGTATAATCCTGAGGACAATTCAACAACTGGAAGAACTAAATAGCAGTAGTGCTGAGCAATCAGTTGAAAATATTTAAACCAAAGCTGTACATTTGTTTGAAAGTAGTTAAGTCAAGACTTGTTCAGAGTGTTTTTAAGGCCACATTAACTGAAATGGAGATGGTTAATATGAAAGGAGCTGAAGCTGATGGTCCAAGATTTGATCCAAAGACAATTTCCATTTTTCCTATGAATTAGCAAAAGGAACAGTATTAGATTTGCTTTGGGACTGTTTCATAAGGCCTTAAAGTTTCTGTTACATAGGGAGATGGCTGAGATTACATCTCATGTTATCTCTGGAAACAGACTCATCTTCAGTCTGAATGAAACAAGATTAAAGAGACTTCTTGTCCTCTTTCTGCATTTAGTGATTATATCTTTGGATTCTTAGATATAGTAATATTATTCCTGTCACTCTGCTAATATATCATTTCCTAGAAAATATTTAGCAGGCTGTGTTTGAAAGTGTAAAATAGTTGCCATTTTACCAACCTGTTAGATAATTTTGGCAGATCTGAAACTTTTGAGTAAAACATTATGAAAAGCTAAGCATCATTTTATCCAGCTTTTCAACCAATGTCTCATGAGCATCATTTTAAAGTCTAGTAACTTATCTAAATGATAGCCAGAACATTAAGGGTCAAGTCCTTCTCCTCAGAGGGGAAAAGAAGTGAGGGGTCAAATCCTTAGTTCATTTGTTAGGGAGACTTACTTCCTTACATTGTCATAAAAGTCACCTTATGCTTTTTAACTGCAGTAGTAACTTTGCTTAAACAATAGGAAATAGCCAGATACTTCATTATTACTGTTATGAATCAAATATACTGGCTCCATCATGTTTTGCTATCAATGCCAAGTTGTTGTGCTCATCTGAGTAAACACAACTTTGCATCTACAGGAGCTTAGATAAGTGGGATGTATTAGATCTGGAGGCATTGTGGTATCAGGCTGGCTTTTTATGGGGACACACATGACTGTTCTTAAGTAAACACTGGAATTTTTAAATATAAAGGAAATGCACATAACTAAAATGTAGCTAGAAAGAATCTCCCATTCTTTCCTGTCTTTCACGTTAACGCTTTCCATGTCTATAAAATTTGAGCTTTTTCACACTATTTGTTTTGCAAGTCTAAGAATCTTTCTCTTACACCAAATGAATAGGAGACCTGTATGAAGATACCTTCTGAGATTCAGACTGGGGAACCTAACTTTCCTATAGGAGAGTCCTTCATTAAATTCTGGCAAGATAGAAGGAGATAGGGGAATTATTATTGTCATGGTTTAATCCCAGCCAGCAACTAAGCACCATGCAGCCACTCTATCACTCCCCCTCCTCAACTGGACAGGGGAGAGAAAATGTAACAAAAGGCTCGTAGGTCAAATTAAGGACAGGGAGAGATCACTCAACCAACTACCGTCACAGGCAAAACTTGGGGAAAATTATATATGAAATTAAATAAAATGAAGATTAAAAAGTTAAGTAATATAATTTTTTTTAAAAGTTTGAGACATATCTTGGTCCTTATGAAAGTGACAGAAGTAGAGAATGTAATTATAACCTTTATGTCCTGTTTCAGTGAACGTGCATTGCAAACAAGTACATGTTGTAGATTCATCACCGTAAGTGGTGCACAAAATCTGTAGCATAGTACATTATACTAGAATTCATCTTGGCAGGTGGCATTTAAAGCCTTAGAAAATGACAGCCCTCTATTACAAAATCTAAGCTAAAATATTCGAGAAATAATGTAACTGTACTGGTAAAGCACAAATGGAAAATGTTAGGTTAGATGTTCCAGTAATGAATTTGGGATCAGTTTGACTTCTAGGAAAAATACTAATAAAATAATTATTTCTCAGTGCATTAGAGACTGTCAGAATTCATATTACTTCAGTCTTTCTACATAAAGGATGACAATTATACTGATTACTTTTGTTGCCACTGCTCAAAAGGAAGACGGGGATCTTTAGCAGTAAAGGAGAGATGAGTGATGTATCACTATACACTGTAAAGGAAGTAACATTCTGCGTGAAGGGATGGACCTTTTCTTCTTGTTCACTTTTGCTCCCAGTAGAGTTGGGGTGAAAGCATCATTGACTTTTTAGCCTAACTGTGTCCTTTTCAAGGTCCTATTCGGCTCTGAGATGCTGACTATTGATAGTTAATGCATGACTTCTCAAATAACATTAAAAGTTTTTTATCTGAAAATGTCTTTAGGCCCTTCACCTCTCCCTTCCCCCACTGAAGAGGAAGAGACAAAGAATAGCTCTGACGTCATGCCCAGCATTCCTGATGTATTGCTGCGAAAACTACGAGTGCACAAATCGCTTCCAGGAAGGTAAAAGCTCATTAGAAGTAGAAAGACATCATCTGGGGGAAGGCACACTAATGGTATCCAGTGAGCTCCCTTTATGGAGTTCCGTTCATAGGGGATCCATATGAGTAGAGAAGTTGCTGCATCTTAAAATGTGCAACACAGTTTTTCTGAAAAAAATTTGGTGAGTGTACCAACTTCCAGTAACTGTCCAAGTTTTAAAATTAGTTTGTAAGTTCTACATAAAAAGTCTGTAACCTAACTTGCATGCTACAAGTACATTTTTATACAGGTTTTTCCACTGGTCTGTCCACTCCTGGTTTTCAGGATTGCTGCTGCAGATATAAATTCATATTGAAAATGTTAGTATTTCTTTTCCCCAGAAAAGTATCAGGCCAGATAATGCTTTTCAGTGGTAAAATTTGGGCATGTAAGAATTCTGCAGTTTTTATGCAGGTGATGATTTTTCAGGAAAATGGAGTTTATTTTGCAAACATAGTTGAAGGACTGGCTTGCGAATTCCCTGATCTTGGGCTGTGCAAGTAGGCACTTGTCAACAGATTGCTTAACACCTGCCATGGCTCAGGAGTTTCTGCTTTCTATCTTATGCAATCTGAAACAGTATGTCTGCGTGTTATAGATGTGTAGGGCAGCACCATACAAGAAATCATTTGAAACTAGAGCTATTGTTGCATAATGCAATGTAACTATAGCAAGGGAATCCCCTGGTCCATACTTTACTGAGGTAGAGTCAAAATAAACTATACCTGCCAGGTGTTTGTCCAGACCTTTAAGAATACCAATTTTCATTCTGATTTGACTTTACTACTATCCAAATTTAACATTTTCTTGACAGAATTTAAGTGGAATTTTCCTTTTGCGGGGAAGATTTATGTTTAAAATGATACAAAAGTCCATAATTTCAGATAATATTTTGCTCTGGCCCAAGAAATATAGGGAAGAAATCTCAAATGAAGCATTTATGACCACATGCCTTGCATACCTTGCACCACTGGTAACTTTAGAGACTGAGCATATTTTATTTTGTATTGCATTAGAACAAAACTAAGCTTCTTCCATATTTCTGCATAAGCCTCTTCTTTGAGAGAGATAAAACCATAACCAAAAATGCTTATTAGACATTAAAACAATTCCAAACATATTTGGCCAAAACTTTTCCTAAATTCACCCATGTGTTTTTATAGTATAAATACCAAAGGCCTTCAGTCATTTGAAGCAGTCAATAAGTGTTCTCTGTGCAGATGAAATAAATGCTTAACATTTGTCATGAAGGAACTGTTACATACAACATTTTATACAAATGAATGCATGACATGAAGAAGTTCTAAGAGACCATTGCTTGATTGTAATCAACTACTGAAAAGAAAAGTAATTTCATAGCTAAGTACAAAATAAGTGAATGCTGAACTTGCTTTGAGGATCAGATAATATACAGAACTTCTGTTTTTCAGGTAATATTCTTTACTCAGTTGGCTTAATCTATTGAACAAGTACACACATAACTTTTCATTCTTATGATAAATTTCTCAGAATGTTCCCAGCCAAAGGAAAGACACAAATTTTAGCATCCTGTGCTGTGTTATATAACATATACAGATGCTTGAACTTCCTTCTAGAAGGACTACTCCTTCTAGTAGGCTTCCTCCTAGAATAACAATAAGTAATAGGAATACTAACACTTTAGGCACAAAATGTTTTTCTGACACAGGGGACATACTGGCCTCCCTTTTTCTAGTCACTACTCTAAGTATCAATATTATTCTACCCAACAAGAAAAATCTGCTGCTCATTGATGCCAGATGCATTGATTTCTATACTTGGGTTAATGGTGCAATGAATATTACAATAATATTTGAATTTTCTGAAAGTATCCTGTCTGCACAGTACATGATAGGTATGTCAACCACAACTTCTATCACTGGCATCCACTAGAATTTGTATATACAGCTCCTGTCATTTCTTTCAGATGTTTCTCATCTCTATTCACTTGCATAAAACTGAATAGCTCTTTGCTGTTTTGGAACAAGTACAAGGATTAAGAACTTGTAAATTCAAACACATGGGATGACTGCCTTTAAGCGAGGTCTTGCAGTATAATGTTGTCTATCTCATTTCTTTTATAGTATTCTATGAAGCTGCATTTTGGTAAATTTTTCTAGTTTTTGTACAGTCAGTAGTCATTCTTGTGGTGGAACACTCATAAAACTCAAACGTATATTTTGTCAGTGTCAGAATCATGGTCAGAATCATTGTTAGCTAACTTCTAACAAAGTTAGCAGCCAAAACAGCATAGTTCAGTATGCAGTGAGCTGGGTTTTGAATTCTGCCCATATGTGATCAACATCATGAGGTTTCACCTGTTAACAGAAGGAAAATGGGTAAAGATAATAATCCAAAGTATAGTGTATTAAGTCACCCGCAACTCCAAAAGGGTAACTTCTGTCTTGCTCTTGTACTCGCAATTTATCACAATGTAGTGATATTTGCAGTTGCCAGAAACTTTGGTGTTTTCACCAATACTCAGGTGATACTGTGCTGTTGCTTTTAAAAAAACCCCAGGGGGTTTAGTCATAACAAGTACAACTGAATTAATTAAATACTGGTTTCACCAAAATAAACCATAAAATATTTAAGGGGAGGATGTCTTTTGTTGTTCTTCTTGAGTAAATATTACAATAGCTTTCTTTTTAAAGACAAAGCTAATTAAACTGAATTTTTTGCTTTTATTTCTAGCTCCCCTCCACTTACTGAAAAAGAAGTTGAGGTAAGTATGTTCTTAAACTCATTATTTTAGACATATGCCTCAATTTTAAGTGGTTACTGTAAGTCTAAGGGTGGTTATTAGAACCAGGTAATGGGATATTTTTTTTCCAAAAACTATTTCTCAGAAAAAAGCCATATTGAGCTCAATCAAAAGAAAAATTTTATGAAATATGGGCAATTGTCCCAGGCAATATAAACTGTAAAAAGACTTAGATTAGGAATAAATAAAACACTTGCTTGTGCATTCTTTGTAATAAAATATGCATTCATTTTGGAAATCACTATAATCTACTTTAATCTCAATTTTTTTACTACTTCAATGAGACCAGAAACTAAATTAGTTAAATTGCATTTTTGTACTGGCCAATAGGAGCTTTGGGGCAGTTTTTGATGATATCTTGCAGTTAGTTTACATAATTTTTACTTTTTCAGTTCAAGCCAATATTTTTTTTTTTAGGTTGCTTTTTAGCTTGCTGGCTTTGTTTCTTCTCTTTTTTCATATACTAGTCAAGAAAAAGATCTTTATTTACATAGCTCCAATCTAATGGAACTCTTGGTGCCTTGTGCTTTGCAAAGTCTTAATCCAAAGAAATAATGCATTTGGTAAAGAAAGAAACAATCTTTAAAAACAGGGTGCAAGAGAATAAAAATGTTAGCACGTAATCTTTTGCTGGCTTCAGTGATAGGTGTTTATCCCTTAGGTAAAACAATGCTAATGGTGAGCTCATCCCTGGACTTCCTCTGCACAGATTATCTGTTTTAAAACCTTGGGGACCCTTGGAGGAAGTCCAGCTAGAAAACAGATCCATTGTGATTCTGATACTTCTGGTAGGCTGCTTCCTTCATTGTGTCTCTGCTCTACTGATCTCCCAGAAAAACATTCAGGAAAAGAGGCAGCAACACATTTATTCATATTTTAGAGGAAGTAAAGACAAGTAATTTTTTTTAAACAATCTAATTTAAAAAATATTTTCAATTTTCTGTTTCAATACTTATTTAAGCACCAGAGTTTGTTAAACACATACATTATTCATAACTTGTTATTGGAAATTACATTATTGTGACACTTATTTAAAAGTGCCTTTTTTAATCCAAACAGAATGTATTTGTACAACTTTCCTTGGCCTTTAGAAATGATAGTTATACCTTGGAATCTAGAATTAACCAAGCAGAGAGAGAAAGAAATCTCACTGAAGAGAATGCTGAGAAGGAACTGGAAAACTTTAAAGCAGCCATTACGGTAAGAACAACAATAATTCTTTTTCTGAATTATAGTGGACATGAAAGTGCACACACATTTGAAATATGTGTGGCTATGCTTGCTGATACCTATTGTAAATTCAGCCCCAAAACTTCATTTTCTGCTGCTTGAGCTCCTTACTGTAAGCTGCCTACCACTCTACACAAGAGAGATCATTTTCTACCAGAGTAGGCTACCATTGCTGGAAATGCATAAAGGATGTTGCCCTACGTCTAGCAGACTTCAGGAATAAATACTATGAATTTGCTGTTCAGTTCTTGGAATAAGCCTGTGACAAAGCTAAGAGCATTCAGAACTGCAATTTAAGCACTGATCCATGCTCTCCTGGGCAAGACCTTCTTTAGTGAGGTGTCCAGTTAGGTGAGATACTGGAGTGATCTGAAGCCTGAGTCCTGAGATTTGTGACTGGAAAGACCTCTTAACTGCAGATAGTAGAAGGCGATACAGGAAAGGAAACAGTGACGATTACTTAAGGAATACATACAATCTCAGGATGAGGTTTTGGGCCTGAATACACTTTCATTCCAGCTGTCCCTGATGTTCTTTTATCAGCAGTAGATTTCAGTCCTTGCCAGCTTTCTCTGGATTTTCTAACTGAAATGACAAATATGTCTTTGAGATGTATCAACTTATGTGCTGTGCACAGTTTTTTCCAAAAAAGGAAGGGATGCTTAGATACCATGCTGCTAAATGAAATACCTGTAGACCCAATTTGCATATTACAAGGAGGTGCTGCCATACTTTTGAGAAATAGTTAGGAGAACGTGATTCTTCCATTTACTTTATCAAGAACATCATCAACATCATCAGGCAAGAAAGGATACAATTAAAAAAAGATTGTGATATTTACATCTTTTCATCTGGAATTTCAAATCTGCATTTCCAGATTAATTGTTCCTGAAAAAAAAAGGTTTGAATATTTTGTTGCTCTTCCTTCTGTTCTCTGTTTAAAGACCAAGCAGAAACAACCTATTAAATCTCAGGGGTTTGTTTATTATAGTATTTTGTATACATACACATTGTTACAACTAGTGTATAAGGGCTCTTGAAACTGAAAGCAATTAGTCTGTTAGATTTGACATGTATTTCTGTTAAGAATCCCTAAGTAGGCACCAAGGACCATGTTGCCAGCAAGAGACACATGTGATCAGCTTTTTCCTTCTTTATGCAGTTCACATTCTACAGTCTGGCTTTTACAAGTTTTTTTACATAATTTATAACAAAGTGGAAACTGCCATTCATATGAAAGCTTGTGTTCTATATAATGGAATAAAATAACAAGCAATTAAATGAAGTGATGGTTTCTGTATAATCTGTATCATATTAGACCTAGACTTGTTCCAATCTCAGTGGGAGGTTATCTTAATTTCTGTAGGACAGGCATATGTTATATGGCTTAATGACAGTTTACCAGTCTTTATGATTTTTTTTATCAATCTTGTGATAATTGATGTTTTATTCAAAAACGGAACTTCAAGAGAAAGCTGATTTACATGAACTTCAGATTTGTTTGAGAAAATAAGCAACTTACAGTTGCCAAGAAAAACCTGAAAATCTGAAATTCTGTGCATGGTTTTCTCAGATTCCCTTATGCCTTATTGGGTCTTGCAGTCAAATTTTGGCTGCAATTTGTTATCACACTAGCTTCCGTGATAAATACGTTTAAGAATTTCTTGTTGTTGCAATTGTTGTCATTGCACCAGATTCATCAGTCTCTTGGCTGTGTTTCTACACCAAAAGTTTGCACTACAAACGCAATTTCTCAAATGACTCGACTCAAAAAGTTACTGCACATCACTCCCTTCTTTTGAAGGCGGGAAGAAAAAGAGGAGGAGGAGAGGTTATTCTTTTCACACATCATTTCAATGTGTTGACTTACTCTTGCAGTAATACAAGTGGGGGGTTGCAGAGAACTAGGGCATAATGCAGCTGGTCAAAGGCAGAATTGTGTGAACGGCAACACAGTGATTAATTACTAAAGACAACCTCAATGCCAAAACTGGTGCATCCTGAAAATGCACTTTAAGAATATAGGAATCATCCAGCATCACAAAGTCTGCCTGTAAGTCTGAAGTAAATTGTATCAGGTTTCCTCATACCAAACTTTTCTGTGAACAGAAAACTCATTCATTGAAGAGGTGTTCACTAAAGCTTTGGCTAATAAAACATCTAAATTCACTCTTGCTTTGATAACTAATCCCAAGGAATTTATATGCTTTGATGCTTTCCAGTATTAATCTGAGCTATCGAAGTGATGATATTAATCCAGTGCATAAATGTTCATATTGATTGACAAAAAATGGTTAAGGAATTGCAATTGCTATTTGATTTACAGGCCATATTATTTTTTATTACTCTTACACATTTTGAATTCTTGAGACTATAATGTCTTAGTTTCCAAATAAGTGAAGTATCATGGAACTGAAAGAAAATGGCCTTCTTAACACCTTGTGCCCAGTGAATTAAAATTTTCTTTGTGTTTCGGCAATCATTTTAAGTACTACTTCAAATAACCTTGGTATTTGTAAAGTCCACAGGTAGCGAGGCATGATTCATCATTACTTTCAAAACAAAAAGTCTTGCAAATATGCTTAGCCCTCTTTAACTCCTTGAAAGGTGTGCCTGCAGTATGCAGTGAAGCACCATTCCAAAACGGAGCAGCAGCACTCTCTAGGTTATCTATGGTGGTAGTGATGGCACTTGTCTGGGGCTAATATGTCCATGTGTAGTTCTGCCTAGGCATCTCTACCCCAATTCTGTGGCTCAGGCTACTTCATCTGAAATAAAAGTGGCAAGACATGATGATAAAGCTTATGTATTTTCACTTCAGTCTTCAGCTCATTTATGGCATCACTATGAACACAGAGAAGCTTACCAGAAGCTATTGGAGGATATTGCTGTTCTGCGGCGTTTAGCTGCTAGACTATCTAGTCGTGCTGAGATGGTTGGAGCCGTTCGCCAGGTAAGAGCAACCTGGTGTCTAACGTATCCTGGCTGCACATGTTCACTCTTTCTCTTTTTCAGCCTTAGCTGGAGGTTATATTAGCCCTTTGAATTTTATTTGCCATTTTGACAGATTAAATATATTTATTGTAGTGTTGGATAAGACACCATTTCAGTCTGGAAATAGAATTCAAACAGAAGATTACCCGTGAAGCTATTCAACATCTGTACAATAGGAGGACATATATTATCCAGAACTATAGCTGCATCACAAGAAACTTAGTTAAAGTCAGTGCAGCACAAATAATGACTTTTCTGGGTCAAAAAGCTCATCTAGTTCAGTCACCTGCCCTTGGCAATAGCTTAGTCAGACAACTATAAAGAATATAAGAACAGAGCAAGTATAAATGAGAACACAGCAATACCCCCCAGATTCAAGACTGTTGCCTCTGCCCACTAAAGTAACTAGACTGATGGCAGTGACTAAGACCTTTGAGGATTTGAAAACAAATGTACATATACCACCTAACTAATAAGACAGGCACACAGGCAGACTATATACATATATGACAAAATAAATTATGATATTCTGTGGATATGTATGAATGCATGTGCATTTGTGTTCTAATTAGCTTAGGAATTTTCAGTCATGGAGGTACCAATATTTCTTTAAGAACAACTATTCCAGATTTAGCCCTGACAGGGAGCATCCACATAGAGGCAAATGATTTGTTTGAGAAATGTAGCGGTTACCTGAGTATTCCCCTCTTTTCTTCCTTAGGAGAAGCGTATGTCAAAGGCAACAGAAGTAATGATGCAGTATGTGGAAAATCTGAAAAGAACATATGAAAAGGATCATGCTGAGCTAATGGAGTTCAAGAAACTTGCCAATCAGAATTCTAGCAGAAGCTATGGTGCACCTGGTAAAAAAAAAAAAAATTTAAGGGTTTATCTTGCCTCTATACAGAGAGGTGTTGGTGCTGTTAATGATAAATGTGAAGTATCATGAAACCTGTTCATGAAGCTCTGATCTACAGGAGTAGATTTCAAAAAGTTACAGATATAACAGTTAAAATATTTCATATAAGGCATATTTAATGCTATCGTACAGTAATTTAAAATCACTATCACTTACCAAATTCTGATGAGATCCAATGACATTTTTATTGGCCTCTTGCACATATGTGTAGCTTTTACAGTTTTAATGCAACTACCTCTTAGATGACAGATGATGGCAAAATTTCATTATTAAAAAGATTTTTTCTTTTTGCAACCTTTTCTTTCCTAGTTTGCTGGAAACTGAAATATGAGTATTTTCTTTGTATATGGAGGTAAATAGTGGGCTTTTGCCTGATCTCTGTAGAGATACTAATGGTTCAATTTTTTGCACTTATTTCAAATCTCTTTTGCAGGTGTAATTGAGACCAGGACTGTATGACAGATAAATATGCAGTAACTACAGACTTTGTTTGAAATACAAGCAAGGGCTCTATTAGTATTATTTATAGATATTCATATAGTCTAAGACTGTTCTTTATCTACTGTTTTTATGCAGAAGATGGAGTACCTCGTTCATCTAGATCCATGTCTCTTACTGTTGGAAAGGTATTTCTACAATATAAAGAAAACGAAGGGAACATTTTATGTCGTGAAATTTCTTTGTCTATATATGCTCACTTCTATAGGCTGTGTTCAAAACATAGTGCTGGTAAATTCTCAGTGTTGTTCAGGTAATTTAGTGCAAGTGCTTTGTAATTTTGAATACATGATTAAGTATGTCTTTGTGCAATAATGATAATGCTTGCTGTGAATAAAGGGACCTATTTATTTAAGAATAATTGTATTCCAGGACACATACCTGTGCTCCAGAGAATGGTTTAGGTCCTGTGCTTTATTCTAGTTCCTCAGTGAGGAAGCTGAACATTGGATCAAAACTTACTATACGAGTCAGGATTCCATGATCATACCATTTTCATTATCTTAAGAATTATATCATGTTCAGAGTACCTTAGATGTAAACAGTTATTTTTATGTGGGGCTTATTTTTCAGTTAGCATCCAAGTATCTTGTTTGGTTTGACAAAGCATTCAGAGTGAGAGATTATCTCAGATTGTTTTGGCTTGACCAATTAATAACTTTAACATGGCCAGTGTTCCATTTCTGCAAAAATCCAAGTGGTTGTTTTATTTGCCTGGGTTGTAGTCCTTTAGGTTTAGTTTATTCCTGCCACCTCTGAGTGCTGGGTAGAAAGAATTAGAGCACAGAGCATGCTGAGGGCAAGACTGGGTTTCAGAATGACATCCAGATAAGTTGAAAAAGAAGTCCCCCAAAAAGATGAAATTCAACAAGGACAAGTAAAAATATTAAATATTTGTAAATATTAAAAATTTTCCCCGGAATAATAACGGGGGGGGGACGACCCGCAAACACTAGAATGAACTGCATAACATGGCTGCAGACCCCCCAATATAGTTTTTCAGAGGCTCATTAGGTAAACATCTGTCATTAATGAATAGGTATAGTTGGTTTCGTCTAGAACCAGAATCATGGAGTAGGTGACTCCTCTATATTTATTAAATCTGTGTTTAACTACTTTCCTGTAAAGTTATCTAGAGCAGAATCTTAGTAGTGTTTGGATATGCACTAAGATGAAGCTGTTAGATGCTATAAGTGCTTGGATTTTTTACTCAGCTGGAAGCATAGATTTTACTAGGCTGTCTATCACAGGATGAAGCATTTGGTTACCTAATGACAGCAAAAACTTACATGATCTGTACTTGAGCTAGAATGTATTGTGTACAGCTAGCATGTGTTTATCATATAAAGAATTTCCATGGTCTTTGGGAAATGTAAGCAATGTTGCATGATGCTAGATAGATATCTAACAACTCAAGGGTGGGGAAGAAGGCACTGCTCTTTAGTGGAGGGAACGGATGTTATTGTTTCTGAAAGTTATAATTTGTAGGTTTAGAAATAATTATATATCTTAGTGGGTACGGTATATCATAATGGGTACAAAGCAAGAGAAGAGTTTCATGTGTAACTTCATTATTTTCAGGTCATTGTGACACTGGCACTTTTCCCAGTATCATTATACACCTGGTTTAACCAAAGATAATAGCCTCTAATAAGAACTGACAATATCAACTCAGAACATACCTGTTGTGTGACTTACACTATTGGGCTTTCAGTGTGGAGGGAAAAGAATAGCATCCCTGTACAACACCTCATTTCACACTAAGCACTTGCCATACCAGACAGTACTAGAGGAAGTTTTGGGGAAAACCACAACCCTAACAGCCATTTATCTTAATTTTGCTCCCAACTCTCCTTTCCCCCAAGGGACATTAACCTACATCTTTGCCACACCCATTAACTTGCAGAATTGTTCTTCAGTCTATCTTCTTGTATGACAGGAAAAAAAAATGTTGTTTCTCACAGAATATGCCTCGGAGGAGAGTCAGTGTTGCTGTTGTTCCTAAATTTAACTCCTTAAGCATTCCTGGTCAGTCACCAACAGCTTCACCCATACCTTCAATGCCATCCCTGGTAAGTAAAACCCACATTTTAAATACACTACTTTTTGTCTAAACCACTTTTGCATGGGGCCAAGCCATAGTTACTAAAAAAATGTAAGCCCTTTCATTGGTTTAACTTGTTTTGACTTCATCCTAGAGAAGGGGATGGACAAAGGTTATTTCTGTTGTGTAAGGGAAATATGCTTTCAGAATCTACCGACATAAATGATCACTTTGGACACAGAGCTGAATAGGGCTAGCTGGTGATTCAGAGGCATTGGACATTAGCTGAGGCAATTTGCCTTTTAATCTGTAGTAACATACTGGGAAGTTTCAAGTAGCAAAAATAGTTTTCCACTATAGGAGAGAAATTTTAACTAGAAACCATAGAAGATGATTGGACTGCTTCTCTTCATTGCCAAAAAGTCCACTAAACAGAATAACATATAGAAAAGTATGTGGTACAAATTTAGAGGTTCTGTGATGATCTGGTATTAGTGGAGCTATCAGCCTCTTGACTTTTTGTTTATAAAAATTTTAATAAATTAAATTAGGATCTAATCTGAACCTAATAAATCTATACAAATGCTTTGGAGAAAAACTGCAAGGTATACCAACTGTTCAGAGATGAGCTATGATGGCACACAACCTGAAAATTATGCAGTTTTCTGTTAAAAACATAGGGCTATTTAAATGAGGGAGTTTGCTGAGAAGCTAAATCCATTTTAGTTTTAAGAAAACAATCTGTTTGTGCAATTTAGTTATTATGTACTCAGAGTCAGTTGTTTCAGGAACCAAGTGTGGTTTTTTTACCATGATTTATTATGATTTATTTTTGTTTAAAATTTTCCAACGAAAACTCAGCTAAGAAACTTATATTCCTAGGATAATATGGACAGAAGCAATAGAGTAATTTTACAGTTCAGTGATCAATATATGAAGAAGAAAGTCTTCTTCAAAATAAGGAGGGTAGAAGGGAATGTCACAGAAAATGTGCGAGTCTGTAGTTTACTGTGGTTAGTGGGAGTAATTTGGAAGCTCCATGTTACAGATACCTTGCTTATGGGTGTGGGAAGAAAACCTAAGCAGCACATTGACTTTGTCATTTTACTGAAGACTCATTTTAAATTAATTCATGGATGTAACATATATTGCTGTTTTTCACTTACAGTCTGAGTCACCTAGTAATGGAAGAAGCAATCTAACATCTACTCCTGTTCTGCCAGCACTTTTAGAAAAGTAAGTTTTCTCTAGGTCATCTCGTTACCTATTAAATCCTAGTATGAAATGAAAATGATATAATTTCTATCTTTCCTAACAGAAGTTATATCAAGGCATAAGGTATTGAAATCAGTGACACAATATTGACTTAGGCTGATTCATGATCTGGTAACTGTATTTTATTATGTCACCATCATATTGTTCTTTTCGTGTTCAAAGAGTTTACACGCAGTATCTCAGAACTAAATCGAGCCTGCTACGATCATTGGAACTCATCAAGTAAAAAATGCAGCAGATTATGCATTTACGCATGTGAGTAGGCCTGCCTTCAGAACTTGACAAAACTAAGAGTATTACATGCAATGCACATGGCTTTTATCTATTTATTTATTTAATATATTTCCTGCAACAAATTAATGCTGTATCTAAAGTTGGCTATGAGCATCCCTGGTTATGAATATTCCTTAACTTGACTATCCCAGTAATAGAAGTTTGTGTTTTGCCCTTACCTTTTCAACATGTTGCCAGCTGGTAAGAGTCATATTTTGAAATACTATGATATCTAGTGTCATATAGCTTTTTAAATTGATATGAATAAACATAAGTATACCAAATTTCAAAGTATAATTTATCATAATATTAGATCATCAGAATTTTGCAGAAGTCAAAACAACTATTAAATTGAGTAGTAATTCCTTTTTTAGTATAAAATGAATTGAACATTCAGCTAAATTAAAGCATTAGGTTTGAGATTTTAGTTTTAACAACCTGCGATTTTAGTTTTAACAGCCAGAGAAGGCTGCATTTTAAAATTAAAAAATAGATACATGAAAGAGGTATTTTTTAGCCTAGCAACAAGCAAATACCTCAATATCTATATTTTTCTAGTACCTATAAATTGCAAAAATATTATTTATTAAAACATTTGCCCTTTTGACTCTATATTACTTACCATTAGTGTAGATGTCCTGGCTGGATTAAGGTGTGCTGTTGTTAGGCATTTTCCATAATAGTTTCATGAGTCATTCCATGGGTTTAAATAGTACCACTTTTGGAGCAAAATAATAGTTATATGAACAAGGAAAGCTAAGAATTGCTCTGCTGGAAAGCATGTACATCTGCACATTTCTGGAAAGAACTTTTAAGTTGTTTCAGTTGAAATTCATGTAGACATGTAATTTAATTTTATACAAGTTATTCAAATGTAAAGCCCCTATATTAATAGAATACAAAGGTGGGCAATATGAAAACATGTGAGACTGGGATGAGAAGTGAAGGCATACTCAAGCTGTTCTACAAGGTCTTCGTAAACAGTTACCATTATGGATAGAGGCACTGGTGCATTTGCAAACCCATGTGTGTATATACTTTATTCGTATGTATAATCAGCCCAGAAAGCAAAAATAAAAAATTGTCAGGCACTTTTCCAAATACTTACCTCTTTCAGGAAATGTTGCACATTCTAAGGGAGTTGGTTGCTGATGTTTCAACAGTAAAACTTACTAAAACATCATGTTGATTTTTGTTGTTATTGTTACTACTACTACTACTACTACTACTTCAGTAGTTTAGACTATTTACAATATCACAATAAAATATCTGCAATACTAATTTAAATTGAAGTTTTTTAGGATGTTTTAAACGTGCAAATTAAAAGCTTTAAAATATGTAGATCTCACATCAGTACAGAATATTGAATTTCATGTGCTTTAGATTAGTGCTGAGGCAGGACAAAATTTATCTTATGTCTTTGTTTTTTCTCTGTGCTTTACTAAGAATGAAAATATGCAACAATTGGGAAAACAAAAATGGTGAACTATGGCACTAGTTGTTACAATTCAACAGAACTCTGCAGGATTTAGACCGTCTTTTGAAACTGTACAGAAACTCTAAAAAAACCCCACCCAACCAAAAAAACCCTTATCAGTATTTCTTATTGGATCTTAAGAAAACAAATCATGTTATCAAGTAACAGAAGTAGAACTCGAAATTCAAGTTTGAGCATAAGTATGTATGCATGGGCCAGCTGCTATAGTAGTGTAAAATTATATAGTTCAGCAGTTTTATATAGCACTTGAAGCTTATACTCATGATTTGTTTAAAGTCCAAGTGAAAATAATGTCTACTGTTAATACAACTTCTTGAGAGAAAATCCATTGCCCACAGATGGGGTCAATAAGGACAAATTATTCTGCCATTGATTTTAGTGCCAGAAAAATAAGGCCTACAAAAAGTGTTAGATTCTAGAAGTTGAAATGGGATCCACTGTTGAGCTTATTAAACCTTGACTTTGATAGATTTGCTGAGTCATGTGTGAATCGCTTAAACTCTTTGTCTCAGACTTAAATAAATAAGGGCAGGTGAACACTGCAGAAAGAGAGCAATATACAATGGCTTATTTTTAGGCTAAATGCTGGAAGCTTTTACTTTAGAAAAGTTTTAGTGACAAAAGCTATGTATGAGTTTGTATTTTTTTAACCTCTGCATCAGTTCAGTGTATAAAGTCAGCAGAAGGGAGTACCTAAAAGGCAAAGAAAAAAAAAAAATTGTTAAATTAGTATTTGGTATTATTTCTATTATTTTCCTCTGATGTAGCAGGCTACAATTTCTAAGATGATTTTTAGAAAGTTGAGGGAAGTGTTTTCAAGAATAGCAAATAAATGCCATGGATAAGCCAGGAAACAAATGCTCTTTTCTTTTTTAAAGAAGAAACAAAATGCAAGTTTTAATACCTTAGAAACATATTAATTACTGCTCCTAAATGACAACATTTGGAAACTAAAATTTTGCTTAGTGTTTAATTTTTTTGTTTAGAAAGACATTTCATTTCTCCGATGTACATTGCAGAAGAAAAATCAGGAGTCACAAAATTGCGTGTTATTGTTCTTGTTCGGTAGTATACTCCAAATACAATACATTTCAGTGGTGTTATTTTCTATTTGTCTGTTTCTTTTGCCTTGGCAGTGGAAAGACTAATGGAGAGCCTGAGTGTGAAACCTCTACTTCTGTGCTGACACAGAGTGGGTTGGAAGAGATCAATCCTGAAACTAAAGCCAAGATAGAAGAGGAAGCATATAACAAAGGGTGGGAATATTTTATGTGAACTAAATCTGTAAATGTGCTACCAGATGAGGACATATGTTTTTTATAATGTCATTTAAAATGCAAAATGAGTGACATCATCCATATGAGCTCCTAGAAGATGGTCATAACTGAAGCAATGTGGGAAACAATGCGAGTGAGCTTCACTCATTGTATTTGCATCATAGCTTTCATCCTTTATTGATGTTAGCCAAACTGTGGGACAGCAGTTAGAGATTCTGAATTGGGTGGGTGTTTTTATGTCAATAGTGTTCAGCTTCATGATAAAATAATCCAAAACAACTTTCTAAAATGTTTATTCTGAAAAGCATACATGGAAATGAGTAAAAAACTCTTACAGTAAACTTGTGTTGTTTGTGTCACAAAGTGCTTTACACGGCATGTTTTGGGGTGATTAACAGCTTGGGGATCTGTTTTTGAATGTCAAGCGAAGAACTTTGTACTATGTGAAGAGTGAGACAAAAATTTTGATCTTCTGTGGAATCCAACAAGCCATCTATCTTCAGCACTGATTTGCATTTTTTCTCTAGCAAAAAAAAAAAATATCTAGGGGGTGTTCAAAATTATTGAAAAAATAATAGAGAAATACTTACCAACTCCTTTACAACAGACAAAAGTTGTGCTCTGCTGAGGACTATTATCTCTTTTTCAAGATAAGTTTGGTAACAGAGCTAGTATAATCCTCTGTTAAGGAAGGGTGGCTGTCTGTGTGCCATACTCATGGTCTTTAGCTAATTTTTACTCTCCTCCAAGTGCTGCAACGCTGCTACTTGTGTATTATTGCATGTAACAAAACATAAAGCTAATTTTTCATCACATAAGAACAGGCTTATACAGCGTGCTAGATTAAGAAAAATGTTTTGTGTGTTAAAGCTATCAGGAAGGCTTGAAGAAAACCAAAGAACTTCAGGAACTGAAGGAAGAAGATGAAGACACACCAAAAGAAAGTCATGATGAACATGAAGAAAGTGAAAATGAAGATGAGATAAAAAACCTGAAAAGCAGGTGAGGCAGTGGTGTAATATGTCCATACAAGAGGAGCCACTTTTTTCTATTTGTGGTACCCAACCAAGTATTTTATACTATTATCTTCCAAGTGTTTTATTCTACTACCTTGACATGTTTTCTTCCAGTCTAGGGAAGCATATTTGAAATAACAGTATTTTCACAGAAAGGCATATGCCAAGATAACATAGTTGCAAAATGCAAAACTTTTTATTTTGATATTTCAACTAAAATTGTATGTTGACATCAAGATGCTTCATCTTGATGGGGTTTGGTTTTGATTTGAGGTAAAAAATATTCCGCAGAAGTTCTTAGATGCCAGAATGTATCTCTCAGTAGGCATGCATTGTCTCATGAAACTTGTAATTCAGGAATCTGATGCCCGTATTTGTGCCATATGTCATTCCCAAAGGGTCTTCACAGGTGAGTCTTTCAGTACATCTACAAGGTGAATGCAGATTAAGATAAGCTCCTCAGTTATGTTGGACTTGCTCTGACTTGGACAGGCAGGTGCTTGCCCCCTCTGAAAGCTCTGTAGGTGCAGCAGAACAGCACTGTGCTGGAGTTCCTGCCTTTCAGCAGAGTGACATGTTTATTGTGTTCATCTCTACCCAATGCTTTTTGTCTATACTGGGGACTTTTGAATCATCTGCTTATTGTCTTACCTGAAGCATTTGATGCCTAACTGGAAAACTTTTCTGAAATTGTCAACTTTTCTTAGAGCTAATTATGGAGTCTCCTTGGTGGTTCTACCACTCAATTCAATATATCTGCAATTTCCTGCATTAGAGAGGAATTGAATGCTTGCCAAAGCAAGTAATGTGTCCAATTCCAAGCTAAGGTAGGGATCCTTACCTGGTCCAGAAGAATTAATTTCCATTCCATAACCATTATGGTTATAAACGTCTGCTAATCTGAGATTTCAGCCATGTTCAGAAGGGCAGCTATCTCACTAGGCGTGAAACTCTTAGGAAGAAATGTTTACAACATGTTCTAATGTTTAGTTTAGTTGAGCAAGCTATGAACAGTGCAGAATTTTACATCACATCAAGCTCTGAGATTTGCCAGTTGACAGGTGGGAGAAGTAGAAGTCAAGTTTACAGTCTTCAGCCATCTTGCAAATATCACACATATCTGAGCATACAGCTCTTCTTTTAAGAACAGTCTGATTCTTCTTTGACAAGGTGTTTGTATTTGGAAGAAAGTTGGTGCACTGTACATCTATGAAACTTCTCAAATTGAAAAGCTTAAGATAATAAATTTGCATATGATTAATATATAACAGTTTTCTTTTAATTTTACAGCAGACTTGAAGTCATCATTAATTATTTACATATACTGTACCCCAAACTGTGTAAACACTGGAATGTGGTATGGCTTGTAGTGGCTGCGATAATCATTTTTGCTGTGGTGTTGGGAATATACCATTCATACAACTCCTGTGATGAAAAATCAGAGGGACCTGAAGGGAAGGCCAGCTGTTCTGCTGCCCATCAGTATTCCTGGTGGAACTCAGGATTTCAACATGAGCAACGCACTGAATAATAAAGGAACAATCATGTATTTATGGTACCTGAGCAAGTATGCGTATTAGAACACTGTTTTTAAAGGTAGTGCTTAGTCATCCTTATGGCTGTTAAATGTGATCTGTTAGACAAGTGATTTACTCCACACCATGAGGTTTGGGGATACATTGTGAACGTACCTTGCCAAAATGACAATCTGATAAATAATCTTGTCTGTCCTCTTATTGTAAATGACTGATAGAAATAAAGTAATATTGAATCATAAGGTTGTGACAGTAATGAGCAACCAGCATGACATTTAAAAGAATGATTTGCACAGGACATTGACATCTCTGCTATAATTTTGAAGAAAATCATAAAACCTGCATTTGCAGTTAGTGCTTTATTTTGCATTTCCTGAATTTATTGGTGATTGTTGAAGTACTAATGCCATTTAAGTCCTTTGGGTTTTAAGAGTCTAATTCATTTCCTTATTCATGATTATTGTGTAGAAACAGAAGCTCTTCTATGGAATGTTAGAATTATCTTATCAGACCAAATGCCATGCTGATAACTCCTCTTATAAAATTACTTTATCTGTATGATTCTTTAAATGGAATACTAAGTACATGCATAAATGTATTTTATGATATACTTTAAGAATGGGACCACCACTTTTTTTTTAAATGGGATACACACCAAAACCTAAAATGAGCTTTAGGTGGCACAGTTGGTATCATCAAATAAATCTCGGAACTTACGATATAACAAAGGGACATGCTTTGCAACAAATTTGTGTATGCCACTCAGAGTCAATACTGGTTACAGCAAAAAGTAGTTGCTGTCTGGAAGATGAGATGTGTTGCCCAGGCCCAAAATACAGCAGTCTTGGACATGGGAAGCAATCTTCCAATACTTTATTAAAAAAAAGAAAAAAAGAAAAAAAGAAAAAAAACCTCTTCAAACCTCTGTATACTAGTGATCACACTAAGTGGACTCTGCCCTACTGCTAATACTGGAAATAGATATCCTTTGAGATCTGCATTAGGAACACAGTTCTGCATACAGCCAAAACCCTAGCAGTGCCTAGATGAATCAGGACATGAAAGCAATGAGGACTTTAAAGCGGTCACTGCATGTTTTTCGTAGTTCATTTTCAGAATCTGATGCCAAGTATATAAGTGTTCTGATATGCTTTCAAATATAAACTATGAGGTCATGATAAATTAATCTTTTGCCCAGATTTTTCTACAGTTCTGCCTATTTGGGAGTTGTGAGTTCTTACACAAGAATGTGAAAGCCTGAAATTTTTAGACAAGCAACTTCAAAATGGTGAAGCCATTACCTGTAAAAAACCACACCACCTAGGGCTGAGACCAAAACACGTCACTTAAGGTATACCATGTGTACCTGCTGAACATCACTTCTGATTGAAGATGAACTATGTCTTTCCGTAGCTATATGCTTCAGTCTAATCACAATATCAAAATCAGTGTGACTGCATTCTTCTGGTATTTTCTGACTGATGAGCAAGTCTGTTTACCAACTGAAGGATAAGTATGTTATGAAGGACTGTAATTTCAGTTCAGATGCAGTTAGAATTGTCTTGTTTTCTTTTGGTGTAAACACTGAACCTCAAGCTAACTATCAAAGAAAACAGGTTTCTAACTCAGTCAGAAATTTAATTCACATATCTGGCACCAGTAACATATATCCTGCTGGTGAATTTTGTTTGTTACATCTTTAGCCACATGTTTCTTAAGAGACATTTATATGGAGAAAGAAAAGAAAAATTTAAAAAAATAGATTTTTTAAAAAAAAAAAAAAAAGCAGACCACTACCACTTTTTTGGGGGTGGGAGAAGCGGGGGGGAAGTCTATAAGCAGTTGGGAGGTTTGTTTTTTATTTTAAAGTATATATTGTTGAGGAATATTTAATAAGTGTGCTTAAGGAAGTTCAAAAAGGATAATGGGAAAGTGTCATTTGGTCTAAAATTGTAATTGGTAAAGAATAAGACAGAAGGAAGTTTCTTGCAAATTACTTGGTATCTGTTTGGTTCAGTTAGAATATCTGACTATGAAGAACTACTGTGACATTTCACATACTTTCAGTATTTGAAGAACCTTGTCAGTTGCTCTTTGAATACTTTATTAAAATCAGCTACTTTAACTTAATATTCTTTACAAATAACGTTGATAACTTAATAAGGCAATAAAAATTGAAGGTGAATAGTCCTGAAGATTCAGAATCCTCTATGCCAAAAATTATGGCACATCTTTGATTATGTGATTATGGAAATGTTGGGTTGCACTGAGGAAAAATAAACAACAGTGACTATAATCGAATTAATTAGCTCTTATTTACATCTGTATTGATGTGGGTCCAACACCTTCTTTTAAATACATGTAGAAAGTTATCGATATCAGTAGGACTCTTGAACTGCTTAATGTTAAGCATGTGCTAAATTTTTTTTGCTCAGTGGCTGAACGAAGTCTCCATCGTCTCTTGAAATTCAGCACACTGGCTTTTTGTGGACTTGGTGCACAAGGGCAAATTTCCATAAGTAGATATACTGATTTGAACTGAACTGCTTGCATGTCTAAGGCAAGTATAATTCAGCTACAAAATTACTAATCGTTGCAGGGAATGGACTGAAAGAGGCAAGAGATTTTAATGGGGATGAAAAGATGAATATAAAATTAATTTCTTAAAAAATTGTTGTTCTTTTTATAACTACTTTGAGCAAACTGTCCACTAAAAATAATGAACCACAATGACTAACAGCACATTAAATATTTTTGCTTATATTTTTCAGTTAGTTAATGAAGACACCTTTTTTAATAGGAAACTAGATTGAGCTCAAAAACTATTCTAAATGTAATTTTATCTGTTGGATATCAGTTTTCTTTATCCAGAAAAAAACCCCAACCTCTTCTGTGTTCAAAGATCACATCAGATAACAAGAAATAGATCTATTATTTATGCTATTAACACAAATAGTTTTGTTGAGGTGCAATATTTATTTTTCTGCTTTAACAAGACACATTTATTGTTTTTCCTGCACAGCACAGATGTTTCTAGTAAAAGAATTTTAAAAGGGCACTATTTTTGTGTATCATATTTAAATTTGTAATATTGTAAGATTTTGCACAAGTGTGCTGGTATTGTACTGTATAGTATCACATACTTGAGTTTTGAAATAAAAGTATGGTTTCAAAGTCCTCAGTGTTGCTACCTTAATGGTTTGTTTTTTACATGTACTCTGCATATTAATGGCTATGTTCGTATGAAATACATACTACCTTGTATATACTGCATAATGTAGTGCCATGTTACACATACCAAAGATCTTGTTCTTAGTCTTTCAGTTCTTCAGGAAAATGATGTAGAAGAAGCAAGCAAACTCCTGTTTCAATAAAGAAAGTGTTTGTAAACAGGGTCATCCCTGTCATACCCTAGAAACAAGATGAGAGAGGAAACTGAAATATCCTGGAGAGAGTTTTAACTCCTGCATCAGAGGGAGGCTGCATGTCACTGAGGAGGTTGAACCCAGAAAGCCACAAGGGAAATCTGTAACCTAAGGAGATTGAGTGAAAGGTTAGGATTCTTTATTTCCTTTGTGCTCTTGTAGGCTTGGGAGATCTGGGAAGCCTGGGCTTTGTGGAGAGCTGAACTGCCACACCAGCAGGAAGGAGACAACGCTCAACTTTCACAAAGAATAGAGATGTTACTTCTGAATCTCTGATGGTCTGTGTCAGGGAGAAAAACGTTGGGACAGCAACAACCTTGAAAGGAATTACTGTTACCAGGAAAAGACCCTGACATTTTTATTTTCCACATAAACTTTTTTTTTTTTTTTAAACTTTTGTCCTCTCCTGTTGTTCAGGCTTCAAGGTTCCTTTAGAAATTATTGTAGAGAACAGTTAAGTAAGTCTGTTCTCCCATATCAAAAGTTTTCTGTTTAGCAATCCTCATCAGCATTTTAAAACATGCTGGCATGAAATTCTGGGAATTTTCCTTATAGGTTACTATAAGTAGGTCAAATGCTAATTAAACATTCAGTATAAGGCTGGTTTTTTTTATCACCACACAAGTTGTGATGAAGACTCACACACAGGTTAAAGACTTTTTGTACTGTTACAGTCCAGGTAAGTGATCTTCCACACTGTCTTGGAACAGCTGAAATATAAAAACGAAGAAACTGACCAAAAAAAAAAAAAAAAGATATTTCAGTCTCACTTCATCATTCCAAAATTCTTTTCTCCCTCTCCTAATCTGTAGTTTGCTCTTACAAAACCACGTGAAGGAGCTTATATTTTTGTTTGGTGTTACAAAGGTGTTTATCTCATTTTTCCAGCTAAAAATCCTACTAAACATCAATAGCATGGACAGAGTTTGACTAAAGAAACTTTGCCACAGTGAGGATAATAGGCACAAAGTGTTAAAACTTGGAAGGACAATTAGCATGCAATTTTAAAATGTCAGAAACTCAGCTTTTGACTAGTTTTCATGGTAGGAAATACTTAGCAGTTCAAGGTAAGCATGGAGATGGTAAGATTTTATTTCATGTTCTCAGTGGTTTACAGCCACAGACTACTAGTCTGTGAGAGCTATAGAATAACTATTAGTTTCTGCTCCTGCATTGTAAATGCAAGTGAATCCACTTAGAACTTGCTTCAGTGAGATTAAGTATGATTACACTATTTCAGGTTGCCATCGTTTTGTAGAGGCAGGTAAGTACAACCCAATAAAGGAGTGAATAGAAATTTGAGCAAGAAATTTGTCTTAAGATCTCAAGGAGCTTTACCAATATTCTGTTCCAAAACACAGCCCAAACACAACCCAATTTTCATTTCTTTATTGCTATTGGAGACATCATTTCATTAACCCACAGCATTCTCCAGTCAGCCTGTAGATGCCTGTCTATGTTATAGTATACCCATAACCATGCTGTATGCTGCTTCAAGAGATTGGGCCTGTGCCCAGATAAAAGTTAATACTATCTTAATATATTAAGTGGGAACTTTCTACAATGCAAACCGCAGTTTAAAGAGGTAGCTACTGTTAGGCTTGTGTTTACAGGACCTTGAAAACAGCGTGGGGATATAGGACATCTAAAAGTTTACTGAATCACAAACAACACGATGTAACAAAATCATTCTGTTGCAAAAAAAGGCTCATATCATTCTGAACTGTATAAGCAGGTAAAGTAATTTATTAATCAGTACTTGGCATTGGCAAGGCCTCAGCTAGAGAGAAAGAGTGAGCAAGCTGGGGTTTCTTAGCTGAAAGAAAAGTGGGAGCAGAGGCATAACTCTTTAAATACATAAGATTGTTGCAAAACATAAGGGAATAAACTATTTTTCATGTTCATTTCCAACAGGAAAAAAAGTGATAGGTTTACACCACAGTGTGGATAAGTCAGTTTAGACTAGGGAATACCTTTTAACAGTAAAGGACAGTGAAGCACTGGAATAGAGCATTTGAGGAAATGTTAGGAATTTGTCACTGGAAGTCTTTAAGAACAGGTTAGACAAACATCTGTCAGGAATAACATAAATACAGCTGATCCTACTGACAGTAAAGGTCACTAGCTGATCTCTTGAACTCCATTCCTGCTCTGTGTTGGAATCTCTGCAAAAAAATTGTTTCTTTGCTAAGGCTTCCTGAAGGTTTTTAAAGTTATAGCCGTGAGGATCATCAGTGTTTTGAATCAATCTATTAGAGTTAATGTTTGTTGGAACTTCACAAAAGGAGCATTGAAGGGACTGGCTTCCCCCTCTGTCCCTACAGTCTCACAAGGAATCCCATTTACAGTAGTGTATCTCCAAATCTGTTCAAAACTAAGTATCATATTATCTCTGTGTTATGGTACCTATTTTTGCATTGGAACTCTAAAGCAAAGGAAAGTAAAATTACTACATGAAGATAAATAGGATAGTGGGGAATGAATGCCCTTCCAATTCCAAAAGAAAAGTCCTGCCTGGCATGCTGTGATACAATAGAGAATTTGTTTTATTTACCAGATGAATAGACAACATGAGTAATGAGCTGTTAATCAGTAAAACAGGAAAAAATAGCAAAAGAAAAACTTATTTCAAAGCGTTTACTGACTTAGCAGTCTAACAGTCTTATCTCCCTTCCTCAGCTGTGTTTTCTGAGTCAGCAGTAGTTAAATTTTCCAGCAAGCCCTACATGAAAGAAAGTGTAAAGGGTGATTAGGGATTTCCAGTCAGTGACCTCACCTTTGAGTGGGACAGTCAACACATTTGCTCTGACATTCTATGAAGCAGTGCGGTGACAGCTGAAGTCGCTTTCAAGAAGTCATCTCAAAGGTGGTCTGACAGTATCCAATACCTTAACTTTTCTTAGCAAAGGAGACAAATCACCTTGAATTTCTTAATTTTCCAAGTTGGTGACAATGGCAACTTATTTTGGGGTTACCTCAGCAGTGTTTTTCGTCTGGATTATGACATTCATGGCTCAAAATTACTTTATAACAGGTATGTAAAATTCCACTTTTTAAAGTCTCCTAGTTGAACAGTGATGTACTTGAAAAAAGTAGCTAGATTTACAAACAAAAATGGGGGCAAGCGAGCATGTGTAAATGTGTTTCTGGCATAGGAAACCACAGGGTTTTGAGAATACAGTGCAATGGAAACTACTCTAGCATATAGGGGAACTTTCACTGTTAGCCTAATTCAATTACAGTCTAAATGCTGTAGCATTATTGTCTAAGTGCTACAGAACTGTTTGTTTTAAAGATCTGGTATTGCATTTAGGATTAAGTTCAGATCTATTGAAATGTGATTTTATTTTCTATTATTTAAAATACCACAGCAAACAGTTTTGTACAATCCTCGGAGAGCAAAACATGCATGAAACCAGTTCTGTGTGTCTGTGATAAAATGCTACCTTTAATGCAGTGTTTTGCTCTGATTTGGCAATATCCTGACACTGTCTTAATTTGCAACATCGAAGGAAATCTGTGGCAGGGATCATCTCCAGGGCAGTCATGCCTGTCTCTGGTTAATACAGTGCAAAAGTTCCTCTTCTGTATAAACTATCTGTGAAAAAAATTAACATAGGGAATTGCCAACATCAACTTTATCACACAGTTCTTAGATAACCCTCCTCCCTCAAATGTTACTATATGAAACTATTTTTTCAGTCAGGGTCATATAATAGCCCTTTCTTCTATGTGTTAGTGAATTTTGAATGTCTTCTCCTTCAGGTTCCATAATGAACTTGATGCAATCTATTCTAACTGCAGTAGCTACTAGGATATCTGCAGATACTCAATGTACGTCAGATGTTTCCAGATGTTTCACTGTAATTTGCAAGGAATAAATGCTTGTTCTACCTATGTAAAAGAACATACACCATTGTTGCAGACAACTGATATTCTTATCTACTGAAAGGCTTTTGAAGGAAACCTAGACTGTGAATTAGATGCTCAACTCAAATCCTATTGAAATTCCACAGGATTGGAGTACCTAACAACAGTAGTCTCCTCCAGCAATCCCAACCACTGAATAATTTTCACTGGGGAAATGGAGAGCTTGAGTCTTAAGATTATTCCTTCCAGCTGTTAGGACCCCTCTCACTTCCCCTCCAAGCCTCCCTTGGGGTACCTACTCATGCATCCTCTGCTCATTGGTCCAAGAGCTCCAGTTAAGCTCAGGGCTGATCTCCAGCTGTGTTTTGGAGCTGTGTTGTAGCATGCCCTGTCCCCTCCTGTAGTGACTTACTGACTGGGCTTCACAGACGTACTCTGGACTTAAGTTGTAGGTAGCCTTCTCTCCAGGATGGACTTCAGGCATCTTCTGCTGTTCCCAAATGGACTTTCTGGATGAACTCTGCATCTGACTCATTGTCTTGTTCTCTCTGTGGCTGCCAGTGAAACCTGCCACTGTCACCACTGTGGTCCTGTTTAGGTGCTGTGGGACTGTGCCCCAGTGGGTGAGGGCACTGTCCTGCCTGTGCTGTGGTCACCCGCAGCTCCTGGGTCTTCTTTCCTTGTGCAACAGCCTCATTCTTGCTGCTCCCTGACATCAGCAGCCAAAGGAAACTCTCTCTAATAAATCAGAGTGAAGGCTTGGTGCAAGGCAAAGAGATAGAAACAACAGCTTCCCCCAGAAAGCAATAAGATAACTAATGCCCAATAAAGCCAATACCCATAGCTTACAAAAATCAAACAATTTTCTTCCTGTCCTATGACAACTTTGTCTTGTTGTGAGATTCTTCTGTCTAGGTCTTCCCACCCTTCTCAGTATAACAGTTTTTTCACACAAGACCTAAATACTGAGGAGAATGTCCTATTATTAGTAGGTTAACTAAATAGAGCAAAGCTTAAAGTACAGCTATGTGCAGCTTGAGGACCAAAAAGGATAATATGCTTCTGAAGGATTGGTCTGTCTCCTGTACAAACTCAGTCATCTTTAGAACAGAGTTCAGAGGTGATTTAAGAACTGATGAAAAAGACTTGAAGAGGCTACTGTTCTTTTTCTGGATTTCTTCCTTATACTGTAAAAATGTCTGGAACTTAGATTGAAGCTGATAACTTTTCCAAAACATTTCTTTTACTTCACCATTTTGTTTTAAAAGGCTTAGTGAATTCTAAGGTACAACTTTGGTCGATGTCCTACAGTCACTTTTCTTATCACTTAAGACTTAATTTTCTGGTACTGAATTTTTATATTATGCTATGTATCTATAATGCATTTCTCATGTAAAAATACTTGTCCTGTAATTGAATGACTAAAGACTGTCATAGTTTACAACTATCTCGGCAACTTTCTAAGATTTCAGGAAATTCCATTCAGTCAGCTGCTCAACTTTATTTGAAATTTGTAAAGTTGGTCACTGAGAAACTTCCATTCTCCACATTATATTTTTTAAAAGTTGTATTAGCTCATATCTAAAGATAGGAAAATAATTGACCAAGTAAGCAATAAGAGTGAAGTCTCAGCATAAAAAGTAGTAAGGGGAGAAAGGAATTAGGCATAAACCCTAGAGGAGGAGTGGGGTCTTGAAAACAAAGAAAGAGGAATTGTGGGATGTGCCTCAGCAGCTGAGACAGGGAGTTATTCAGGAAACCAGAAATTATTCTCAAGAGGACCGAGAGAGTTGCCTGCTAGCAAAAGGGAATCAAGAAAACTTAACACCAGAACAAGTAGAGTAGAGTAGAGTAGTTGGAAGGCACCTACAATATCATCTAGTCCAACTGCCTGACCAGTTCAGGTCTGACCAAGTTAAAGCATGTTGTCAAGGGCATTGTCCAAATGCCTCTTAAACACTGACAGGCCTGGGGCATCGACCACCTCTCTAGGAAGCCTGTTCCAGCATTTGACCTCTCTGACACAGAAGTGCTTTGGCCAAAATGAAGGCATACAAGAGGACATTCATGAAGACAGGCTGGCTGAAAGGAAGAAATTTGACAGTGTGAATCATCTTCACACTGGGACTACTTGGATAGACTTGAGATCCTTGATACCTACACACACATCTTCACTGAGTAACAGGGGTTCTCTGCATCCTCATGCAATATGCAATATGTTTGGGCTTGTCTTATGTTCAAGTCAGAGCTGGATGCAGCCACGATTTGGCTATGGAGACTGCTCAAGTGTTCAGTGGCTCACCTGCCATGTGACTGGGTCTACACAGTACCAAAAAGTGTTAATGGGAGGCCACAGCCTCCATCGCTGCTGAGATAAACCCACCTAATTCAATGATTGCTGTACCAAACATTAAAGTCAATTAAACTAAATGTAAGGACAGCAGAGATACATCTTTTACCAGAAGCCATTTCCAACCCCACCACACACAGTGGGAGAGAAAAGCCTGCCTTTCTTTTAGCACTCCACAAAAGCTTAGTCATCTTTTTATCCCCTTCTCATCATGAGAGTGACTTGGCTGCTAGTTCTATCTTTTCATTCATAAAATTCAGTTTAACCTTTGTTGCTAATAAGCCATGTGGTGGATCTGCAGGCATCACTTCATCCTGCCTTCAGAGTTTGTGGATTGCCTGTATTCTGATGCATAGATTTTATCAAGTATTCATTAGGGTACATACCTGGTGAGCACACAGTCGGAAAAGCATATTGAGTAAGGAAGTAACACCTGTGGCTGTTGGTTATCTGAAATGTTTGCAAGGAAACACTGAAATGTTTCATTTAATATGGCAATTACTGTATGTAACTCAAGAAAGAAAAAATCTTTTTTCCAGTATATGCTTCCAGTGAAATATGGAGGTAAAAGAGCAATATCCTTTCCCCTCATCTGTGTCAAATCCTGAATCCTGTCCTATGTCCTTAACACAGGCTAAGAAAGTAAAGCAGGTGTAATCAGACCTAAGCTATCCATTTCCTGGTGCAGATGTCATGAATAGTGTGCCAGCTGTGGCTACCGAAAAAAGCTGGATGAACTACCTATGGAGGAGGAATGGGGAAAAGTGTCATAAATTCACATAGCCTATCTCCTCTTTTCCTGCTGCCTGCCAAGCACTCAGTAGATTGAACACTTGACAGTGGCTGGGGGGTGGAAGCATCATGCCAAGCTAGGAAAAAAAATGAGAAGTTTAGGAGGAATAAGGAACATAAGGAATGATAAAGTCTTTATAGGCGTATTTTCTTATTGATATATTAATTCCATGAAAAATTATGTATAATACCTTTGATAGAACTCATATTGGTAAGAGTGGTGTACTGACAGAATCAGTGCCTCAGTGCAACTGTTAGTTTTATCATTTTAATTTAAAGAAAAGGAGAAAAACCCTGTCTGATTACTCTTCCCATTTTGCGTGAATAAGTATGACAAATAAGAGTGTCTTTTCTAAGAAACTGACTCCTGGTAATGACTCAAATGCCAACTGTATATGCATTTATTCTAACAACAGCCAAACCTCTTGAAATTCTGGACTGTTGTGTTAAGAAAATATGTTGTATTTTTAAAGTATATCTTTTTTGCTAGAAATTATTTTTCTACTATCCTCAAGCTAGAAACTTTTAACAATGTTCAATTCAGTTGAATGTGATCTTAAATTCTTCATGAGGAATAAATGTTAATATTCAAATACTAACCTTGAATATTTATGTCTAAATTACAGGTTCCATTCTTTCACCTTGCAGGATCACAGGTGTAGGAATTTATCTTGAGGAGAAAGTTAATTTCTCAGAAGCAAGTAATGCATGTAATCAACTGAATCTACAATTGGCAAGTAAAGACCAAGTTGAAAAGGCTTTGAAACATGGCTTTGAAACATGCAGGTATATGACATCAGTTAGTGTCTCATTACCTGTAGTGAATGCCTTTACACACATCTGAGGCTGGTGATAAATCTAATATTAAAAGTACTAATGCTTTTTATTGTAGCTATGGATGGGTAAAAGATGGATTGGTTGTCATTCCTCGGATAACATCAAACAAAAAATGTGGTAAGGGCAACGTTGGACTAGTGCCATGGTATGCTGAACCCTTTAAAACATTTAAGGTTTACTGCTTCAATTCCTCAGGTATGTAAGCATGACAACTACATTTTTTGTGGTTTGGTTTGGGTTTTATTAATATCTGCATGAAAAAATCACAACAAGTGAGTGAGTTCTTATAATTTGTTGGCCCTTTCCCCCCTAGTCTTACATGTTGTCAAGCTGTACTTAGCTCTGTAGTGTAAAAATCTTCCAAGAAATACAAAAGATCAATTCAGTTAATCTGAATTAATAATTTGGTGCTGCCATGAAAGCTCTTGAAGAAGAGTTGCTTTTACCATTCTGTAATGTCGACATAATGGTCTTAATATGTTTTGATTATTTAGGCACATTAATTTGAAAGAGAGTGAATCGAATCTTTAAGTAGAGCGTCTGTGTGTGGTGTGCGTTTTCTTTTAAAAGACCAAGAGTAGAGTACTTCAGGAAAAGTTGAATGTTTTTTCATGAAAGGAAATGTATCCATTAAACTAAATTAAAATATAAGCTAGAACAGCTGAGAGACCATAAAATTAACTAGATTCCCAATCTACTATCAGTAAAATCAAACAGCTTCCTTTAATGTGCATCATCCTATGTGTGAAAAGACCTGTCCTTCCCCTCATTCTTGACTGTCTGTTTCCAGATTGAAGATACAACAGTGGAACTTGGGCCTTGATATAAGTTAGATCTTCTCAGCACAATAGATCAATATTGTTTCTTAATGACTTCTGTGGTATTAACTAAAAATAAGTATTTAACGAGAGACATTGTGTTCCTGCTAATGTCCTGTATCTATGGTTATTATGTAACAACTATCCTGATAATTAGACCATATACAGGATCAATAAATTATTTCTGATCAGTCCCCAGACCTTGCCAATGAGTTTTAGATAACAAGAGCAAGAAATTATGTACAAAATCCTGAAATTTTTCAGGAAAGATGTGTGAATAAGAGTTGGAAAGATCAGGAGAAAAATGGATATGCAAGATATACCCATTCATAGATACAAAGACCTAAGACCATGTCTGGTGACTGTGCACATTGGAGCTTACGAAGAGACTGATAATCAAGCTGTTAGGGAGAAGGCCGTGCCTTCACTAGCAGGACTTTTTTATCCTGGGCCATTTTAGTGAAGGAGAGTACATAATATAAGCAGTCAGCTTACAAAGTATCCGATAAGAAAGCACTGCAGAGAGAAAGCACCGTTAATAATTGACTTATCACCTAACCTGTAGAGTTAAAAATGACATGATTGGACTAACTTAGTTTTTCTCTACAGCCCATAGCTTTTATTGATGAATGCATAGGTGAATTAGTACTCGGGCAACATGCTTTAAAAGAAGCTGCTCCTATTGGTACCGTTATTTCTTCTGTTCCTATGCAAGATGGTGTTTCAGTGCATGAAATATGTGTCAGAAATGTTGGGTAGGTTGGCTAATGCTAAGGAGGTAGCAAGTAATTCCAAATTACTTGTTTTGTTTAACTTTAACTCAAAAAAATTATACTGTTACGGTATGTGAAGAAAGTTAAGCTTGCTGAATGGTTAGAAAATAACTTAAAGTAATGTATATTTACTATTGGGATGATTCTGCATTTCTTTATCTTAATTGCTAAACTGTTGCCTGTTCTGGCTATTACTTAGCCAAAATATTTGGCAGAAACTCATTCTGTCAATTTTCTTTGTGCCAAAGAAATGCCAAAATCACTTGAAAACGGTAGTGGAAAAAGCAAAAAGCTCCTGCCATTTAGCTTTTTATTCTGTGAATGTAACTGCGTCATCAGACATCCCACAGGGATTCATCTGGAGAACAGCACATTCATCGTTTCCCTGTTATTTATGTTGTAATCTGCTTGTTACTTTAGTGAAATTTTTATAGCTTTATAGAATATAGAACCTCACTAGAAAAGAAGAATTTTCACATTTTCACATGAGCCTGATTCAGAACTCAGCTTTTCCATTTACATATGAAAGTCCACTTGCACCCACATTTTTATATAGACAACATTCACATCATTTAAATTACTTAATTTCTGAGTGTGCCTGAAGTTTGTTTCTTTCTAGCCCCCATTAGAATTGTGTCACTTTTTAATCTCATGCTGGTGCCTGGTTTACCTGAAAGTTTTATGGGCTACTTCTATTTCCAGAAAATCAAAGTAGCGTTCCGAGTAGCAACAGTGCATACATATCTTTTGAATATATACACAATATAATAGAAATATTTTTGAATCTGGGATCTGCAGTTAAGTCTCCTGCTCTGCAGAAGGTCATATTATTGGGTTTTATATGCGTTATTATTCTAAGTACTTTTCAGGAAGAATCTTGTCATTGGTATGCAATTATAAAATGAGTGCCACACCTCCTCAAAAAAGTGTTTCACTGTGTGAGTAATGATAAAAGGTGCGTAATCTGGGTGGTAGACACATGTTTGAAATAGGCATGACTGATTTGGGTAACACTTTTGTGAATAAACAAATAGTAATTTCCAGAGGGAATGACTGAGGAACGATTTCAATAAACGCGTGTATACACTAAGTACAAAACTAACATCCGAAACAACTCTTATGTATTACCTTTCCCTGCTGCAGATGTTCAGATTAATTCATGTAAACCAGATCCAACTACAACCATACTACCTTCATCAAGTGCACCAACGGACTTAACTGCATATTCAGGCTCTGATTTGATTGAGAACATCACAGCAGTGCCCCATGTGACTGAGTCAGAACAATCCCTGAAAAACATAAAATTCCGCGTAATATGTATAACTGAAACTATATTGCCAACAGAGGGGACTACTACAAAAATGCCAGAGGAACACTCACCGATCGACTCTCCTAACTACACTTCCCATGCTGCTTTTAAGAATGATGCCATTGTCTTTGGAGGTAAAGATCATATATGGTAGCTATTTAATTAGAAGAGCTAGTTACATAGATGTTAGCAGTAAAACTGTTTACTGCTATTTTTATTTGCTACTCCAGCATCCATTTGGATATAGCTGAACCCAGAGGCAGAATAGCAGTGTTATAGTTTTGCAAAAGCAAAGCTTGAAGGCCGAGGATCTTTAAATAATTTTTAAGTAAGATCTTATTTTATAACTTTTTGATAATATTTTTATACGAAATAGTGGAAGTTCATTCTGGTTAATGTGATTTTGGGTAAATACATCTCTGAGAAAGTCTTAGCAAACACCATGTCCTCAGAGTAATGGAAAACTCTGCAGGCTCTTAAAAACAAAAGAAGCCAAGAAAGTTTTAAGGAGAATTGTTGTTCTCCAAATATGGAGGTGGTCTCAAGATATGAGGTCTGAATAAGTAATCCTAATATACAGCAACTGAGAAATAGAATAAATATGAGGAAAAGCATTCTAACTGTAAGGATAGTTATTCACAAAAATGTGTTCTCTAGGTAGGTTCTAAAAACCCTCCAATGAGCAGATTAGATAAAACATCTGTCAGGGACTGCCTAAATACGTGTTTTAGTCTCTCTTGAAAAAATGAACAGGAGTAACTAACCTTTTGAGATTTCCTAATACCCCTACTCCTGAGTTGATGTGTATGTACCTCCTACACTAGCCTGTTTTTAGAATAATCTGGATTTATGCTCATGAGCCTTTAGAAAGCCAGGATTAAGTACATATAAAAACTCTATGCTTACCTCCACACTTTTATCTCTAGGCATCCCCACTGCACTTCTTGTTCTGGCAGTCATCTTCTTCATTATTTCAGTTGTTCTAGCAGTCTGCTATATCAAAAAGTAAGTTTTTTCTTTTTTTTTTACTCTTGGACTGAGTCAACTCCTAGAGTACAACCAGTGAATATTTTCAATATATAGCTGAAGAGCAGAGAAATAATGATAATGACATAACACTGTAGCACAAAGAACAAAATCTGAAACCCTGTTGTTATCCAGATAAAGATTGTTGTTGCTGTTGCCATTCCCTGCTTTAGAAAAAGAACCAAGGACAAGTATTGCCTATTTTTGATTAGTCAGTCATGCCTAGCATGAAACATTTCCAAGTGTGCCAAAATAGCAAAAATGAAGTGTGCATCTGTTTGTATATAAGCCTGTTTATGCAGTTTTTTTCTTGTTTCTTTCTATGTCAGACTCAAGGTAAAAGTTTTTATTCTTGGACTATGATTGAGAAAAAAAAAAATTGTTGAGCTCATTTGTCATGCGTAAAGATCTTCAACACAGTGCATCATTAAATCGTATCAAAAAGTTGTGTGCATTTCTCACATCCTAGACCAGATAGCTTTATCATTATGTACCACAAATCCTGAATATACATCGTCTGTTTAAAAAAAAAATAATATATATATTTCTTTAAAAAGCACACTGCTTGAAAAAGTACAATGATCTAGTATGCCACTATTCTCTGTGAGAGTTTTGCCTGAGTATGGCAAAGAAAGTTAACTCTAGAAATTCTTCACTTTATTTCTTGAGTGATACTGCCCAAACTATGTCAGTGTTCCTGCCTTACTAACCTTTTTTCTACTTAAAGGTACAAGCAAACCTTCCCATTTTCAAACAAGAATCAGCAAAAAGAAATGGTTGAAACTACTGCTCTCAAAGAGACTAAGTCAAATGACAAAACACCTGAGAAGGAAACAACGAATAATGGAAAAAAGGTAGAAGAGTCTAAAACCAAGCCTGAGGCAACAGTAAAATGTCTAGAAGCAGAAGTTTAAGGGGAAGAATGTATACTTCTTGATAGAAATGTAAAATGAAGCAAACAAAATTCAGCAATGCTTTTAAACATGGGTGATTGTAAATACTCATGAATGAACATTTTCTCTATCTTAACGTATGAAAACTTGTTTTTTTAATAATTACATCTTTAGCTATAAATGCTCTTGCAGAAGAATATGGTATCTTGTTTACCTGAAATAAATAAGAAATCCATACTACAGCTCATTTTTCATCTTTAATAAAGAAGTAAATAGGAATATGCTATTAACGACATGCAGTGTGTTAACTATTTGCATGGAATTCAGATCAATATATAATGAAAGGGGTTTTTTTATATGGGCAGAGGATGTCTGCTAACTTAACATGTAAAATAAAATGATGATACTGTAGTTCTTCCTCATGTAGATTAGCTTATTTCCATTAAGTAGTTGCATACTGTTTTTAAAGTCTGTTTACAAACAGAAGAAATAAGTCTGTTTACAAGTGAGTAAAAAAGGATCAACCCACTGTCATTCAAATACCCAAGGAAGGGTACAAAGATGCTGACGTTTATATATATATACAGCAATTAATAACTTTCTTAGATATCTTCATCATATCATAATTTACTGTTTTATTTATTAAAACCTGTATTATTCTTCTGCATCAGATATTTGACAGGGAAAAAACCCCTTGAACTGTATCTCAACAGTTATATTTAAGATCTTTTGTGTATATTTAAGTGTGGCTTTCATAATAAAGATCTCAAATGTTATGGGACATTTACAGTACTTCATAAAAAAATAAAGCATGGTAGATATAGCTGTCTGGACAACTTATTCTCATGAAAGCTGTCTCATGGTAAAAAGAGTTCATATAACTTTAATGTTACAGAAGTAATTAGTTGTTCTAAAACAACAACACTGGCAATTTATCAAATATTTTCTTGACTAAGTTGTTTGGATAACTTATTTTTATATGTGAAGGGGTTATTATAGCAAAGGGAGTTTCTTTTTAGATCCAGCAAGTTGAAAAACGTTAAGTCTTAAATAAAATAGCAATAGAACTACTCACCTGTTTTCTACAGTGTAGGATACTGGGTTATGAACTTTCGTATTTTCAATTCACAGAAATTTAAAAATTGCCCAGTGCTTATATATTCCACTCGATAGTGAGTTATAGTGTATTGCTAATAGCATACTTAGCAATTCCCTTTGTTGTTTTTTTGTTTTCTCTTTTTTTTTCTTTTTCCTTTTTCTTTTTTTTTTTTTTTTGATAGCTCAGAAATATTTCATGCCTCCAAGAGTCTGGACTGTGTTGATATGCAGTCCACCACTGCCATTAAAGCTATACTACTGTACTACTGCAGAAAGACTGTGATTCAGTACAGCTCTAAAAACTACTAATTTCAGATGTCCATCAACAGAATTTCAGCAGAAAAATGTGCAACAGAGGGAACACTAGATACAGCCTTCCCACTCAGATAAGTAATTCCTCTCATTGCAAAACACTGCAGTAATGCCATGTATCTCTCCTGGCAACCCGAATGAAAGCACTCTATGCTGTGTAAGCAGTGAGAGTACACAGCAGAAATAAGGCCATCAGGAAAGGCCACAGCCAACACTTGTCATGATGGTGTCAGAATAGTAAATGGGCTTAAGGACACAGGCAATGTTAGCGGATTCCAGGTAATTTTGGACTTTTTTGTGACACTTTACAATTTCCCTTCCACCTCTCTTTTCCATGTTTTAGAGATTAGAAATTACCTGGTTTTCTATTCTTTTTCTCCACCACCAAGAGATAATTATCACTTCTCTTACTCTCCTACTGACATTACCTCTATTCCACAAGTATCAACTTTCTTTTCTCTCAGATTATCTCATTCACACCTAAAGAAATTCAGAAAATTGTTCTCTAGTTCTACTCCAGCTGGAAGTTTATTGCTTCTGTTTTATATCTAAATAAGGGGTTTTTTCCCCTGAAGTGTTTACTTTCTAAAAAATCTATACCAGCCGATATAATAAGATATTGCCATAACCTATAAATGTCTTATCATGTACCTTAAAAGCTCAGATAGCTTTCATCCTGACCCTCACACTGACACCCGGCCAATGCACGTAGTGTGATCTGCCCCTCCTTTCCATTACACAATTTATGCTAACACTACAAAGGCTGAAAGGAACCTGTTACACTGTTCTGTATGTATAAAAGCTAGCTATAAGTACTAATCAACAAGTACTGTATTTGATATTGTCTGTATATAATGAGTACTGCTCAGTCACATTCAAACTAGAAGGTATAAAACATACTTGCTCATTGTTTAATAGAATTGCAAGGGATGTACCACTACAAAGCAAACAGGAAACATTTATTTAAGTTCTAGACAGAAAGTGCCAAAAACCCAAATCCTTAACCGGTAGTAGCAGAAACTTAAGAGAAATTCTTCATTACGTTTCTGACTTTTCTCAAGTGTTGTGCTTCTTTTTTACAAGGCATTCTCAACAGCTATGAAGGTCCTTGACGTCTCAGAAATGGCATTATGCTCAAGTGTCTTGGACAAATAATTCATTCCACCTAGCAGGAGATGAGTTTGTATTAGTCATTTGACAGTAACACTACCCAGATTCCCACACTGAGGCTACAGATGTTTGCTGACCTTCGGCAAAAGGGGCGGCTGGCCTGCAGGAAACGGAGCGACGTTCCCAGTCCAACCCCATCCCTGTCTGGAGTACAGGGATGCCTTTATGGTGGGAAGTACACGTGTCTATGTGTGGACAGAAGCGGGCAGGAAGGGGAAGTACTACTCCTTTTCTCCTCTTTAAATAAAAAAAAACCAACCCAAACCACTCTAGAATTAAACCTTGAAGCATCAGGATGTGGATGACCTAGAGGATGTTCTACAATTTCTGTTCCTAAATGGCTTGTTATCATTTATGGTTGTTTTTTTTTTTTTTTTTTGTAAAAAGGTCAGCGAGCGTTGACCTTTGCCACACACACCCAACTCCCACACCCTCCACGCAGGCCGGGGTGCTCTCTTCCCGCCCCCCCGGGCTGGTACGGCAGGGTGGGGCGGTGTTTTGCACCACCAGTTGCTGGCCCGCGATGGTGTCCCCAAGGCAGTTAAGTATCATGTAAATCGCTACTGACGAGAGCTAACGGAAAAGAGAGAATAGCACAGGCAGCCGTACGTCCCTTCAGACGCCGTGAGCCCTGAGCTGTGCAGCGCTGAGTGGGCACCTGCTGGGGGTGCAGCAAGGCCCGTCTGCGGAAAAGTTACCCCGCTGTGGTCGTTCCAGCTGTTACAGGACGACTCTCAACGGAAGCAGCTCGGTACACCGAGCTTTCTGCGGCAGAACTGAAAGGATGTCCAGGCGGGGCCCGCTTCGCCCGGCCGTAAGGCGATCGCCGGCTCCCCCGTGCGCAACGGCCTTCCAGCCCGGACCGCTACCGGGCGGGCGGCGGGTCAGGCCGGCAGCCGCCCCGCCGGCGCCGCCCCGCCGCTGCCGCCCCGCGCCCCGCCTCCGCGCCGGCGGCCGCCGTGTCCCGGCAACGGCGCGAGCCGCGCGCTGGCGTCACCCAGCCGCGCCGAGAGCCGCCGCCCCTGCGCCTGCGCCCGGAGGTGACGACCGAGGCGCGCGGGGGGGGCGGCCTCGCTCCGGTCCCCGTGGGGCGGCGGCGGCGGCGGCGGCGGGCAGGATGCCGGGGCGCTGGGGTGAGGTTGCTGGCGGGGTCCTCCGTCCGCGGACCCTCGGGGCCTGACGCGCTGGCCCGCAGTCACGGCGCCATGGGGGGGGAGCGCAAGGCCCGGCCTCGGGCCCGGGCCGGGGGGGTGCCGCTGGGTGCGGGCGCCCCGAGCAAGGCCCGGCCGCCCCTCCCCCCCCGGGCCGGGCCTAGGCTGCCGCGCCCGTCGGCGCGGGAGGGGTCGAGCGGCGGTTACCCGCGGGGGCGGGGGGAGCGGACCGCGCCCAGCCGCGCCCCGCCCCGCCGGGCGGTGCGGGCGTGACGCAGGCGGGCTTGTGCGCGAGGCCTGTCTCGAGCCCGGCCGTTGAGTGCGGTTAAACGGTCGAGGATAAGCCGCTGCTGTGCCCTGGCCGTGAGGGGCTGGCGGCTTCGGAGAGGCGGGAAAGCGAGAAGGGTCGCGGTACACCTGATTTACCTGTGTAGAGTGTGTGTTTTTCTGCTCTTGGAGAATATACGAGAGGAGCCAGTTCCGCAAACGTCTCGGCAGGGGGGGTTGGTCCAAATTCTCTGTGGTACAACCTTACGTTGTTCGTTCAGTAGGCTCACACGCGGCACTTTGTTTCCTCAGGAAGAGTGTATTGCGGCTAGAGGGAACACACAAAAACTGGAAGCTAGGGGATAGGCTGTACTCGAGGGGCGAAAGGTGAGGCTGCTGAGAGGTTGGGCTTCAAGTGTATCTTCTGGGTGAGTGCTCACCCAAGGCGAGGTCTGGATAGCGGGAGAGGAGATGATTGGAGGGTAATTTGGAAGGAGAAAAGTGACTCGAGTGGGAACACATCTGTCTGAGAATAGAAATTGGCCAAAATTCAAACATCAAGTTAGAAGTTTATTCTCATGTGAAATACTGGAATAGTCCATAGAATGCTCTGGTATGTGCCATGTTTTTCTTATGCCGTAGCAAGATCTTGACAGCTGTAGACCATGTTCCTGGGCAGTTTTATGCCCAAATGCAGCGATACATAATGCAGGATGAAGTTCTGGGTTTTTTTGTGATGTCTCTCATAAGGTGTTTGTAATGTACCTAGTATCAGATTATTCCACATTTAAGTTAAGGTTGATATTCTGCAATTAGCTTGCCATTGCAGACCTCTATCTGTAGAAGTCTTGAAAGGGTGTGAAACTACTGGCTTGCGTTAGAAGCGACAAACTGTACAGACAATTAATTTGCATGCCTCTGCTATTTCAAGACAAAGAGCAAAGAGGAATTTTGGGGGGATGTCAGATGTGAGGGATCAAGGGGAAGAAATGGATAAAGACTCAGAATCAGAAGGCACAGGGTAGATCCTTATGCAGACTTGGGGGAAAAGAGGAGTGTAAAGGAAAGGTGAAATAAGTTGAAGTTGGGAGAGGTTTGAGCAAGTCAGTTCAGTAATACATCCTAAAGTTGAGTGTTTTGTGCAGATAGGGAGATTTCTAAATGGGTTTATATTGACATGGATTCCTTGGCTTACCATTTTAAGAATGCTGTGAGAGTTCTTTTGATCTGCCGGTGTCAGTCTGATGTATGAAAGCTAATTCCTAATGTAATGTCTGTGCAGAGACATACATTGATATGCTTATTTGTAGACATTCTGACTTTCACATGCACAAATATTTAGGAAAAACAAAGCTCGTAATAAATTACCATTGTCATCTTAAGATTTTCTTTTGCGTTCCATTGGATGTATTTATATGTGTGTGTTGGAGCTGCTGAAAAATCTGCATGAAAAATTATCTCTATTTAATACAAGTATTGCTGTAAGCAAAATAATACATCTTACATAAGCTGTTAATGCCACATTCCAGTCTCTTAAGTGTTCTGCTTTGTTTCTGATTTGACTGCTCAAGTTGTGTTACTGTAGAATAATTAGACTGGTTAGTGGGTAGCTAAACTCTTACACTAAAAGAAAATGAGGGAGTAGCAATTCATAAAACACACAAATGTAACTCTCTAAAATATTTTTAGCAGAGACTCTACAAGTGAATGAGAACTTCTTTCTACGGAACTGAGGTGAAGAACTTCACCATGGGTCAACAAATTTCAAACCACACACAAACTGTAATTAACAAGTTGCCAGAAAAAGTAGCAAAGCATGCCTCTTTGGTTCAAGAAAGTGGTTTCCTAACGTATGAAGAGTTTCTGGGAAGAGTAGCTGAACTTAATGATGTGTAAGCCTTACTTCGTTTCCTTCTTTTTTTAATGTTTACAGAGACCTTGTATGCAATATATTCTCCTGTGCTGGCTAAGCCAGAACTGGCCATCTGGTTTTGAAATGTTTCCTTCAGTTCTTAAATTTCTATTGTGGTTGTAATTACACTTCAAAACCAAACCCATTTCTCCTCCTTAAAATCTCTTTTCTTCAATACTCTTCTTCCAGCAAGTGTTGTTTCCTTCTTTTAGAAGTTCACAAGAGGTAGTTGTATAGCAGTATCTTTTTGTTAGTGTTACCTGTCTCCCTTACTCTGCCCCCCTCTGCCAGCCACCTAAGGATGCAGTGCTGCTTCCTCTCTGCCCATCACTTTTGGTGGGAAGAAGCAATACGAGCCCTATAAAGACAGTATAAGTACACAAGGAAGGTAGTACCTGAGACAGAACCGTTTGTGACCATCTCTCCCACCTCTGTGGACATGCAATGCAGTTCCTCATTAAAGATGAGACATGCTTCACTATCTGAAACCAGTGGCCAAGATAAACAAAAGGCTGCATAAGTAAGATTTTTTTCATAGCCTGCCTTTTGTTTGATTGATACATTGATGGTAAAAAGAAATGAACAGAAAAGCAGAGTTGTCATTTTTACCCAATATTTATAGTATAAAATGATAGGAAATGGAAATGTACACACTGAAAAGGGGCTTTGTAGTGTGTGGCATTTGGTAGTGTTTGATGTTTAACTATAATGTGAATTTGTATTCAGTTTAGAAATTGTCTTGTAGAGTGTCATACTTTTATGAATGACCTTCAAGAACAGATAGCTGTCTTTTGGGTAGACACATAAATAGATTTTGAAGAACATTTCTTTATGTTTTGCCTGAGAATCTAAGCATATCTCAGTGTAATTAACTCCAAAATATCATTGTTGTTTAAATTTTTTTTAATTTCTTTATAGTGTTTACTTCAGCCTGAATGTAACATATCTTGTTCTGATTCTTATGGAATAGACCTTTCTGTCTTGTTCCATTTAAAAAAAAAAAATAAATAAATCCCAGGGTCACATGAACCTTTCACCTGACTGCTTCATTTTTAATATATACTAACAAAAAGACATCTCATCTGCATGTGTCGGTACTTGCATGTTTTTTTACATACATGGTAAGGAAATAACCTTTCTAGATTGGACCACAAGATTGTATGATTACTGTAATAAACAGTGAAAGTATATACAAAGTAAAATGTCTATAAAGGACGCTTGCTGATGCTGGATCAAAAGACATGTACATCATTTTCTGAAATTTACTGTGCAATTTAAAGTGCAAAAGGACTGTGTATTTCATATTTAATGACATGCTAAGAAGGTCATTACTCTTTCTTTTCATGTCTCTGGGCAGTATTGATAAAATATCTTTAAGGATAAAGAGCACATAGGTAAACAGTAAATACTGCCACAGTGGCTGAGGTTGCTGATCTTTGCATGTCTAGCACGTGATTTAAAACTGATGTTTCTTTATTTCAGTACTGAAAAATTGGCTTCTGGACAAGACAAACATCTGTTATTTGAGGTGCAGCCTGGTTCTGATTCTTCTGCTTTCTGGAAGGTGGTCGTTCGGATAATATGTACTAAAGTAAGATTGTTGAAAATTTTAATTTGGTGGGGGTTTTGTGTACGGATATTTGAGGACTGTCACTTTCGCTGGTAAAATCTAACACCTGCTACATATATTTTGAGTATATATTTTGATACAGATGATGTATTCAAGGATACTTTTTGACATAAATTAAGTCTAAATTCTAAGTTTCTGCAAAAAGCAGGTTAACAAAAACATTTTCCTAACTAAGTTTAAAGGAATGATATCTTCCAATGGAGTGCTTACAGCCCATTAGTTATGAATTCAGGTAATTTGTGAAGCCAAGTCATGGTAATCAAATAGTACAGCAAACTGGGACCTCTATAGTTTGGTAGTAGTAGAGGTTAGTCAGCAATTCCAAGCATTATTAGTTGAGCTAGTGTAACTGAATATATTCTGATTCCTTAGAAAACCAATCTATAAGTTAAATGTTTAACTTGGTAAGTTTTGTCATGGTCTTCAAATTAAGTTTGCTCTAATGAGATTTTTCCCCTCTGTAGCCTATCAAGTAACATCCTTAAATGCTCCTGAAGCCACTGAGCAATCTTAACATGCAGTTTCAACCAAGCCAGCTCTCAAACTTTGTTGGAAACTAACAGTTTGTAATTTTCTGTTTGCTTTTAGTTTTCATTAAGGCAGCCATCATTGTAGGCTATTTTAAGTTCAAATATGAAATGACTGATTATTCTGTTCTTTGTTCTAAGTTTAGCCCAGTTTTTAGGCGTTAGGTCCCTACTCACAACTTAATCCATTTAAGTAGTGATGGTAACTGTCTTGCCCTAAAAATGTAATCCTAACTGTGGCATTCCTCATGATGAAACAGCTGTGTTTGCAGGTCTTAACTCTTACTGAATCAGACTGCAATTTGCTAACAGTGATGGACGCTTGGGAAGGTGGCTACTGCCATGAGAATTGCAGTGCATTAAAAGAATTTTGAGCAATGTCAAGTAAAAATCTGATATGTAATTGTAAATAATTCTTATATCTTAAGATAAATAAAGCAAGTGGCATCGTGGAAGCTTCCCGAATCTTGAACTTGTATCAGTTCATTCAACTTTATAAAGATATCACCAGTCAAGCAGCAGGAGTTCTTGCACAGAGTGGTACTTCTGAAGAAGCTGCTGAGAGTTTGATGTCTGTGTCATCTTGTCAGGCCAGCTTGTGGATGGGAAGGTATTTTGATATACTCTAGCTTCTGACCACAGTTACAACATAAATATTTTGGACATTGTGTGTAGAACCTGAACTACAAACACCTGGCGATCAAAACTGCATGCTCTTGGCAGATGCAGACTTTGTATCATCACAAACATGAATAGCACACCTTCTCTTGTACCAAGGGAGCTGTGTAGTGTACTTGGGTGAAATTCTGTTGGTGCTGCCATACCTTAGCTTCAGAACAATTGTTTTGACGACCAGTTCTAATACAAACAAGGTATATATTGAATCTCCTGAATAAGGAAACAGGAGGAAATGGAATCAGCTGCAGCTACAAATCTAGGGGGTTTGACAGTGTTTGTTTAAACAGATTTTGTTATTGTTCCACTTAAACTTTCTCTTCCTCTTTTACATTTTGGCATGTGAAAGTTCCCATCTGTTGCCACTAGAAAGTCATCAATTATACTAATAATTTAACTTGTAAGACTGGAAAAATGTGAACTGTCTCACATGTGTTGACATCCTGCTTTGTTAACTAGAGGAAAAGCAAAAGACTGAGGTCAACACCTGCAATAACTTCAGTTCAAACTGAATGTAACAGCAAGAAACTTGTCACCCTTTCCCTATGTGGAAATGTTGCCACCAGTAATTCCTTACTTTTAACTTTCTGAATTAGTTCAGAGTTCTAACTCAGTTCTAAGTGAGGTAGAGATAGGTTTTACAAGAAAAAGTAGTAAATGGTATAGTTCTCTAGATCAACCAGTGAAGAGCTGGTAGCCAGGTATTTTAACAAAACAAGTTGCTGAGCTAGTTAACTGTGTTTAGAATGTCATACTCCAGCTGTTAGAATGAGAAAGGGGTCAACTATGTTGTCATTCTACAGATAGAGCCCACTGGTTTTTCTAAGTCTTTGGATTGCAGAATGTTTTCATTAAATTTCCCATTTCTCTTCTTTCGGAACAAATAATCTTAAATTATTAGCTGTTCGGAGTTATTAAAATGCTAGAATTAGGTAGCAAATTGTGGATGTGTTTGGAAAAGCATCTTTTCCTACTCTTTCTCAAAGATATATGGTTATACTAGAACACATATGTATCTGGAAATGGCCTTTTACTTCAAACAAATAAACCGAACAAAAAAACCCTGGATGCTTATGCAAAACATGTAAGATATAAGGTTTCCTATTTCAATTTTCAGACTTTGAGATGGGGGAGGTGAGTATCCTTCATATTTGTGAACTTCATTGCTTGAGGTAGTATTAGTGACAAGTAACAACTGCAAAGAAGGAGTATACTTTTCTAATATGCTGGAATTTAGTAAGCTTGTATCTTATCCAAGTTTTTCAAGTCATTAAGGAAAATAGAGGCTGAAGCACCTTCAAGTATTTTACACCGAGGAAATATTCTGTTTGTTTTTCCATTATGTCCTCCCATTTGCTTAAATTCTTCTCACCTTTAGACATTTTTCAGCTCTGCAAGAGCTAGCCATCACTGTCCAAAAATAGCAAATACTATCTGTTTCCTTCTTCTTCTTATCTTAACTTCTTCCACTGGAATAATACCCCATTTCTCTAGAACATCCACTTCCTATTTGGAGCATTCCAAAATATCCCTTAAGTGTTTTATTCTTTCTGATAATGAAGAGACAAGCATTTCCTCAGTTTGTCACGCTTGTATTTTACCATTCTTCAGAAACTTAAAATGGCTAAATCTTAGGTTCCAGAAACTTTATAAATAGGGCATCTGTTTTAAGTATAATTGCTTGTATATACAGCAGCAAATCTCAAAAATTGAAGTGTTATCAAAGGTTAGTATTCAGGAGTTGCATGGGGGAGGGAAGTGAAAGGGAGCAAGTCCAAAGAACATAGTGAGCTAATCAAAAGAGAGGTTTTTTTGGAAGTGTTATCCTTACTGTATGCAAATCACCATCTGTTAATTCTACCAAAAAAATCTCCTAGCATTCTAAAGTAATTTCTCAAAAAGCAAATTGAAAAGGAAACCCCAAGGACCTACTGAAGAATAAAACAAAATCATGTTAATTGCTGTCAATTAGCTGGCTAATCTGTACAGGTAAAAAATTAAACTGTATTTGACAGGCTCCCAAGATACCTAAGCAAAAGTGGTCTGGTCAATAGTTATTAACATGGACTGTCTCTCCCGAAATGCCATTCTTTCTAGAATGCTGCCTCTGTTCCCCAAGTCACAAAAGGGATTCCCAAATCAGGGTTTTTGGAAAACCTAAAAATTTCAGAACACTTACTTGGCTGTCTTAGAAGTGAGCCATGACTATAAAATTAGGGAACTTTGCACATCTATTAGGTCCATGAAAGCTGAGGATTCTCTGCACCTTTTAATGTTTGAGAAGTCTTGGTAATGCAAATATTTGAGATACTACTGTTAAGAACTTCAGATACAGATACCTATTATTTGGTGGTGGCGGGGAATGAAGACAGATAAAATGAAAATGTCTGTCCCAGGGAGTGATCTAATTTTTAAACTTCTGCCCCACCCCACCCCGCCAACACGTAGAAGCTTAACTGGAAAAGCTCTGGTAAAAGTCAACTGGAGAGAGAGTCCTAATTTCAAGGAACAATCATGAGGAGGGTATTGTAAGCTCAAACCAGCCTTTTCAATCTAATGAGCAGTTTAGATCTTGGCATTTTGGTGGCATGTGAAATTAGAGAACGTGCACTCTAGTAGTGATCCTCTGGACATGCATGTTTTTATCTAGGATATAAGCCAGAAATGTGACAAAGTTCATTATGAAATAGTGCAGCCTGACACTCTGTGAAAGGAAGGCAGATTCTTCTCCTGCCTTTAATGTAAACAGTATTTCTGTTCTTTTGCCCAGTCATATGATACGTAACAGTTAAAACTTCTCACACTTCCTTGTTGATATGAAAAAGGATTTGCATAAACCTTTGCAACACCGAAAGCACCACATGACACAAAAAATAAATGCATATTCTAACAGTTTAGTTCATTTACTGCTGTTGGTTGGTAGCTTGAGGCTATGTGTGCTGACATAGACTGGGATGATGTAACTAGTTCGTTCACAAAATTACATGTTCCTTGTAGATAAGCACAGGTGTTCCTTTCTGTCCATCACTAATTATTATGAAAAATGTAGTAACTAGTGTAGTTACTAGGGCATAAATATAAAACTTTTTAGTTATCTGGGACAAAATACTGTCTTCTCTTCTGCAGGGTTAAACTGTTGACAGATGAAGAGGAATGTTGCATCTGCATGGATGGGCGTGCTGATTTAATCTTGCCGTGTGCTCACAGTTTCTGTCAGAAATGCATTGATAAATGGTAATACATATTAAAGGATATTCCTTATTTTATAGTATGTACTGGTTATCTGACATGTTTCAGTTTGGTCTGACAGATTACTTAGTACCCATATAATTTAATGTCTGAAGATATTTGCAAGCTAATGTACATATGATACGTAATAATCTTGAGTAAAATCAGACTACAGCAGAAAGAAGGAAGGATTTCAGAATTTGTAAACATGAAGAATTTCATTTTGGAAAAAGATGTGAAAGTACTTTTCAGCATTTGTTTTGTAATTTCTTATCTCTTTATTCTTGTAAAATTAAATCATTGTATTCTTGCTCAAAAACTAGAGAAGACAGGGTATATGCTGGCATGTTATGCTTCACAAAATCTCATTAAAGCGTCTTTTTATGGAAAAAATCAATAGTTTGTAAGACTATGCAAATATGAAGGCAAGTTGGACAGTCTTACCACTTACTTGGAAAATAACTATCAGAGGAATTTTCTTCCATGTATTATGCTTTCACTTGAAACAAATAGTATACAATTTACTAATTTAAATATATCAGACTTCTCCAGGAAGAGATTTCTTCTCAATAGCAATGCCTTTGAATTTATGTATAACATGTATCTTATAATGTATGTTCAGCTTCATAGTAACCTGAACAGCTTTTCAGCTTCTGCATCTGTCTGATACACCAGTTGTTGGGAAGAGAGAGAAAAATTACTTCGTGGAGGAGCATGGCTCTTCTCTGACCATGCAGAAGACCTACAAGGATTAGGCAGGTGTTCTGCAAGTCTAGCATTAGGTGATACAGATATTCTCAGTTAAAGGCTTTTTTTGACTAGTTAATGTAAATGATTTTACATTTAAGTCATTTAATTTGTGCACAAGAGTTTGTTTTGTGGCTTTTTCAAAGGCTTATCAAGGAAGTTACTCTTGTAATACCATGCTCCCACAAGGAAAAAATGTAAAAATCACTGGATCTCAGAGTATAACTAGTCATCTCTTTTCTGGGAATATATTTTAACATCTATCAGCAATACAGGGCTTAGTTTAGTGACTGTGGTGGAGAGTGGATTATATTCTGCTTTGGCTAATGAATCAGCTGAACTCTTAGCTAAGTTCCAGTTATACCATTCTTTTTTTGCTAATCAATTTTTAAGATTACTTTTCTTAACCTAGGCAGATAACAGAGGCTCCCAGCTCAGAAGCATAATTGTTTGGGACCCCTGAGTTAGTCAGTGGAGGGGCATGGGACCCTGAGGGACCAATCCTAAACTTCAGTGGGCTGAATGATCCAGGAAAAGGGTTCCTTTTCTCTTTATATAGGAGGCTTATGGGGACTGGTTTCTGAAGTACCTCAGCTGAATATGTAAAGATAGGAAGAATTAATTTAGACTGTGAATTTCTATTTAAACTTTCTGGACAGGTAGCTAGATGCATTCTGTTTAACCTGGGCAAACTTGATTATGGGGAACACGACTCCAAATTTGTCACTCAAAGAATGGGGCTACATTCAGAATTGTTGGCCAATCTTCCTCACAAGAAAAAGTCTTTAAAGAAACAAAGAAATATATAGGTGGTCTAATCCAGTTGACCTGATAATTTTCTTGAAGTTCTCACTGGGTTGTTTTGGGTTCATTTGTTTCTTTGGGGCTCTTTTGGCTTTTATTGGCCAGGAAGAGACCATCAATGAAAAATACTAATTTCTCTGGCTTCCTAACAGGAGTGATCGTCACAGAAGCTGTCCTGTCTGCCGTCGGCAAGTGACTGGGGCAAGTGATTCTTGGGTGGTCTCAGATGCACCTACAGAAGATGATATTGCTACTTATATACTTAACATGGTAGATGAGGCGGGCCAGCCTCACAGACCCTGACAGTGGCCAACAAGCTGATAATAGCAGAAGCACTTGAAGCTTTCGTTTTCATGAACGTCTGTTTTTACCTCTCGTTGCTGTTCTTCCACAGTCTGTCTTTTACTTCTCTTCTTGGCTGCTGTGAATCTACACTGCTCTTTTAAAACACAAGAGTATATGAGCCAGTGTATGTGTGTGCAGTCATAATTATTAATCTGTACTTTCAGTAAACTCTTTGATCATTAACAAAGTTTATTTTAACAAGAACTTGTGATATTAATTAACAGTTCGACTACTAGATGAAGCAATTTATAACAGCACAACTACAACTGCTAACTGCTGTTTGAACATCACAGCGTACTACTACAGAAGATGAACCATGTCAGATGGCTTGACCTCATAGTTCTTATCCTTAAAAGCAGTCCCTCTTAGTTTCATGACAAATGTGAATAAAGATAAGTTAGCACTAGTGATTATTGATTTGAAATTTTACTGTTGAAACTTGAAGATGTCCCACTGACTGTTCTTCAGTAGCCAGTTATTGCTGCTTTTAGTGTTTACAGACACTGATTTCAATCTGGTTTATTAGGCGGTTTAGTATTAATTATTTTAAATCTGTTTTGGAGAGTGTAGGCAGCTCTGTAGATGTACTTGTGTGCTTCCCTTTATTCTTCTAACAAGATTATCTCTTAGAATATTTTTTTAAATATGATGTTTAGCATAGTCTTACTAGCTTGGAAACATTAAAGTTTCATACACAATCCTAAAAAAAGTAAATCAGTTTCTCTATAGTTTTTTGATCAAGAACAGCCAAAATTATTTTTAAACATGAGGCATATCTGAAGAGAATGACTTTATTTGAATTAGCAGTTAAGGTGTAGATTAGTCTGAAGCTGTGGTTTTATCTGCTTCTTTTGAGTTTTTGAAGTGATGAAATCAGAGTTATAAGATATATTAAGAGTTATAAGGTGATAATCTAAGTAAGGGTGCTGTGCTTTATAAGTGCAATATGCTTTTATGTAGCAGAGGGAAACTTCCACTTTATTAATAATGTTGCTTGCAGTGAGATGTGCATGTGACTAGGGAGAAGGGATATCATAACTGTAGTGCAACAGTGTATTTCTGTGTCTAGCACAAGAGCTGAGTTTAGACAGTCTAAAATAAATCATTAAGTATCAGGAAACCCATCTTAAGCCTCTTTTGCATAGTGTTATGGAAATCAACTGCTATTGTAGAGAATTGATTATTTTTTTAACATATATTAACAAATACTCTTAACTTGAGGCTATTGAGTGAGAAATGCTCGAGTGTAGCTTTTGAGGGAATATCAGCATAAATCTCACTTACTGTAAGACTCTATTTTTAATTACCAATGATGCCATAAGGCTAAGGCCTTTTATCACAGACAGGTTCTGAACTAAAAGGCCTGTGCACACATAGATATGCACATTTGTTTATTTTTCCTAATTGGCTACAAAATAATTTAATTACATTGGGGACTAGATATTGGGAATTCCTCTATTATACTTCAATTTGTTAAGGAATGTCCATAGCATATGGCACCCATGTGAGCCTGGCTTATGGCACAGTTGTCAAATTTATCATAGACATTAAGACAGATAAGCAACATACTCTTCTTGTGTGTATCCTCTGAAAGCCAGTATGGCTTAGTGTGTAAATCTGTATTTAACTATTGAAAAATCCCCTTATGAATGTATATAGCTTAGAACGAATTTTTTCCCTTTGTTAATAATCCTTTGATATCAATGAGATATTCTTCAGAAAATGTATGGCCTGTTTGGTTGCATAAAGGCAGTTATTATTTGGGCTAAAAATTGTTAATGGTCAGGGATTTTCCACTAAAATATTTGCAAATATTCCTAATCACACACTAGTTTGGGTTTGGGGTTTTTCTTTGCTTTTTGAGCTTGCATTAGTCCATGTTCAGAACTTTCAAATAACCTTTGAATTTTTTAAACTTTTTATATCACTGGAACAGAAAGAGCATCTAAATTAAAGCTTCAAGCTAACTTTATTTTTCAAGTATTTAAAGAATTATACTTCTGAACTAACATTTTATAAGTTGACTTTCTGCTGAGAACTTACATGAACTTAAAATGTAATTTTGTAATGATGCAAACAGATTATTAATTGCAGCATAATGACACTTGCAATTACAATATAAACTAATGCAAAAATTATTTAAATAGTGAAAAAGTAAACTTTGTATTCTGTACAGCTTTTTTTAATTAAGTTGCTGTAATTCACACTGCTGTGATGTAGGTACTGTAATGTGTGCCTTGTAAAATATATGTACTGTATATTATATGGGATAATAGGTAAATTGACACTGAAAAACTAGTAATTTCATACTGGTTGGTATTACCTAGTCCAAAGTACTACATTTAGCAAACAATTTTGGAAAAGGAAAAGGAATCACATCATTGGTAAGGACATGGCAATGGGTTCCAGAAGCTAGACATTGAAAATGTGAATTACTACGAATAGCCGTTGGTGAGGGGCATTAGAACAAACTAAACTTTCTTGTGTTAAGTGAAGATTTCTTACAGGTTTAATGTGAAATTGTAATTTAAACATTATAGCATGTATTAATAGCTAAGGACATTCCAGTATATTAAACTTTGTGTATGAATTGTGCAATAAAGTTACTTTGGAAGAAATGTCAAAGTTCTTTTAAGCTTAAGGAATCTCTTAGCTTTAATGCCACAAAAGTGTGAAAACTGAATTTTAATCTCAATAAAATTCCGTTGTACAGGTGGTGTGGTTAAAACTACACCATTATGAGTCAGATGATGTCTCTTAAACTTTAAGTGTGATATTAACAAAGAAGTAGCTTAAAAGCAGCTCTGCAAAAAGACTCAGATTCTCCTATTTTTCTTTTGCTTAAACTTTAAGTGTGATATTAACAAAGAAGTAGCTTAAAAGCAGCTCTGCAAAAAGACTCAGATTCTCCTATTTTTCTTTTGTCAAAACAAATAAATTAGAACATTCTGCAATGATGAGAAAAATTAAACAACTCTACTACTTAAAAGGACAGTATTGACAAGCAGGTTTCTGTGGGAAAAGGATTTTTTTTTTTTTTTCCCACCCCTGTGATTTACTTTTTCCCCAAGTTATTCCATTGTGTTTCTGGTAGTATTTTAAAGCTTAGGAATGCTAAGGTTGGGAGTATTCTTTCTTCTCAGATTTTTCCTGGTTTTTAATAAGAATTGAATTATATAATTAATGTAACCGTTTCTACTGTCTAGTTACTTGGTTTATCTGGTTAGATCTTTCAAAGCCAAGTGAGAAATGGGAGAGGAATTCATTAACGGATCAGGAAATTAAAACTGGAAAACTTACCAGTTGACAGACACACCAGGAGGTAGGTGTACTTGAGGAATTAACAAATATTTATATTTACTGTTTCAAGTTTAGACACTGTATTAATGTAACATGCATGTTTCTTTTTTTAGTGGGAAAGGGCATATTTAACTTGTACATCTTTCCTTTAAAGAGAATTCTGTATATAATTATAAAGGTTTTCTAATCCATACTCATTCCAGTTCTAGACACAAAAGGCAACCAGTTTGATCTCAGTGCTATAGGTTTGAACTGAACTTTTAAATTCCACCCCTGTGTAGCTCTATGTGCCAAATACATTATTTTTAAAAGGAACATCTTAGCTATGGTCTTTGTGCTTTGTGTCCCACTGAACCCTGGAACAGTAGCCTCCTCAGGGAGCCTTAAAGATGCTTGATATGTGGGAGCTGTATGTTAACCTGTCTGGCCTTAATTCTTGACACTGCGTATACATAATTCTTTAATTTTCTATCCACTAAATACACATGCTCTGTAATGGAAGTAATTGTATTGTGACTAACATTACAGTAATTAATTATTTTCTTTGGTTTTCTGTTGTTAAACCATTCCTGAAGGTAACTTACCATAAGATGTCATCCTCACTTGTTTTAAGGGGGACGAATGGAATTCTGCTTATAAGTGTGTCTTAAAAATTAGGAATTACAAAACTGATTTTTTTTAATTGTCATTTCTTCAGATGTTTGGGTCTAAAGCCTAGAATTTATCATATGGCAACATACTCTAAAGACTGAACATTCTTTTCCTGTTGCTATGTGTAGCTGAAATTAACCTAAATGGGACAGTGTTGGTTTCCAGTAACCGCAGTGTAGGATCACCAGATAACGTGTTTTGCTGTGAACTAGCCATGTTCCAATGAATGTTATATCTGTGAGGGATCTGACAACACATTCTACTTTTGTATCTCTCTGAGCTGTCAAGATGTTAATTAGCAGATGCTTACCTAACTAACTTAACTATCGAGGTTAAAATATTAAATACCAGGCATGGGTTTTGTAGGCCTGAAATTAAAAAAAAAAAAAGCTACAGTTTTGTGAACTTGGATGAAACTTTGCCCGGTATGAGTCTGGTGGAATGAAGAATACTATCCAACAGGTAATTAAATGAGCACTCTTCTTTGGTTCAAAGTGCTATTTAAAAATACAAGAAAGGTGGTTTTATGAATTAAGCTTAAATTAGTCAGAAACCTGCCCTTCTGGGATTTGATTGTATGTGGAACACGGTAGGGTTTTCATACAACAGTCTATGCTGCCATGTTAATGTGGTTCCAACCCACTTTAATAGACCTTCCAAAAAACATATTTTATGTGAGACTACCCATTAGTCATGATTAATGAATTAGCTGTGTTTGGTGTCTCACTATTATATTATACTATGCTCTATGCTGCTTAACATTGGTATTTAATGCTTTGAGAGGTATGAGGGAGGAAAACACATTCTTCAGTTACAGATGAGTCTGTACTTTTGTGCTTCATGAGTGCTGCTTGTGTACAGAAATAAAGAGTTTGTGTACAGAAAGAGAGGCACATTTTAATCTCATCTAAAAATCTTTATTACATTTCCTACTGAAGTAATTTGTGTTAAACTTTTTTCCTCAGAAGTCATCTTGACTGTAGCAGACTGTCGATGTTTATCTTAACTATTTATTCCAATTTGTCACTTGTTGGCTTCTTAGTTTTGTTCTTTTTGTCAGATAAAACTGCTCTCTATACTGCTTAAATTGTTTCAACTGTGAGTGTCAGAATTGCTTTCTTGCTCCCAAATTTAGGTGTTTTGACTCTCAGTTTTAATATCAAGATGAGGCTCCAGCATGAGAGAGGTGCTGCATGCCCTGCCCTGGTGGCCAGTTTGGATGAGCAGGGAACCAAAGAGACAATGGGGGCAGCCCTGCAGTACAGCTTCACTTCAGTACTTCGTGCCAGGTTTTCTGCTGGCACAAATCAGAACAGTTGGTTTTCATTAATACTGAATTGCTTTGTCAGCTAAGCTTTTAGTGCCTTCTCCTAAATATTGCTTATTATCTTCTCTATCTCCACTGGGTTTTTTCAGTTTTCATGCTGCGGTAGTCCTTAATTTTGGTTCAGTCTTCTGTACTGCTAACAGTCTAACTGCATAGGTTTTTAGTTCTACTTAAATGCGGAGATCTTGAGCAGCTACAGTTTTATTGAGATACACACACAAAAACCCTAACCATATTCTTTTATAATTTATTTATTAGCTTAATGCTTCAACAAGAGGCAAAAGATAAACATCATTTAACCCAGGCACAGAAAGAAAAAGCAGTTTTTACAGACATCTCTCCCCCCACCCACCTTTTTCAGACTTAGATTTTAACTAGGCAAATAAAACAGAAAGGTTTAGCCACAAGTAAAGAACAATGATATCAGAAGATAAGGTAGCTCTGGGGTGAGAAAAAGAATTGTATTATCTGGTGGCAGAGCAGCTGCCTTAGGTTTGCTGAAGTAACATAACAGAATGGAAAAGCTTCACTAGAAATTGTTCAGATAGGTATGTTGTAAACATCAGATAACCAGAATTAACCATTTTAGGTGAAAGTATAAAATGCTCTGAGCTAACAGATTTAAGGAAGTCTTGAATAGCATTTGAACCTTAACACCACTGAAATGATGAGAAAATAGGGTATTCTTCCATTCTGAAGCAACACCCGTCCCAGTCACTACCTACAGTGACGTTGTTCTAGTCCCCTTCTGTTTGAGTAAAACATAAGCTGTGGTGTAACCAGGTTTGATCTCATCACTGGTAAGGGGGCGGGAATCAGCAACTGCTCTGTCTTGCATTTGAGTAAACATGTACAACAGTAATTCAGATGTCAGTAACACTTCAACACTGGATTGCCCTTCATTACATACATATCCTAAGACTGCAACGTTATTTTGAACAGCCATACATCAGAACAAAAGTGCAACTTTAAAAAAGAAAAGAAGCTGAAATTTAAGAACTGAGCTTGAGAATCAATAACTTTTGCCTAATTAAAAGATGACCAAAAGATGTGGTAGTGGAAGCTTGAAAGGATGTCGGTTTGTTTCCCAAAATATGACACTATTAGCTCAATTTATCCTTAAAAGCAGCACATAAAGAAGCACAGAAAGCAGAACTTGTGGTCATGACCACTTGTGTGTTAATTGTTGTTATTGTCAAAATCCCAATTACTGTCCATTAACTGAATAGTCAAATCCAGTTTTGTTTTTTTCTTTAATGAGCTACAGCTGTATTAGAACCTCATGTGTTTGAGGTAAGGAAAGCTGAAAAGGTATTAAACAAACATACACAGATTTGGTAGAATATTAAGAAAACTAAATAAGAAATCTTAAGTGACAACAAAGGCAGCACTAATAGCAATCTTCAGGTGAAACAACGCAAGTAAAGCAATGTTTATCAGATGAAAATACTTACAATTTAAATTCTTAAAACCAGATGTGTTGCTTATTTAGCCTGGACGCAGATGCTTTTCTCCAGTAAATAATGTTATGTTGATAACAACTTATTAGTAAGCGGTACGAATGAAAACGTCTGGATTTTATGCAGCTAAAATGCTTGAACCACTGTTTTCAGACTTTAACCTAAGAAAATTACACTTGCCAATCCTGATAATGCATTATATAAGCTGCTGAAGTTTCTAACAGTGAGGCCAATAGGCACTGTTGACCAAGAACTTTGGACAATTATATTATCATACAGTTGAGCAGCGTAGCACGATTTCACATGATTTTTAGCTGCACAAAGAATACAAAATCTGGCACTAGTTGAACACTGGAGACCTTAGGCTAGGTTACTGAAGCGCTGAAGTCAAGTCTCCCACCACCTGTCTGCAACCATATTTTGGACGAAAAACGTCTGCAATTATTGCAGCTTCCTGTGCATAACACTGGCTAACTGTAATGGTGACTGGATGGCCAGAACTCTGCTCCTGTGTCTTGATCTCCCTCGGAGCAGCCTTACTTCCAGGCTGCTTCCTAAAGGTCTTTAGGTTTAATCTCTCTTACGCAGCTCTTACAGGGCTGCACAGCTATAGGAGGTGATAGGGAATTCCTCCCTCCCTTCCGTTGGTGCCATTTCCCTGCAATCACCATTCAGGACAGCAGGCACATTAAAAAAGTGTCCCTGTAGGTATTGCTTTGAACTGCCACAGCCTAAGGAGAGAGCGTATGTCTTCAGTGCATATATACATTTAGGCCATTAATGACTTGTTTGGTACTGGTGATGTCACCACTGCTACTTCTGGCTGCATTTACAAGGGAAAGTGAGACCTGATCAGCTCTTGAAAGGAAGGATGTAGGTGCCCAAGCCGCAGGAGAAGAGCCTGGCCTAAGAAATACAAGTTACACAAGACAGCTGATGTAGTAAAACATGCAGGGTTCTAGGTCTAGTGAGGCTTGATTGGCTAGTATTCATTATTTGCTTTTTATCCATTAATTCTGAATTAATGTTCTCATGCCTAACCTCCCAATGTATTTATTATATTAGATACCCAGGTCTCTAACTGTAGGCTCAAGATCCTAGTTTAGGGACTATAGGCCTTCAAATTAAGTAGTGTAATGTTGGACTTGCAGGCATCAACATCCTCTGCTGGCCCTAGCCTGAGTATTTTTTGGTGTGAAACTACATGCAGCTTCTACAATACATAGATGCTATCATGTTACCTTTAATCCTTTCTGAATGAATAGTACTGTGTCTTACAAAGGATGATCAAATAGAAAAAAGATTGAAAGTGATAAATATTCCAGTAGCTGTATGTTACTAGCCACTCCATCATAAATAAAAAGTTTAACATAACATGATTTGTAATGACATATTTCAAGCAGGCAAGCTTCTGTATAAATAGACAGTTTGACTTCTCATTCAACTCTGACTGACTAAAATACAAACTAACACAAATGTGTAAAAAGATGTCAGAAGTAGGACCAGAACCTAGGTCTGGAGTTTCTACCACTGATTCATAAGAACACTTCCTTTGTTCAAGTAAAAAATTTCTCTTCACATGCAACCAAAATTATCTGCATAAATTTCCAAGTAATTTGAACTGGTATATCCACATATTCCCATTACGAAGCAATAAAAAAAGTGTTCTTAACTTTCAAGGCAAAGTTTTCATGATATAATTAGACTCGTTATTACAATGTACAATAGTGATGATTTTGACACCATGTTTTCTACTTACTAGATTAAAAAGCATTAATCTGCTGTTCTTCCCAGACATCCTACATGAAAACAGGAAGTAATTAATTACTCATTAAACAAGACTACCAGACTTTGTTTTTTCTTGTTTGCTAGTATAACTGCTGATAAAAACTGTCAGAACACTTTCCAGAATGAAAGGGTAGCCTCAAAATTATGCACCCCATACAAAATGCTAGCAAATAAAGGGTTAAACTTAAAAGTGCTAAATGTCGTGATTGCTACTGAGACTAGCAGGACAAAAACAGGTGCATGTATACTATCCGCATCTGCAGAATCCTAAGGTACATTATCACAGATGTCCTGTGACTATTCTGTGTTGTTTTCCAAGCTACAATACAGTGCACAGTTACGACAGTATGAAACAAATATTACATGATTCTGAGTTTGCATTTAATATTTACAGCAATCTTACAAAGCCTCATGTTTGTAGAAACTGAAATTTTTGCAATGAGAATAATGCAGTAAAAGATAACAGCAAATGCTGTTTACCTTCCATAGATACTCTATTTTTCTGTGTACTGTTCAGTTATGTCTTGGTAGCATCAAAGACAGATGATTCAATGTTAATTAGCATCTTACCCTGTTTAGGAGTGAAATGTTCTGGTTTCTTGGAGCTTGTAACTACTTTGACAGAGTAGAAATCTCTTCTGTTCTCATAGCATCAGACAGGAAACTAAGTTCATTGCACAGTGTCTCATACCTGAAGGCCATCCGGATCTGGGCAACATTTGTCTTTCGAATGTCATTTCCCTCAGGCCCTTCTTTACAGTAATTCACCCCTAAGAATTTCTGTTTTTCCTGTGAACAGGATTAAATGTAAAAAGGAAGAAGTCAGTTCAACTGCTTTGATTTATTGTTTAACTGAGTATTTGTTAGTTGGATGACTCCAGCGCAAGTGAAAAGAGCAGCTTCAACCAGCTGGCCATTGAACTTTACCTCAGAGTCTTAACCAGTTTTGGAGAGTTTAAGGCCAAGGTTTATATATATAATTACTAAGCAGTGCACTCAGTCTGGCTTGCTAAAACCCTTTGTGCTAGTGTTCAGTCTTCGCTACTACATCTTTCATATGAGAAGTCAGAAAGAGGCTTAGGTTTCTTTTGTTAGTTAAATGCTGCACAAGAGGAAAATTAGTAGTTGTCACTAGAGAATATTGGAAGAAACAACAGAATATACTTGTAAAGCCCCTTCACATACCAGCTCGAGAGGAATGTTTGAAAGTGACATAGAAGAGAGGATGCTCTAAAATAAGTCCTAGGGAAAGCCATGGATATATAGAATTTTAAAGCCCAAAGGGAATTTAATCTAATCTGCCTATCTAAACCAGAATATTTTCTGTAGTACTCCCTTCTAAGCAAAAACATGTCTTGCTTATGATAGGTAGTTTGTTTTCACTCAAGGCAAGACATGGATGTATAAAATTACTGGCAAAGGGATATCACCCAAATAATTAAAGGTTTGGGACTGGAGGCAGAACTGAGTATAAACAGGCACCTGGTCTCTCTGTATGTTTTGGGAATTCCAAAACAAAGCTAATGAGGAAAAATGTAATGTTAATACTTTTTTTTAACGTAAGACTGCATAGCAGATACTTTGCAAACATTTCTGGAAAAGAGGATAGGGATGTGCACAAATAAATCACATAAGCACCTACTATTCAGTTTTCAGACTACTGACTTTTCAGTTCCTACTTGCCCTAATATTCACAGAAGAGATTTTTTCAGCCATAATTACCTTATCTGACAATCCACTCTGTAGTACGCTGTTTCTTGCTATTTCACACAAGTCACAGGTACTTAGTTTCCACACCTGGGCTGCAATAGCATATTCTTCCATGAGAGCTTCCTGTATCACCAAAATATGCTTAATATTAAATTATATGTAAATAAAATGTAAACGGCAATATGTACTCATTACTAATTAAGGAATTTATACATGCTCTTTAGATAGCTGTGAAAAATTAGAGGTTTAAGACTTTAAAATCACAATTACTAACAAACAAAATTGTTTATTTCAAATTTCCCAAGGGCAACTCTTAAATAATTAATAGGCACTGGATATCCAGTTATCTTAGCCTAAGAAATTGCAGCCTGCAGTCCAGATCCTTAGAGGCATTTAGTAGGCAATTTCAAACGAGATCCCGGGGTATATAAACACCTTGGAGGATCTAGTCGTAAATCTTGAATGAATATGAACATCGACAGATAGCAGGGCAATTTCTCACTTCTGACCTTCCACACAAGGAGGTTGGGTCTGACTCTAGTGGGCTGTCACAGCTGAGGATCTTCCACGCTACGTGTAACTCGGCTGGTGCTGCGTTACATCCATGCAGAAAGCCCCCACAGAAGCTGTCTTTTCTAGCAGAGACATGTCATGGGCCAGAAGCAAGCCTGGGTGAAGCACACCAGAGCTCAGCTTGTCCTCAGAACACAGACAACTGAGCAACGTACAGGCCACTCTAAGGCACAGCATGACTCAAGTCAGCGCCAACCACACAACTGGGGCATCAAAACCAGTGACCAGGCATTTCTGTCCTGCCAGGCCACCCAAGGGCAAGAATCAGCTTCCATTCACTGAGCAAACAGCTCATACGTCATCTTCTGAGATTCCACATAGTGTTTTTGTAATGTACTTCCCCAGATTTATTAGTAAGGAAACTGGACTTTCCTGGCACTCTAGAGGATTGTTTATGAAGGCTCAAACCTCCCTTCAGCCTCATCCTTCATTCTATACTTCAACAGCCAACACTGGAGAGGCAAGAGTACAAAAGAAACATAATTAGGAAATCAGACATTTCCCTCTGAAACCTAACAGTGAGTAGCAGACTGAGAATGAGGAAGAATAATGAATGAAGTGACTGAAAGACATGAAACTTTATATCCTAAGCAATGACATAAAATAGCTTTCAGGTCATTCTGGACCTATGTGGTACTGTTGCCAAATTCAAAGACAAGTGCTTTTTGCAATTCTTACCTTTGTATAATGAAACTGCATAGGATCATCTGTGGAGAGAGAGACATGAAGTCCCTTATGTAGAAATTCCCGTAGTGGATTTTTTGAGTACTCCAGGAATAGGCTGTTGTTACTAAGTGGAGACATAGCAATGGGTATTTGTGCAAGATAATAAAGATACTGGAGGACAGGACTCTGCAAAACAAAACACAATCAGCATTTAATGGTAGTACAGGATAATGAAAAAAGGAAGGATTTCCCTTGGATAAAATTGGAAAAAGCATTACAGAGGGAGGACCAAGACCAAAAAAGTAGGTTGAAACTAAACTCTGACTTCTTTAGAAAATATTTGAAAGTCTTAATTTTAAATGTTACTGATCTTTATAAAAGTAATTTATATTCCTCCTATGTCACTTTTTTAAAAATACAGTGACTAATATTAGTGTAATTAGCAAGTATAGATGACTAATAAGAGCACTGCATTTGATACTAACTGCATACCTTCCCGCAAAACCTGAAAGTCACAGATAACAGATGTGTAAGAACTGCTAAGAAATTTGTTATTTTCAAAACTGCAGTCCAATAGGTAAATTTTAGGAGCAGAAGAAGTTTTATTAGAAGTCATGTGTTGCTGTTGCACACAATATAAATAATCTGTGGTCACCTCATCTTTATTACTATTTTTGGCTTAATCAACCTGTGAACCTAACAAGTACCTTTATTATTATTGCCTGCTGTGCCAGGTTATCACACCAGACTAAATAGGAGAGAGTGAAAAGGAGAATGCTTTGGTCACATACAGCCTTAGTACTACTCTGTCTGGGTCTATATTTTAGGAATTACTCATTCTGAGCATTACATCGGACATGATTTCAGGCAAAATTTTTCTTTGTTCTTGGGTACGTTGAAAAATACAGTGAGAATTTTCCAGCATTAACCAGAAAATCCAACTTATAAGAGAAGTCTGTCCCAAAAAATTGCAATAAACTCAGTGCAAGTCTGCCACCCACTGACCAATTATTTTAATTACAAAACAGTAGCCTGGCAATGAGTTGTGTGATCGTTTTTATTAACTCATATGCCAGGAATGATAACATTTGTCCTGTCATAACAATCAAGTTGTATATAAAATATTGCTGTGTTATACAGCTATGTTAAATTTCTTGATCAAGTGATCCCAGTTACTCTAGATATAAATAATCAAAACCTTAATGAACTTCTGAATGAACCTTTAAGTAAAGGGATGCCAGTCAGGGAAAATGGCCTTTGTCTCTGTACAGAAAAAACTAGACCTTTCCTTAAATTCTTCTGGGACCTATACCAGGGAGTAATAACAAGTCTAAGCAGTTTTTTCCATGTAATTTTAGCTATGCTTGGAGTAATCAAAAACAGGTGCCGCCAAGTCCTTGATGTATCTGAACAGTTGTTCTTCCCTATAAAGACACAGCTTTAAAATACTTTGGAAAAAGCTGTATTTTTGTAGCTTAAGTAAGAAATACGAAGTTCAGCTGAGCTTATTTATTTCTTAGAAACATAGAATGGTTGGGGTTGGAAGGGACCACAAAGATCATCTAGTTTCAACCGCCCTGCCGTGGGCAAGGACATCTTCCACTAGACCAGGTTGCTCAAAGCCCCATCCAGCCTGGCCTTGAACAATTCCAGGGATGGGGCGTCCACAACCTCTAAGGGCAACCTGTTCCAGTGCCCCACCACCCTCACAGTCAAGAGCTTCCTTACACCTAATCTAAATCTGCCCTCTTTCAGTTTAAAGCCATTACCCCTTGTCCTATCACTACATGCCCTTATAAAAAGTCCCTCTCCAGCTTTCCAATAGGCCCCCTTTAGGTACTGGAAGGCTGCAGTAAGGTCTCCCTGGAGCCTTCTCTTCTCCAGGCTGAACAACCCCAACTCTCTCAGCCTGTCTTCATAGGAGAGGTGCTTCAGTCCCCTGATCATCTTTGGGACCCTCGTCTTGACTCACTCGAGCAGGTCCATGTCCTTCTTATACTGGGGCCCCTAGAGCTGAACACAGTACTGCAGGTGGTGTTTCTGATCAAAGTAAAGAGTTACTTGTGTCTTGCTAAGAAAATTAATTTTGGGCTGCCCAGATAAAGTCAATTTGGTGACTGCTGTTTGAACCAGTGACTGATGTCTAAGCAGACAGTGATTAGGTGACCAACCAAGCAATACCTTCTTCAAGAGCAATCCATGAGAAATGTTGTCTGCTGTCAGAAAGGCTGATACAAGGTGTGTGATAGACCCAGCTTCTCCACAGTGAGGTCGAAACAGAAAAGTACACATGCCTCTTTCCCTGAGGAGATTAAACACAAGTTCCGCTAACAAAAAAATGCACTGTTCTTCATCTATTTTGTATATAATTATCATTAATAAGAAAATGTAAAAAAATTAGAAGTTACACATTCTCATACAATTTGATGTGACATCTAATCAGGCCTACCTGTGTGCTGCTGTCAAAAGCGGCAGGTCCCTCTACCTGAGACCCTTCCACTACCTGATATATTTGTGTCTTCCTTCTTCTTTCCTTCCCCAGTTACATCTCATTTAGCAATTGCTTAGCCACTGGGTGAACAGTTACTGAACTGATTTCAGTTGAGCGAACTGGCAGATGGAAAGCTAAATGAACTGATGCAACCTGTGGCCACATAATTCCTAGATTCAGAATGAGGGAAGAAGAGGAAGCATGTTGCCAAGTGTTAGCTAACACTATCTAGTGTGATGACAACCTGCCATCTCACCAGGTTAAGTGTAGCATAAAACCACACCCTCAGTAGCACAGAGATGATCTAGGAGTGTTAGTTATTACACTAGACCTCACGCTATAATTTCTAGAATTATTTTATTTTTATCATCTATATTAAAAATTATGCTGGGTTTTAGATTATAATGGACCCTGTTATTCAGTGCAGACGAATGTCCTGTAAGTGTTTGGAAATGTTCAAAACAAAGAATTTCAACAAGGACTGCTAGAGTATAAGGCAGTTCTAGAATGATGTTTAGTAACATTTCTCCTGAAAATGGATGTGAGGGTGTAATCCATCCTTGCTGACTTCATTAATGCTACCAAAAGCATAAAACACTATTGTAATGGACTGGCTATGGTGCCTCAGTTTAACAGGGTGAACAGTTTTACTGACTCATTGATGAAATCGTGTCATTATCTGCCTTAGCTCTAAAGAATATTTAATGATTATCTAGGGAGATTTTCAAACAGTAGTTGAAATGATCTTGAGGTAAAAAAGAAATGTGTAAGTTCTGACAGAATCTCTGTCTTTGGAAAAGAAAAAACTGTAGACTATAGAGAATGTAAAGGAAGTCAGGAGAAAGGGATGACTTAGATATCTGCTGTACTATATCCCTCCCTTTATAGAATGAAAACTAACAACTAGGCCGGTGTTGCAGGTACAAGGTAATTTAAGGTGGATGTTTTTATTATGAGTTTTGATTATATAGGGTGGTAGAGAAAGAAATGCTTGAGGTAGCAGTGGGAGAGAAGTAACATTCTGAATGTTAGCTTGGATAAGACCTATTAAAATGACAAATCTGTGCACCTCCTATAAGAAAATCCCAAAATGTTTTATAAATAATAATGAACCAAATCCTTGCAAGGTAATTGATGACACCATAATATCAGTGGATAACCTCTCTGTGCCTCAATTTGAGTCAGTTGTGCAGATCACTCAGCGAGTCAGCCACAAAGTCAGGAACATAACCTGAAGTTGAATTTCAGGCTTTACTGAGCCTGATGCCAAAATCTGCTTTTATAGTCATGATCTCATATCGTAACTCCCTGCATTGCCTAGACATCAGTCTCAAAAGTAGTAAAACTGAATGAGTCAACAAGCAGGCTAACGTAAGTTAGCTAGATGTGCAGTTCATAATTATGTCCTCCTTTGTCTATCTTTGATAACAGCAGCAGCCCTTAAACCAGTATTTCACAACATAACTTTGTATCTTTTAAATTACCAGGAGTTAGCAAGCTACCAAGAGGTACACTATATTTGGAAATCCACTGTGAATCCAAGCAAAGGTCAACAAGTCCATTTTGTGGGGTTTCTTCTTTTGTTTTGTTTGATATATTCAGGTTTAAGGAATTCACAAAACAAGAATGTCAAACCAAGATAATAATCTGATGCCTTTACAATTTCTGAACATTTCATTTGAATTCATTTTGCAGTTAAACATTTTCAAAATAACTCACGTACTCCTCTTGAACTCTTTAAAATAATTCAAGATAACCTTTGCTTCAAAAGATACATTATCTAGACACTGACTTAGATTGAGACCAAGATTATTGGTTTTTCTTTCTGGAAGCTTGTAAAAGAGAAAAATGACTACTTGCCTCCTAAGGTTGTTTAGCAACATGACGTTCACATACATATAATACAAATAATAGCTATACGGGGGATTCTTCTCACTGGTCCAAAGGTCAGGGTTAAGGCTCTTGTCAGAGAACATATGGCCACTATGTTTGGATTCATCATCAACGCTGTCAAACCCAGTCACCTGGTGGGAGAAGAGATTCACAGAAATCAGTGTTTTCTAGAAGCAAACTTCAACATTACTTTTGCTTCAGGACTTGCTTGTACAAAGCATCTAGTCCTCTTCCTTCGTTTCCCTCTTTACGCTAGCAGTCCTGCTGCTCTGCCCTCCTACCATACCATGCAGACAGCAGGAATAATGTGTTTTCTTGAAGGAAGTTTCACCCATTTTTTTAATTCTGAGACATATATGAGGCCCAGGTGCACAAAAGCCTTCAGACTCCTGTGGGGGGCACAGGCCTGTAAGACTCCCTCAGATCCAGATTATAATCCTTTAAACTCATCTGCTTTGTTATTTGAAAAGCAGCTGAAGGCCAGAAGCTCCCAGGAAACCTCAGAGTTCTGATTTGGGACACACTCAGAAATGTCTCTTAATCACATCCCAGCAAGCTACATCCCCACCTCTCTCCTGAGTCCCATCAGGATCTACATAATGCTTCCTTTCAGTTGCCTCCTTTTTGGAAGCCACTCCCAGAGGTAAACTCAAAATACACATCCTGGATTACAATGTTCCCCCTGCACAGGAGTGTGCAAATGTTTTTTGGTGATTCTTTATAGAGAGGATTACTGAGAGGACAAATAAATAGCTGTTGAGCTGTTTCAGAGGAAATAAACAGCAGCTATTTGACAACAAGACCTTACTCAGGCTTTTATTAAATTTTATGTCAGGGCTTTAAAACAATAATACAAGTAATCTATGGAGGAGGAAGCTTTTTTAGTGTCTGGAAACAGCTGTGGAGAAACAAAATTTAAGAGTAGGAGAGGATCTATTTCATGTGAGACAGAAAATCCAAACATACTTACGTATTTAAGGAAAAGGTGCAATTCTTTGTGGTCTTTGGGATTGATTGTTGCTTCAAACAAAGGTACAAAGATGTTCTCCAACATCTTCCCAAAGCTAGGCAGAATATTTTTTGACCTAAATATGTCACTGAAGGGGAAAAAATATACACAGTTTTGATCATTCTTTAATCAGCTTATATTTTCCCTCCACTTTCATATTTTCTGTTATTTGTGTATATTCTACCGCTTCAGTTCTACCAGGATTCAGAAATTCAAAGTTTATGTCAGGGCAGGGATTGTTTCTGTGCTCTGTTTCCTGCACTGCCTGGCACTCTGCTTCATCCAGGCTCTGCTAAAGCTCCCAAGTGCTCCAAAAATAGAGACAGCATGCAGGGGTAGATGCCGTCTCAAGTACAGTGACCCTTTCCTTTATACCAATCCAAATACTAATATGTGAGATAAGGAATTACCTCTCATGAAAGGTTGTTTTCCAAAGTTGTTAACTACTCCAAATCAAAGTAGAATGTTCTGTTTTAGTGAGCCTCTCAGAAAAGAGGGACAGTACTTCAGTGTATCATTAAGTGCATGACTTAATGAAAGTGTTGACTCCACTATGTACATAAGAAAGGAAATTAGAGAAACTTTCTCCCTAATGAGAAACACACTCTGGGGGATATATGCGACCATGACAGCTCCTTCTCTATTCATATTCCAACTATGCAATTTCAAAACATGAAGCTCAGCTATTAAGGCTGACAAAATTATCATGGGAGACTGTATTACAATATACAGTATTAGAAACAAAGAACCATTTAATAAAGTCCCAAAGGATGCTTAAAAACTAAGAAAAACTGGTATTGATTTAAGCTTGCAAATCAGCAATCGGGGTTGCATTTCCAAGTTCACTGTCATTTGTCACTGATCTTGAGGAGGTTTGATGGCAACAGTTTTACAGAGCATTTTCTACTCCTTTATGAGTTGATTTATTTTCATTACTAAATTGCATTTTAACTTGCCTTTGAATGCAGTTTAATTTCACCCAGTTGTAATTTTTGGTTTCAGTATCTTCAGACTTACAAATAATTCACAGTAGGTTTGAATAGCTTCATAAAGAGTAGATTCAAACCCCATCTCCTCTCTTCCACCCCCAGACTGTCAGGAAAACCACAGCAATGGTCAAGAATAAATTTCCCAGGCTGTTGCATATAAACAGAACTACAGGACAGCTCATAAACCATCTACAAAATATCAGAAATTAAAACAAATCATTGGTATGATTTCAAACTATTAAAATTACCAAGAGCTCCTGAATACTTACTAGATTCTGGGAACCTGAATTATCCAGCGCATATTAGGGGAATAAACTTTATGCTTAATGAACCATTTTGCCAAGTTCAGCCATTCATCTGGAGACCGTCCATAAATGGATAAGCGGGGTTCTGTATACTGGTACTTACTTTCTTCTAGTTCCCGGGCTACTTCCTAGTAAGTAATAAATATATTTGCTTTAATATGAACACTGAAGATCATTTACAGCTAGTAGTGTAATTTATCGTTGTATTTTCCTCAGACCAGAAATAACTGTATTATCACCCTTTAAAGATAAAGGTAATCTCTAGGCATCTAAATATTCTACTAGCAAGCTACCTCAGATACCATTTGAGTATAACTAACTGTAACACCTAGATTTAGAGGACAATATTCTTGTGCAGTTATTCCTAACACCTTTGTAAGACATATGGTTAAAATTGGTAAATCAGAATTATACTATTTAAACTGTAGTAAATGACTACATAAAATCTGCAGACCAATGGAGACTCTGACCCAGAATCCATGGTAGTAGCAATTTAAAGGCTATTAATTTTAGACAAGCACTTCTGTACATTTTAGAAGAGCTGACATGCTGTTGATGAAAACTACTAATTCTTTTGTTGTAAGAAATGAATTTGAAGCCTGTGCATGCATGTGCAGATAGAGATTTATGCAGAGGTCCTTCCTGAGCTCCTCCTTCCCAGCAGCTACCACTAGCCAACTACATCCTAACAAAATATTAAGCCAGTGAATTGATCCTTGGCTGCTCTCCATTAGTTTGAAACTGCACACAACTCTGCTTTGAACTCATACACAAGTTACGTGTATGAATTTCTAATTCATAAAATTATTTAGCAAGCAGCAGTGGCTGACTTAGCAGAGGTCTTTCTCCGATGACTTGCTAGAGCAAGCCCAATACTTGGAATCACTTAACCATAGTGTTAGCTCTAGATACAATTATGACATCACAAATCTTTTACAAACCTTCATTTCTCTACAGCTGGAAAAGTTTGAAACTTATTTACCTTGACCATACGAGCAAAATATTCACCACCAATGTAGTTCTCAGTTTTCAAATACAAGTCCCTCAGCTCACTGGCACCAACTGGATTGTACTTGGAATTGAATTTGTCAAATCGATGAAATGTTTGACGACCCTGGAGGAGGAAAAAACCCAAATAACCACGGTTTTAAGTACATACAATAGTTTATAAATTAAATTGCCTAGCAATAAAAGGCACAGAAAGAAAAAGCCTATGCTAACTTACTTCAAACATGAAAAGTAATGCATGAGTTCAAATCCTGATTTAATAAGTTATCATGCAAAAACTGTAGAAACCAGAATTTCACACTTAGAAAACTTAGCTTTCTCTCATTTATTTTGCCATTTTAATAGACTTACTGCGTGGACATCTAAAGAATCTACAGTGAGATCATAAGGGTCCATGTGAAGGCTTTCAAAGACTTGCTTTAAAGTCATCTTCTTGCCTTTTTTCTCTGCAACAATCCTGTCGGGCTCCGTTTGATATGTGTGTTTAATAAACCTCAATAAGTGTTTCTGGTTCATGCAAGCAGCAGCATGGATATGAGTATCAACCTGTAATCAAAAGGTTATTCATGCTCATCATCCATATACATAAACTTAAATTAGCAAAGTACCTATGTCAGTGACAACAATGACTAAAGCCTTCTACAATATTCCTCAAGTAACAAATGGATTACTGCCTAAGCAAGTCAAAATGTTTCAGAACCCTGAGATTTTGGGTTTGGAGGAATTATTCAATAAGCAGAACTATAAATAAAATAGCCCTCAATTAATACTTTCCTATTTAAATAAGAAAATTTTTGACAAGTTAAGATACATTAAAAGTGCCAATCACAGAACCTCAGTTCAGATTAAATTTGATACTGCCTTAAAGGACACTCTGATCCTGTAGTATCCTTTTATTTCATCCATAAACTGATGATGTCTTCCTAGTTATAGACTGTAGTTATAACAATCCTCTCTGACTGAAAGGACCTGGAATTCTCAGCCATTTTCAAAAGTACAATTAATTTTTTTATTTCAGCCAAATGAAACACCTTGGGTCACTAGAACTGCAAAATGAACATATGAGAGATTTTGTCACCTTTTTTTCCCAAGTTTAATAATAATACAGCTACTCATAATGCTGACAGATTTTTCACTTTCTTCAGATCTCTTCACACACTAAGGGAAGTGCAAGCTTCACAGAAGGGCTGAGTGTACTCCTTCAGTTTGTTGTTGAAGTCCCATTTTTAAAAAAAATTTACAAGAACCAAATGGTTTCCACGGGTATACTTTTCTTTTACTCAGAAGCTTGCACTGCTATTTGAGCAGCCTATATTAGAACACAAATAACTGATGAGATTTGGGGGTTGGTTTGTTGATTTAAGTTTTACTTCCAGTATGTTTGCAGTTTCTAAGGACCAAGTACTTTAAAGGGAAGAATAGGCCTTAGCTGGAATAATGGCCTTAAGGAATCTAACAGCACAGCAATATCCAGTGTGTGGAGCAGCAGAGCTGCTGCTCCAGGGTCCATTTGCTTTGAATTTCCTTGAGAAATTCTGACTGAACAAGAAAACAGCCTAACGCATGTCCTAGGCAAAACAATGAAATTACTCTACCAACAAATTCCTATCAATTTAAAACCAAAACAAACCACTGTTCTGATTAGATTTCACAGTTGACACATAATGAGCACAATGGCCCTGGGGACAGTTTGACAGACTCTGAAACTGCCTTCAAGTCCAGACTGCCAAATCCTAGCAGAAGCAGTTTCAGCTCACCCAGAAGCCACAGTGCTGCAGCCTGCCTGCTAAGCTTCCCATTTTCCTCTGGCCCAGGCCCTACCTGGACATAGACGGCTGTGAGCACAGGCATGTGTGGTCAGAAGCAATCGCCAACTTGTTCACTATTTCTAACATGTGCCTTGTGCACCAACTGCCTGGTACTGGAGACAAGTCTTACAAGACCAACCGGCAGAATGGTTCTGCAGAAGGAGTAGGAAGCCAGACAGTCAGTTTGTAACACAAGTTTCAAGATGATAATGTAACAGGGACATGATTATTCAGATAATAAGTCTAAAAAGCACCACACAGTACTGTCCCATATATTGGTAGGAGCTGGTTCGGAATTCTTATAAGTAACACTTTACCATGAAGTCTTATGTGAAACTGTAGTGGAAAAGGCTGCTCCAACTCCTCATACGGAGTAAGAAAGGAGCTTCAAAGCAGAAATAAAAAATAATCTTGCTTCTGCACAATACTGGTAATGCAGCTGTCAGAACGCACCCAGTTTTGCTGTCTACATTTAAAGGTTTAAAAAAAACAAATACTGACAACATTCCCAAGAAACGTCACAAAAGGAAATAGGAGCTGGAGAACCCACCCTGCCATGTAATTGTAAAAATGAAACTTATTTGGCTTTCAAGGTGCAATTTGAGAGTTAACGTGATCAACTGTAAACAGGTATTTGTACATCCAGAAGAGACAACAAGGGGACACTTCAGTCTCACAAGCAATAATGGAACAAGATCTGAAGGCTGGATGCTGACATTGGATACAAGTTGAACCCACTGCACTATGCTTTTTAAAATGGAAATAACTAGCATTCCCAGGGACACACTCCCAACAAGAGCTGCATAGCCTGTATGCAGGAGTTCACACTAGAAGGAATTCTCAGATAAACCAGCTAGCTACAAGGAGTCACTGAACCTACTTCTCTGCAAGGACTCTCATCCAGGACTCTTCTGTCCAGGAAACTGCAAACATGGACACGTATGTGAGACCAGCCTGTTCCCCTTTGTGTAGTGACTATGTCTGCAGTTTCAGATTCCACCAACAGACATCCTGATCTGCTTTTAAGGATCCGTAGGAAACAGATCATGGAGCACCTGAATAAGTAACAGCCATACTCCTGCAATGTAAACCTCAGCTTATGCTATGACATACAGTCCACAGAAATGCCAGTTTTACTTGGCACATGCAGTCACTTAGTTTGCAGTTTATGCATACAGAAGTTGTCGCTTTCTAAGGGTAAATCCATCTCCATGTGACTGTTAATAGCATAACTGAAGACCAGGATATAAACTGAATCCTAAACATTAACATTTAATTGTTAATCACTGCCTAGTTCAAATATGCTGGACACTTTAAATGAAAAAGCAAGAAACATATTACTCTCTCGAAGTACACAACATGAAGTATACAATGTGAAGTACACTACTAATGCACAGTAAACAAAGCTGTGTCTAAAATAGTAAAAACAGCTCCACTTGACATATTATTACACTCCTCAGAGTACCTGTATAGCCATTTAAACCCAAGTGCATTATATATATGCTTACTCAGGATAATAAACATCTTCTGTTTTAGAAACAAATATTGTTTACTATAAACTCCTCCTGGACCAGTGAAATACTCCAAACTGCGAGGCTTGGTCAACTTACATGGGAGAATGAAATAACAGTTAATAGATGCCCTATAAGCATTAAACATTCAGGAAAAACAAGTCACAAGATTAGAATACCAGGTGTAGGGAACCTGAATAAGTGTAGTTTATTGAATTTCAGAATGCACTAGTTCCAGTGGTGGCTCAGTTACTGGAATTAATGAGTCTTGAAAAAAACCAAACTAAAACAAAACAATTCCTCTTTCTTTAAATCAACATGAATTCACTACTGTTAAGAGGGTAAGGACAGAAAGCAAGGCCACATTTTGTTTGGTTTGCTTGTATGCAAGGATCACATGAATGACACAGTAGTAACTGCATTTCTTTTAAAGTCCTGCTTCCCTTTGAGAAATAATTCTCTCAAGTGTGCCTCTGCAATTCAGTAAGCTCCTGTGAAATCTTCTCTGGTCCCCACAAGCATATCACACATAGCTCTATAGCTGAGCTAATCACATCAGGCTTATTCTCTAAGAACCAAGATTTTCCCCTCCTCCCTCTCCCTAAATATATTTATTCCCAAGAGTAAAAAGACTTTCCTAGAGTCTCTTTCATGGTTTTTCCAGAGAATGTGCAGTACTTTGGCTACCTTTTTTAACTACCTGGTGTATTCTGACCTTTGGGTAAGCAGCAACTTCAGTAACAACAAAAGTCTTACAGAGTATCACATGGCTTTTTTTTCATTTTTTTTTTAGAAGCAATGCAACTTTTTGGAAGGTTTTAATGATTTGAGCTTTGACCTACCCTAGCACATAATTAGTGTGTATGCTTTTATGCACTTTCACAATTCAGTGTGCAATCCTATCTAAACGAAGCATCTAAACACAGAATCCTTAGACATACCTTATAGGGATTTTATTATAATAATAATAATAATAAATGTTATCATGCTGAGAAATTGTTACTAATTTCATTGTTAATTATGAAAGGCATCTATGAAAAGAATTTGAACAGACTGCATTTATATAAGGGTGACAAATGCCACCTTTGCCTCCTCCCTCCCCCCAAAAAAGACAAAACCAGTCCCATTTTAAGATGTTATTACTTTGTTCTTCATACTATACATGAAGTAAGCTGAGGCTTTTCAGGGCCATGAGTAATAAGCCCCTACCACAAGGTCTATTTGCTTCTATTTGCAAACATTCTACTTGCGTTTCCAAATTTGTTACGATGCCACTCCAGCCCAATTTCCCGTTAGTGGAAAAAACCCTCAGTGGCATGCCCTTAGCCAAATTTCTTGTTGCAGTTCTTATTTTCCCCTCGCCCCAGGAGGACACCTTTTACTCAAGGTCACATTAATCTTCAATGAAAAGAAGAAACACAATGAGTGACAGAAGCCTAGCTTGGAACACATAATATGCCTTCAGTGAACTCACCTTTTTAACAAATGAAAACAATTGTTAACACAAAGGTTTCCTTAATTCTTTTAATTCCATCATGTCATTCAAGCAACGGTGGACATCAATTTCCTTGCAATTAAAGGGTGGTAGAGTTCCCTTCACTCAGCAGTTCTCCATGTAATGAAGCCAGCCTGTCTTCCACTGCACCTTCTCAGTTCAGGCTAGCCCTTGCCTGTCGTTATTGATCTGACCACCCAAGCCATTCTGTCCGCAGGCTTTGTGGATTAAATGCTTGTACTTCTCAGTCAAGATAGTTACATCTATGTACAACTTGCAGCTTGAAGGAGTTCCCATTGCCCTCCAAATCACGTCTCACCAGCATCAACTTCCCTAAACCACTCTTGCCTTCCTTGTCTTCCTGCATTGCTTCTCCTTCCTTCCACTGTCTCTCAAATCTCCACAAAACACCCAGCGCAGATCTATTTTATGGATGCTTAGCTGTGCATATCAGAAATAGTGTTGCACTGAATTAGGCATATGCTCTAGATTCAGAGCAGTAAGTGATAAATAGAGCAAAAACAAATGCCAAGGGAAGCCCTTTAAATGATACTGAACTTTTCCAGTGCATAGATTAGTATCTGCAGTTGACAACTACCTGATTTTCCAAACACATGCACTTTAACTCATAAATACTTCCACGCCGATAGCTATGGGTTTCATGAACTTGACAGTGAATCCTCTGCAGCCTTTAATTCAATGCTGGATTGAAGGGAAGTCATTTCACATCCCACTGCTAGATTCCCTGCTCACCAATATATTTATATTGCATTAGCTTTTCAGATAGGATGCAACAGCTTTATACAATGAGCTTGATTCTTTCCTTGCAGCTCTGTAATCAGCATGAGAGGCAGAAGACACAAAATACTCTGCCCTAGCAGTAACGCTCCTGACAGCCAAAATAGTCCCTAGAGCTGGGCAGAGCCCCTCAGGAGCTTGTCTAATTCATACTTACACCATCCAGAGCAACCCAAAACCCAGGAGACAGGAGATGCAAATCTCTGTGTCTCCAGCTTCTTCTTTGGCTGTACTCATTGCAAAATGCAAAGAATCAAGCCCTATAATGTTTGTATTCACACGAATACAGAAATAACACTGCTGTGAAGAGAAACAAATTTCTTTTTTTGGTCTTTTTATTACTAAAAGGACAGAGGAAAAGCTTTCTTTATGGTCTCTACAGATTTTTTGCATTATAATGATTGATGGCTTTCTGCCTCAACATTTTGTGCTTACTTGCAAGACTGAGGGCAGACACAAGAATTTACCTCAGCATCTCTGCAAGACAGGAGGGGAGAAGTAGTATGCGCACTGCTTTGGAAGCACAAAATACAGCTTTACTGTCAGTTAACAGTGGTAAGGCACCATTACATGTAATGCTAACAGAGGTACAGAGGCATTCCTGTTCTTTTAATCTTAGGCTAACCCATAAGCCTTCCCATTTGCTATCACTTTTGGTTTATATGATGAAACTGAATTTCATCACCAAAGTCAGTACGTAGCTACTGGGGAAAAAAAAAAGAAAAGGGGAAAAAAAAAGAAAAGGGGAAAAAAAAAGAAAAGGGGAAAAAAAAAGAAAAGGGGAAAAAAAAAGAAAAGGGGAAAAAAAAAGAAAAGGGGAAAAAAAAAGAAAAGGGGAAAAAAAAAGAAAAGGGGAAAAAAAAAGAAAAGGGGAAAAAAAAGAAAAGGGGAAAAAAAAGAAAAGGGGAAAAAAAAAGAAAAGGGGAAAAAAGAAGAAAAGGGGAAAAAAGAAGAAAAGGGGAAAAAAAAAGAAAAGGGGAAAAAAGAAGAAAAGGGGAAAAAAGAAGAAAAGGGGAAAAAAGAAGAAAAGGGGAAAAAAGAAGAAAAGGGGAAAAAAGAAGAAAAGGGGAAAAAAGAAGAAAAGGGGAAAAAAGAAGAAAAGGGGAAAAAAGAAGAAAAGGGGAAAAAAGAAGAAAAGGGGAAAAAAGAAGAAAAGGGGAAAAAAGAAGAAAAGGGGAAAAAAGAAGAAAAGGGGAAAAAAGAAGAAAAGGGGAAAAAAGAAGAAAAGGGGAAAAAAGAAGAAAAGGGGAAAAAAGAAGAAAGGGGAAAAAAGAAAAGGGGAAAAAAGAAAAGGGGAAAAAAGAAAAGGGGAAAAAAGAAAAGGGGAAAAAAGAAAAGGGGAAAAAAGAAAAGGGGAAAAAAGAAAAGGGGAAAAAAGAAAAGGGGAAAAAAGAAAAGGGGAAAAAAGAAAAGGGGAAAAAAGAAAAGGGGAAAAAAGAAAAGGGGAAAAAAGAAAAGGGGAAAAAAGAAAAGGGGAAAAAAGAAAAGGGGAAAAAAGAAAAGGGGAAAAAAGAAAAGGGGAAAAAAGAAAAGGGGAAAAAAGAAAAGGGGAAAAAAGAAAAGGGGAAAAAAGAAAAGGGGAAAAAAGAAAAGGGGAAAAAAGAAAAGGGGAAAAAAGAAAAGGGGAAAAAAGAAAAGGGGAAAAAAGAAAAGGGGAAAAAATGAAAAAAAGAAAAAAAGAAGCAACCTCAGAATGAATCAAAGTTCAGGGAAGTTAAGGTATAGATTCACTGCTCACTCACGAGGCTTTTAATCATATGTTTAAAAAGCAGACATCTGTTAATTTCATTCTATATTTTGTGAGATCTACAGAATTTAGAAGTATATAAACCCACTCTAACTTCCTTTCTTAGAAGTAACAAGTGGTATTTCAACCCTGTGGTCACAAACAAAAGCTAGAACTTACTTTCTTTTTGTCTAACCAATATTTAAAAAAAAAAACATCAGTTGCAACGATCTAGACCAAATGGTATCTCACTGCAGCAACCAGCTATTGCAACACAGAATTCAGCAGGGCTGTGTAAGCCACTCCAGAAACTGCGTTCTTCTATGCAGAGTTACCCTGCCCTGAGTTAAAGCTCTGCTGCCACACAAGGCTAGGCATCCGAGCTAGTGAGTCTGTAGGTAGAAGAATATGATGTGTAAAAGTCACTGCTATGACATATCCTCAGGCTTGGTTTGCTGACACACTGAAATAATGGCTAAAGGGAATAAGAATACAAAAGGAGGCTTAGGCTGTCATTTTTTCATCTTTAGAAAACTCTATCAAAGCCAATGCATTACATAGATATACGTCATAAAGGTAGCAAATACATGTTAGGTAAACAAATCTCTTGGCTTCACCTTAAAAAAAAAAAAGCAACAGCCTCCACCCTAGAAAGAAGAAGAGAGACAAACCAAAGTTGCTAATAACAAGAACAGCTCCAAGACCAAGAAAACACAGTAAATGCCTCCTGCAATTAGCCACATTTTATGAAAAGTAAAATAATATTCAGGTGTAGGTCCTTTACTCTGAAGGTGTATTTCAGTTAAACTGAACTATCAGCTCTGAATTATCTGAGGCTGTTGGGCACAGTGGTCTACTGGAAGCTCCACTCAAAAAAACCTCACATACGTTCTTTGGAAGGCAAGACACCCTAGTACACAAAGCCTAAAACTCAGTTCCGAGTTTGTGTGCTGTAGAGCTAAACTCTTACTACTAAATTTCATCCTTAATACAGGCAACCCAGGAGTTATGTGGAGAATCTGCACTGACTGCACTTCGCTATGCATCAGCTAGAAAATGTGGGAGAGCCCTGCTGAAGGCAGACCCAAGAGGCTTCTCTAAAGTTAGCGTTCTCCTACACAGACAGTTGTCCACCTCCTGTGGGGAGCCAAGTGGAGCCAGGCACACCGTCTTACCACCTGTGGATTCTTGTCTGTCTAGAGAAGTATTTGTCTCGTTATTAAAGGGCAGTTTTCCAGTTCCAGCTTGATCAGTGCAAAACCTACCTTTGGTTGCATTCTGGTTAAGTCCAATGTGTAAGATGCACACATACCTTTCCCTTATTTAATAGGAGCCTTATCTTGGGATTTATTAAACAGATGAGCTCACTGGAGGAGAAAACCTATTAAACCAGGAAAAAAAAGGGAGGAAGGGGACAGGGAGAAGCGGGGAAAAAAACCAGTAACCTTTGACTGTCATGCCAGCAAATAATGCTGGCCAGCTTTCTATTGTACCTTTCTAAATGCAGTAGTACATGTTCACTGATTGACCTTGCCACTACATTCACAATTGTTTTAATTTTGGCACTTTCCATCAGTTACTTTGGCTCTTTTATATAAGCAAACAGATTGTACTAGGATCTCCACACTAGTGTCTGAGGGATGCAATAGACAACTTCACTAACAGCTCTTTTGGGAGGTGAATCTTATTTCTTGCTTTCCTTGTGAGCAGTACGCACTGTTTAGGATGGACTAACAGAGAGACATCCTGAAAATATAGGCCCTAGAAGTGTCTGTTTCATATTGTAACTTTCACTGCTGATAGTGTCATTAGGGAGGAAGCACTTCAGGGAAGTTACAGGTCCAAACGTTACTTGGGTTAGCAAGACATAGAGAAGACAAGATTTGGGGTCTTACAGGACCTCTATCTACAATGCAAGTTTACTTTCCATAGAGAGTGCTTGCTTCATAAAAATACTACTTTAAGCAAGATTAACTGTATGCAGCAAGAATTTTTAAAGCAGTAACTAGCAGTAGGAATGATCTCTGCCAGAGAAGAGCAAGCTTGTTCCTGCTCTCTTGAATTTGGGTATTGCCAGAGGGGAAGTGATGCACATTTTGTGCTTTTGAACAACATTAATGCATTTGTAGATTAGCTTATTTAATAGTAGATAATTAGAAAATAATTAAGATACACCCAGAAACATTAAACTGTTGTTTTTAAATCAAAAGCTGAACTCGGCAAGTACAATCCTGTTAATTACAACTTCGCAGTAATCAAACTGATGGTCTAGGCAGTTACTCGATCCACACCTGTCCTTCGCACCTCTCAGTCACCACGTGTTTTATTATTAAGGTCTCTGTCAGCTAGTGAAGTGTTTTATCAAATGTGGCATGGAGTAAATATCTTGTCCGGGGTTATACAAGAAAACTGTCAAGTTAGGAGTAGAGTCTCCACCACTTGAATCCTGCTTGAGTGAATTAGCTAATAGATCCTCCCATCCATATGCTTAACAGATAAAAGTGTGAAATTCATTAGAATTTACCTAACAACCCATCTGCTTCTAGCCTTGCGATGGACAGGGGTACATCCATCAAATACTTTTGTTCAGCAGATTTTGTATTTGACAGTTTATTACCACAACAGTAGCAAACTTTCAGTAGCCAGCACACTGGACACTATAGAGAAAAGCTAAAACGACTTTTTGAGGTACTAGCGCTAACCAAAACATAGCAGAAGGATTAAAGCATTGATCTAAACCCTGAAGTTACAAAATAAGGACTACCTCTTCCAGTTGCATATAAAAACAATGCAAAATGGACCTGAAGTGGTTAAAAACACCAGCAACAATTACTGCTTTGTGAAGAAATCTCACCTATCAAACTGAAGCATTATCTCTCCAATAACCTCCTCTTAATTTCAGGAAAGGGAAGCAAATGAAGCAGCATTAACAGTGTTGCTTCCATGCTCTGAAGAGAATGCAGCTCCCTTGGGTCTGAGTATGTCAGGAAATGAAATCAGCTATGTGATTCCCCTACGTGTCTCCTAATTACATGCCAGTGTATCTCAGAGGCAGCTAAGAATATAACTCAAAATAACAATCTCTTTACTTAATATTTCACAGACATTTTTTACCAGACACTGATGGCAGCATGAACCCTCAGTTCAGTTTCTGTGGGAGGTCTTTTTTCTTTTGGCATGTATTTGAACACCTACTTTCAACATGAAGTGAATTTTTTAGCCAAAATCTATACAGCTGTTCCTACTACAGTCTAGTATGACTGACTTACATGAAAGCAGGAAAATGCACTTGACTGTCTTTAAGTGAATTAATAAAAATGAACTAAACCTCCACGTGGATATTTTCATTCATAATCCAAGTGAGCTTCATTTGATTAACTGTTTCACTCCTTTAAAGCAATCTACATACAATGAAATCTCTTTGATTCTGAATATGTGAATAGATGAGTTTAGCATAATCCACTTAACCCACTTACATTCAAGTTAACTGGACGTGTTCCCATGCAGAAAACTTTTAATATTCTTAAAGTAACATAATTCAATTGAGCGGTATGCACACACCACTTCACACATATCATCTACACCTCACACAAGAAAAGCAAAATTGCTGGAACTCCTACTACAAACAATGTCATGCCTTTAATCCTTTTCACACTTACCTTTCTCACATTATAAAAGTCTCGATGAGGATTACTCTTTAGTTCTTTAAATTCCGACATTTCATTTAACATCTCATGTAAACTAAATTTAGATTCTAAAAAGTTAAGCCTCCGATGACAATATGTTTTTCTGTAAAAGAAAACACAAAAATTAACTGTAACTTAAAACTATCTGTATTTCAAGTTCAGTGAGAACTTGAAAGTTTTCACAGTAAAAACATTTTTTTTTTTTTTTAATGAAGAGGAAAACAAATTCATTCTTCTTATCCTACTGGTTAAAAAATATATAAGTCAATATCCAATATGATTTCAGACCAACGTTATTAGTGAAACCTCAAACAGAGCTCTACGTAACCGTGTTATGTCCTTCAAGTTTTTCATGTACTGTTATCACTGTATCTGTGCATAAACTGCAGTTCTTTTAGTATCTTTACTTTACTTAGCATCGTTAGTAATGATGGCCAGAGAAAGCATAAAACCTATAATAAAATGTGATGTCAATTGCTACTACTCTGAAACTATATCTCCAATAGAGCAGATCACCTCATATATAACAGAAACAACCTGTAAGCCAGATTTGCTCACTATGGAAATAATTTTTTCAAAAAATTTGCCATTTAAGTTTATTTGCTTTTTCAATGTGAATGTAAGAAGCCAAGATACAACCCAATCCACTTTCATTTTTTATCCCTTAAAAAACACATATATTGTGTAGAAATACTTTTTTTTCCCAAAGTAATTTATTGTGTTCTTCTTAGAAAAATCATGCTTTTTTGTTCCTGCCTGCCTGTTCCTCTGTCTTCACTTTCATCTTCTGTTATGTTTCTCATACTATTTTTAACCAAGGACATGGTTTTTCTCTTCACCATCTGTCAATTCTTATTGAATCTACAATATTTTTGTAGCACTATTGATGTAATAGCCTTCTTTTTTCTGCTTTATTGTTGACAATCCCTCCTCAATGGGACACAAATCCCATTATACATTTGAAAGTCTGATTCAAACACAGTCTCACCGTATCTGATACTGATCAAGACCCGTTTGCTCGCTGCAGGAAGTCTTTGTCGGATTATATTATTATTCAAGAGACTGGAAGACCGAGGAGTAGGGGTGAGATTTCACCACTTTAAGAACAGCACAGATTAAAGAACAATGGGTTCTTGATCTCCAAGCAGCCCCATGTGTGATAGACATAAATGACAGGAAAGCACTTGCTGCAAACAGGGAAACAATACTGTATGAAGAGCTTATGCAACAGGATTACTGAAAAGACTTTTTCCTTTTAGTTTGTGTGTATTTATCAGCAAGTGCAAATCAGCCTGCAAAAGCTTAATCTGAAAGAGTGAAAGGAGCAGATGATTGCTCCTACATTCACAAAGGTGCCGAGCGTTCTAACACATCCAAGCGCCGTTCTTATTTATGGCTTCCTGATAAAGACTGTTAACAAAAGCTGCAAAAAGAAGGGTCTTCGGCATGACTTTTGTTTCAAGTTCTTTCTTGTCCTTCAATCTTCTCAGTATCTGCATCTTGGAATATAACATGCTGAAACCGGAAATGCATTTACCTATTGCATACTGTAAACAAGCAGACTCAAGCTAGCTTTGATTTGGAGCAGGAGTGCTGATAATGCTGGTGGAAGCATAGGCTTTTGCCCTTGAAAAAGTGCTTAGAGAATGGGACAGCTCTGTTCAGCCTATCTGGTTTGCCACTATGAATGTGCAAGGCAGACAGATTACGCTGCAGGTGTCAGACAGACCCAAAAGGGAAAGAATGCATCAGGTGTGACTAACGTGTCACATTGTAAGCTATGATCTCTCAAAGGCATGACTAGGAATGCAGTGCTGGCAGGCAGGCCAAATAGTTCTTAAGAACAGTCCAGGTTCCTGCTTTGTTCCATCCTAGGGTGAATTCTTTTCCTTTCCAGGTGTTGAGGCCATGAGAAACCTTGATGTTTCCAGTCCTCAGCTGGGAAGTAAACTAAAAAACTGGTTGCATATGTTTTGTTATGCGCTGGACTTGCTTTGTCACAAGTGTGTCAGTGACCATACATACCAGAGTTGTTGTAGTTCTGATTTTTACAGATTTGCCAGTTTGATGGTTCTAGGAAATTTCAGGCCCATTTTGATTGTGCATGTGCAGATCAGTTTTGCAGCACATGAGCAGTTAATTTACATCTGGAACAAATCAGACTGAATATTTATGTTGGTGAGCTGTTCTGTATGCTCTACATAGGCAGGGTTTCTCTTCATGCAGCAATAGTACAACAGACATGAAGGAATTCCAGACAACTGTTCAAAAACCTCAAATTCAGCATAGGCCAAAACAAAATTAAAAAGGTGAGGTTCAAGTTTCAGTTCCCATGCCTCAAGAAGTTTGGGTCAGATTTGACTTGAATGGGAATATTGGGCCAATTTCTTGCTTTTCTGTTAACTGCTTCTCATTTTGCCATGGTAGATGCAAAGAAACTAAGGAAATGAAATATAGCTGTATGTGTTTGGTTTGTTTTTTTTTCCTTTTAAGTCCTTCCATGATGCATTAATGCTTGAGAAGGGCAAAACAAAACATTACAGTAGAATGAGCACATTGAGGAATTAAATATCACAGACATGGGAAGTATTAAACTAAAGGTAACCAGCAGCCTGAAGGGGCAGAGAAGAAAGAGTAACATACGTTGGACCATCTGCAATTAGAGCAAGAACATGGCTCAGGTCAAGAGTATAGGTCTCCAGGTCAGGATACGGCAGACTCCGAGGCTCATTGAGTTCCATCATTTCTTTGTTATCATAAACAAAGGGAATGCCACCTTTCATCTTGATGACATAATCCAAATTGTCTGGAGCATCATCAAGATTGTAAGGATCTTCATTTTCTTCTGGGGGTGAATGGAAATCTGGAAATAAATTTACATTACGTTTAGAAGAAATAACACAAAAGGCAAAATAATTACAAAAAGGACTTTCTGCTTCTATAATGCTTCATTTCTAATGGATTTTAGTACTTTCATTAAAAATCTCATTTTCAGTTACCATAAAAGATCTGTTTTTACAACACAGCTTTATTCTGACAGGCTTTAATTACAGTCCCTCTCTAAGCTAAGTACCTACCTCAATTCAAGTATTATACATTATTAGAGCTATTCACTGAACCAATGTATAAATAGATTTAGTAGTATTCTTTATTAATGTATGATGGCAGAAGTTTCAAAATAAGTTTCCAGAAGTATGTTAGGATGGTTGAAAGTACAGCTGAGATTTTTGAACAATAAAACAGTTGTTGACTTCATGCCCACCTTCATTATTTTCCTTTCACCTTCTGACTCCCTGCAGTAATTTTGGAAGTTTGTATTTAAGCACACAGTAATGGAGCTGTTCTCATATTGAAACACCAGTGAGAAAAGAACTGGCTGTGCCTTACTTCTTCACCTCTGCCCTTCCCACAATCCAATGAGCTAGACTAGTGCATGCATACTAGGACTGTTTCCTCTTTCTCTCAACCATTAGTGAATATACTTCAGTCATGGTAGAGCAGGAAATATAAGACTCAGTGCTTCTCACTCTGACCAAGGCAGTGGTTGGTTTGTAGTTTATTGGAGGGGGTTGGTTGGTTTTGTTGTGTTTTGATCGGGGTTTTTTCTTTTGTGCTTTTTTGTTGTTTGTGTTTTGGTTTGTGGGTTTTGTGGTTTTGTTTGGTTTGTTGTTGGGGGGGGGTTGGTTTGGTTTTTTTTTTTCTTTCTTTCTTTGGGTTTTTTCTTTGTTTGTTTTTTCTTTTAAATAAAACTCCTTATTTTTGTTTAATTGCTTTTGAATAGAACCAAGAAGTGCAGAAGCCAGCCATAGTACAGCACAACTCTAGTTTTCCCCTTGGCCTTCTGATCATGACCAAAATCTGACAGCACCAGAATCACAGTTGGGATTTGTTCAGTACAGTTTTGTAATCCCTTTACAAAATTACAGGGGGTTTTGGTTTGTTTTTTGGTTTTGTTGTTTTTTTTTTTTCTAAGAATCAGGTAAACACACATACTTCTGGGACATTCAGCTTACGTGAACACTCAAACATTATCACTCATGCTAATCAATGTTCATCACTTCTTTTACAGTATCTTACTAATGCAACTAGCATAAAATAAGTGTCTCAACTACATTTATGTCAACTGAACCACATTTTTGGGCTCAGACTTATTACCGAGATTTCTTCTTTTACCTGTTCAGTTAAGCCAAGACAGAAAAGTAATTAGCCAGTCCTAGAGAACCTGAACATGTTATAAACTGATACCATTCTTATCTCTAATATTCATAACTATCCAGCTCAAACTTGTGCTAATTAAGACATCATGTAATGAGATTTTATTCTTTATGTCATAAGTTTAAAATCATAACTGTAAAAAAGTTATTAATGTAATAATAGCTTGAAAATACCTCCCCAGCAGCTGTTCCAAAACACCTTTCCCATCTTGAATATTCCGTATACTGTCCTCTTTACACTCTTTCTATATAACAAACGCTTGAAAACATGTTAATTCACCCTCTTTCAACCACTGAGCTAGAGGGTAATTGATTTAAAATGTCACTTTATGGCTGAGAATACATTGCCAACAATATGGACACATCTACAGTGGCACATCTGTACAGACCAAAGGTTGATCCTCACAGGCTAATCCAAAAACTAGCAGTGCAAACAGTTTAATGCACAAGCAAAGCTTTCAAGACACAATCCACCTAAGTGACAAATATAATTTGTGACATACATAGCAGGGAATATATTCAACCTAATAAGCCTTGTTGAGAGAGCAGTTTATTAACCCAGGCAGAATGTCCAACAAATATGACTACACAGCTTCCAGTCTGATAAGTGTACCATGCCTGTGAAATTACTGAATCAGGGCTTGCTAACAGGCATGTCTGTATTGTGCTTCAATTTACAATGTAGATGAGCTCATAACCCTTTTATTTCACCATGCCAAGATCAGGAGGAATGACTTTAAACCATATCCATATATCTTTTTCCTGGAGGAACACAAGTGTACTACTTACCATCCCATTTGCTGCAAAAAAAAAAAAATAATCAATGAGCATCTAGTATGTTTTTTCAGGTTTGACAGCTTCTAAGTTTGCAGATTAGACACAGAATTTATGACTTCAGTCCCTCAGTGATTCTCCACCACTTACTAACAGAATAAATTACAGAGGCAAAGACATTCAGAAGAGATCATCACAAAAATCCAACTTACCTTTACTACTGCAGTGCATGGGTTTAATTCTATATTTTAAAAAGAAGAACAAGGATATTCACCTGGATACACTTCATCTTCAACCTTCCATTTTTCATCTTGCATGCTACACAGATACTGAGACGTTGTTCTTGGGAAGCGATGGTAGGCAAGACGTGAATACTTTTCTCGAATGAGAAGAGCTTTCACCAGGCTCTTGGCAGCTTGTTCATAATCATCAACTGTAACCTGAAAGGAAAGCCTGGATAAATACTGACAAAAATAAAACAGCGGTTTTAGCAACAAACTGAACCCATGCCAGTAACAAGGAGACTGAATTTCCAGAAATGTAAGTGTATGTGGCTTAACCATAAGGATCTTACCCAAGGTCTCAGGAAGCCAGTGACAGAAACAGAGTCCAAATATGATGTGCAGAACACACACGCATTTTTTCTCTAATCATATATTGTCCATTTTTTTAATGCCTGATTATGTTTTTATCTATTTATTTTTTATGATAAAAAGTATAAAACTACCTGAACTTGACTTTAACTATTTCATAAATTAATGTGTTCACAAAGCAATTCAGTTTGTTGCAGAGAGCTGTAATATAGTGACATTTCACACTTCATATACCTTAGCTGCTTGTGGTTTGGAATGTTCCCCCCCCAAGATACAGAAAGGGGAAAAAAATGGTTTCTTACCCCTGCACAGTAGTCTCCACTAATTGAAACTCTCTGAAACTCTGGTACATCATATGGCACTTGGACTGGCAGAAAAGCACTTGGAAGAACTGGCGTTGCAGGAGACGGAACAGGATTGGCTGATGGTGCTTTCCATTCCTGAGACGGAATTTGTAATGACAAAGACTGGGATCGAATCATCTTGAAACTTTTCTTCCTACGAATTCATGGTATAAAGTATAAAATAAACCATGGTATAAAACATTAAATACACTGGAAAACTGATTACAGCAAAGAAATCACCCCCTAAGAAATTTTAAAAATTAAATTAAATCTCTCATACCACAGGAAAAATGTTAGTCACAAAATACTTGTGCTTTTAGCTTTTTTCTATTGACATTTCACATGATATATGCTGCACACAATTGCGCTTACCCTCCACACAAATACAATATGCTGTAATTTATTTACAATCACTGTAAGATGCCCTAAAGTTTGTTTTGTTTCACTTGTTACAAATTCAGTTTCAGCAAGTCACTATACAGAAGGAAAATGCAATCACTGTGCTTACTTTAGTGGGAGTTGATTCTTAGAAACTGGTAGCATCAGAATTCACAAAGTATCAGACAGAAACAAGTAAATGTTACGTACAGTAAGTTGTTGTAAGTTATCATGCTATTACACATTCTTTTCATTCTTCCCAAAACATGCAGGATTTAAAAACTCATCTAGTTGTCAGACAAGACTATGCATCAAAACTTCATATATAGTCATTCAGTTAAACTTGTAAGAAAAAGGATAAGCACGTAGTTATTCCTTAGGCACTGTTTGATGAGACTTGAGCAAAAGGCTAATGTTGGTTATCAGAGTAATAACATAGCATGGCTTTGCTATACAAGTCCATTCCTCCCCTCGGGACAGTAAATGGCTAACCCCCATAGACTTAAAACCTTTTGCCCTTTCTCTGCAAAACTGTGATAGACGTGTACCTTAGACAAACCAGCTAAAAAAGAATGCTGTATTTTTCAGTGAATTAATTGTAATACCTCAAGTGAAGTTTTGGAATATCTCTAAAGATTTAATTTTCCTTACTCAGTTTAAATGTATTTAAATGTATATTAAATATTCACATATGTTATAAACCACCTGTGATACCACTTTCTTTTACACTGTGGAAATACCACCTCGTTTTATAAACTAGATGCTAAAACCTTAAAATGTTAGTAAGAACCACTAACAAAGAAAAAGGAATACTAGAATACTCTCTGGAAGTTGCATTACTTCTGTGACATTCTGAAGAATAAGAACATATAGTGCTGGTACAATTAATACCCTGCGACCAAATTCCATCCTCTCTTAAGGACTTGTAGCCACCTTTAAAATCAGTATGAAATTCTTGAAAATCAGTGTTGGATCAACTGCAACTGAAAACAGAAGTTTTACTCATCTAACTGTCCTTGAAGTACACTTCAGTTCTGTAGGACAGGGATGAATACTTGTTCTGTTCCCACAGGTAAACAACATACATACAATATGCCACTTACCACAATTAAGCTTGTGCAAAACTTGAGGTACAGTTTGATAGAACATATTTCTATAAGACAATTTCCCAAATTAAAAGTGAAACTTAACAGTTCAGGAGGAAATATAAACCAAATAGTTGTTTGAATGAAAACATCTAGTTTTCCCTTCTGTGCTTGTTTACATCTATGAACATGCCAACTGGGAAACCCACTTGCACAATTGAAAACCTAAAGTCTCAGCCTGTATCATCAGCGTGTCATACCTTAATTTAACTAAATTGACTCTTCTCCCTTCTGTTCCAGAAGTATGATGCCAAGCGTTGCCCAATTGATTGTCTGCAGCTAACTGGGTACATGTGTTTAGCTATCACTTTCAAAGGCTTCCTTGTTTGCCAGCTTTTTGAAGAGTCTGTACACATCCAAGCCATTTGGTGTCAGACTGCTGCTGAGCTCATGTACCTCTAGGAGATAGTCTAACCAGTCCAGTAAAGTTAAGATACTGGAACAGCCCGACATCAGGGTACGGTGTTAAGGCTACCTCTCACAGAAGAGAATCATAAACCAAATCAAGTTTGGCTTCATTAGATTCATGGGTAAACCAAAGGTGGACTGTACTTCCTTTTTTTTGAGAAAACTCAAAATGCGTGCTTTCATGGCTGATAGTGGTTAAATTTTATCTCTGTGAGCTAAGGAAACCTATGAATAACCTCATTATGCCAATACCACTTTTCATCTTCTCCCTTGATGTTAAATGTCAAGCCTTTGCTTTCATCTATTTTTACAGAGACTAAAAGAAGTATCATATCACTGTCATTTTCTCTGTGTTAAAATTTTCCATTTCTCTGAATGAAACTAGAATAAAGGGTAGTGGGGGGGAAGCGTTTCTTTTTCTGACTCGTTTTACATTAAAGAGTCTTAGGGTTGCGTTCAAACCCAGCTATGCTGTTTGTTAAACGTGCATAAGCAGTTATCTATGCTACTGCTGGAAACGCAGCCGAGACCTCACCAGTCTAAGCTCCCTAGGGCCCATCCCTGCACCTTGCGCATAGCACAGAGGAACATCACACAGATGCCCCTGGTACCTGCTGTTGACCTTTCTCCTGAAGTACTAAGAGACAGAATGTTATTCACCAGATATTTCAATATTAACTCAAACTCATTTAAAAAAACTATTTTCCACTAAGAAAGCAACTACCAAACAAACCTTTTAGCTGTTTCCACAGACTGTTGTTCTGCCAGTTCCTTCTGCAGCTCCCTTTCCTTGGCCTCTTTCTGCCCAATAGGGCAGTCTTCAGGCACAGTGAATAGTGACAAGGCATCTTTGCTGTCTTCTTCTCGTAGAACTTTAGCAAATACCTTCTCTGCTAAAAGTCGCACATGCTCATCAACCTCAGAGATGTTCAGCTTTGGAAACTGTCTGGGCATCTCAGCTAATAAGGAAGACAGTTGACAAAATTACAACTACAAGAAGAATAAAGATATGTGAGAGACTGGTGTTTCTCATCATATGCCTATGAAAATTAAGAGCTTAGAGCAAAAGCACAATAAAGTAGAACAGCTATGCAGAATTTAAATTATGCAGCACATAAGAACCACAGGTATCCACTGAGCATCTTTACTTGTGGAGCCATGCCAATTTGTGAACCAGGAACTTCTTGGTATACTCGTAAAAATTCCTATGATATGTATGCACAAATTTGCCAGTAAATTCCACTTGCATAATCAGATAGACTATTACTTGCGATATAACGTATGCTCAGCTGTATGTACTTGCACTGAACTTGAAAATAACATTCACTCAGTTGCCTGACTTCTTCCCTGCTCAGTGACTTCAAACCAATTTTAGAGCCACAAGCTAGAAAAGAAGGTTGCACATTTCTACCTCACCCCATCCTTTCCACAAATAAGAAAGTCATGGAGCTGCTGTAAAGTAAAATGGTTGCACAACTGGAGCAAACATGGTGTAGTTAATTCAGTGACTTTTTTTTTAAATTTGTTTTCAGTAGTTCATATCCTACTTTTGAATTGTACATAGGAAGCAGACAGGATATGGACTTTAATTTCTACTTGGCATTTAAATATTATTTTTCTAAACAATATGTATTATGTGTAAAATTTTCATTTAAGTAGCCTTTCATCACAAAATATTTCCATTTTGTTACAGCAGCACTACTGAAAATACCATCTTTAGTATTTCTTCTGTAGTTTCACGGCTTGCTTTAAATTTCCTTCTCATACAAACCAAAATGTCAATTTTGACATATCTGGTAGCATTCTGGAGGAGAAAAAAATACAGTGCTTGTAAGCTACTGACCAGCGTTATTTATTATGTACTATAAAGCTTTTTGAATGCCTTCAGTATGATGGAGTTTGTAACAAGTAAGATTAAATTCTTATTACATAAGTTAAAAATAGCCATGAACATGTCACAACAAATGGATCCAAGCACTGCCAAGAATGTGAAGTCTAGGTCCAAAAACTGGCATTTCAGAATCCTTTTTGGTTACAAAAATGCAAACATATTTTACAGGATGGTACTCATTCAAATAATGATGTATGCTGAAAGTCAGCATGGTAGTTTTTAATCACTCCAGGCATAACTTATCAGGGCCCCCATTACAGTATTTCTGTAGGCATGCTGCAAGTTTCACATGTTGATATGTGATCCTTATGATATGTGATCCTGTTGTTTTCAGCCTAAAAGATTATAATTAATGTCCACCTGTTTTCACAGTTGCTTTGAGAACACTTTTGCTTTTATTCTAAAAGCAAATATAGTATCAAAAGGTGACAAGAGATATATTGGACCATAACATGACAACTTAGTCATCATCTACATTATTCTTCATTCTTATTTTGTAAGAACCAACTCACAGCCCAGTGGAAAAACATCACTGCTTTTAAAGAACTGTGGATCTGACACTAAGCAGTTTTTCTGCCCGGATAGTATTTGTTTCACAGTTAGTATTAAGTCTTCATAAAATCAAGTATAACTACATAAGAAATATAAAAATACATACATTTTTAGCTGAATGATTCGATGACAATGCACTACGTTGTCCCAGAAGCATCCAAACTTAGATTTGGTTTCTCAATTTCAAACCTCAATGAAGTCATGGGAGTCTTTCCACTGACCTCAATGAACGCAGTTGTCAGCAACAGTAACTGCCATACATACAGCTGCCAGCAAGAAGGGCCTTTTGGGCCACTTCAGCCAGGCAAGACCAGCCTTTATAGTTACTCAACTACAGTAAGAGTGCTAGCAGTAATAGTGAAATGTGGAATAATAATGTTTCTTCTGCTGCTAAATCAGCAATTAAAATATTTTCAGTACTAGCTGACTAGAACAGGAAAAATCAATTGTTTGTATGTTTATCATTGGCTGAGCATTTTCCTAGTACAAATGAACTTTTTCTTAGAGAATCGTGGTCAGAAACAGAAATGCAGTAGGACTGCATGAGAAACTATACTGCATTTCATATCATTACAGTAAGATGGTGAAGAGTCAGAATATATAGGTACCAGCGTGATCCTCTACTGAGACCAAAGGGTGGGTTTTTTCTCTCTTACAGAACCTGATCTCATGTTCTCCACTCAAGCAAATGAGAGACTAAGGCACAAAACACTTTGAAAGGTAGGTTCACCCACATCACCACTAGCTTATGTCACCAAAATGAGTTCAATAAACCCAAAATTGTTGTGAGGCACTTCATGCGATACTCATGCAAACTGTGCCATCCCAAACTGGAAGACGGATGGGGATCTTGCATCCAGTATCCTTCTACAGAAGTGCTGTCCTTTACCCAAGGTGAGTGCCTGGGAGAGCGACAACTAGACATCTTAATGGGATGGGGAGACGGTACGAATGCCAACCAGCAAAAATGCTCTTTTCCTAAATCCCTCTCTCTCACAGAGCGACTGCTTTGGTTGCTCTTTAGTTCTGCACCTTTCTGGAAGGAAAGCAAGCTATTTCCCTTGAAACACGCCGCATAAAAGACAGGATGGAATGACTACTTAAAAAGCAAGTATTGGCCAGGAATTTAATGGGACTGACTGTGTAATGAGCACACGCCATGAAAACAGCAGCCCCCGCCGCCTCCGACCCCCCGCGGGGAGCCGCATCCCGCCGCCGCGAGCAGGTGGGGCCGGGCCGGGCCGGGCCGGGCGGCGGGCGCTCCCGCCGCAGGAGCCCCGGACGCGGCCGCCCGGGGTCCGTCCCCGCCGGGGCGGCGGCCAAGGTCACCACCACCGCGGGCCAAGCCCGGCACGGCGCTGCCTCCTGCCTCGGGACTTACCTAGCGCCCCGGGAAAAGCCATGTTGGGGCAGGGCAGGGCCCCGCCACCTGCGCTCCCGCCGGCTGGAAAGACTCTGTCGGAAGCCGCCGGCGGAGGAGGCGGAGGGAGGAGCTGCTCCCGCCAGATGCCGCCGCCGCCGCCGCTCCCCTCTGCCGCATTCACCCGCCGGCCGGCCGCCCCGGTACCGCAGTGCCGCGCCGCCCCTTCCCCGGCCCTTTATGGCCGCCGCGGCCCCCGGGCGGAGGAGCCCGCTCGCCGCGCCCCCGGCCCCGCCAGGCCGGCCAGCTGCCTCCTGGGCGGCAGCATCGCGGCCCGGGGCGGCTCCGCAGCAGGTGGGGCCGGGGGCAGACGGAAGGAGGGCGCTGAGGCGGGCGGCGGGCGCGGGTTGCAGCCTCCCGCCGGGCGAAGCGCCAGCCACAGCAGCGACCCCCGCCTCCCTGCCCCGCGGGTCCGGCGGGGCGGGGGGGGGCTGCCCCGCCCCGCTCCGCCCAGCCCTGACGCGAGGGGCGAGCGGCGCGGGGGGCCGTTAACGGTCGCCCTGACGGGGCGGGGTGGGGCGCGCGCCCTGTCCGTACCTTGCTGAGGAGACTCCCGCTCGGGGCGGCGGGCGTTGTTCCTCTCGGGAGGCGGCAGCCGTTTCGGGCACTGTCCGGCGCCGCTCGTCCCGCGGCTGCACCTGCGGTGACGGGACTGGCGGGGGCAGGGACAGGGACGGCGCCTCCCCGCCTCGGGGCCGCGGCCTCAGCGGGAGCTAGAGGATCCGAGGGGAAGGCTTCGTCCCCCGCGCCGCGCCGGCCCCTTCCTTCCCCTTCCCCTTCGGCGGCTTCAAGACAGAAGTCGCGCTGTCACATGCCTCCTCGCCGGCGTGGGAGGGAGCTACCCGGGGCGCGCCGCCTCAGCTTAGCCCGGCCCCGGCCCACCTCAGCCTGCCTCAGCTGGCCTCCTCAGCTGCGGGGTGGCCGGCGCGGGGCGCCTCATGAGTGCCGCCTTCGCAAGCGCTCATTTCAAAACTCCTCCCCAAAAAGCGCTTTAATGCAGAAAACTTTGATTCGAGACCAGAACCTCGGGAGGCTGGTGCAAAGATGACACCCGACACGTAAGTTTGTGGATGATGTATCCCTATCAGAAGTGCTTTCAACAATGTACCGGGTGTGGTTCAGGTGCTCGTATATACTGGGGGAAAAAAAAAAAAAAAGTCTTCCCGGGTAAAGAGCCCAAGACAAATAACTGAAGGTCAAAACGAGCATGACTTGGCAGGAATGAGGATCTTCATATGTAAAATAATTTTACCGTATTTTGAGAGATTCTGGGCCCTGAAGCTGAAAGGTTTAGGGGCGTTTGTGGTAAGTTTGGGTTTACGGTACTTTGGAATCTAATCTGAAGGTATTTAAATATAAAACTATTTACAGTGGAGGGAAGCACTGGGAAGGAAGGTAGCGACTGAAGAACAAGGTCCTTGGTATAAAAAGACAAGCAGGGTAAAGGTAGATTTCCCAAAAAGTGTGAGGGATCAGGTAGTTCTGTGGCAAGTGTGCTGTCCTCCCAACTTGGTAAATGAAGAAATGCTCCATTCATAAACTGCAGGGGGGGTTGGCTTCAGAAATTCCTCTACACAGATAGTGAAGAAATGAAAGCGAAAAGAAAGTAGGTGACCATACGAAGTTTGAGTTGCAAAGAAGAGTTGCAAAAGTTTGCGAAGAAGACCGGGTATTTTCACTCTTGTGCTAGTATCAACATGATCACCTTCGTGCGCTCGTAAAAAAAGCTAAGAATTATGGCCACAGCTGTTGTATGAGACATCTACCAATCCAAAGCATTTGAAAATGAGTCAGCCATCCAAAATCATAAAAATATAATTTATTTTAAAATAATAATACTACTACTAATAAAAATAGACATTGTTTCTTAGCTTGGAAGAAAAAGCTTATGCTGTGTGTGCATGTTTCTCCCACAGTAACTCTTGTCTTCATCAGCTGCTGCCAGGCTACACCCAGACAAGCCGTCTGCCACCCAGGAAGCTACATACTGTAAGTGTCTGTAACTCTGACTCACGGTTGCCCTGCCCACATGATATATGAGTAAAGGACACCTGTTGCTGCTGGCTATTTAGTACACCCGTTGATTGCTGATCTGTTAGTCCTGCTTCCTTTCTCCTGTTTCCCATGTCCTTCTCCCAACCATCTGCCTGAACTTGCCCAAACTTGCCTGCTTCCCATCACAGAGTTTGCCTGGCAGTTTGAGCTCCTTAGTGGCTCTCTAATCATAATTGTGCCCTACCAGCTGGACTCAGGTATGCCATGGCTTCTTGGATTCCTCTTCTCAGCTTGGCAAATTGGTCTTGCCTCCACTCTTGATTTAATCTCTCTTCTAACTATGGGATGCAAAAGACTGGAAGAGTTCCCTCTTGTGCTATCACTGGCTTTGTACCAACTGCAGTGAAAAAATAACGGTCTCAAAGACAACTGAGTTTCTACAGTTTTCTTTCATGGAAACAGGCAGCTCTGTATGCCTCAAGTGAAGAAAGCATTGCAGTGTGAGTTCACATTTTATGAAGGCCAGAGAATTCATGCAAAAGGGAGACCTTAAAAATGCCTTAACAAAGAAAAAGCTTCTATGAGCACTGGAGTACAAATCCACAAGGACACAGGACACTTGTTCTAGGTGACCATGACTATTTAAGTGAGCTCTCCTTTCGTAACAAGTTGGAAACCTTTAAAGGCAAACTGAGATCATAACTTAGTAAATTCATCTATAGTAATTGAAGCATTAAGAAAATACTATTGCAAGATCTGTAATAACGTCAGGATGGATTGTAAGAATAGGGTAATGGTAATAAATTAACAAGAAAATACTTCAAGTCCTCTCACATTTTGCAGGAGCAATTACTGTGATCAGTTATTTTACAAACTGTGTTCAGAACATACATTCAACTAGTGGGTCCAGTTTCATGTCCCATCTCTGCTCTCATAACGAACAAGTCACATGTATCTTCGGGAAATAGAAGTAACACTAAGCTGACAACAATGAAATAGCATATTTTCAATAGTAGATGTTGTTGTACTCTTCCATTAGCACCTGCAAAACATAAAGCATTAAATTTTGCATCCAGACTTAGAACAGCCCAGTGATGTCAGTCAACACCATGTTAAACACTTGCCATCTGGCCCATGAAGGAGTCTTTCTGCCAGTCCAGTTTGTGGGTAAACTATACTTTGTACACCTTATTAAGATTAGTGCAAGTGTCTCTGGAGTTACTTTAAATGTTCTGATTCCTATTGTAAAATGTCAGTACTTCCTGAAGCTGTGTGGGTTTTGGTTCACTTCTTTTGTGTAGTGAGCAGTAGTTCTCTCAGGGAAATTTTACACTGTATAAAAATGTATTTCTTTTTATCTTCTTAATCTTATACAAGAAAAAAGTTACTGCCTTCCTTTCACCACAAAGTTACAACTGATTACATTTCTTTATATTATTTTTTAAACTCTGTATTTCTATTATGCCTTTGACTTGCTTTAAGCCCTACTTTAGAGATTATTCTTTTGGTGACAGTAGTAAACTCATGATTATTCCAGTGTACATGGTATTTGGACTGCTCTTTTGCAGTCAGTCTATTTTAATGAAAGGAAATGCAATAAAAGTTTTAAAGATTTGCTTGCATGTCAACATCTACTGAGGAGTGGAATAAAATAAAGAAAACCCTAAATATACATCTGTATTATTAATACTTATTTTGAGAAACAGACAAATCTTGTCCGGGAGATGATTAAAGCTGGAATGCATATTCATCAAAATTAGGAAATGGTCTCTCATTCTCACTTTATATTGTTTCAGTTGTTATAACACACTGCTTTCATTTGAACAGTGCCTTAAAAGCTAATGGATTTTGAATTCATTTTTTTTAATAGATTCATATTACTGACTGTGATATTGATAACAACAAAACAACTAATGGATCAAATGAAATATTTCAATCTATAATGTACCCATTAGTGGCGTACAAGCAATATTAGACCTAGTACTTACTTTTCTGATCTTCAGTCAGTTCAGTTAATGATATGCTTGGCCCACGTGCATTTACTTACTGAAGTGTAACTGATATTCCAACAGCAAAAAACCACAGTTAAATAAAGTAATCTCCAAAAGCTGGAGGGGAGGTTTGTGCCAAATGTGAAACATAATTTAATCTCATTATCAAATACTCTACTAGAAAGGAAGAACGATTCAACTTTTTAAACAAAACAATAGATGAAAATTGTAATCATTCAAAAAGGGAGAAAATTATTCCACTGAGTGATTGAAATTATACAAAGCAAGTAGTATCTGTCTGTTTTATAAAGTCAGCAAATCAAAAAGCATCTTATCCACTGCTTTTCAAAAAGCTTGTAGAAATTAATTGCGCGTATGGGTTTTCAGTCCTGTATTTGAATTAGACCCAGTTAAGAACTCTTGATACAGATGATTGGGTCTTTCTCAGTATTGAGTTAAACTAGAATTTGTAAATCTAAAAGTTTGGTTCCTACTCTAAATATAAGCAGCAAATTTTCTAGGCTTTGGAGACTGCTCAAGGCTATTTGAGAAAGTATGTGAGAGAGGCAACAAGGAGGAGAAACTATGATTAGGCCAATTTTTCATAAACTCCCATCTTGGATAGTTGTGGTGTTCAGAGTACGTACAAACAAGATACAACTATGCTTATATAAAATGCAAAATGTTTTGGAAATTACTTGTACTGACATTAGAACTGATAGTAGGTTTGGAATCCTTTTTCTTGTTTTTTTTCAGTCAAATGACATTCTCCTTTCTGAAAGGATACCTGTGAGTATAATTATCCTGTAGTATATTATTATAAAATAAAATACTTACAGTGTGCAAATGTAAATCTGGTTGTTTAAAAACTGAAATGGTAGTGCAAAAACTATAGAAATTACAAGAGGATGTGACTGTTCAGTCACTGCTTTAAAAATAAACTAGGAAAGTATCTGTACAGTCCTAATAATCTGAGTCTGAAATAACAGAAGTTTTCCATGAGTTTATAAATGGAATATACTGTAATACTTTGTTGCACAAGAAAGGTTTACAAGCAAGATGGGACCCTTTGGTGTGTTTGGAATTGTAAGCTGTCATTCAGATATTTGGAAAGCTTTCTTTCCAGCCAGTTGGCAAATTCTTTGTTGGCATAGACTAACTGCCTTGCATTGTCACAACAGCCATGTAAAAATGCTAGTTTAAAACCGGTTTATCTCAAACCTACTTAGCTTGGACTTTGCAAGTATTTACCATTGATGGAAGTCTGCCTTGCTCTGATATTATACCTAATTTATCTGAAATTCTGCAACTGTTCTAAGAAGGAGAGATCTGACTGTACTAGACAAACCTGTACGTGGAGCTGAAAGACCTTTAATCTGATTTATAAAAAGGAGAATTTTCTGAAAATTACATTTCATATCAGTTATGTGATAGGCAGATGAAATACTTTTTAACCACCGCTCTGGTGTACAATGCTGTTTTACTCAGCTTTGTTTTCAGAGGAATTTTATTTGCTCAGAATGCACGTACAATAAAATATTCAGCAAGCAACAGTCTAATAAATTAGACACTGCCAGTGCGTGATAAATAATGAAACGGTGTAGTTAAAGCTCACAAAGGGGAACTCTGTGGTCTATTTTGGAAACCCCTAAAATAAAGAATATTCTGAATTATTTGATTTCTGCAAAAATCAGTACTGGAATCTAAACCGTATGTTTAGAATTGGTTTACATATTATGTTTGCAGTGGCAATGCAAATAGTTCCATTAAGTGATACTCAGTTCTGCATTTTTATTACTTTTAGATGACCATTAAGGTTTTTGTGATGATCTGTGACAAGGGTTTGCATCTGGATTATTTGGCCCTCAAGCCAGAAGTTTCATTCCTAAATAACAGATATCTGTGTGATGTGGGTGGAGCACGTAACTGCCCAGAAACTGGGAAACGCAAGATATGGTTTAGACATAACCTCACAGAAACATTATATGGCCTTAAATAAACTCGGCTAGGTGTTGCTGAACTGCAGTCTTCCGTGTTCCCAGAATATCCCGTCTTCTCTTTGTTTTATAAGTGTAATTTACAAGTCTCCTTTTACAAGTGTGAGTGAAACTCTGCAACCTGCGAAGCCACCAGTTCATTTGTACACAGGAATTGGGTCTAAGCGGCCGCTTACAGCCCAAATAAGCCTCTGTATTGCTTGTTTAGTGCTAAGCAGGCATAGTTGGCAAGAAATCCAACCCAAGACGTTCTTATTTTCATGTAGAAACTTAAACTTTCACCTGGGGGGGAACTGCTTTATTGTTTTTATCCAACCTGCCCCAGTGAAAAATGCTATAGTTAGGCCTATGCTGATACGCAAAGGGACTTAGAAAGCCCCCGTCTTCTTTCCCTAAAGCTCATCTGAAATATTAGGTATGGGAAGCTACAGCCTGTGACATTTCCCATCCTTTTCCCCCACCCTAGAGGCCGTGGGGAAACAGCGTCTTTTGTCACCGCGGCTCGCCAAGAGCGCAGCGTCGGCCTGCAGCCGCACAGCGGCCGGCCCCGCCGCGCTCTGCGCCCGGCCAGCGCCGAGGCCGAGCTCCGCCGCACCGGCGGCTGCGCGGGGCCGCGGCGGGAGCTCGCCGCCCTCCCTGCGGCCTGTGGCCGCGCCGGCGTTATGTAAACAGCAGTTACGCAAGGAATGCAGATTTCACCTTACATAACCGTTCGTTCCTATCAGAGACTTCTTTATTTGTGCCATTAGTGCGTATAAATTAAGAGGAGGGAAAATCAGCGGTTGCGTTATTAGAGATGCATCTCTCTCTGGTTCCAAAGTGACTTGACCTGTTCGCTGCTGTCGTACTTCTCACTCGGGCAATTTTGTGAGACTCCCGTCTCTCCTCTGACCTGGCAGAAGTTCCCTTCTATTAAAAAAAAACAGCACACATACCTAAGTCATATTTTTGCCCTTCTCTGGGGGTCTAAGGAACACTTTACTGATTCATAGTTATTGCAGAGAGTAAACTTGATCCAATATGGACAAAGGGAAATCAAGTTCTGTGTATCTCAAGCTTTATGTTTCAGCTGCTGCCACAATCAGAGGACCTGATTCCAATGTCTGTGTGCAAACATAGATTTCCAAGTCACTTAAGTGCCATCAGGGCTAAAGAAAAGAGCCCCGTAACTCAGTCTCTAGTGGGTATTAGGAGAGAGATCCCAGAGACAGTGAGGCCTGTTTCTGTTCCCTTGTCCTCTCAGGTGCAGGCAAGGCATCATCAGGTGGTGTACACTTGGGATACTTTCACAGAGTAGTAGATGCTGTCACGGCTTCTGTGCTTGATGCCTTACTCTATGACCTCTATACTTATTTTTGATCCTGCAACTCCTACATACCTTTCCTTTTTGATTTAGTGCCCCTGATAAGTTGGGGGTGGGGTTTGGGTTGGTTGGTTTTATGTTGTTTTTTTCCCCTTTAGCCTTTTTTCTCCCCAGAAAGGCCTTGAATTCCATGGATACCTTGAAGGATTGGTGTACAGGGGTGCTCTGCTCATGGTTTTGCTCTGGTTCTCTACTTAAACATTTTTGACCATACACCTTCATACCCCTTTCCTTTTTCAGTTGTTGCTAATGCCCAGCCAGCCCTATAAGGAAAATCCAGTATGAACAGAAACATTAGTGGATAGTTAGATGGTGTCAAAGACAGAGGAATCCTTTTCCTGTTGTGCTTCACCTGTATTGGTTTATAATCTTCATGAACTGGAGGTGGAATCTGGACTATCCTGATTGTCATCAGTCAGTGAATGTCTTCCAAGAATGAGTCTGGTTCCAGTTTTAACGGTGTCTATTTTGGTGTCCACAACATCCTATAGTAGTGAGCTTGTTCTACAGCTTCATTGTGCACTATGAGCCAGGGGGATGTGAGCCAGCTTTGATCCAAAAATTGTACGACCAGATATAGCACAGTTCTTTGAGCTCTTAGCTTTTGCTGGTCAAGACTACAGCCAGTGTAAGCTCATGTCTGCCCCCGGGTATACTGCAAAGACATCCTCTAACTGATGCTTAGACAGGTCACAGCAATGCACTATTAAGCCAAATGAATGTGCCACTGATTGCCACGCTCAGGCATATTGTGCTACCATGGAAAGACAAATGATCTATGGGGACGGTCTCTGTATGTAATAAACTCTTTGCTACATCATGCAGCTGAAAAGAATTAATTTCCACAGGGAGTAGCTCTGATGTAGACAAATCTCTTTGAGACTTGGGCAGTCAATAGAGCCTGGAGCAGATGGAAGACAGTATGAAGTGAAAGGTGACCTGCTAGATTTGTCAGCTGTTTGAATGGCTTATACCTGTCATCTCCTGTGTGATCCAGTGGGCGTAAGCAGAGAGTAGGGGAACAGCCAGTCTTCTCAGATCTGGACAAAAGTGGAAGAAAAAAAGAGCTGTTAAACTAATTGTTTGGCTTCCCTAATAATCAGTTTCTGAGTTTTGACAGCCTTTTGTTTACAAAACAGAAACATCAGAAGAATCTAGAACTTAAATTAGTAGATAATTAAAAAAGAGACCATCACATTGATATTTCTTCAACTTTGTTTTTTTTCAATTTGATTTAGTCTTTCTTCAAAACTCAGATTGTGTTGTTATTTCATGTAATTGAAATATAAATTTTAAACTGTTATGTGTATGCTACCCCAAAACAGTGGGGAAAGGCAAATTTGCTGTATGCAAACATTTAGTAATCTGGTACCGAAACTGGACATTTGGTAAAAGAGCAAGAGTAAACTTCACATATATTCTATCTCTTTGCTTTTCCAGATACACTTAGGAAGTTCATAATGTACTGAATCTGTTCATGCAAAATACAGCTGTTGTCAATTGCCAAAATACTTTGCAAGGATTGCTCCAGTGATGAATTCTACAGGTGAAAATTGTGCACTAGGGAAGAATAAAAAAGTGTTAAAGGCATAACCATTACAGCCATGTCCAGGGTGATAGTTGCAAGGTTGCCAAGAAAAAAATGCATCCATTTCTTTTCTGACATGAGGAAGTATGCTAACTGTGGCTAAAGACTAGAGAAGAAAGGCCTGTAGATCTGCAACACCTCTGAAAGACATATAAAATGTTTTCACAGTCCCCAATGAAATTAGTCAATTTTGCTGATTGATAATGTGGAATCAGTTTTCCACATTAGGCTAGTTTGGGTCCCTTATTCTGAAAAGAAGCTATCTGACTGCCAGTCAGCCCAGCCAGCTCTGGGATGATCACTTTGGAGGAATGGAATGCAAGTATAATCCCTCAGGACAATTTTTCAGCATTTTTCAGCATTGTGGGAAGGAAGGGGTGCTTACATGACTTAGGGATCCATAGCTGCCTTAGCAGTGCCTTGAGTTACTTGTAACAAGCTCAAGACAAAGAGGAGAGAGTTTTTCTTGTGCCAGTAGAACACAGACTGGTGCAAAGTGGTTCAAGAATTGGAAGAGCATATCAACAACTTAAAACCAACTTAAAACTTTTGCCAACTGTGACAATTCGGTAAAACATGGGAGAGAAACTGAAAGCCAATGCCTTTTTGCCTCTTATGCTGGCTATCAGTTCCAAGTTGGTCAAAGGCTGAAAACAATTTTTTTTTTTTTTTAATAATATCTATGTTTCCTTGTGATCATTCACAATATAGGCCCTGCTAGAAAAAGTTACATAGTCCATAATGACTGTCAATGGAGCACATCTCTCTGAATGCCATCTACTTTTCAAAACTCTTGCAGGCTTGGGAAATGCTGTACTTAAAAAAGCCAACAGAGCCACCTAGTGTTTAAATCAAAAATGTACAGTTTTGTGGAAGAGCAAGATCTAGGTGTGATCTCAATGTCAGAGAGGGAAAACAGCTCATAGTCTTTCATATTAATCCCTGACGGTTCTTGTTTCTTACAAACTGTACAGTTATTGATCCTAGAATTAACAGTGTTAAAATTGTACGTGGAGATTTCTATTACATCACTAGAGATGCCCAAGACTAGTCAAAAAGTTTTATCTGATACTTAGCCGCAGCCACTTTCATATTATCATTTTTAGTTATACATTTTCATTTCTTCTTGGCGTTTAAAACCTTCAGATACCTGTGCTGCTTCGTTGCCTGCTGCTTCAGGGTGTATACTTAATCAGTCATTTTTTGTACTGTGGCATTCCTTCTGTGAATTGTCTTTTTGGCAGTCTGGCATATCAAACTCGATGCAATGCTCTGGAGTTGGTCAGAAAGCTGGGAAGAGGCCACACTGCAGGTTTCTTACTTTTTTCCTCAAAATGCTGCAACAAGGTCCAATGGCTGTTATCTCCCTTGCTGGTAATCAACATGCATACATGCGTGCACACGACAAACATGCACAAAATTTACACTGATTTTTTCCTCATCATTTCTCATGGTGAACTCAGATATAATTGCTCAACATTTGTCATCCACAGTCATTTCCCTTATGACTTTTTCACTTTGTCATTTTCTGCCTCCATAGATAACTTACAGAGAAGAAGAAACATGATTTTTATAGTTGTCTAAATAGTTGGGTTGGCTTTGTTCTCCTAATGTAACCTAAGAAGGTGAGTGCAGATCAACTAATTACTCAACAAATAGGCAAAACAGAATTTTGCTGCCCTATGGAGAAAAACCTGGGGTCAAAGCAGAGCTGGGTCCATGACTGAGCCAACCTAACAGCTTCTGCTGCCATGGGAGTTGTAGGACAGGGGACAAAAGGAGTCACACGAGGAAGAGCCACTGATGTTTCTGAGACAAACCACCTCTTCCTGGGTCCGTGTCAGAAGTCGTTGTCCCATAATCATTCTCCTTTTTTTCTTTTTTTTTTTCTGTCCGAGTCTGGTCTAATAGTATGGTTTTCTTAGGTAGCATGCAGTGATTTGCTTAAATCCTAATGTCCATTTAGCAATCTAGCATATGTGTAATTCAAAGGTAGGACAGGCTTTTGGCATGGGAACTTATCTGACTTAACTAGGTGTTTGAAAGATAGTTGTCTAAATCTAAGCTGGTGTTCTAAGATTCTTTATAGTCTGTGAGAAGAAGCAAACACTGTCAAAAAAATGGTTTCTTTTGATCTCCACATAGGTGCCTAAGAATGCTGGAGTCAATTATTCTCAAGAGTTGAATCCCACGTGGCCAACAGTAACTACTGAAAATCAGTTGCTTACCTGGAATCTCAAGAGTGAGTGAGGCAGAATTATATTAGTTATTTTGGAAGCTACTTTTGGATGGCCATTTTAGACAGGGGGGACTATGTAATAAGAATGCTGTCCTTTAAAGGAATCACTTAACAGCTGTACTCCTTTTAGTAATTGCCCATTGTGCTCAAGAAAGGAAACTGAGTGAGTCTTGTGCTTTATAAACCTATTTTGCTTATCATTGGTGGTTCTTCTGCCCACTATATATTTAAAGTTTTTCAAAACAGTTAGAGGTTCTTGAGTGATGATATTGCCAAAAGTTAAAATTAAGATTCTGATAATAGCACAGTGCATTATTGCAGTATTCTGTTTACTGAATCCCTTCAAAGAGACTATCATATTATCACTATGACCTCAAAAAATGTTAGTCTTGTTTAATCATTAGAACAAAAATTCAGAGTCCAGAAAAATCATAGTACAACAATTAGGGACAGAGAAGAGCCAACAATGTGGTTCATAGAAAAGAGACAAGAAAAGGCCTATCTGAGTCTGTGGAGTGTTTCCATTTTCCCTAGATGATATACTGCAGAAACCCATGATATATCCAGTTTCTCCAGAATTTTAAGTTTACATTAAAGTAGATCACGTGCCAAGCCATCCTTTTTACAAAAGCTTTTGTCTACACAAGAAAATTGACTGATACATCTTTCATGGCATAAGCTATTTCTGAGCCACTCTAAAAGCTGCAACTAGTTATTTAAGAGCAACTATTGTGGAATAGCTTATGCTACAGTGGTTACACCCATCACTTTCCCTGGAGATAAAAAAATCCATTACAATATTCTAAATGTGAACTCATTGTAAACTTCTGCAGCATTTTCTTCAAGACTCTACAAATAGACAACTTGAAATAATATTCTGAATGACGTTAGTTGTCTTTGAACAGTTAACTCTAAAATCTAATGGCATGACTTGGAATGCTTATTAAAACTTTTTGGTTGGAGGCAGTAGGAATTAAGCATGAGAAGAAAGAGGAATTATTTCAGGGAGGAAAACCCCAAGGGAAGGGAAGAAAAAGACAGAAAAGGGGACTGAAAGGGAATGAATAGCAGCAAAAGGAAAACTGTAAAGAAGAAAAATCAAAGTGCAGAAATAACAGTGAAAGTTAAGATGGGAGTGTTTCTCAACTGAGAAACTATCATGGTAGTAAGCCTGAGTTAGCTACTACACTACAGAAGGATAATTTATCCCCTTGATCTTAATGCCAGTACCCCACTGATATCGGTGTGCATCTTGCTGTACATTAAGTGTATCATACAGTCCTAAATTTAGACAAGCAGTCATTAAATATTGAATTCAGCCTTCTCTGCAGAGTGACTTTACACATCCCTCACGTAGGTCCCAATGCCAAGACAGTATTTTCTCCATTGCATGCCATTGTTCTGCCAGTCTTCTCATTACTTGCTTCATTTACTCACAATATGTCAAAGCCCAATTCTGTGACATTTCAGTCTGAGTATCTTTTAAAAGAACTGCTTTTTCTATCTGTTTTGAACAGTACAAAGCAACTTGCTGTTTGTTTCCCTCCCTGTGGCGATGCTTCTGTCTTTCTAGCAGAGTTAAATACTGTGATAGATTGAAGGAAAATTATGTTGTTTCTACACGTATGGCACAAGCTGTTGAGCAGGTGAAATGACAAGGACCCATGCTGTGCAACAAGAGCCAATAAGGACAGAATAGGGAAGCAGAGCCACCCTATCAGACCTGCCCTGAGATACTGTCTGAGATGGTGTGCCCCTAGTCTCTCCACTTCCCACACAATTCATGGCTGGATTTTGCCCATCCTTGCAGGATCAGATGCTAAAGTGATTTTACAGAGGTGTTGCTTCTTTTATTTTCATAATTCAGGAGCTGATAAAAGATTACCTTCATTAAAAAATTGAATTAATCTTAGTTGTGATAACTGAGGGAATGTTATCTATGCAATGGAAACTTTTACCTGTTTTTTAATGTTAGGTGTGTTTTTAATGCCTGTGTATGAATGTGTATACACATTTGCTAAGAAAGCCTTTCTGTCTGAGATTAGGAATAAAAGGGAGTCCTTTGTTTTAAATCTTATAGTTTGACCAAACAATTAGGCAAGGAGGTCAGATGAACCTTTTACTCCAAATGTTTCTGCAGGGGAGTGAAACTTCAACAAAAAAACCAAAGAAGCCAGGTGCTATAAACAGGTATATAAAGTGGAAAAGGCTCAAGCACATAAAAGTACTAGAGAAAGAAATGGAAGGATTTTATATAGGATGGAAGTGAAAACATGGGATGGGAGGTCTGAGTTAGTTGCAGGAAGTGAGATCTGAGGAAGTGAGCTGGACAGGGAAGACTCCAGCTTTCAGAGAAGGTTTCTAGATAACTCCAGACATATGGTGTCTACTTGTAACAAATGATTTAGGATGTGTCAAGAAAATACACATTCTATTTCTTGTGTTATCCAAATGAAGAGCAGTAATGTTTTAAAAACACATGCAATGTGTGTTATAGTATATATACCTTCCACCTTAGGTACTTCCTAAGGTGTAAAATGTAATTCCAACTATAGTTTTGCAGAGGGTGCCTTAGGGTTCCCTTGCAATTCTGAAAACTGGAGACAGATCAATTGTTGGGTCTATTTCTGTGAAGGGGGAGCAAAGAACCAGGGTCCAGGACATGTATATACCATGGAGGCTAATGGAAGAGGTAATGCCGTAGCCTACTAAGAAAAGCTTAGTGCTATAAGTGGAATGAAATCCAGCACAGCAGTTTGGGGAGCATATATTGGTGCAGTTTGGGGAGCATATGTTGCTCCCCATGGTGCAGTTTGAACAGATCTATGGACCAAGGGTGAGTAGATGAGTTCACAAATAATTTCTCTGTGTGAAGTTATCAGGGACATACAGGCTCTTTAATATTGTGGAAAGAGGGGAAAATTAGAACCAAAGGCAATAAGGTGAAGCCAGCAAATTCAGTTGAGAAGTTAGGCATGCTTTTTAACAGTGTGTATGATTAATCAGTGTTGGGGAAGTTGTTGGTTTTCTACCTCTTGATTTTCTCGCTTCAAAGCAGAGTACTTTTCTGGAAGCAATGCTTCAGTTGAACAGAGTTGTGGATCCCAGTGTAGTAATAAATGGGTAAAATGTAATGGCCTTGACAAACAGCAGTCAAACTAAGAGATCTGTTGGTTCATCCTGGCCTTAAATTCTCTAAACCTGTGAAATTTCTTAGACAGCTTTGACTTCCTCATCCTAGACTTCATATTGCTTCTTTCTGCATTCAGTTTAATGTTTTAAATCCGTGCCTGAAGGCCAGAGGTGCTTTTTTGGTTGTTGTTTAAACACTAACTTGAGGCTGAAAACATTTCTGTTTGTCCAAATCTGGAAAAATGTGGAATGATTATATTACCAAAGGGAGAGAGAAAAAAAAGAAGGAATACTGTGTACCCAACAAAACAGAGGCAAGAATGTAGGAATGTAAATGTGTTACAGGCTGTTATTAGGATTTTGGATGCAAAAATAAAACTTAGAAAAGACTGAAGCGTTCAAAAGGCATAATATGATCCAGTTTATTTACACTAGAAATTGCCTTCCCTAGATTGCTAAGGTGACAGGAAAAAATTATGAAAAGAAGGTAATCATATTTGGTTTAATTCTGGCAGTTTCCACTGAAATGCCTGTCTCTCTATAACAGTTTTTTTGAAGGAAGTGCCTTGGGGAATTACTAGAAAAATGAGCTTTATTAAGTGTTCATGGCCATCTGAACTACCCACCCATCCAGTATAAATGTGTTCTGGCAAAACAAGTGTTTGTGTTGCCATGGCCTTTCCCATGATGTTATTTTCTCAAGCAAAAGCATTTTTCTAGCTGAGATCTTAACAAGGACACAGGCAGGGTGCCATAATTCAGTCCTTGAAGAGAAAAATAATGATTTGGAGGGAATGGTGAAGGAAAGAGATGGTCTCAAAGGGGGTATAACAGAGGACTTAGATCTATCTGGTGACTCTTTTGCCCAACAGAAGCAGTGATGCCTTCCACTAATCACTCCAGTTCTGTGGGAGAGTAGTGCAGCCTCCACCAGCCCTGCAGAAACGCTGATAGGCCCAATGATTCTTCTGTAGCATCCTCAGTATAGGGAAAATCTCTCTTAAAAATAACAGCTCAGTTGTTATTTGCCGAGCAAATCACACGCCTCAGATACAGGCTTCCTCGAATCAGGTCATAGGGCCCTGTGCTGTGCACAGGTACAGGGACTCTACACAAAAATATGTCCCCAAGGTCTATGTGGATCCATGTGATATATCTGCAAGATTTGAACTGTTCTATATAGTGCTTTTTTTTTTCCTTCCTTTGCCCTGCAAAATCACTTAGGGAAGGTCCTGCCTAAGGGTTTCACATTGGTTTCTATGGTCCAGTGAATATTTCTGCAAGTGAAAATAATTGTGAATTTTACATTGTTTTCTGATTTATACTCTGGTTTTAGATTAATATTGAAGTGTTTTATCATAAAAACTAGTGAGCTGGTCACATAAGCATTGAACAATATTATATAGTTAGTATACAATGACTAAAGCAAAACTAATGGGTGCTTACATAAAGTGCATAAGAACAAGGCAGGTATTGAGTCACCCTTTCTCTGCATATCTTCCCAAATTCCAGTAATCATCAGTTTGTGAGGTAGAGGTCATATCTGAATCCTTCTGGTTCCCATCCACCAAGAGGCTACAAATTCCTTTCTGAAGGAATAGAAGAAAAAAAGAACAGCTCAACAAAAGACATGGGACTTACCTCTCATAGGGTTTCAGTGAGATTTGGGCATTTTCCTTCCTTCAGCTCCTGTGAGACAACTCTTCTTTCTCAAACTGCTTTCATATCCACATAGCTCTGTGAATCACAGCAGAACATTGATCTCACCAGAGAAGGTAAAGGGAATAAGGTCCACGAATGCTAAATGTAGGTCCAAATCCAGTTAAGTATCTATTTGTAGGAGAGAACACATTAAAAAAAAAAAACAAGTAACGAAAAATAAAAATACAATAGGCCTCTTGGGTCATCTTATCTCCCCAAAATTAATTTTCTTCATAATGCCTCTTTCTCACATCATGAGATAGTGAGCAGTATTCCTTCTGTTTGAAGGAGTACAGTCCACATCTCACTGATACCTAACGCAACACCATTTTAGCAAACAGATCAGTTACAGAGCTATGGCAAAACAAAGCAACATGGAACATTTTATTTATCTTTAAATAAAATTAATTAGCTGGAAACTAAGAGAGCAAATAGCATTTTATAGAAATAGCAGAATATGCTAGAGCTTTACTCCAAAAAATGTGTAATGTGTTCCCCTAACTGCTGACACCCATTCAGTCTCATGCTCCTGCATTGAGATTGCTTTTAGAAATCCAGGAGCAGAGGTCTAGTCAGCCCTCTGGAAAACAATTCCTCAGCTTACCACCTCATGATAAGTTCTTCCTGTTCAACCCAACATTTACCTGCCATCTCATTGATCTTGTTGAAGTATCTTCAATAGCTCTTATTTGTTGTCTCTCATATTCATACCCACTGGAAAAAATCACAAGATATCTAATTTAAAGCTAAAAATCTGCAGGAAGGAGAACATGAGCTAAATCCAGCTTGCTTTATGCAACTAATGCCAATGAAATTAAAAGCCTATTTAGGGGAGGGAAGCAAACGTACCCCATTACATAACACCAGTCATATCTTTGATTATTTTTTTAATATGACCTTTTGAAAATTAGATTAGAAAGAGAATTCCAAATTAAAAATGAATCAATTAACTCCCTTGCTCTTGCAATTCAGGAGGGACATGTCTGATGCATGAGGCAATACTGGAACTTCATGTTGTGGGATGTATCTGACTCATGGTCCTAAGTGGATTTAGTTGTCACAGTGTGATGTAGGGAGCTTGCAAGCTCCATTCAGCAAGAAAAGGGTTGAGCTGGATAATGATTCTGGAGCAGAGGCGAAGGGAACCAGCTGCAGAGGATGACAAGGCTGCCAGGAGAGCAGCAAGAATCACTCAGAACGTAACATCACATGGAGGCATTTCTAAGTTGATGCTGACAGGAATTCAGAGATGTGGGGGAGCTAAGAGAGGTCTAGAGGCTGGAGACAGGACTATAAATTGAGTTACTGGTGCTTATCTGCTGTCACAGACAGTGACAGTAATTTATAGGTGTACTGCAGTTGTCCGAATTCCCCCAGGTTGCTTGTAAAAACTCTTGAGAGATGGCCTATTCACATGCATTTCCTCTCTTGGAGTTTACAGTCCCTAGAGCTGAAAGTGCTTAATGGAGGTAGTGTTCTCTACTTCAGCTACAGATGGCTGTATTAGTGAGAGCTGCTTCTGGTTTTATCTTTGAAAGGATCAGTCTTCAATTTGAGACTGCTGAAGGAGTGGATATGCATTTAATTCAGCCATTCCTACTACTGAAGCCATAAGCCCCATGGCTGAGTTGGGCCAGACCATGTGTAATGGCATTGGGAATGGCTACAGTCCCTTTTATTGTCTCTGTCTGCAGATGTGAGTAAACCTCCTTTGAATGTGATTGTGGAAGATTAATTCCCATGACTTCAACATCTGAATAGAAAAAAATTAAGATACATTTATATGTGATGGGAAAATTAAGCTAACTTAACCTCATGAACAATGAAAGCTTATAAAATAGTCCACCTTCAACAAAATGCTAAAGAACACAATGTAATTACAAATTAGTTCCAAGTATGTACTTTTTTATTATGAAAATCAGTAGTACATTTACTTAATATGGAATTATTAGGAATGACATGCTTTACTGAAGAAATAATGATGAATTCCTGAACATTAGAGATAAGTTTTGTGGTTCCTATGATAAAATATTTTTAGCTGGCTAACATATGAAGGCATCTAGAATTGTCCCAGTTTCTTTAATGGAAAATAATTTCTTTCATGAAATACTTCAAAATTATTCCTACATAACTTGCGGGGAACTTACTGGTCTTTTACTGAGTTGGAATGTTAATCAAGCACACATATTGCCTAATATTAAAACAAATAGAAATCAGCAGGTATTTTATAACTTTGCAGTATGTTATGTACTTCCCAATATGCATGTGGGATCAGTCAGACCCCCAGTTCTCTTCATATTTCCAAATAAGCTATGTGATACTAAATTTTTATTAAAGATAGATCCAGAACTTCATTTATTATGTAAATGAATAGTAAAACATCTCTTCTGTTTAGAACTTGAGGATGGGCAGTGGGAGATGTGGGTTCTAATTCCCAAGCTGCCTTATCAGTCATGCAAAAGCTGTTAAGAACCAACCATTTCTTTGATGTCTTGATGGTTTGTCTGTCAATTGACAGTTCCTTAAGGTCTAATATCATGGCCCTACATGGAGATATAAGTGAGCATAAAGTGTTCCTTTTATTTCTCTTAATCCTACAGGTAAGAGAGGTAAAGCAGGCTCTGTAGAACTACAAAGGAGGCTTTGGTTCACCTTCCCCAATCATTTGCTAAGATCATTGCACTAAAGAGCCTTCGGTTTCACCTGATGCAAGACTGGAGCAGTTTTCTTAGTCTGGGGACACAGACAACTCCATGTTACTGCTTTGTTCAGGGCAGATTACAAAGTGATGATCCAGTCCTAATTGTGGGGGCTTTTTTCCATCATTAAATAAACTAAGGCTTAACAAGATGTAAAAACTAGATTTAGTCAAATTATAAAACCTTAGTTATAGATTAATACCTTTAGATTATGTGGTTAAAATGTTGCAAACCTTCTTTATAAAACAATTTTGACCTAGTTCATGTTTACATTCAGGGACTGATGTAACCTAAATTGCAATAGTCCAGTTGTATATCTCTTATGTTTTAGACAAGAGTGGTCAGGTAATTTATTTCACTTTGAATTAGCAATTGAACAGTGTAAGTTCAACATTTGTCCACTGCTTTTTAAATGCCAATGCCAATGTATGTTGTAAATAGTCTAAGAATAACTGTCACCATTGGTCTATCACAGAGAGGTATTATTCATATCCCAAGTCTTTGGAGGAATTAAGTCCTCTGTTGAGATTCGTAAACAACATGCTGTTAAATTCTTGTATAGAAATGAAGACAGCTGATAACACGCAACAGTGACACAGTGGGATTCGACACAGTGGGACTCAGCTTGGAAGTGGAGGCCTTCCCAGTGCTTATGACTTGCTTCTTGCAAAGATTGTCATCTCTACTGCAGGGACAGTTGAACTGCATGCAGAAATGCTCCCAAGTCACCACATTCTATAACATAAGCAAAATCAGTCCTGATTTTATAGTGGAACAGTTTAGAAATGGCTGGATGGATTATTCCATTTCCCTGTTGTGGGAAGCAAAGAGCAATCATAAAGACAGGCAGCTGAAGGCCACCATCAGTTAAATCTGCCTATGTTTGTGAGTCAACACCTTCACATATTAGAGGGGGCAAATACCAAACTTTAAAGGAAAATACTAACATTTATCATGGCAACTGGCAATCAGTTGTTTGCAGCAAATCAATATAGGTAACCGAAAGTTTGTTTTTATGTTGAACATTGCCTCTACAATTTTAAAGGGCCAGAGAACTGGCAAACCTATCTGTACAAGGTCTGGCTGGGATGGGGTTAATTTTCCCCATAGCAGCCCTCATAGTGCTGTGCTTGTATTTGTAGCTAGAGAGGTGTTGATAACACACCAGTGTTTTGGCTACTGCTGAGCAGTGCTCCCACAGCATCAGGCTGTCTCTTCAACATCCCCTCTCAACTCCAAAGGCCAGTAGGCTGGGTGTGGACAAGATCTTGGGAGGGGCCATAGCCAGAACAGCTGACCCAAAGTAACCGTAGGGGTATTCCATACCATATGACATCTGCTCAACAATAAAAGCTAAGAGAAAGGAGGAGGCGTGGGGGGCATTCATTAGTACCTTGTTTGTCTTCCAGAGCAACCGCTATGCATACTGAAGCCCTACTTCCGAGGAAGTAAATGGACATCGCCTGCTCATGGCAAGTAGAGAATGAATCTTTTTTTTCTTTGCTTCTGCACACAGCCTTTGCTTCTGCTTTTGCTTTATTAAACTGCCTTTATCTTGACCCCCAAGTTCTTTACCATCTTATTTTCTCCCCTCCCCCTGGTCCTGCTGAGGAGGGGAGTGATAGGGTGGCTTGCTGGGTACGTGGCGGCCAGCCAAGGTCAACCACCATGCTATGGGACAGATGTTATGGAAATGTTGTGATGAACTTCATATAAGTTGGATGCATTTTTATCCCTGCAAAGACCATGACATGGCCAAGAAATGGAAGTGTATTGTTGTCCAAATTCTGTGTTTGTCCTCTGTGTCTCAAGAACTGAAGGATGTTTGCCAAACTATTCAATTGTTGGCCAGAAGTTGGAAGAGCTACCAGAATATGCTCCCCTAATACTTATGAATTATATGATTTCAAGTATTGTGTTGCCAGCTTTTGAAATAGTGCTAAGGTATCTAAATGACTAGTATGTTCAGGAAATTAACTACATTGTGAATCTAATCAGTTACTGTGAAGGACATCAACTACCTTAGAACACTGTGGTTCCGCATTGACATTACTCAGAAGATGTTTGTGGCAAGTGATGTCTGATTTCAAACTCTTAGAAAGAATTTGAGAATATGGATCACAGGTCTCCAGCACAGTGGCAGATAGTCATCCGCACTGATAATGTGTTTGGGATGAAATCTTGGCTCCACTGAGGTCAATGCAAGTTTGCAATTGCTGCTTAGTAGTAAGACCATACAGCTGAATGAGGGGGGTGGTCCTCTGGGGTTTTTTTTACTTAATTTTGTGCTAAACCAAATTAGCCATCAAGGTGTTACCAGTTCTGGGAAACAATGAAATCTCTTGTTCTGCTCTCTGGGATTTCCTGTTATTGCATGAATGAAAAACAGAGAAAACAGGCTCTATATCTCGGAATCTTCAGAAAGGGAACTGAGGCCAGTGAAAGTGTCTGATCCTTTCAGGAGATTTGGTGTGGTTATGAGTCTTGGAGACCGGTTTGAATTCACATACTATCTAAGAGACAGCAATTATAAAATTAAGCCACTCGAGGTCATGTCAGTGTTGCTATGCACTAGACAGCCACACTTCTTGGTGCTGAGCCATTGTGCAGAGCCTGCCTTGGGAGATATCCCAAGGATACCCGCTGAGTATGAAAGGAGCACTCAGCCAAGAAAAGCAGGAAAAAGTGTTCATCTGAAGTGGGGGAAGGGATGCTGTTTCTTTTCTGGTTTTAATCTGTAGAAGTCCAAGAAAGGGAACTAAAAAATTAAAGAGTGGGAGGACTGAACTGGAGGGGAGGGGAGTAAAAGTATCTTTTTACATCAAGAATGGCCAGAGCAGACCACTGTTTCAACCTTGGAACTTCATTATTCTTGGTCCAGCTGGCAGTCTGTTAGAAGAGTCCTACTGACTCCTGGGTATCCAGACAAGTTTGGAGAAATGCAGGTTTTCCCATTTCCACTCTTGCAAGAGCAACAATTTCCTTGCCAGAAGCACTGAGTAGGGGAAAGCTACATATCTGCAACTAGAGTAAGGACACAGAGAGTTGGGTTGCTGCTTCAGGAGCCCAGAGGGGGCTTCTAGTACCCCACCAAGAAGAGTCTGTCAATGTTGGCGTTGAAGACAGTTAACTGACTGCATTGTGTCTGTGTTCACAAAGACTCCCTCAAAGTACCATTAGTCAAAGCCTCTGTTGTAATATACAAGTTAGATTTCCAAAGGTTAACTGCTCTCTGCCAGAAGAAATAGGTTTCTGTTTCATCATTTCCTGCAGAGCTTTCAGAAGCAGGACATGAGCATGTCACCAGAGCCACAGAAAGGGGGTGGTTTGTCTTGCCTAGCAGCCCCTGAAAACCCACGTCCTTGATACTTTTTTGCTTAACTGTTTGAAAACATGTCACTGAAAGGTGCTTGCAGGCAGTAGACATTTCTCTTTACTGCTTCAGGAAAAATGTCCATCCTGGCAAAATGTGATAAGATAAACTGAGATGCTGCCTGAAGAAAAGAGTATCAGCCATGGGCTTTTTCCAGTGGCCAGTGACAAGGGGAGCAGAGATTACAGCTCTCAAGGTAAAGTGAAGGTTTTCTTCCCTGCCATAGCTGATCAAGGCTAAAGTGTGCCTTGATATTGCAGTGAGACGAGGAAATCCTTCTCGCTATTATCTGTATTCTTTTCAGTGCCTTCTAGTAACCAAAGAGACTGGCAAGGGATCCATCAAGTGGTACATGAAGAACAAAAGAGAAACATGGAGCAGGAAAAGGCACTTTTCTGGAGAAAAACTGAAGATTGTGGGAGGTAAACTGAGCTCCATTTTGTAATTGTGTTGAATTCAGCAAGGCAAACCATAAGCCTATAACTTTTAAAAATAATATTCTCTGTTGTAATATATAACAGTCTTTATGAATTGTTATTTCTCTCTTACCACTTTGCCTTTCAAGGCATTTTGAATGTTAGTCTTCTGTCCAAGTGAGGGCATATCTGCATGCACCACCTGACCTCTTTAACCATGTATAGATGCAAATTTTTAAAGAATTGTATATAAAGGGAAAATAACCAAAATAACAGAAACAGATAATCCTGGAACCTTAACACAGTGGTTTTGGTTTCCTTGAAAATTATTGGCAGATTTGCTGAAGAAAAACATGAGTTCACAAAGACTACAGATTCCTACAGGAGGTAATAGGAAAAAGATTCTAACTTGATGCATTTCCCATTTTCTTAAACTTCCAACCAGCTTTTTCCAAAGCTAAACAGTAACACCTAAACACTGGCATACACATGCAGATTTCATTTAGAATTTTCAAAGGTCAGTTCTGAGCAACTATGTGCTTTGGAAATCCATTTAGGAGCACAGATACTGTTCTTAGACAGTAAACAAATGAAGATGGACATTTATGCCTCTCATTGAACATTCCACAAACTTATAGAGAAGTCCACACCTAAATAAGTTTAATATTAGGTATCATGATATTCTATACATTTCATAACTTCTTAGATACATTTAGTTAATTCTTGTTATCAATAAAAAGAATCTTTAACCAGCTATATCATCTCCTGACTACTTCTTAGATCTTCTGGATTAGGCACTGTTATACATAGTATGCTATTTTTGCATTTATTTTTCTGGATAACTTTTATTGCACAAGGAACCTGTGTTGCTGTTCTGTAGAAGTGTATACAACACACTGTGTTCCCCTACAGACTAATGAATTCCTGGGTCTCTTCCCTGAGAACTGACTTCTACCACAGGTTCTCTAATCTGTGTTATATCTGGCCTGTCTCATTCTCCTTGCCTATCTGCCCCCAGTGTCCACTCTTCAGGTTTTTGACCCTTCCTAGCTCTTTTTTTTTTGGAGCGTCCATGTTTTCATTTAGAGACTGAACCCTGGCTGTTTTTACTCCAGATAGTCCCAGTTCCCAACCACACCCCAGCTGTCACCACAGACAAAGGCAACCGCTCTGCATGGCAATGTAGCACAGTGGGCATGAATGTCATAGAACTGCTTGGCTCAGGGACTAGGGATTGCTCCTTGGAAGAGATGATATCATCCATGAAGGTGTAGCCTCTTCGTGTCCACTTGGGTCCCAGATTCCTCAGAGTATCCTTGTTTCCTGTTCTTGCCCTAATGTGATTAGTGGTAAGTATTTCCTTGCCCAGTGAGTCCTACTACTTCACAAAATGAGTGTCAGGTACATAGTAGTACAGGAAGAAAACGCCAATCTGTCACCAAGCCCAGGAAGAGTAAGTTTTTGCTAAAAGAGGTAACTTATCTTAACAAGTCAGGGACAGAGATGTCCCCACAAGCTTACAAACTGAACCATCATACAGGTTCAACTTTCTAATTCTGTAATTACTTAAATATTTAGTGAAGAGCAGCTGTATTGCAGATTAATATTTCCAATTCTAGGTTATCTGTGTAGTCACATTCTTCACAGGTGGCAGTGAGGCAAGAAAGTACTTGTAATTTAGCATTTGGGAAGTTGGCATACACTTCTATGTCAGCTTCCCTTTTTAGCTAAATGCTGTTTCAAAAATCTTCCATGTTTGACGTGGGTGAAAATAACTTAGAGATTGGAGGAGCTTTTCAGGCAGGAGTCAACAGAAATGAAAACCCTCCTCTATCTCTGCACAGTACAAGCAATATTTAAATATCCCAGGCATTTTCACAACAGTTTGCGTTGGAGGAAATCTGAACTGAACACAGACCATAATCTTTCTAATGGCATTTTAAATTCGTTGAGTACATTGGCAGTTAGCCAGTTGTCGGACAATATTACAGGAAAGGGGTTAGGTCAGAATGACCTAGACACATGCAGGAAAACCGTTACCTTCTCAAGGCATTCTGCTTGGGATAATGATTTTGAAACCTGCAATGAGGAATGGATTGTGTTATAGCAGTGAACTTAGGATGGAACACCTGGGCTAATGAGTGCTACAGATGTGAAGAAGTGTTGATGCTCCCCTCACTGCTGCTACAGAGAAAGAGCCCTAAGAGGCTGAATGATGTTTAAGTGGAAAAGCTTGACAGTGTGTGTCTGAGAACATAGTTGCCTTCTGGCTCAGGATAACACTGTCAGGCAGTACCACCTCAGGGTACCAGTGTGGGCTTTTGGGCTCAGTGGGAAATGCTGTGGTTCCAAAGGGCAGTATCATTTTCAGACTGAGAAAGAGCAGCTGTGATGGATATAACTGAGCACAGTTACTACCAGACTGCGCTGAACAGAACAGAAGGCTCTAAGGCTATGCTATGGCCTGAAAACTGCAGTTTGGTAGAGTTCCATCCCAGCTATTTGGGGGACAAAAGCACTCTGATCACCCAGCTGATCCATTTACTTTTCTCTCTCATGTCTGTGACACTAAATGTTTGAGATGCGTCCCAAGAAGTCCAGAATGAAACACTGAATGTGTCATGATAAGCAAAAATATTTTTCTCCTCCTCTTGATTCTGAAGCTGTGAGGTAAATCGTGTTTGCTTTCCTTTGCCACCCACTTCTAACGCATAAACAAAGCAACCACTCTTCTGTTGCAATGTGTCTGAGGTAGCTGTAATCACCACACGGACTGACAGTAATTGGTATTTGCTTTGGTCAGCTTTAAAGTCATGCTAATTAAAATTGAGCTTCCCACTTACATATTGAAAGAAACACAGTATCTGGAGGCAAGATCATGTTGTCAAGCATCCAGGGAAAACTTTAATAAATCCTCAGGCACCAATGTCTGCCCCCCTCAGAGCTGTCAACAGTAGCCTCCATGCTCCAAAAGAACACTGTGTCATATTCTCTAGGCTCTTGTCCTCTCAATGTGCATCAAAAAATCTACTAGTAGGACAAGGAAAGCTTACTATGCTAGGTAGCAAACCAGCACATATTGTCAATTGGGCATTCATGTGATAGCCAAAGATATTTACTATTTTTTCTGAAGTTTTCTTTCTCCAGTACTTCACTGGTACACTTTCTTGAACATGCATAGCATCCCAGAGACCTGTAGAATGGGGAATAGAAAATACCAAAACAGGAGACAGAACTAGGGAATACAGTGTGCAATTCCTCAGGTGTGGGCTTTAGTCAGGACACTGGAATCAGTACAGAATGCCTAATAAACTCTTTAATTATGGCAGAGTTTAACATTGTCTTAAAGCACCTCCAGCAGCCTGTTGCCACCCATGTTAAGTTGGTTAATTATGGAATCAGCAGAAAGTGCTCACCCTTCTGAAGCATTAGCACACTGCCTGCTGTGCTGGTTCAGCTGGGTGTTGTCCATTCAGTCACTCACTAGCTACTGACATTTGATAACACAAAATTGGAGTCAGAGGCTTCAGAACAGTAGAATGTCTTTGTCTTGTAACCTCTGTCTGCTCAAAAAAAACCTCTGCAAAGACTTCAAGGTGATTTGAAATCCAGAAAAATAATTTTCAGAGGATGCCTTGCAGTGTCATAAGATATTACATGTTTTCACTTACAAAAACTTGAAATAGGTGCCAGGAAAACTAAAATAAAGAACTTCAAAATCAGATTAAATAGATACCAGTGAATTTTCCAGGACTTTTCCATGCTTCATTTTCTAACTTGTTAATAATACAAATGCTTCTGCAAGAAGGAGGTCAGTACCAAGAAGAAAATTATAGTGTTTGTGTCTTGTTCATCTTTAATTAATGTGTTTTTTATAAATCACTGATAAAACTAAAGATGTTCTTGCTTCAACATCCTCCTTAAGATGTTGACAAACTCAAGTTAAGTATGTACAAAGATTTTATAACTGAAGATACTTATGCATCAATTTATGTATGTTATCATTTGACAGCATCGTCATAAGATGCTATTTTTAGTGCTACTATTGTCTGCTTTGATTATTTTATTTTTTGTTATTCTGGCAAACATGGAACTTGTCTGAAAATATTCAGGTTCTGATGTGAAAACCACAAAAATTGTAGGTTCCAAATGACTGCAAGAACTACAAGATGTCTTGATTAACCCAGATTTACCAGCATGAATGTTAGCTTTTTCGTTGTTCTGTAATATAGGCCTGAAAAGAGAAAATATACTTATTATGTAGGTGTAAGACGTTTTGACAGTTTGGTAGACATTGCATTCCTACTTTCTTTTCTGTCTTGTATGGCATTGCTCTCTTCCATACCATTTAGTAGTTGCATAATTGTTCCCTTTCAAGCATACAAACAATGAGGTCAACTTGAGTCATGTCAAATAACTAGAGCAAATACCACATATGAAACCATTTAAGATAACAAGTCATGTGATCGCATATATTACCTCTTGCCTGGATTTTCTGGATCGTACTAGAAGTGTGTTAGAATACACAAAAGCAACAGGGCTTACCAGCTGACTGTTTTGCCTATGATAAGCAACTGTTGAGCAGTTTATTGCAAAGTATTTAATACAGACAAGCTAGAATTGAAAGTTACCTTCCTCTAAATCATTATGCTTCTTCTTTAAACTGACATTTTCAAGGCAAAACCTGTGTTTTCCAGCAGAAAAAGTATGACAAGGATGAAGATTTAATTTTATTTTAGTGGTTTTAATAACATTCAGCTATGTTACATTTTAAAGCTGCCTAATTATCAGATGTAACATCTGGGATACAGTATCTATCAGACTGTGTTCTATCCAAACTGGGCACAGATACAAGAAAGTGTTATTTATATTTATTAACTGGAACATACAGAGAAAGGTCAACACTTTCCCTATTCATCCTTCATCAGCAGAAAGGCTGGTAAGAAAGCAGGGTAAAACTCCTTAATCAACAAAGACTTGTGACTTCAAAAATATGCAAGACACGTGAAAGCAAAGAATGAGCTTCTTATCCATGCATTTTTTTCTTTTATTGAATATCATTCAGTTCAATTATACTCATAGAGCACATCGCGGACCTCTGCTGTTCTCAGCTGAAGTCAAAAGAAGTGGTTTTTCTCTTGCTACAGTGGTTGACAAGAAGAAAAGCATTAAAACGCTGTTTCTAAACAAGCAGCAATTAAGAGAACGCAGAACATGGTTAACATAGTTCCTGTTAATATGTTTTATTCTATCTGCAGCACCCTTGAAGTAGTTAAACTGGTCAGTTGCTTCTATAACCCTCCCAACTATTTGTGATGGTAGTTTCAATTACTGGCCCTTCAATGCAAGTTGTTCTGTCTCATGTCTAGAGATCTTGTGAGTCTTTCTTTTGTTATCTACACTGCAAGGCCTCACAGAGAAGAGTTAACTCTCTTCTAACCTTACGGTCCTAGAGTTTCAAGCTGCTGCTGGAGGGTGTGTGGACGCATAGGTTGAACAGTCCTGTTGGTATCTCTTAGTGTGTAGATGTGTGTTTCTATACCTCTATGCTCTCACTAGCCAGTTTTCCAGTCATCTGCTACAGCACTGGTACCGTTCACATTCCCAATATAGCACAATAGAGTGGCTTTTCTTGCATGGAGGCTACTGTCAACACAGAAGCTTTATTCATAATAACATAAAAAATGTATGACTGGGTTAGAGCAGTAGTCTGTCTAGGCCAATGTGCTGCCCCCACTGTCTCCTGCAGTGAAAGGAGATATTGTTTGGGGACATCATGTGAACCTGGCCACTTCCTGTAGTCTATTCTTCTCATACTCTCCCAGCATCGTTGGATTAAAGATTTTAAAGAGCACACCTTTGCCTATTCCCTCTAATATCTGTTTTGATACTGTTATCTGAGGTATCTTCTCTCTTTTTTTTTTTTTTTGACTTACTGATGCCATCTACCTCCACAGCCTCTCAGGACAAGTAATTCCAGGAATTCACTAACTGTTGTGTAAAAAAAAGTATTTTCTTTTATCAGTTTTAAACCACTTCCCTGCTAGTTTCAGTGAGCGCCTCCTCCTGCAGCCCCAGTTGTAATATTGCAGGATTTGATGAATGACACTTCTGCGTTCCCCTTATCCACCACCTTAATGATTTTGTAAACCTAAACCACTCCTCAGCCTTCACTTCTCTAAATGGAAGAGTTCCAGCCTTTTTAGCCTCTCCTCAGAAAGCAGCCACTCCATCCCCTTGACCCTCTTCATTGCTCTTCTCTGCCCTCTGTAGATCCACTGTCTTTGTGCCATAGAGATCAGAACTGTGTGCTGAACTCAAGGTGGAGTTGCACTGAGGTTTTATATAGTGCCAGACTGACTCCTCTGTCATGTTCTCAGTAACCTTCCTGATGATGTCCAACATACTGACTTCTGGCTAGTGCTGGACACTGAGCCAGAAGATCACTTTTTCTGCCTCGGCATCTCAGATTTGGCCTACAGCACCTATTGTCTTTCTAAAAGGACTGGGCTTTTCCAGTCCCTTTCTCCATCATAGACCTTTTTTTTTCCTCCAATCACATCTACTTTGAATACATGGGAGCTGCCAGAGTTAAAATCTGGACTAATTCAGCGAGTGGTGGCTTCAGACTGCTGTGTTTTTAAACAGAGAGCAGAATGGAACCCTAACTGGAAACCAATACTGGATCTGGAACAGAGTTTGAAATCTCATTTTGAAGGCCTATTCAAACATACATAAATATAAAAGTTACTACTTCAAAATAGCAATTTGCCTGAGATCTGGCATCCCCTAGCAGATATTTGTGCAGTACAAGGATTGTTTAGACTAGTTTTTGCACAAGCCTTTGATTCAAGACGGTAGCAAGGGTACCCTGGGTGCTCTGTGCTGCTCTTTAGGTTCTCACTGGGCTTATTCACGCAGGGGCCTTTCTCCAGTGATCTCCAGTAAAAAGCCTTTAAAGAAAGAGGACTAGCAATAGCTTTGATTCCTGTTCTTCTATATCTGTCAATTGTGTGGTTATCACTAATGAGGTGCCCTGTAGGTGACAGTAGGCCTAAGTTTCTCAAGCCTTTTCCCATCAGTCCTACGGTATGCCTTACAGGGTAGGTGTGTTTACATGTATGTGTTTCTGTGCTTCCATGATCTATATTTTGTGTGTGCATTCATCCATTGGGTAGTGGTGGTTCAGCCTATTCATTAGTCCTGTCTCCCACTCCTGTGCCTGAACTGCCAGTAGTTACCTGCAGTGCGTCACCTTATTTGCAGCCTTACTTGGGGCCTTAAAGATTTAGGCAGAGGGAAGCTGCTTTTCTGGCTTGGGAACAACTGATGCCTGTCCTGAGGCAAGGAAGCAAAGATGTAGGCTGAAGTAACATCCTGGCTGAAGGTCCATGCTCCAGCTGTGCCCCATTCATACAACATTTCCATTCTCATATTTGTTATCGTTCATAATAGAGTATGTAATATGTAAGCTGGGTGGGCTAAATGAACCAACTAGTGAATCACTATATCCAGTATAGAGCAAATTTAACCAGCATTGATTCCAAATCAGAGGTAAATAGAAGATGTACCATTTCAACTACTTCTTTTAAACCCATTATGAATAAAAGGCTGAATGTTGTTTGTAGGCATCATATAGCATGTAACTTTTTGAAGAAACTCTACAGTCATAGAGATGAAAAGAAATATTTTGATGGAAAGCTCATTTTTCAATGCCTGTTTGAGTTACTCAGCAGGATTAAAAATAACATTTAAAAAATCCTTCACATAGGGCAAGAGATCCTTACAATCTTTTACAAGTCATCTCTGCTGTCTTTAGCTTCCTCAGGTAGAATTTGAAGAAGCCTTTCATACCAGATATACTACTTCCTTCTTGTGTAAGTGTTGTTGGATTGTGTTATAAGAAAAACACAATTTATTATTATATTTATTAAATTATTTAATAAAAGTTATTTAATAAAATAAGAATACTTGTATTATAGTAAGTATATATAACTTACATAATTATATCAGAGTAAATATGACTGTGATTTCAATCCAGTATAAAAATGTCATTGCAGAATATATTCCCTTCTGTTTGTAACAGCTAGAGGAACAACTTCAGTTCTGTGATCGTAAAAGCTGACAGCTCACACCTAACTACTAGTGAGGTGGTGCATTGTTTATGCCTTACTTAGATGGGAGAAACAGGTCAGTCTGATTCATCATACTGTTCTGATTCCTGCCTTTTAAAAAGCTCTCTGTCTAGAAATGAAGACCATGTGTACATCTCTCCAATCATGAGTTCTCCTGAAAAGGCCATACCAGTCCTTCTAACTTCAGCCTTCTTTACTCATCAGTAAATAGGTAATTCCTGTAACACACAGGAGCCAGTGTTCTCCTTTGATCCCTTCATGTCACACCTTGAAAACATAATTTTCTCAAAAAATGCTGCTAGGTTCACTGTTCTCTTGGTAGCCCACAGTGGCAAAAGTGGTATTAGGATAGAAGTATCCAGGCATCTGTTGGGCGGAGTGTAACCCCTGAGCTTGCTCAGAACAACAGAAAGAACAGAATAGTTTCCTTTCTCCATCTCCTCAGAATATGTAACAGTATTGTGCTGTTCCTGCTTTTTCTGAGTAAAGCCCAGGAGGAATGAAAAATTTGAGTCTCTGCCTTACTCAGCATATTGAGTAACCAGCCCAGGCGAGATATAAAATTCTTTTAGATGCAGGCCTCCCTGCTGGCAGCAGCACTGTGCCACTTTGACATCCAGCAATAATTTTAAATGAGAGTGATTTATTTTTCTGTAGCAGGCAGCAGATGGCAGCAAAGTTGTACAGATGCGCCAGACTAGTAGAAGAATATCTTAGTACGCACACTCTCTAACAACATTCCATGGAAAAACCGTATCATTTGTTTCTGTCTGTCTTGCAGTGTGGTTAAGGCAATAAATCAGGTTTAATGGCCCTCGTGCGTTTGTAACGTGAGGATTTTTTTCCCCCCTGTTACCAGGAGTTAATGAAATCATATTGGGACGAGATGATGTGAATTATCACTCAGTAAATCATCTTTGCAGGAATCACTTCTTTGTGCAAATCTTTTTATATCCGTCATTAAACAGATACTGATTGCCTTGTGCAAATATTATCACAAAGTGCTACACTGTCTGTGTGTGCACTCTGACTGATACAGGAGCTTTGACTGCCAATCTCTGCTGTGAGCTGTGTATGTCACTCACTCTCTCATTTGAGTTAGTCGTCTGGATACATCCTTTTCCAAGGCTTCAAAATAGGTGATGAGATTTTTTTTTAAGTAGAGAGAGGAGGGGGGGGGGGAGGAAATGCTACTATATAAAGTTATAGTGTTTCAATCATTCCAAAATCCTACTGCATTAAATAAAAAAATGGAAGTCTGGGTTTTGGACAAGAACACTGGAAGTTTCTGGGATTTGATCCCTACTCATGAACACATTTAGCGCTGCACTTGACACATGTATGTTTGTTGAAGCTGTCATTGCCAGCAGCACCACATCCATTTAAGAGAAGCAGCAATGATCATACATTGCTGAACTCATTTCCGATTGACTGAGAGTCTGCATTTGAGTTACCTCTTTTTGATAGAGTTCTTGTCCCTTACTTCTAACTTTTAGTAGTTTATTCAGACTTCAAAACCAGAACTTGTGAATAAGTGAAGTATAAAGCAAAACTTGCAATACAATCTTCCAGTATAAAAATAGATATGTTTTTGAAAAAAAGCTGGTGCTTAGATTTTTTTCCTGCTGAAGTCAGTAGAAGTTTTGTTTCCATTAGATGGGATCAGTCTCAGGCCTGGGATTTGGTGTTGAGATTCCTATCTGGCTCACCAATTCATCACCACCAGAATGTCTGATGTCTGTAGGCAGTAAGAAGACTAATGATATATGCCAGTTGCATATTTTTCATGTTGTTTATCAATAAAGGGCCAGACTATGAATTTGTTCCTTATGCAGAATGAGATGCAGAGCTGCACAGCCCCAGGAAAAAAATGACTTAGAAAAAGTGACTTAGAAATCCATCACTTTTTCCTTGTCTCTAAAGAGAACAAATTTACTTTACAAGGTGCAGCTGTCTTCTTCCAGTGTGAAGACTCAGATCTGCTCCTGAGTCCTTATATACAGGCAGAGAAGTGTAGTGGCCTCTGCCTTTACAGCTTTCTAGCAGAGAGCCACAATAGAGTCAGGTCATGTAAGGGAAAATGAGGAACCCACACACCCTTTTGTCCTCCCCTGTAACAGCAGCAGGATGAATTACATGGTGGCCTTTTAGTCTTTGAGTGTTTCAGTTTCATGATAACTCCTGTGACAGTAACCACCTATTAAAAGGACAATAATCATGTTTGTTTGATGAACTGCTTAGTTTGCTCCTGAACTAACAGATAAGATCCATTATATTTGTTCTCCTGTTTCTGCCAATACTACTGGACATCAGAGATTAAGACCTGGACATTTGTTTGTTTATTTTTACACCACGTTAGCAAAGTATGAAGAAAATATAAACCATTTTATAATTGCTGGAAAAGTTGTGTATAATTTGCAAACTGACAGATCTGGGAAGCGATAGTCGACAAAGTATTGGAAGAATATTTATTTTGCAAACCTATTCTGAGAGTCAGAATTTATTACAAAATATTTACCTTCAGCTGGGTTGGACTGATCTTTCCTGACTTTGGAAAAAAACAGGTTTTTGTAAGTGGATGGGAGACTCAAGGAGGTCTAGTTAAATGTTTGGTAGAAGTTATCACAGAATCAAACGAAGTCAAAAGATTTCATTTGGCCTCCTCATTTCTGTTGCTGGGAATTTTGCAAGCAAAACACTCCAGTCTTATCAAATCATTAAAGTTGATTCTAGTCTTAATGAAACCATTTGTTTTTCATTTGGAGACATTATAGTTACCAAGCATTTTGACTAGTTTATATAGCGTGCAGTAAAAAGGCTTTTACATAGCAAAGCTCTTTTTACCTCACGAACAAATTATGCTCCTTCTCCTCATGAAGGGTACATGGCCCTGCTCCAAAGAATTAAATATTTAAAAATTAAAACAATTTCAAAGCTGACACAAATTATTTGGTGAAAAAAACTGTTCTTTAAGAAATATTTGGATAATAAAAGCAAACCCTTGTGAACACAATAAACAAATTTTAGTTAGGCATAATTGGATTTAGTTATTGGTTGTACTCAGTCATGCTGGAATTTTTTTCTCCTGATGCCTGTGTGCTCAACACTACTTAAGTATGATGTGAGATAATATAAAATGGTGTATTGACAGCACAAGGAAAATATTTGAATGGCTGTCTGGAGTTGCCATTATTGGCTTTAATTATGACTTGCTCTCCTTTGGGTACTAAATGAGCCAGAAAAGGCTTCATATGTGCCAAAGTATTCATTAGTATTCCCCTTTCTGTCATTGTACTTGCAGAAAAAGTTTAAATCTGGCACCTGACTGCAGTTCTTATTAGCACGGACCAAGATGCTTTGCAGATTTTGATAATCATCTGAAAGTACACCACTGTCTCTACTTTTTGGATACAGTAGAAGTTGTTCCTAGGTAACAGTGGCAGAACTCTTTGACCACTTTGTGATGTAACTGGAGAAAAAACATTTTTTGCAGTCCTCCATGTGATGTGGCTGCTTGAAGTAAGTTTTGTGGTACCAACTGGAGAAAGAAAAATAATTACTTGTTTCCCTCTGCCAGGTGAGGGGACCTGCACTAGGACTTTATGGGAAAGCACTTGTATATCGGCATTTTAGGCCCCTTGCCACCAGTCTGTATAGCACGAATAATGGAACCACAAAAATCTGTCTGAGATAAAAATAGCCTTTGGATTCTATTTTGGTACTAAAAAATTGTCTATAGTGAAGTACATTTTCTTTGCCATAGGATGTCTCTAGGGTAGGTTCAAAACAAAATAATAACTCATAAAGAATATTCCATGAACTCTTCTGACACTTCACCATGGAGGCTCTACTGAGAATAGTGACCACTCCTTTGGCATCTGCTCTTGAACAGACTGGTGGATAAGGATGAATTCCTGCTTCAATACGTATTTACCATCGCAAAATTTAATTTTAATTTAGAACCTTGTTTGAACTGAACTTATAGTCATGTTTTAAGTGTTCTTTGAAACGCTGGCCTGTGGGACACCAGACTGTTCTTAGAAATGAATACTTTAACTAAGGTGTTGTGTAAACAGACGCTCCTGATTTTGGAGGCATTTGATGACCACTTCCACTTCTCATCTGTCACATTAAAGCATAAGCTGGCCTTGACCTAAGCACACAGTTCTTCTTGAACTTCTAAGACTTTTCAGAGGATGCTTGCTTTCATGGGCTGATACTATTTCACAGTCTTGTTCTCCCTGAAACCTCAGGGGTTTCAAAACCCTCACACTCCTCAGAGATTTTAATCTAGTTCATGTATGCATTTCAACTACTGCTTAAAGATTAGTGCCCAACATTTTGCTTTGTGGGATGTTTGTAGTGAAAAGATGCTTGGCCAAAGTTCTTCAGTAATGTCCCCTGCTTGGGCAGGAGGAAGAGCTTTCACCTGGACAGCTCCCACCTGGGGCAGGTGCAGAAATGGATGAGAAGGGAGAATGCTGTCTCTATATATTTTAGCCCTTACAGAGCAGTTCCCCAAAACCTGGAACTCAGTTTGGGATATGCGGTTAGCTGTGCAATGGGAAAGAGTCCCTGTCTGCTCTGTCGTTCTCCTCCAGCCTGTCTAGCGTAGCCTAAGTAGGTTAGTTGAAATACATGGTCATAGTATTTCCAGGGTTTACTTTTCAGCTCCATACATTGAAAGAACGTGCTGTCTTCCAGGCACAGGGCTACTCACTACTCTCTGGCACATCTAGTTTAGCAGTGTTGATCTTTACGCTTTACAAGACATGGTTTCAAAGATTTGGGGGAGGGGGATGGAGGAAATAAAAAAAAAATAAAAATCTTTTCTTTAGTTGCTGTTTATTGCAACCACGGAGTTTTGCTTCTCCCTACAAGCACGGCAGGTGGTGCTCTTGATCCTTCCAGACAGAAATTGTACTTGGTAAACTCCAGTAAGGTCAGAATTATGCCATCCAACACCAGCTTGCTGGTTTTAGCCCTGACTGGTTAGTCCAAGGATCTTTCAGCTTTGAGTGAAGTGGTTTTCATCAGTGAAGGGGAAGGGAGGGACAAAATGTATTTTAAGTGGGGACTGGGTTTTGGCAGTAAATGAAGAAAAGATCAATACAAACAGAAGTAGCTAGTTGGCAAGTACATACTTAGCCACGCTATAGCCCAATCCAGCCTTGGGTCCAAAATTTAGATGACAAAGGTGCTAGTTCTGCAACCCATAAGTAAAACATTGTAGCTATTAAATTGTATGGTCCTACTGAAGTCATTTTGGTTGTGCTATGTACTTTAAGTAGGATCACGCTTTCACCTACACGTTGTAATTTCCCACCACAAGCACCCCAAAACTTGTAAGCAGCAACTATTCTGATTTCAAGATCTTTCATGATTTGAGAATAGCCACTTGCTTGTTTCTCAGCTGGCAGCTACAAACCGTGCTGAAGATCATGCATTTGCTGTCACCCCTTAGATCTTATGAAACCTGGATCAGAAAGGCCATCAGCAGTAGAGAGGTAAATTCTCTTCCATCTGTTAATAAACAGATGGTAATTAAAACTGGCAAGTGTCAATATATATGCATTTTTTTTAAAAAAGAACATTTCAAGTGGAAAACCCACTTTTCAAGATTCCAAAATTCTTAGTTGAAAATGTTTAGGACAGTCACTCAAAATAGGCAACTCCGAGCAGAACTTCAAAACTTTGGGGAGAGAGATTATTATGAATATATGCCAGGTATCTGGTCAACTGGATTCCTACCCAAGCTTTTTTGCAGCAGTATTCCTGGAAAGGTGTGATTGCCGGTTCTTTTGAATTTTTCTTGTAAATATATGTTCCTTAGGCATTTAGTATTAGGTAAAAATATATGCCCGCTTCGTTTATTCTAGCAACATTTAGTGCTGCTGTTCCCCAGTCCTCTCCTGTATATGTTAACTATGTTCAGAGATACTCTAAAATAGGGGAGATTGTATGTTTCACCCGAGATGTTATTCAAATACACTTGCTTCGTTTGTAGGTTTTCTTGGAGTGCAAAGAGTAGACACCAAGAGATGGTGCTGTTGGTGCATTAATAAGGTTGAGTTTCACATTTGTTTTCTGGTCTGTGGTTGGAATTTGTTTTTTTTTTTAAAAAAAAAAAAAAAAGAACAAAACAACAAAATCCCTAATGCTAAGCTTTTATCCAAGATGTTCTGCCTGCACTGAACTGGTCACCATTTAACTTTAACCTGAACTGTGGCCCAGGAAATCCTTCAACATAAATAACCTTGGAAGCTGCCATGACCGTTTTTGGAACGTGCTCCCTCAATAAATCTGTTACTTTGTTGTGCAATGTTGAAGTGTGCAGTTGTTTCTCTGATTAATTAGGGCAAAAAATAAACTTGCACGATCAATCCAAGCTGTGACACGTTTCAGCCCTGGCTGGAACATGTGGGTAGAAAAGGCCTTAGAGCCTTCTCAGCAGATCTGCCCTGGGATTTTAAGATGCATGGTTGTTTTTGAGTTCATTTGATTTGACTAGATAAGGTGGCTGCTAACAAAAGTCTGTAACTGAAGAGTTTTAGTTGCAGACCTGCCACGGTAGGACTGAACACAGTAAGAAATCATTCGTCTTGACCACCTGCCCCTACTAAAGACAACATAACAGAACTGTTTTACGTAATAGTGTTTATTTTATTTCACATATTACCCATGGAGAACAGCTGATACATTCTCTACATCTTTCACCAGTCTGGAATGCAAGATAAAAAAAGGTATGGAAAAAGAGTTTAACGTTTGACATTCACGATATGAAAAATAGAGGGGATACAATGTTTTAAAATGCCCTTATGCAATATATATATATATAAAACGTATAAAAATAAAATATATTTTCCAAAAAAAAGATACGAACGGGACATGACACAGGATAATCTTAAATATCGATACGTATCTCATGATCCACACACACCGCACTTACAATTAACGAAAACCACGTACAATTGCACTTTTCCTCTCTGTGACGTTCAAGTATATCGCAGTCCCCGCAGGGACTAGTGAGTGTCCGATTCCCTGCCGGGTGTAGATTACGCAGAGGGTAGAGCAGATGTGGGCGACCCGTCCTCGCCGGGGGCTGAACGCGCGCCCTCCGACACCGGGGGGCGGAGGGCGAGGCCGGGGCCGCGGCCCCCGGGCCCGGGGGTGCCGCGCAGCAGCCGGCGCCCGCCGGCGGGTCGCCCCGGGCCGCGGAGCTCCCCTCAGCAACCCCTCCTCGGGGCAGACGGCGCCGGGGCAGCTCTGGGCGCAGCCCGCCGGCAAGGAAGGCCCGCCTCCCCCCCCCGCCGGGTGCAGCGGCGGGGCAGGGGGCGACATGGCGGCCGGCGGGCCAGCGGCGCCTCTGGCGGCCGCGGGCCGGGCGCCTTCCAGTCCCAGCCGGCGGCGGGCGCGGGAGCCGGCGGTGCCTCGCCCGGGGAGGGTAAAGAGTCAGTGACCGCCGCGCCGCTGCGGCGGGCGGGCGGGGAGGGGGGGGAGCAGCCCCTGCGCGTCCCCAGCGGGACGCCGGCCTTCACAGCTTCCCTGCGCCGGGCCGCGGGACCGGGCCGCGGGACCGGCCGCCCCTCGCCCCTGCCGGGCCCCGGCGGCGCGGCCGGGGAGGGCGCGCCGGGGTCCCGCCCGGACAGGCGCTCTCCCACGAATCCTGGCGGCGGCTGCCGAGCGGCGGCGGAGCTCCGGAGCGTCCGCGCCTCAGTCCATCCATCCGAGACGGCCTCGGCCGGGTAGCGCCGCGCTCAGACACCGAGGACGGGGGCGAGGGGCTGCGCCCGCCGCGTCCGGGGGCGCCGCTCGGCCTGGGGGGAGCGCGCCGGGCTGCGGCCCTCGGGCAGGGAGCGCCGCCTGCGGCCGTAGCCCTGGGGGCTGATCTTGCTGGCGGGGGCGGCGTCGTCCTTATCCTTGTCGGTCAGCTGGTAGATCTGGTGCGCCAGCTTCTGCACCGTGCACGTCCCGAAGCGGCACCCCGTGCGGATGGCTTGGAAGTGGGGGAAGCTGTTAATGCTCTGGCGGTAGCGCTTGACGCGGATGTGAGCATCCTCCCGGCTGCTGCGAGGCAGGAAGACAGAGAGCGGGCATGAGAAAAGCGCCGTGGGGCCCCGGAGGAGGGCGCAGGGAGCTTCCCCCCCCCCCCGCCCCGGTGCAGAACTTCCCCCCGCCGCCACCGCCACCCCCCGGCTCTGCCCTCCGCCGAGCGGCGGGAGAGGGGCGATCTGGTCGCAGAGCAGAGCCTGCTGCCGATGCGAGGAGGGGCCCCGCCGCTTTACGGCTGTTACTTTATCTATGGATCCAGAGCTCGAGTTACTATTTATATTTGACTTTCACTGTAAAGGCGCTGCTATCTCCCGCCAGCTGAAGAGCGCGGGGAAAGGGAGGTGGGAGGCTGCTTTCAGCGCGATGTGCAGCCCGGGCAGGACCTGCCTCCGGCGCTTGGGGGGATCTACGGCGAGAAGCCTAAACACCCGGAAACGAGGGGACCCTGCAACTTCCCACTGCCTCCAACAAGTGCCCGAGCCCAGAAGCGGCTGGGATTTACCTGGGATGCGAGACTCGGGGATCCTCCTTCACGTCCTGGGTCCGTACGAGAGGCTGCACGTCGGCGGCTGCCCCCAGCCCTCGGAGCGCGCCCGAAGGCTTCACGTCCCGCTTGGCTCGGCTCAGTGCCCATTTCGTCCATCTGAAAGAAGCGCAAGGGAAGAGGACAGCCTGTTAGCGCAAGCCTGCGGGGCGGGAGCCAAACCAAATAGACTCGAGGGGCGATAATCTTTGCCAGCGCCGAGATTTTTTTTAAATTTTTTTTTTTAATGTTTCCTGAAAGGGCACGAGGCCTTTAAGGAGCTGTGCAATTCCCGCAGGGAATCCGGTCCCTCTGATCACGGCCGGAGCCCGGCGCGGGGGCGCGGAGGCTCCGCAGCTCCACAAGCGGGGCTGGGCGCTGGCAGGAGGGTGCGCTCCGATACTCACTTTCTTTTGAACTCTGTCGCTACGTCCACCCTTGCAGCATCCACCCCGAAGAAAGTCACGGAGCCGAGACAGAGCAGGGCTACGTGAACTAGTTTCATTCTGGCTGGGCTCCTGGTGGAGGGAAAAGAGAAGAACTGTAAGCATGGTTGCTAATAAAAGTCAGGTAAGGTCTGTCCTTCATTTCTGGCGATTCCAGAGAGCTTCCCTCGGAGAGCCCCCAGGCTACCGGGGACTTTGAGTGCGATATGAACCAGAAGCTAATATTTGCTCAGCAACTTATCACAGAGTAAATAACAGAGCCTCCAAAGTTTACGTTTGTCGAGTTTTACTTGCAGAGGCGGCTGAAAACCAGCAGGATTTCCAGAATACCCCCAGCGGCTTGCACTAGGATTTAGCAAGCCCATGCTATTAGAGCGAGCTGGCTATCAGACGCATCGTTTCCAAACTCCAGCAAGTGTTTTGCTGCCTGGAAGTTTATCCCCTGATAGCTCGTCTTCCCACTTCACACGCAGAACCAGCTAGTTCTGGATCTTATGTTGTAAACTGCAGCTGATGCCAAGAGCCAGTGGAAGACTCTGCAGCGTAACTCCAAGCTCTTCAAAACAGTCCAGATTTAGTAGATTTTTACTTCCTCTCCACCTCCCCTGCATCTTTTGTTGTTGTTGTTGTTGAGGGAGGAAAAAAAAAAGTTCTTACCTGACAGTGAGGATAATCCACTGAGACAAATGTTCTTGTAGTAGCGATCCGAACTTGCAGGGTTTCCTGAGGAGGGAGAACTCCTTCTTTGTGTGTCTGAAGTAACCACTGCCGAGCTGCGCTCTACCCCTCCCTTTTATAGAGCGCGAGCTCCCGTGGGTGGACCCTTGGCTGAGCCATTGGGGGGGGGGCCCAAGCACTTCATCATTCTAGCGTGGGTTAGGGGTGACCCATAGTAGGGTAAAAATAAGAGGATTGTTGAAAATTATTTTAAATAACCCCCTTGGTATTTTGTTAATTATAATGACAGCTTTTAGGTCTGGATTCCAGGTCATGGCATAACTTGGAAAATCTGATAAGCCCCTCAGTCTGTTTTACTGGGGACAGACTTTTTAACTGCCGATATATAATTATGTTTACACGGTCTGTAGCATAATTTCTCATTCTAGGCATCTTCACTTCAGATGGGTGGAAGCAGGGGAGTGGGAACTAGACTCAACCAACTCCAAAATCCATACAAATCCATCAGATACCAGAGTTCCTAACATAAACCCATATTTGGACAACGTGAATTATGATGAGTAAACTGTAATGAATGCCAGCCTTCTTTACACAAGTAAGGAGGTGACAAATCAGGCATCATTAATATTTATGACTCAACTTGGGTGCATTTTTTATCTAATAAAATGTATTTGATTTAACTGACGGATTCAAATAAATCACAATTCAAATGGTTTTGGAAGCTGAGGGTTAGAGCGCACTTCTGTACCTTTGAACAAAGGAAGCGGGATTGCTTTGGGCCAAACGCAGGGTCACGGAAATGCTTGGGGTTATGGATGTTGGTGAAGACTTGCCGTGTGTCATTTTATCCCCAGTCCGCAAACCTTTATACACGTGAGCGCGCTTACTTCCCTGGTTATAAAGCTAAACTAGGATCAAGGCAGGATCAAGGTCTCTAGCAGCGTTCTTCCGGCTGGCCAGCAGCAAAACCTTAGTCTGCCCACCTTTGGTTTTTTTGTTGTTTTTTTACAGTCTTTAACATCTTTGCTCCGTGGCACTTCAGAAATGCAGAGGTCCAGCTTCGCAGGGGGTGCTGGAAGCCAGCACCAGATGGACTGTTTCTCTGCCTACATGTCTCAATGCAAATTCAGCGGAACCAGGGGAAATGCCCCAGGAGACCTGAGCTCTGGGGTGTCAGGGTACCCTTCCCAGCAAGGGCTGCTCTGGAGGAGGGAATGAACTGGCATGTGCGAGATGTTTCTCTAACATCTTGCCCCAAGCAAAGTGTTTAAAAAATCTGGTGAGTATGTATGTACTCGTGACTCTGCCTTTCTAGATAACCGCGGTATATAACAACACCCTGGAGAGGTATGTGCAAGGGGATGACGGAAACTTTCCCGTGCGGCGCTGACTCGGTCTGAGGTGCTCCCTCCCTCCCTGCCTCGCCAGCAGCGTCCAGGCATCCGGAGGCTTCTGTCTCCGGCATCTCACCTGTACGGGGGCAGGCTGGCCCGGGAGCCGCCCCGCCATCCGGCTGCCGCCCCGCCGTCCCTCACACGCTCTCCGCCGGCACCCGCCGGCAGGGAGGGTCGGCACCCGCTCTACCTCCCGCCCGTCGCATCCTCCAGCCGGCCCGCCTGCCTTCCCCGGGTCCCCGGCGCGGCTCCCGCGGGGCGAGGCGGTTTCCCCGGCCGTGAGCTGGCCGCCGGGGCGAGCCCGGGTCCCCTCCTCCGCCGCACCTGCCCGGCCAGAGCGCGGGGCGGGACGCGGCGGCGGCGGCGGCTCCGCGGGCGCCCGGAGCCATCGGGGCAGCGCGGCGGCCGCCCCAAGGCGCGGGGCGCGGCCGGAGCCGGCCAGCCCCGGGCTGCCCCTCGTCCCTTCCGCCCGCCGGCTCGGGCAGCTCCGCGGAGCCGCGGTGCCGCTGCCCGCCGCGCGGACCGTGCTGCGGAGCAGGAGCGCACCGAGCGGGAGGCCCGGGGTGCAAACTCGGAGAGGAGGAGGTGGGAAGGTAGGTGGTCTGGAACGGGGCTGTATCATGACCGGAGCTGCACAACTGCATCCGACCACGACGACTGGATTTGAGAGACCTCACGAGGCAGCTCAGGCTCGAGCGAGTTCAAGCGTTTCCTTGCTCAGCAGAAGTTGAAACTGAATCTGTTCCGAACGAAAGGCAGGATTTTGTGTGATGAGCGTTGTTTTGATTCAAATTAAGCCTCCTGTTCCAGTAAAAATATCACACTCTTCCCCAAATCCTGGAAAATCCCTCATTAAAACCCTTGGCTAAACGGGAAGTGTTATTTTGTATACTCTTAGGCAAACAATGCAGAAAGAATCCTATGTTGGTTTGGGAATAACAACAATAGTAGTAACACAACTCACCTGTGAGTTCCATGCTGACTACAACCGTCATTTTAGTGATACAAAATTAGCTCGTTCAAATTCATGAGGTGGCAGACTTTGGCACATAAATGATCAGCTTCTTGCTGATGTGATTTGTGAAAGGGCTTCAGCAGGTAAGGCTGATTCAAATCTAACACAAAACATCATGTTCTTTGTTCAGATGCTCATTTTGTTCTTCCCAAGCACTTGCATTCCTGTGCGGTTTGGAAATGAGCAATAGTCACTGAATTTGTACTATGAGGTAACAGTGGCCACTTTAAAATAAATACTGAGTTATTTCCATTTTGAAAAAAGCTACACAGAATGTTCCATCGAAATATTATTCACAAACTATTATTCTGAGGCAATGCCATGCAGCTCGGCAAGACTGAGCTCTCCTTTGAAGTGTAGGGTCTCCTTTGGATGCTGCCTCATCCATTGTCAGGAAGTTGGTCTGGAAGAACATCCAGCTCTTGTACTTGTTTACTGATTTTCTTGGGTGTGTCATTCAACCTCTCCATGTTGCCATATGTACAAAAGACTTTACAATATGTATCTGCTCTGGCAGGGAGGTTGTGAAGATTAGTTGCTACTTGTACAGGGGTTTATTCAGGCTGAGTTTTACTCCAAAAGCAAAGGTCTAAAATCTGTAGGCATGAATGAGGAATCAGTTTGAAGCAACTATGCTGTGCTGATTATGCAAGTTGTTTGAAGCCAGTGGAAGTGCCTTTGCATGTTTCATTTGGGGTTTAAACAAATTTTACTGAATTCGTATGCCACGAATATGAATATACTGAATTGTATTTCAGCCTATATGAAATCAGCAGAAAGGTGATGATAATAACAGAAGAACGACAGCCCATGAAGGATGTAAAACCTCAGTCAAGCTCCACACAGAAAAGCCTTGCTGTTAGTGCATGCACTCAGCCAGCTTTGTCTGTGCCAAGGGCACAGTGACAGGGAGTGATCCCATTTCTGGTAGTCCCACTGGAGGTGCTTTCAGTGAGCCTTACATCTGATAGGTTTGAGTACACCAAACTAAGCTTCCTAAATGAGGGTGGGATGCATATTGGTAGGGGAAAACCTGATTGGGGTCATAGCTGCTTCCCTGTTCTGGCATGGGGTGGGGTGACACTGGATTAAGGGAGTGCAGGCAGAGTGTGACCTTTATATTTCCTCAAGGAGGAGTTGACTGTAGAAGGTATTGAGAACCTTCACACCTTTTTGGTAGTAAGTGCAGAGTCTGAGTGTGGCAACATTGTCCCTTGTGTGCTTTCGGTCTCCTGGAGGGGCTGCAGCCCCACAGTTCTTCCCCCGGGATAAATATATGGCTGCTTACTGGGTCCTTCTGGAGACCTAGGACTTGGTGTCCTCCCAGAGCTGCTGCTCTGTGAGCCCCTTCATCTCCCATGAGGAGCCAGGCTGCTCTGGTGCAACAGAGGGAATTATGGTTTTGATGGTCTGGATGAAAGTTCAGTTTACTTTGCATTAGACTTCAGGTGAGCAAACAATCCGCTCCACTTCCTCATTTGTCCTATAAGAACATAAGATTTTTCTATACGTAAGGGAAGTTAAGGAAGTAAGTTACGGATGACTGACTCCTTTTGCTGTCCATGCCAGTACACAGCTCTCTTCAAACCCAGATGAACTGTTACATGAGTACTTAAGATGTGCCACTTCTTATGACATGCTTTAGAAACGAACCAAGCTTTGGCTATATTGGTCGAGATGGAAGAAGGAGCAAGGCTGTAAAGTGGGTGCCAGTAGTTTTGGGGAATCAATAAGTAACATCTTCCTTTTGATCTAGCATTTGTTAATGCCCTGGGAAAAGTGTTAGGTGATACTCTCCTGCTAGACGTGCTGGCTTATAAAAGCAATGAGACTTAACTACTGAGATTTGTTATTGCATATTGAACCTTCTTATGAGTGCAGATAAGATAACTCTAAGGTCCCATTTCAACTCTAAATTAGGTTATTTCATCGTGTCTCTAAACTGTCCCTCCAGGTTTAGCTGTACAGAACATTATCCCTTGCATTATCTTTTGTAAACTGTTGCATGTCCTGGCTTTGTGCTGTTGAACAGCTGCAGCGTCTCCCTCCAGGAGTTACGGCGATGGGCTTTATCCTTGTCCACCTCACAGGGGTAATGTGTGGCTTCATTAAGATTTGTGTTCCTTTGTTTCTACTTCAGAAATGCTTTTAATCAAAAAGCTCAGTGTTTTGAAAACAGCTTTGCGGGTTTCAGTCATTAAGGTCTACAGGATCACGAACCAAAAAAATTGCCTATGCATAACTTAAGAAAGGTGTTCCTTCTTCTAGCTCCTACCTAGTATAGGAGGTGACTGACCCCACAGAGTGCATCTCTTTCTCAAAGAGTATATTCAGTCTTTTCAATGTATATATTACATGTTTTTCTTTACTCCTGAAGTTAACAAGCAATTATTTTAAGTTTAGGTCTTTCTACATGGCATCTACTTTGAAGCAGTTAACCCACAAAGTTGATTACTCCAGGGAGATTTCCACCGCTGCCCTCTGCTGAGAAGGCACAAGTGAGAACACTGTAATTGATTGTCGAAGCTTCCGGACCAGTTTGCCTCTGGGTTATCAGCAAGACACTGCACTGGTGTCCCAGCTAAGACGGAGGTGTAAGAATTGCGTGTTTGAAACAAGAATGTCTCTGTGAAACTGCTAATGACTGACTGCTGCATCCCTCGTGATGGTGGATCTTCAGGAGCAAATCCAGTCAATTTGCTGCGTTTCCATATGCAGCCCAGTACCCATGGCAGCTGCAGCTCCTCACTGTAGTGCAACTGATGTCCTCTGCGTTGTTTGTTCTCTCTGTGCTGTCAGACAGGACGTACATAGAAGTTTATCAGAATGTTTTGGCCAGTTAACCAAGCGCTGTAGTGTCAGACACTCTGTTTATCACCGGCATCTCTGCGATCACAGGCAAGCCCACCGGGGTTTCAAGGGTGAGAGTCTGAAAGGTGTCGGCCTCATCCATACGTTATAAATAGCAACACGAAATCTGCCCGCTACCTGAGGAGCGAGCGCCCTGGCAGCCCCCGCGTGTGCCCGGACCAGCATGTCGGAGGCCAGGAGGGTTACGTCGAGGCGCTGCCGGCCGTCGCCCCCGTTAGCAGCCAGCGGCACCGCCAGGCTCCCAGCCCCGAGCGCTGTGACCCGCGTGGAAAGGGGCACGTACGTCGGCCGGAGCGGGCAGGAGGACGCGGCAGCCGGCAGGAGCGGGCGGCCGCGCCGCGCCCCGCAGGGCAGGGCAGGGCAGGGCAGGGCAGGCCACCCTCCTCAGGGCGCCGCTGCCGCGCCCGCCGGGGACAGCGTCAGGGGTCGCGGCTGCTGGTGTGAGGGAGGGCCGGGGCTGCCTGTCAGGCGGGCGGCGGGCACCGCCGCAGAGCCCAGCCGAGCCGCGCCGTTGGGGCCGTTAGCGGGCAGCCGTTGGGGCCGTTAGCGCCGCGGCAGCCGCGCGGGCCGACATGTCCCCGTCCGTCCGTCCCCCCCCCCCGGCGGCATGTTCCGCACATCCCGGACAAAACGTAAACAGGAAACATCCTGGAAACGTGCGAGTCTCCATCGCCGAGGCTGAGCCATCGGGGGGATGGCGTTAGTTCGCCGCCGGGTTTTATTTTCGCACAGCCTAAGCGCGGGGGCGATGCCTTTCCCCGGCAGCTCCTCTCAGGAGAGGTCCCTGCGGAGGGCGGTGAGGTCTAGTCCCGCTCAGGCACCAGCGTTTCCCGGAGCGCGCAGATCGGTCGGACCTGCCGCGGTTTGGTTGTTTTGTTTTTTTTTTTTTAAGGGAGGAAGCGTTCCGGGCCCCCTGCCCCGCGGGTGGGTACCTCACAGGGAGGCTGCGAGGAGACAAAGCCCACCGCGGGCGGGGAGGGCCCGGGCGGGGGACGGACCTCCCCGCCCGCGATGGGCTGCGAAGCGAGGCGATAGCGTTTGCCCCGGCGACCCCCGAGGACAGCCGGCGGCCCGGGGCAGGGCGGCCCGGGGCAGCGCAGCCGAGCGGGGCCGCGCCGCCTCAGCCGCCTGCCGCCGGCGAGCCCTCAGCCCACGCCCAGCCCGACGGGGTCACGGCGCGGCGGTCTCGGCGGCGCGCAGGCGCACAAGGCGCCCGCGCCTCCAACATGGCTGAGGTGGTGCCGCTTCTCTTGCGGCGGGCGCGGAGGGGAGGATGCTGAGCCTCCCGGGAGCTGCCGCCGCCGCCGCAGCAGGGGTGGTGAGGCCTGAGGCGGGCTCCTCTCAGCCATGGCCAGGCTGGCCGACTATTTCATCGTGGTGGGCTATGACCACGAGAAGACAGGTAGGTGTGGCTGCGCGCAGGGCTGCCCCGCCGTGCCTGGCCTCTTCCCCCCTCCCCTCGTTCCTGCCCGGCCCCGGCCCCGGCCCCCTCCCGCCTCCGGTCGGGCCGCAGGAGGAGGGGAGGAGACTGCCGCGCACACGGGGCGCGTGTCCGGCCGTGGGGAGGAGGGCGGCTGAGGGCAGCCGGGCCGGCCTCACCCCCGCGAAGGGGCGCAGCGGGGGGGGCGGGCGAGGGAAGGGTTAATCCCCCTTTCCTGAGGCGGAGCGGGCCGGCGGGAAAGCGGAGGGGGCTCCTCTACCGCCGGGCGGCCGGGCCCCGGCACCTCCGGCCGGGGGGGGGGGGGGGGGGGGGAGGGGGGGGGGGCGGCCTCGCCTCCGCCTCGCGGCCTCAGCCCACCTGGCGGCTTCGCTAGCCCGGCCCCGGGGGCAGCGGGGGCACGGCGCGGGGCCGGGCGGGCGGCAGCCGGCCGGGGCGTACCCCCCGGCCTCGCCCCGGCCGTCGGAAACGGTTAGCGGTTCCTTCGAGAAAGCGGGGGCAGCTACAAACGTCGCCCACGGCCGGGCGCAGCACCGGCCCCCCGCCCCGCCCGACAGCCCGTGCCCGAGCGGCCGCTCCCGGCGGGCAGGCAGCGGAGGCCGGCTGGGTGCTGCGGGGGGGGGTCGTGCGTGCCCGTGTCCCGAGCCGCCTCTGCAGAGGACGGCGGTACTGGCCGCCGGTCTCCCACCTTTGTGCTGTTAGCTGAGGCACGTACACCCGCGGCCTGACGGGAAAACAAAGGCTGAGGGGGCTCGGAAGGCGGTGGGGCGCTTTGCCCGTTTTGGCTGGGGGCTTACAGCTTGTCGCCTGTTGAAAAGGTGCCGCACCTAACACCGGGGGAAGCGCTGTGGCGCTCGGTAGGCTCTTCAGGAGTGGCTGCTTTTCTTAGACGGTCTGTCGGCTCGGGTGAAAGGAAAGTGGTGTTACCCGCTATCGTTTTGCGGATAAGGACAGCGCGGTTTCTGTTATGTAACTCTCTGTTACAATACCACATTTGTTGCTGGAGAGACCTTAAATCAGTATATAAACAGATTCGGAAATGAAGTGATTCTCATTTTGTATGTGTTTGCGCTGGGTATTTCAGAACAATCCTCTGAATGTATGTTGTTAATAAATATTATTTTAAACAGTTGAATGTCCCCTAATTTATTTGACTATGCATAAACCAAACACCACTCAAGTTTGTTGCTCTAAGTAATTCTTTGAAGTAGCAATTGCATGTAATCTGTATTTCTTCATTCTAAAAGTGTAGCTAATAAACACTTAGAGTAGATCCTTATTTTTTTAAAGAAATACAATTGTCAGAGAAATCATTATGTGTTTAAAGATGCAGTGGCTTACAAAATTCTGCTAAGGGTCTCCTGGATGTTATTATACTGGTATTATTGTTCCATTAATTACAGAGTAGTTCCTCCTCCCACCCCATTTGGAAATAGTCTTGTCCTAATTGTAGTGGCAAAATTATGAGACATGTAAAATGGAGAGTCCTTTATGTTAAAAATAAAGACCTCCCCTTTTGCCTCTCTCTTGTTTGGAACATTTTCCCCAACAGTAGTAGAGAGCCCAAATCAAAACAAAGAAGCAACCGGAAAATCTAGGGGTGCTTTTGAGGAGAAGAGAAAGCAAGTAGGCTGCCTTCTTAAAGGGTATGATCAATCTGACATAGCCACTATGCGAAGTAAAATTACAGAATACATTGGAAAGCTTTATGTTTGTAAAATGTCTTCATCTGTAGTGTTTAAGTATGTGTTTAACTTCCTGTACATAAATTGTCTCATTAAGTTTAGTAGAATTGCTTGCATGGATGAAATTGAGCAGATTGAGAAATAACTCCAGAACCAGAACCTTAATTTGAAAAGGTCATGCCCAGAAAGTAACTATTTAGACTTCATTATTTAAATTACTCATTGCTACTTTAATGCTTCATACTAAAAATGCTTGAAGGAACAACATTCTATTGAAGACTAGGCATGCATTGTTTTCCAAATTCCTTTACCCCCACATGCAATCCCATAATACATGGAGTACTGACCTTTCTTTTTCTTGTAAAAGTCGCAGTTTCTTGATGCATTTATTATACTGCCTTCTATATGAAAAAGCAGGGGCAAACATTTCTAGGATTGTAGACTTATTACCTGTGAAGCTTTTAAATTTTGAAGTATGTTTTTTTCTTGGTTTTGATTTTTTTTTTTTCTTTCTTTTCACCTTCAACAATGTTCTGGCTTGGTTTTACTGTCTTTGGTTTTAATGTTGAGTGTAATTACATTTTTATAGTGTTTTTTGAAGGAATAATCTGTGGAATATCTTTGTGTAAACAAGCAAACAAAAATCCTGTAACCTTCCCCCTCTTCTCCAACCTATACGTCAGCAGCATTTTGGATAATGTGTACTTGTGGTTAATGAGGAAGGATGTTTATAGTAATGACTGTTCTCCCAGACAAGTGCTACTGCCTCTGCTATCTCTCTATAGCAGCCATCATCTGCTCTGACTTCACATGGGTTATATGGATTTATTTACATGTGCTAATACCTGCAATAAACTGAAAATGTGGTAAAGGTATTGCTTTCCTGTGCGGATTATTTAGCTTTATTCCGAAACATTCACTATAAATATCTGAAATGCTGTGTTTGTGCACTTGTGCAATTTAGGAGCAGACTTCTAGATTTTTCTTGTTGCAGAAAAACTTTGCTGTTGGTGCTACAAGTTTTTATCCAACATAGTCTTAAGGGGAGGTGTACGTTTTTATTGTCGTCAAATCAGAGTATTCTTTGGGTGTCAAACATTTTAAAGTTCCTTCCTGTTTCAGTTTAGGCCTATGTAAATTGATGTTACTGCAGTCCTAGTGCTGTCATCCTAGTTGTGTTAAATCTGCCTTTCATTTTCAGCTTGCTTTAGGATGCTGACCTGTCAAAAAGACCTTTCTTGCTCAGTATTTTGCCTGTGTCCCTTTATTTTTTCTGGGTTACTTTTCTGCTAATTTTTCAGACTTGGCTGACCAGGGTGCCAGATGAATGCCAGTATCAGCATAAAGGAGGAGCAGGAGCATGCAGGAAGACAGATCACTGCAGACTGAATTTATATTGCCTTAAATGTCCTAGAACCTTGGGCACAAAGATGTTAGTCAGGTGCCTTAATCTCCTACATGCTCAGAGGAAAGTAATGGGTGCCTTTGAATAGGCAGTTTATTTGTACTTGGCAAGATGCACGGAGATTCACCCTGAGAGGAGAATGAACTTTGCTGTTGACAACTGAAGTGTCAGTAGACTTTCAGGCACATAGGAAATTAAGGAGAAGTCTTTGTGTTGTAAGGGATGATCAGATTCACCTAGCTTTTTACATACTTCAGGTACAGTTGACTGTATTCCCGCTTAAAAATTACTTAGTCTATATCTTTCACCATAAAAGTAAGCTTAAATATATCATAGTTTTAATTGCTGTTGTGTATTTTAAAAACCTCATTCTGAACCACTACAAAGAACTGCAATAGCAGTAGCTTCTATCGGAAGTTCATATTCAGTGTCTTGACAGAGTTGGAGAAACCAGATTTAATAAAACCTCCAGATTTAATAAAACCCCTTGGTTTTGTTCTAACAGTGGAAATGTGAAGGATCTCAGTGATACACCAAGGTTGATTGCTTTACCATGTTTATTTTGCATTCAGCTGAACCTTTACTAAGGTAGATAACCATATTTTCCTCCAACATACCAGCACAATATAAAGCTATTATGTAACTTGCTCAAAAAGGCATTTACAGAAGTCTCTGAAGGGAGCAAAGGTGCTAGAAAATGTAGGCACTCTGGTTAAAAGCTAGAGAAAATCCCAGGAGACCTTACTGTATATCCCTTTTCTTTTTCCATGCATTTTGAAGTGTGTTTGATGTGCCTCACTGAAAATTCCCATTTAATATGTTTGCATAATGGAATGTGGATGGTATTTAGGAAGAACACAGATGTTTGCAAAGATCACAGAGGGGCTTGAGAAAATACCTTTTTGTTTGGTTTTGTTTTGGTTTTGCTGGTATAATCCATAATCATAAATTTATCCCTGGAATTTACATATGGTGGTACTTGAAAAAGGTAAAAGAGAATGTTTTGTGTCTTTCTTAGCTCAGCAACTGAAAGGTAAGGTTAATGAAGAGAGAACTAAATACTGAATTTGATTAATTTTCCCATACACCCATAATGGCTTTCCTATAGGATGCTGTTGTGTACCAGCAGTTAAATCTGAAAACTTGGCGAGATGGAGTGAAATGTTTTCTGTGATGAGACTTGTTCCCTGTGATAAGACAGACTGATGTTTTTTGTTCTTGCTTGTGTGTGCAGTTGCAATGTGTATGACAGAAGGCTTGCAACAGTATAGCGGTTTTATTTGGCTGTTGTCATAACTGATAAATGCTGATATAACATGTGTAGGCTCTGTTGTGGTTGTTTCTGTTCTGATTTTTATCAGTTTCTTTTCAGGGAAGCCTTTCTTGTCTAACATAGCTTCACATCTTGGTGGATTTTGAAACTAGACAAGTGATTGATGATAGAGTGGGAAAAGTTCCTAAATGCAGTTGTCTGATTCTTTTATTTTTTCTGTGGGCAGATTTTGCCTGTGAAGAATATTCTTTTCATTTTGGGGGGCAAATAGCCTATAATATAATGAGGATTTTTTGGTGTATTTGTTGTATATTCATAGTTGGGCACTCCTATGGGCTAGCGTGTATAAGGAGTGGATGATTTCTTGGTGCCTTGGTATGCAATCTGTAAAACAGAAAAAGTATTAAAATAAGGGAATCGAGCTGTTACTTCAATGGCTTTCTTATCTGTGCTGTGGCTTAATTTGATTCAAGTGCAATCTAGGGAAATCTCAAAGGAG